>NW_027287205.1:12592181-13281328 GCF_022747635.1 Hetaerina americana | reverse complement strand
TCTTATAGTTGCATACAATGCATAAAACAGTACACATTGAGTATAGTATTTAATGTTGTATAGAAATTCCATTGCTCTAGGAAAAATCTGCTTCTGAACAAAAGAAATTCAGTAATAACTCTTAAAAAATATTCATATGTTTCATTATTATGGAATTAATAGACTAGTCTTTAGATATAGATATTCATAAAGCCATTATAGATAAGTCATAGAGATAGAAGGGATAGGTCTGTGATCAATTAAATGAGGATTCAAAGCAATATAATGCAGTAAATAGGTTTTAATATGTCCAAGTACAAGTTGCAGCACAACAACAAAGAACAAGTTACAGCACAAAGTTCATAAAGGGTTTGTATACAAAGTGTTGGAAAAATAGATTTATTTTGGACAAAGCTACAATGCCTCAAAATTCTTCCGAGTACATCCATTAAGCATCGACACACTTCTGCCAGTGCTTTTTCATGACTTGAAGGCTCCCTGGTAAGTGGTTCAGGTAGATCTGTAAGGGTATGCGTGCAAGCTTCTTTTATGGTCCTTAGGGTACCAGGATAGTGTCCTTTGATGGAGTATTTCAAATTTGGGAATTGGAAATAGTCTGCTAGTGCCAATTTGGGACCATAAGGGGGTTGGGGAATTATCCTGGTGCTGTTGCAGAAGGTCTTTGTAAGCAGACACTTGACCCTGCTTTTGATTGTCCGTCAAGACCTTTTAGTGCAGATCTTTCACGTAGTAAAACTTTTCAGTGATAATGGTGTGCACTGTCATCTTATCAATGCCAATACAATCTGCTATCACATGCACACTGGATCAACAGTCTAAGTTCAGCACTTCGTGCACAAGTTATATGCTGCAGTTGGTTCTTCATGTCAAGGGCTATCAGGGTTCATCCTTCACACTCTCTTAAATACTGCAGTTTATGACATGCTTTCATCCTTGAACCCTTGGTGAATAATGCCCAAGGTTTCCTTACCCAATTTCCCAAGTCCAACACAAAATTTCATGGCGTACCGCTGTTTAATCGTTCACTGCATTTTGCGTTTGCACCAAGTCATTTGACAGGGGTCCACTAAAAATATGATCTAACCTATAGGAATGTTTGCAGCCACTTAGTGCATGGCAAAGGTCAAATCCCCACCAGAGAACCTGCGTGCTGCAACATACAGTCACATCAAGAGAAGTTGTACTCAATACTTTTTATCCATACCAATTATATTAGCATCCATTACTAAAAAAGAAAGAAAGACTCATACTTTTCCACAGATTTTATTATACAGTACAACGCGTTTCACCGACTTGCGGCATCATGAGGTACCTGATGATGTCGCAAGTAGGTGAAACGCGTTGTACCGTATAATAAAATCTGTGGAAAAGTACGAGTCTTTCTTTCTTTTTTAGTAATGGATATTAATTACTTCCACGAAGTGAAGCCTGAAACAATAGAATATAAAATTATATTAGCATTCCAATGTATAAGATTGAAAAATTGATGGAGAAAATTAAATAATGCAGGGCATAGTAGGTTTTATCACAAAGTGAACCTGAGTTAATAAATATTAAATAAAAGTAAGTAAACACTAAATACTGTGATCATGCCATATCATTTGATTTATTTAATGTTTAATCATCTGCAGATAAGTTGTCCACAAAATCTAAAACAAACATTCAAAGAACTTCCATTAGTGTCAAGGAATGATTGATAGTTGGTTGATTGCACTAAATTGTACAAAGTTGTTATATTAATCCTGCTTTTCATGCCACCAAATGTTAATCATTTCAATATGCTTGCCCCACAATAACTCACTCCGAGTAAGGCACTATCAAATTGAATTAGAGAAACACAAACTCCAACTAAAGATACCCTTTCAGTTTGAAGCAATATACAGTCCAAGCTTGATGTAATGAGAGCTCAGTCCCTACAAAATCTCTTGCTCCACCACTTTGTTATTAGGCACCAATGGTGATTAAAAACCACTTTGCTAATTCCTATGAATTTTCAGGATATTGCAACCAATGAGGGCATTTTATGTCATAGGTTTAAGGATATTGGCTGGGAAACTATCCATAATAATTATTACAGGAATCCAATATTTTGTGGAATTTGTGTTATCATGACTTCATTAATGGATGTAAAGGAGTGGGCTGTTTCGGAAAAGGCAATAGATTTTTAGACAAAATGTATGCTGCCACATTAGATTACAGTGGAGAGAAGTCCACCCATATTTCTAAAATTACTTTATTGTAAGATTATATTTGATTAAGAACACATCAAAATTTTCGAATGAGTTGCCTGAAATGAAGTTTATGGCTGAGAAAATGCTGGAGAGGCTTCAAAAGAGATTTAATGATGTGGAGATTTATTCCATAAGGAGAGAGGCTGTTTACTAGATCCAAGATTTAAAAGATAATCTTTCTCCCTAGATACGAATTTTAAGTCAGCTTACCATGCCTTATGCAATAAAGCCAAGCAAGTTCCCATTACTGAACAACCAGAAACTGAAGAACAGAGGCCCCCACAAACTTGTGCAATGTGGGGGGAATTTTATTCCACCATTTGCCAGCCAAAAGAAGGGGCATCCAACATCTGCAGCAATAGTTGAAGTGAACAAATATCTCCAAGAGTACTTGGAGAGGATCTTATTTGGGAAGGTCTTGGGAGACAAACTTATTTGGTGGAAGAGCAGGAAACTGGTCTACGCTAGGCTTCTTAGGTTAATGAAGGCTCCTTTTTAGGTGTGATGGCCACCTCAGTGCCTCGTGTGTTTTTTCAAAGGAAGGCCAGTTTCACAGCAAGGGAAGTCGATTGGATCTTAATCAACTGTCAACGATGATTTTTTAAAATCATACCTGGAATAATTAAAATGTTTATTTTTTCATTGTACATTACTGAATAGTTTAAAGTAAATTTCAAAATACTTCCAATCTTTGTCTGCGTATAATCATTGTTGCTATATTGACTAAATCATGAGGTATTAAATGCAAATGAATACTCTGTAAAGCTTTAATCTTCAAATATATCCTCAGAAAGCGTTTTTTTCTTCTGATACGGCATTGCTGGAGAACAATTGGTCACATTGTCTCTCCCACCTGTTCATTTTCATATTTTTTCAATACGTGGACTGTATTATTCTATCTGCATGTATTTTTCTAGGTGAGTGGACAAGGAAAAATTATTGTTGTATGGTATAGAAATCTACTAATTATCATGGGAATTTCTGTTTCCAACGTCTAATTTCAAGTTCTTGTAAATCGTTCAATGATGTATCGCGTAGAAAACAATTAACCAAATTATATAACTATAATATTGTATTATATTTAAGTTATGCAATCCGCATTGACTATAATGTTGACCGTACATCAGTATTTTGTTGATTTGTCAAAAACCCTGTCACTACCGCGTACTTTTGTTCGTGCTAATCCAGTGACTTATTGGCTATTCCAGTAATAATCAAGGCTTTTATCAATTGAACCCACAAAGTAAGAAGAAAATCATATCATGAATTTATGACAGTATTCAAGAAATAACGTACGAATTACTCTTAACTAAATCTATTTACAAACACCACAATAGTAACGTAACTGACTCTCTCGGAACGAGTGACCTAGCATATTACCGAGATTCATAGGACATTGAAAGATTCGTTTATTTTCATCCATCGCCGCATTCAGTTAATCACATTTCTTTCACTCACTTGCTAAATCGGCGAGTCGCCTCTGTGTCAGGCGAAGGCTCCTCTACTGAGTAAACAATTCAGTCAGCTGTCCTCGCATTTTCAACCGCCGAATGTTAATTAGACTCGTTGATCTCATTCCTAAAGACTCGAGTCACACACTTATTGAGTGACTCGTTCAATTGAATGATTCCTTACTGATCGTCCCAACTCTTGAGTTGTGAAAACATAGGGGGCGGAAATAAGATTGGGATGAATGGATTTGGGTGACTAAAGTCAATTTTCGTCCGGCCTGATGTCCGAACTGCTTGGCAGTGACGCACTATTACATAAATTAAATGCGCTAAGTGTTGTTCCCAATTGTGACATATTTTTTGTATTTATTGAATAATTTGGAAAGTCTGAACCGTCTAAACTGTATTGCAGCTCTATAAACTGCATTGGTTTGGTAATATAATGGTTGGAGCAGCTAAATTACGTATTATCTTTGTATAAAGCAAGGAATAAACATTACGCGCAACTCTGTTAAAGAAGTTGAAGACCTTCAAGCCGAATTTGAAATCGTTCCAACGGAATTATTGCTGGTAACGTAAATTATTACATTCTTTTTATAATGTTACATTACTCGCTGTTCTTGCCTCTCCATACTCCTGACACCATACATCCCCAAAATGAAGAATAAAGCAAACTTTGTGTATTTTTTCGAAGGGTTCTAGTTGGTAATCCACCTAAAGATGGTTTGTCTAGTTTTTCTCATATCCACATTTGTCATTGTATACGTGGTAGGAATTTTCACATGCAAGAAAATGAATGAATGGGTAAACGAAGGAGTTAACACATCAGTGTCTGAGTGAAATGTGAGCTTGAAACTAAAGTTGCCAGGGACACATTTCATCCCTTTCTGTGCCCCGATGCTGTGAGGGCCAAAATCTCCCCTTCCCTAGATAATCAGCTGGGGCACTTGGACCCTCACACATTAGGAGTGCCTTCCTCAGAATGTATCCACTCAGCCATAATGCAGTAACCTTTCAAAAGAAATACATGTTGCATGATGCGAACTAATAAATGAATGCCGTATGTTTTACTCAAATTTTACTATTTTTAAACTGGCATCTAATCTTGATGAAGTTTTTGTGTCAAAAAATCTCACCATACCAATGACCTTTATATTGATTTTATTGTGAAGCTATGTATTATTATTATTAATAATATTTCAGAGAATGTTCAGTACTAGTTTTTGCTGTTTAATGTGACTAGCTAATTTTATCTTGTATTTCTCCGCAGTTGAATCCAGATGATGACTACTCAACAAAATCTGCAATGTCTGTCTAGAAGAGGTGGCACGCTTCAAGGGCAATGTTTTCAGTCAAAGGCAAAACCAAAGTATATGGCTGAAGATAAAGACTTTTCTTGTGAGTATTCATGAGCATTAAATGGTACTGTGAGTGGCTGTTCTTTTGGTTATAATAGGTCCGTATGAGGTGCATATTTTTTTCATTGAGTGAATTGTGAACTTGTTATTATTACAATGTGTACCTTGAGTTTCAACCTTGCTGCTTGTACAGTTCCACCCCATCCACTTTCCTGAAGTGATGCCCTCCTCCCCACCCATTTGCCATTCTGGCTTATTTTTTTGGCAACCAGGAAATTCTACCTTTCATCATTCCTACTCTTTGCGACCTTTAAATTATTCAAAAGCAGTGTAGGAAGCAGGAGTTAGCTATTGTTTGGTTGATTCCCTTTTGTTATATTTTGCTGCAGTCAATAGTATAATTAGCTACAATTCTTTTGGGGGGGACTGGGATGCAGAGTTTTGGTAGCTTAATGTTTTGTAGAGATGACAGAATCTATGGAATTCCCAAAATTGTGGGTTTAATTTTTTTCAAGAGATTGGATTGCCAGTGATGAAAGTTAGCCATATCAGAATGCATTCGGCTTCCTTAATTGGGGCCTGGAGTGCTTTGATGCAAACTATAACGGTGCGAGAGCGATTGAAACATTTCTGAGGCTATCCAAGAATATACTGGAAAGAATATCCATGAATACTGGAACTTCTAATTGGAAAGAACCATGATGTACATCTTAAAGTAATTTTGAATCTCATTGGTGGAGCCAATAAAGTTAATTTACGAGGGTAATTTGAAAAGTTTTCAGAATGGAATAGAAATAAACGACTTACCTCAGTGAAACTTTTTTATTTCTAATGTAAATTCCCTGTACACTAATGCACTTGGTCCAACAATTTTCCAATGTCTTAATTCCATCTCGAAAATTAGATTCCTTCAGCCCTAAAAAAACCCATCTATTTCAGCTGTTATTTGTTTGTCTAAAGAGAATCTCCATCCAGGGAGGAACATCTTGAGCTTGGGGAAGAGATGGAAATCTGATGGAGCCAAATCAGGTGAAAAAGGTGGGTATGGCAACAATTCATATCTTAGTTCACTTATTTTTGCCATGGCAATGACACTTGTGTGTGGGGGTATGCATTGTCTTAATGGAAGATGACTTTCTTTCTCGCCAAACCTGGCCTTTTTTTGTATATCTTTTTCTGTAGTTGGTCCAGGAGGTTGGCGTTGTGTTGTTCAGTAATTGTTTGACCAATGGGAAGATAATCTATCTGCAGAATCCCTTTAGCATCCCAGAACACTAAAGCCACCACCTCTCTGGCTGACCGTATTGCCTTTGCTTTCTTTGGTAGTGGTCAATCAACATGTTTCCACTGCTTTGACTGCCTTTTTGTCTCTAGGGTATGGTAGTCGGCCCAAGTTTCATCTGTGGTCACAAACCGTCACAGGAAATCTCGTGTGTTGCTCTTAAAATGGGTCTAACATTGTTCAGAAATTTACATTCTGATACGTTTGCGATCCTGCCTGGAGAGTCACAGCACCCATCTAGCAGATAATTTTCTCATATCCAATTCCTCTGTTAAAATTTGATTTGCCCATTCAAATGACATTCCTACAGCTTCAGGGATTTCTCTCACTTTCTGTCAGTGATCCTCCATGACCATTTTATGAACTTATGCTTTCATTTCTATGGTAGTGGCACATTTTGGTCAACCATTATGCAGAATATTGCATAACCTATCCTAACCAAACAGTTGAAAATGAAGGATCATAGTCCTCCCAGAGTGTTCTGAAAGTTTGTATGAATTTTCTTTGCTGTCATACCTTTGTTTACGAAATATTCAATGACTGCTCGAATCTCAATTTTTTATATCTTCAGAAACAGGAACACAGGAACAACAGTAGAGTGGCATCTACAATAGTTCTCTTCCCTGAGTACTGATCTGTTACGTGTTTACTCATAAAAGATTTCCTATTACTAAGCAGGGAATAACTCATTGAGCCAGTGCTGACATCTAATGGTGATTCCAAGAACCTCTCCCACTACCCTGGTATTTTCATGAAATGCAGTGTAGATATTCAATCGTCCTCGGCTGAACTTTGTGTGTTCATTTTTATTAACTGAAGAACACAAAGTATCTTTCCACTGTCCTTTATTTACGTACAACTCGTTTTGCTTGTTGTATGTGACGATTAAGCATTGAAACTTGTTTTACGTGAATAAAGGGCAGTGGAAAGATATATTGTGTTCTTCACTTCATAGTGCACTGTAGATATTTCATAAACACTGTAATCAACCCGAAGGTCGGTTCAGTAAGTGATGGTAGAGATCACCCAGTACTAAGCCCTATACGGCGTGTGAAAATTCACACATCAGGGTAGGGGGGCCAGTTCCTTTCCCTGTGCCGGTTATGGTTTCCCAGGAAGACCTGGTACCCGAAAAATCACTTCAGCTTGGGTGGAGCTGCAGGTGCCCAGAGTGCCTTGCCCGGGAATCGAACCCGGGACCCTCTGGTCAGCAGTCCAACGCTCTACCCACTGGACTACCACGACCCACCTCCATATTTCATATCATGGAGAAAATTAAAGGTTTATTTATATGTTATCACCACCAAGCTAAGGAATGAATATTAATCAGTTAGGATGTCATGAATTGTGCTCTCTTAAATTACACCACTCTCATAGCCATTGCAACTTGCTGTAGGCAGTCAACCCTAATGGTATAAATGTTGTCCTTTTACAGCTTGATGAGGAGGAAGAAGAAATGGAAGACACTGACTTCATGGACCAAGGAAAGGGTGTGGTAAGTGGGAATGACTAGCCTCTAGGGAATGAGTGGAGAATAGGTACAACACTAATGATTCACTGAGTGACCATCCTATATGAATAATATGAGAGCAATGAAATGAAGATGCAGGCGTTTGCATATTCCTTGCAGCTGTGTATGCCTCATTAAGTCCTCTCACTTGATTGCTCTTTTTACTATACTCATCATTTGCTGAGGCTCAGTTTCAAGAATAAAAGAGACTGGTAAAATTGGAATGGGCAGACATTATTGGTTAACATTGAAATTCATGACTTACAATTTGATAGAAAGCTAAATCCTCAATCACTGCAATAGTAGGCTGGATGGTTTCAATCATTATTTGAACCTTTGACATTTATGTGTTTGTTCATCAGCTGGGATCCAAATTTTATTGAAGTAAAATATATTTTCCAGAGAAGAATTCTTCTCTGAAGAGGCCTGCCTGGCAGGCGAAACACCTGGTGTCAGGTTTTCTCTAGGCACCTACCTATTCCCGATACCTACCTCCTTATTTTTTGTTTGTGTGATTGATGGTCCCTGGCATAGGACGAATCCTTGTAAACTCTGAAAGAGTGAGTGTGTACGATTCACAAAGGTCTGATACCCCCGAGTGATTGTGTATTTATGTATGTCCATTCTGTTTTGTTTGTTACTTCTGTATGATTGACGGGTCCCTGGCTTAGGACGAATCCTGGTCAACCCTGAACGAGTGAGTGCTTGTGAATCGCAATATGTCACTGTTTTTGAAAACACACCTGAGTGATTGAGTGAATGAGCAAAAGCGAACGTACATCTGTTTTATTATTTTGTATTCATCTGTGAGTCACTGACATAGGAGGGATCCTTGTAAACCCTTAGTATGTGTGTAAATGCGATTCACAAAGGTCCATCACCCTGGAGTGATAGCTTATTTACGCAAGTCCGTCCTGTTTCGTTACATCTGTATTGTTACTTGGCATTCATCCGTGTGATTTGCGGGTCACTGACATAGGAGGGATCCTTGTAAACCCTGAGTGTGTTTGTGAATGTGATTTACGGGAGTGCTGTTATTCCTTAACACATCCTAGTGATAGATTGGTTGTAAGTTTGTTTTAATTTTTATTATTTATTTTGACTTTTAGGTGTGTGATTCAGGTGTACGCGGGTCACTGTTTCTTAAAAACACCCAAGTGATCTAGTGTGTGTTCCCTATCTTTCCACTTACTTGAAACTTTATTTTATTCAGGACCCCCTTTGCAACCTTGTTTCAATCAAGTTTACGGTCTCGGGTATCCCTTTTCCATTGCTTCAAGACCATAGGTACTTTCATTTTATATTTACATATTTGATATTTTTTCACCTTTCTTTTTGACCATGCAAAAATAGATTGTTTTGGGTGCAGTGGTGATTTGGAAGTAGAGCGGGTAGAGCACTGTGCTACTGACCAGGGGTCTAGGTTTTCTCAGGAGCGCCTCTGGGCACCCTCACCTTCACCTAAGTTGTGTGATTTTTTTGGTATCAGTTAAAACTGAGATATCAAATAGCAGTGCAGGGAAAGGAATTTGCCTCCTACCCTGATGTGTAAGTTTAACCATCCGATCCATAACGAAACTTTCACCATTTGTGCTATAACTGGGTACCCAACTAAAACTTTTTCCAATAGAAGCACTTGTTCTCAGAGAAGATAGGATTTAGATGAAATATTCGAAGCAGATGGATGTGATGATGACAACATATCGGATAGTGATGACGATGAATATTTTACAGAGTGTGAGGTGGCAACTTTGGATTGTGATGATACTGGTAATTTATATTTTCCATTGTGTACGACATTAATTATGATATATTATGTATTACGTTTTATATATTCTGTATACTTTTAGGAGAAGTTGATCAGAATGCACTCGACGAAGATGATGAAGATGAAGAAAGTGAAATAGAACTGACAGTTAGTGGGTGAGGAATGATAGCAAAAGATGGTACTCAGTGGGCTGAGGCACCAACAAGTTAACATCAAGTTGCAAGGCACAGTGTTGTGCGACAGAGATGTGGACCTAATAGGAACACCAACATTCTGTCAATTCTTGACACATTCAAATTATTTTTCACTTCGGAAATGGCTGGTATCATTATTCGTACGTCATACAAATTAAAAAGCAAGCAATATATGCAGCATATAATGGAAAAAATCCAGGGAAAACAACACTCATGTGGAAAGATTTTGAGCTTCAGGAATTGTATGCATTCCTGGCTATTGTGATACCTCTGGCCCCAATAACTCAAATGCTGTAAATGCAAGGGAAATGTGGAGGTTGTACTAGTATCCATTGTATTGTGCAGCAGTGGGAATCAGTTGCTTCTGGAGCATCATTCACTTTATTTGATTTGTAATGCCAATACTCGTGCTCAGCGCATGGAGAGTGATAAGGCTGCTCCAATGTGAGACCTTTAGACAATACTCAATAGTAAATTGGCAAAACATTATAAGCCACAAAGCACCTGACAATCAAAGAGCAACTTTTAGCATACCGGGGTCAAGCTAAATTCACTCAATATATTCCATCAAAGCCAGCCAGGTATGGAATTAAAGTATGGTGGATGTGTGATGCTGGAAATTTGTATTCACTCACTGGAAAACTTTACACTGGAAAAACAAGTTCGAGCCACAGGGAAACCATTGGTGAGAGACTTGTCCAAGACTTGGGGGCACTGTACAAAGGACCCGGTAGAAATATTACAATGGTTAATTACTTCAGTACTCTGCCATTGGCAAAATGTTTATATCCTGGGATTTATCAGTGATTAGCACTTTGAAAAACAATAATCCGTACATTCCACCAGCAATGGTTGCATCAAAAGCAAGAGAAGAATTATCCATTGTGTTTGGCTTTCATGAAAAAGTAACCATTTGCCAAAAAAAAAACGAGACAGTGATTATAATATCATCAATGCATCAGAATGCATAGATTGGTGATGGTGCAAAGAAAAAACCCGACATTACTGAATTTTATAACTGGTCAAAAGCTGAAGTGGACACAATGGATATTATTTATTTATGGATAATTTAAAGAAAGAAGGATATCTTTATTTACTATCCATATTAAAACAACTTTGTACTTTGATGGCTTTGTACCTGATGAAGATGCCGCAAGTGATTGGAAGGCATTATACCTCATATTGGTAGTGGAAAAGTAGTCTTTTTAGTATGGATTTATTCTATAGTAGTATACTACTACTGCTAAACTATAAATATTCATCTTGACAAGGATCAAAGTCAAGGTAAATGATTTTTACCCTTTGAAATTGTTACAAGGTAATGTGCATAAGTGGATGACTCCGTTAAAAGCTACTGTTCTGACATCCCTGTAGTTTCTTAGAATATGTCAAACCAGGAGGTCATTGCCAGCACAAATGTCTAATTTGAGGACCTTCTGAAATCCTACTTTTTGGATGACTTAAAAAAGTTGAAGTACTGGGATAAATGTATTGAGCTAAAAGGAGATTGTTGAAAAATAAAAGATATCTACCCATAATAATTTGTTTTTCTATTTTTTCCTAAGCAATTTTTAAGTAACCCATGTATGATAAGTAGCTTCAAGTAAAAATAAAAATTCATTTATTTCCATTGAAATGTTACTACAGAAAAATGCAAAGAAATGCTCTAGGCCTGATAGTCAGTCGGTCAGAGACTGATGAATGCTGTTGACAACATTCATCTATAGAAGCTCCACAAAGGGGATGGAGATGATGTGGTGACTAATGTACTGGCTTCCCACCCAGAGGGCCTGGGTTTGAATCCTGGAGTTTAAAGATTTTTTTCTGTGGTATTCGGATCCCTACTTGAGGCGCTTTGTGGAGAGCACTTAAAGTGAATATGTAGTCCGTCAGATGGGACAGTAAACTGCAGACCCCTTGGTGCCTTTTGTTGAGAGTAGACTAATTCCAATGCTCGGTTTCTCTCTACCCTTCCTCCTTTCTCACCCATCCCTAATGGGGCAAATGACCTCTGCTGTCAGTAGCTTTCCCTAAAAATACTACTACCACCAGCTCCATGAAAATCAACTGGAATTCAAGTTCCATTTACCATATTTTTTGCAACATCACAGAACATTATTTATGATATTCTTAAATATTTTAGCCATAACAACCCATCATGTGAGTGGATACAAGTATACATTCTGATGGTAGGTAGTAAACTTTCTTTTTCAGAGAACAGTGGTGACCATTCTTCGCATTATTACAGCTGAAAATTACCAAGGAACTGTAGTGTTATTTTTTAGAAGTTAAGCTCTCCTTTAGTTGAATAAAAATTTGATCAATTGGTACTAGCACTCGTTACCATTCCTCAAAGATACTTGTAGATACTACCAACTGAATTTTGGGAGAAAATTGGTGATTTTTTTATTTTAATAAGTTTATTACTTATTTCAATGGTATGTTGTCATACTGTGGGACTCGGGGGAAAATGTTCTGTGGGTACAAAATACATGTACATCAAAAACCTTTAAAATACAGAGAATTCCTGGCCCTTTATAGTCAAGATATACTAGGGTGTTCTGTATGTGATAAGATTGAACTCTGAAAAATAGGTATTTGTATCCACAATCGCCTCCCCATGAGAATAAAACATCCTTCCTGCTAGCCATATCTTCTTATTGAAGAATAGGTAGAAGTCTGAGGTAGTGAAATCTGAAGAATAGGAGGGATGGGGAAAGAGTTGGAGTGGTAGCTCCTCAAGTTAGTGGCCATGACTGCAGAGGAGTGAGCAGTTGCATTTGAGATGATGAGAAAGGACTTTTTTTTGCACCTATCATGGGAATGTTTTGTTGCAGCTTAGTTTTAATATGATCTAAAACACTGCCTAGTATGCAACAGGAGTATTTTGACCCTTTCCAAATAGCTCTTATTCCTTGTTATTCCCAAAAAATAATCCCTCTAGCCTTTTCAAATGTAGGAGCGATTTTTGCCTTCTTCTTGGATACCCCTTGCTTACAACCTTTTGATAAGGCTATTATCCTTGGTTTAAGGCAAGTGGTGTTGTGTTTATACATTTTCTCTACTGTGACTTTTTGGGTTGACTGTGAGGAATTGTTGCATCCAGTTTTCAAGTAGCTTCTCATGTCCAAATGTTGATGCTTCCATACACCCAAGATACCTACAGCATCAGCAATCTCATGTTCCCTCACTCTGCCTGCAGTAATGACCTCAGCTATTCATCCAGAACATTCAGTTTTACCTTTGCTCAAATGTATGTCCCTGTAAAAAATTTTAAACCATTTATCACTCATCCTAATTGAAGGGGCAGCATCACCATAAGGTTTATCAAGTGTCTCTTTAGTCTCCTGAGTTGATATGCCTTTCATGAAAAAATGTTAAATCAACACATGAAATTATCTTTCATCCATTAGAGGATACAAGAAGCATCTTTGGGTAGGGGGAATATGCTTTAACATTTTCAGTGAATGCAGGGATGAGTTTATTTTTCTTCAGATAGCAATTGCTTGATCAGTCCAAGATAACGTTTCATTGATGTTATGCCTAAATTATTTAATCTCATTGGGTATGGTATGATAGATCCTTGCAATGTTAGTGGGGGGAGTCCTCAATACTTATTTTAGAATGTAGTTTATGGGATTCAAATTATAATGGACTGACTCTTGATGTGGTTTCTTTTCAGTGAATTTTTTAGACCCCAATAGCAACAAAGCAGCAAGATCTGAATTCACCTAGTTAATAATTCTAGTTAGTTTGTGAATGCGGGAATGGTGATATATTAGTAAATCATCAGCGGAGAGGTGATGAGTTCAATTAAAAATACCTTTACTAATATCATTTATATACCCAGAAAAAAGCTAGGGTCCAAGAATAGATCCTTGTGGAACACCCCTATGCATTTGAAGCCAGCTAGAGGATGAATCAGGTGTGATGACTCTTTAAATTGGTTCCTTAGTATGAGCAAATCTATTGTCAAGACAAGGAAGAAAAATTTATGATTTGAAGTTTTGTTGAGAGAATATCTTTGTCAATAGAATAAAGGCTTTTGTAAAGTCTTGGAGAGTCATTCTGGTCATCCTTAGGTGATCTGTGATGTTGCATCAATACTGAGGTGTTCGTGGGGTGTAAATTGATGGTGAAATAAGCAATTAGCATAATCAAAAATGGGCTGAAATTTAGCACAAGGGTCATATTTTTCATTTCCAGGTGAAAAAAATTTGCCATTATCTGCAAGATGGAAACATCTCGGAAGTAATTGAAAATGACCAATTGACATTTTTCTGAACAATTTGTATGGTGCGTGAATTTTTTGCCCAGTAAAAATATATGGTCTTTTTATTACATCCATGTCCAGCAAAATTGCAATGAATACATCATTTATTGTCACTCCTCGCCATTGCCTCCCTTGGTCCGAGCGATAATGTTCACTGGGCAGTTAGAGAATACCCAGTTTACCTGTTGGTTTCCTCTGTAAATAGATTCCATTGTACAGGGTGGAAAAAAATTGAAGTATGCTATGGGGTCAGCAGTCTGTGGTCGCACATGATTGGGACCCAGTATTTCTGGGTAACTGAAGGCGTTGGTACTCCAAGACACAACTTGCACTTTTTGTTCATGATTTTCTTATTTTGGGAAGGAGCAATGTTCCAGTGCAGTTTTTGTATATTTTAAGAAGCCTCGACAAATTACCTCATAGTATAAAACTTACAAAGCTAAAAGCGTACGGCATAAATTAAAACATCAGGGGGTGGTTTAAAGGCTTTTTGAATGGTCAGGTACAAAGAGTAGAGATTGATGGATATACTCTTAGCTCAAATGTAGAAGATGTTAGTTCGGGTGATCCCCAGGAAAGTGTTATTGGGGCTCTTAGCAGCAGTTACAAGTGATGACGTTAACCTCTCGACATTTCTCACCTTCTCTTCCTTCTTGGTTCCCCGGTAAACATACTTGAGCACCTGTCCCTTGGTGAAATGAGGAAAAGTGCATTGAATATTTTTTAAAAAATACCCCATGGGAACGAGTCTGGTCTCTCTTTGAAGGCTGAGAGCACAAGCTCGAAAGGCTATGAAGCAGGCCAAGAGTGCTTCCTGGATTGATTACGTCTCTTCCCATGCATTCTATGGTTGATCAACCATAGAACCTCATTCCCTCAGGTAAGGGACAAGGTTAAGAAAATCTCCAGGTCCAAGGACTCTTTTGTCTTCTCACCATTGCTCATAGCTGGCTGGGTGGTGACTACCCCCTGAAATAAGCAAGATATTCACGAAGCAGTTTGCTGTCATCATTGGTGACAAAGGTTATGATTCATATTTTGTTAACTAAGAGGTGATGAGAGAGGGTCCCTCTTACTCACTGTGAGGTTCAAATAACGGAGGAATACAATGAGCCCTTCTCACCCTGGGAACTGAAATCTGCCATCACAGACTGGCATAACATCTCACCTGGTATGGAGGGAATCCATATCACTTTCCTTTGACATATTCCGGAAGTAGCATTGGTGGAGGTCCTCAATATCCTAAACCAGTTGTGGATTGAGGATAGCCAGTTATGTAATAAACAGATTAACATTTAGCAGGAAGGGAACACTAATTTTGGAGGACTTGCAATAATAATGTGCCTTCTCATATGGCTGCCAATTCAGAAAAAAGTCAAATCCCTTGCAAGAGCTGCTAAAGATTTGCAAAGGAAGGGAAAGATGGTTTACTCCTGTTCTAAACTCGTCTTCCATTTCTTCCCTCCTTCTCTGGCCCATAATTTGTTTAGTGGCACTAAAATCTTTAAACTATACTGACATCTTTCTTAGGCTCTGGCTCTTAAATAAAGGAAAAAATTAAATCAGGTTTGTGGTAAGTGCTCTTTTAATTAATACTCTCACAAATTATAGATATTATAATGTCTCGTGAATTTACAATTAAAGCATGAAATTTATTTTCAATGATTTATGTTATGAAATGACTATGACTGCTGCAATCAAAATGGAATTAATTATTGGTCTTTATAGAGTGAATAGAGATGAGTAAAGCATTGAGACTGGATTGTTATCTCACTCTTACTGGATCCAATGTATAAAGAGAGGAAATAAATAGATGCACCCTAGCAGACATATATGGCATAAATATTGGGGGCCCGAGGATAAGTAGCATAAGATTCAGAGAAGACTTGGATTTCCTTGCCAATGATGTGTATTCCTTGCAAATAGCCAGATGATAATGATGAACTGCATCATGAAGAAATAGTCAATAATGCAAGTATTTTGTAAATTTGGTGCTGCCGGCAAAATTTTATGCAATTTACAGAATAATTGAAATAAAATATGCAACTTTGTAATTCCATACACTCTTTATTTAGACTACAACCTAGGTCTTGTTCTAAATAAAGAATGTATGGAATTACAACGTTACTTATTTCATTATTCATGTATCTTGGTAGTTTGTGAATATAAGGTTCTATTACCGCCAAAGAGGTTCTCAGTGAAAATGTTACACATTTTTAATGTGAAACAGAATTTCACAAGCGAGCATGTAAGGAAACATTTAGTAGTTTCAGTACACCTAATAAACCACAATTTTAGGAAAATAATCAAATGTAACATTATATATTGGCGAATATTAGTGATGATGTCTTCAAAATAAAGCAAGTTCTTTTAAATGTTTGGTAATATGTACAGCATCAAGTTTAGCAATTTTAATGAGACAGGCTTGTAGAATAACAATCCTCCCTGGAAAAGAAACATTACCTCACAATATACATATCAATTGGATGAAACAAGACCCTATTTCAAAGTAAATGCATACAGAAAATATGAAACTGTTACAGTTCAAGTGATTGCATGTGTATGTAATGTTATACCAGTCTTCATAAACAAAAAAAGCTACTTCAAACACAAAAGACTAAAAATAACCACATCAGGGCAAATAACTAAGAAAAACTCTAAAAAATAATAAAACCAAACATGAATGAACATCCTATGTAATAGAAGATAGACCATGTATAATTTTATAGATTAATTATTTCACTTAAAATATCTCCACACAAAACTTAAGGTTAAAGAGCACCTCATTGAGAATGGAAAGTAAGTATGTGGTATTGTTCCTTTATACGGTTGGTGACTTAACACACCCCGCCACATGCCCTTGTGGTGGCTTGCGGGGTATTATGTAGATGCATCCAATTGATGACAATGATAACTGAAAATTAGATGTTTTAAGCATAATTGGGGCTATTTAAGTGGAAAAAGTTTTCTTTTCCCCAGATGGAAATAATTCTCTTCTAGCTTAAATGACGGCTGGTCCAAAAGCAGAAAGAAGTTCTTCAGTAGGGCCGTCTGGGTATTACAGGTGATGATCTAAAATAAAATTTAAAAAGGCGTACAGTTATACGTAAGGGTCAGTAGCAAGGGTTCCTCTGTAATGAATGCAACGACTAACTCAAAGAAATCTCTCCACCTACATCCAGGAACCCTATTTTTTCTTAATTTCAATCTACTCATGTCTTTTGTCATCATTTGATTCTTCAGGTTTTGTTAGAATATCCAGTTCTCCTACGCCTGGTTAAAAATCAAATAATAGTGCAGTTTTTGAACTGTAAGGTAGGTAAGCCAGTTAACCACATATTCAGCAATGGTGACTGGATGACCCTTTCTTTCACAGAAACTCCTTTGACTGGGTTTTGGCAACAGCTGATTTCCATTAAACTACTCAAGGACCTCCATTTCTGACTGCCAAATTAAATTTTTTCTTATCTTGGCCCAATTGCCTCTTTGAAGCCAGCAAAAGCTCAACCTATGTCCAGTAAGAATTGTAGTGTGCCCAGCTAAGTCATGACCAGAAAACCTGCAATACCAAAATAAAGGCACATATGATGCCAAAAATATTCATATTTGAATTCATTTTACTAATGTATTCGCTCCCACAGCAACATAATTACTTAATACTCATGCTGCTACATTCACACATATTTCCTGGTATGGAGACAAGTCTCTGTGAGGATAAAGAGTCTTTATAAATGAATTCTCATGAAGGTAATAATTACACTAGACACCGAATACTTCAATAGGCGAGTGTACTCATCCAATACTAAGTCCAATGGGATGGAGAACTCATGCATAGGGCTTGGTTGTCTTTATATGGGGAATGGAGGAGGCTGTTAGTGTATCATTAAATGCAGTTGATTGGCTGGTACCAAATTTGAGGGAGGAGGTTGATGACCAGGGATAGGTAATGGTGTTTCAAGTACTGGAGGCCTAGGTGCATATGGAGCAACTGGGATAAGCTTATTGGGTAGGAAAGGAGTGGCACATAAGGCAGAATGGGTTAGGGAACCTGATGTTCAAAGGAAGGAATAGGCTTCAGATTCCTTCAAAATGTTTTGAAGGCATGTCCGCGAATTAACAGTACCGAAATTTTCCAATAGATTGTTAAAAATAGCAGCAATCCATGCAGATGCGAATCGTAAAAAGGGCAGTGATTGAAAGCTGACATGGGATGCAGTCATATTATTACTCTTGACGATTGGTTTCATTCCGGGAAAGAGTAATATTTTAGATTTCATTGCGCATATTCCTGGTGTCCATGGTATCGCATGAGTGATCTTCCGTGCACACAAAACTCATGCCACTAGTATCTTTTTAATTTTCCCTGCGGATGTTTAAAAAATACCCTTAAATTTATCAGGCGTTTTCAAAACGTTTCACAACAACCAGAGAATGAAGATTCGCGCCGCCAAGAGTGAGTTCCGAAATTCATATTATTATGTTTTTCACCAAGACGGATCATCTCAGTGAGCGTGTATGAACTCTGTAAAATGTTAAGTAACCGAGATATATTCTAGAGGAAAGAATAATGCCTCTTACCAGGAGAGGGGACAGTAAGAATTCTTGCCGGTAGAAGCGAAGGATGGACCAAGGGCCAAGATCCGATGCAATATTTTTCAGGTACGTGTCTGTACCATTGCGCGCTGTCGCCGTGTCGTAGTCTGCGTCCTGAGATTGCTTGCGCAAGCGCTTCCCCTGGCGCCATCTTGTTGTTAAATAAGATACTTATGGCGATTAGTTGAAATACGTAACAAAATAAATATTGAATTAAAATATATTCATTAATATAGAGAAAATTGTTTTAAATTACAATACCAAAATATTGATTATAATTATTTATGTATATTTAATTTACTTTTTATAATCTAACTTAACGGCAAAATTTGAAATTTAAAATATGACGTCACCCAACGGTTTTGGCCACCTTCGATTAACTAATCCGTTCAGATGGTCGTGGGTCGTCGTGTTGAATGGAGGTGAGTGCATACTTGTCTAATATTCGCAACTTTTATGATTAATGTTGGTTGCCTTATGTCCTAGGTTGCACTTGCGAAAGAGAGTAATTCTTTCAGATCGAGGAAATTATATAATTATTGCTTCGAAAGCAACGGATATCTGTTTATTCCTTCGTAATTATGGAACACTAGTGTTGACTAATTTTTCGTGCGATTTCTAGTAACTTACATGTTTGAAGTTTGCCAGATAAAAGTGAAATTACATCATACTTTACGAGTAATGAAACGAGAAATGCCCTTTCGATTGATTTCAAAATATAATTAATGCCGAGAAGTCGGAGAGATAGTGGTACGCGATGAACTGTCGTCGCAAAGTTTCCTCACTAAGATTGCTGATTTCCTCCTATAATGCCAGGGATTAATCTAAATGCATTTCGCTTCCATACTCACTGAAAGGGTCATCTAAAATACTCTTTAAACTTTAAATAACCGTAGTCTAACGCGTGTGAACGTTTGTCACAAGAAAGCGGTGGTGATTCAAATTGCTTGAGCGTACGCGGTGCAAGTGGTCAAGGTTACTGGGTGCTAAGAGTCTTCCTGCGCATTTCGCCCTATTTTACTGTGAGTCTCAGACTAGAATTGAAAATTTTTTTGGGGGAATTGCTCTATTAGTGACGACAAATTCCGTGTTTCGAACACTTGCAGCTTCACTTATTCCACTGCCGTTGGGTAAACGATACATTACGTATTTTTACCCTCCAATGCTCAATGACTTGCAAGTATTTTAATTGAAAAGTTAACTGAATGAAGTTTTATATTGCAAAAAACAAACGGGGTTCAACGTTCAATGCCGTAATTGTGAGGGGTTGGGCATACTTTTGAAAGCGAATTATATAATAAAAGTGAAAACCTTTTTACGCACATTCTGGAGTGTTTGGACTTTTATCTAACTTCTTTCTTGTTTTTGAATTTATTTCATCAATTCGATCGGTGTGTGTGTGCATAAGGATTTCTTGAAAAAGGAAGGTCACAGAGAAATGTCTAGAAGTGCGGGAATGAATTCGGATTCCATTGGAATGGAACTTCGGAGAATCCAGTGTATAGGAATAATTGTAAGTTGAGACAATTATATATTATCTCAAAATATTTTGGCCGTCGGATTGGTCTCTTCCTCGCCTCTTTTTTATTCTCCCCCTATTGCAAATTTCTCACAAAATGTATCTTCCCTATAAGGATTCTTTAAAAGATTGTCCTCCAATTTTTTTACGCGGGAGAATCATTGTTGCTGAAAATGTAAACAGTGTCGTAGTTACGTGCGACAACGTACGTCGAGGCAAGTGATGTTCTGCAAACGTGACCTTATTTGTCGAGCCGTTAAGATTACTTCAAATCAGTGCCTCTTTAGAAAAACCTTTGCGGGTATTAAAATTGCTATTCATCAGGATATACTTACTCGTTCAATTTGCAGTATAAGTTCTCGGTGGCGTCGAGTTTGAACTTATGCGTGTGCCTATTGAGCGATAAATCTTGAAGAGTATTAGGATGGGAGGTTTCGAAAATGTGCATATAGACGCCCGATTTTTTGAAACGACCGTTCTAATGTTCAGACAAGTGTTCGTTGAACATAGCATTGATATTGCGTGTTGTCTGCCCAATGAATGATTTGTGACATGTGCTGCACTTTACCTCCGAGAACCCGGATTCTTGTACCGAGGCCGTTTCGTTTTTGCGATTACCTGACAACTTTCGAATTTCGTTTAGGTTTCAGAACCTGATATTAGTCTACTTTTTAAAAAAATAGGTTTTTGAGTCCTTTTGTTAGTTCGGTTTAAAACGGATGGGAAATGAATTGTTTATTTGCTGTTTTGTTCAATTGTGTGTGTGTGTGGTGTATTTATTGAAATTTTTTCTAATGGGTGTAAACAGTTTTTCTAACATTTTAGGATCGTTTCCATTTATTACAACTGTGTGTTTTAATTCTTTGTCGTGTCGTGGTTTTGTTAGAGGGGCAGTTATCATGCGGTTCATCAAACAACTGATGGCTACCATGTTTTTTTGATAAAAGTGGACTGAGTCAGCCTGTGTGTGGTTGTTGGGGGTGGTTTTTTCCTGTAAATGTCGAATTCGACTTTCTCGTCATTTCTAATGAAAAGTATATGCGTAAATGGAAGTGTGTAATCGTGTTCAACTTCGTGGGTAAATTAAATTGCATTGCGTTTGTTAAGGACTTTCTCTCTAACTTTATGGATGTCACTTTTGCTTATGCCGTAAAGGCAATAATTTAAAACAGTTGCTACGCCCGTTTTTAAAATCCCGGAAGAAAATATTTTGGCGATATGAAGGCATTGCCCATCGCTATACTTTATGCCGATACTATTTGTTGACCTACCAGTATATATAGTCCATGCACATTTTTGTGAGGGTAACAACCGGAATTAGCTTGCTGCTTCTTATCCAGTCGGCTATGTAACCAAGAGCGATGGAAATAGGGACACTTTGGAATAATTTTTCTACTTCGAAAGGTACCATAATCTCAATTTGGAGGTGGTTTACGGGTTGAATGTTATCAAGGAGGATTTTTGATGTTAGATGTAGATCCAAATGGTTTGTACTATGCGTCGAGCCACTTAGCGAGAAATTGTGGGTGGCTGAGTTGAACACTGTGATAATAGATTTTATTTCCGAGTTCGTGTATCTTCGGTAATTCATACATTTGTGGAACGTTTGGGTTTGCGATTTTTTAATTAAAGCGTTTTTTAATGTCACAGATATGGTGCATCAGTTGAGGGTATTTTTGATGTATTTGATGATATTGTTTATGAGATTACTACGCATTTCGATATTGAGAGCCTCAATCAATGGTATGGCGATTTTTGTAATCTGATTTGCCCAGCATTTTTGAGTAAATATCTTTTTTGCTGCTAATGTGATTTATTCCCGTTCGGTGTTGATTTAAAGTTTGCAATTTTATTTTGTGCTATTATGTCCTTCGACAAATAAATTATTCAGTTAAATATTGAAATAGCATAGCACCACAATCAGTACGATCATCTACACTAATGCATACTTTGCAAACTCATTGCTGACGTAATGTTCCAACTGAGACATAATTTGTTATAGCTTGTTATTCAACCACCTCGTCATATTAGGGATAAGGGATTCTCCCTTGGTCAGCCGAGGAGAAAGGTCGTGTTCACCGCTCCTCCCGTAGTGAAAGTATCCGTACGTGGGACCCAGAGCGAGGTGCAATGGGTAAGGGAAGCGCTGTTGAAGTTAAATGCATAGTGTGCAGTAAAAAACTGAAAAATGGTGTCCAGTGCCAAGCATGCAGCTGCTGGTACCATTTTAAATGTACTAAATCCAAGCTGGAGGATTGTGTAAAAGAGGAATGGAAGTGCTGTGATTGCGACATTCAGAGGGGCCGGAGACTCTTGAAGGAGAGGGAAATCACCATTGCTGAGCTGCGGGCCGAGTTGGAGGAATCGAATAAGAGAATTAAATCTCTTACTGCCGAAAATGAGAGGTTGCGAGCCGCCGCGGCGGAGAGGAGATCGCCGCGTACGAAGAGTGGAAGCAAGCGAGAAAGGAGGGACGGCGGAGGGGCCAACGGCGGAGCGACGGAGGCGGCCAGCCCGGCGAATGGCGGACGTTCGGGAGCACCCCAGGCGATGATAATCGGGGATTCCCTCCTACGTTTTGCCGGAGACTATTGCAGAAGGAAGGGAGCCTCCGTTCAGTGTTTTCCGGGTATTGGAACGGATCAATTGGAGAGGCAAATCGATAACATGAGTGGTCATGGAGAAGAAAAAGTAGTGATTTTACATGTTGGATCCAAAGACATCAAAAGTGCCAAATCTGATGACCACGTAACCGGTTATATATGGGACCTGTGTACCGCTGCCAAATCAAAGTTTAGTAATTCAAAAATTGTAGTGACAGGTATTATTCAAAGAAGAGACGTGAACTACAAAAGAATCAGATACGTAAATGAAGGCATAGAATGGGTGTGTGACAAAATGGGGGTTACCTTCATTGATCCTAATTGTCGAATAAGTGACTATCACCTGGGACGGGATGGTATTCAGTTGAATAGAAAAGGATCATTTTTATTTGCGGAATTGTTAAACGAAGTTGTAGAGAAGATCACCAAACGGGGAAACTACTAAAGGAAACCAGAGATGTTCCCCGGACCTGCAAAGAGAGCGGAGTTGAGCCAAATGCCGATCCAGGAAGTGACATACCAGGCAGTAATGAGTTCATGCAAGGTAAGGGCTTAAAAGTTCTTCAGGTCAACTGTCGCAGCATAACCAATAAGCGGGATGATTTTCAGACCTTGGTTGAGGTCAGCGAGGCTGACATTGTAATAGGAACGGAATCTTGGTTGAGTAGTGACGTCTTCTCGAATGAAATCTTTCCGAAAGGCTTTACAATATACCGACGAGACCGAGATACGAGAGGAGGGGGTGTTTTTATCTGCGTTAAGGAAGGCCTTCGTAGTGTACTAGAATGGTCCGATAAGGACCATGAAATGATCTGCGTAAAATTAATAAGCGAGAATAACAAAAACTTCTTAAACATCATTGCCGTTTATAGAAAACCCACCGATGGCCTCCAGGTAATAGAGGCCCTTGCCGCCTCGTGCGCCGAAAACCCAGGTAGTCGAACCCTAATAGCGGGGGACCTCAACCTCCCCAACGTTCATTGGAGTGGCCCCACGGCAAGAGGTGGGAAAGCCCAAGAGCTCGCTAATCGTCTCATTCAAAGAGAGGGTTTTACCCAAGTTGTAAACAAGCCCACAAGGGAGGGGAACATCCTTGATGTGTTTCTAGCTAGACCATACAATATGTTCTCGGAAGGAGAGGTAATTCCTGGTATAAGCGACCACTCAGCGGTATGTATCAATATTCAATAGGAATTCCGGGTACCCGAGAATAGGGTAGTAAGAAATTCAGTGTGGAGATACAGCAAAGGAGATAGCAATGGGTTTCGTACCTTTTTGAAGGAACGTTTTCAGGACTGGGCTTGTACAGGGGGAAGTGTAAACGACATCTGGAACAGTTTCAAAGACATTGTCAACGAAGGGCTGGAAAAATTCGTTCCAAAAATGACTCTCAAAAGTAACACCGACCCCGAGTACTATAACTGCGCAATAAAAAAGCTAAAGAGAAAGGCTAGGAGGAGTCACTCTATGATCAAGTATGGGAACCCATATCTGTGCAAATATAAATCGATAGTAAAAGAACTAAATAAGGAAAAGAGGGTAGCAAAAGAAGAATACTTAGTGAACATTCTCAATAAATACGATACAAATAAATTTTACAAATACTTCAGAAGACGAAAAAACAGCCAGGTGAAGGTAGGCGTGATCCAAACCGAAAAGGGGGACACTATAAAAGACGATGAAGGAAAAGCAAATGAGCTCAACAAGTGGTATGGAAGTGTTTTTAGCAAGGATTTCAGTGGAAACCTTCCCCCACGTGTTTTTCATGTTTGTGAAGGGGAGAACGTATCATGTCCGGGTGAACTAGTTATCACACCTTCAAAGAGTAATATTGTTATTCCTAAGTATATGGAAATCTGTGACCGCGAAGTCATGGACAAAGTAAAAAAGCTTAAAGTCAATAAATCGATTGGCCCTGACAACATCTCTGGAGACGCCCTCAAATTAGGGTCAGAGGCAATGATACCGTATCTGCGCACCATTTTTAACATCACGTTAAATAATCATCAAATCCCCGATGATTGGAGGAAGGCTTATGTAATACCAATTTTTAAGGGTGGGACCAATAGCAGTGTAGAGACCTATCGCCCCATTAGCCTAACGTCTGTAACCTGTAAACTAATGGACAAGAGGGTCGCAAAATATCTACGTGACCACTGGGAGGATAAGGACTGGCTATTTAAATACCAACATGGCTTTCGCAAAGGGTACTCATGCGAAACCCAACTACTTGGACTCTGCCAGGAAATATGACTGCTTAGACAAAGGTAAAGAAATAGATGCAGTTATACTCGACTTCTCAAAAGCCCTCGACAGGGTTCCCCATGACAGATTGTTAGAAAAAATTGGAAAACTAAATATTGATAAGAGTACTACTATGGACGAAGGCCTTCCTACAAGATAGAACCCAGCAGGTTCGTGTTGGACACAAAATTTCAGAAGAAACCCGCGTCACATCCGGAGTACCTCAGGGTAGCGTGCTTGGTCCTCCTCTGTTTCTTTGTTACGTGAATGACCTTGCTGAATGTGTCAATTCCAAAATACGATTGTTCGCTGATGACTGTATACTCTATAGGGAAATCAGCAGCAGCAGTGATCGCGATGTTCTGCAGGGTGACATAGATAACGTGGCTAACTGGATCAAAATCAACAAAATGGAGATAAACATTGCAAAAACTATCCATATCTCATTCTCCAAAAGGAAGGCAGGTGAGGGAAGGGTATATAAAATAATGGGAGAAACGATTGTAACAAAAGATAATTGTAAATATCTAGGGGTACACCTAAGTAAAGACTTAGGGTGGGGACTTCACACAGATTATGTGGTAGGCAAGGCCTTTAAATCGCTTCACTGGGTCATGCGGAGCCTCAAAGGAAGCACTAAATCAACTAAAGAATTGGCCTACAAAACAATTGTAAGGCGAATGATTTTTACGCTCTGAAATTGTTGCATTGAAATGCACATTAGCGGATGACTCCGTTAAAAGTTACTGTTGCGGCATCTCCCGCAGTTTCTTTGAATTTGTCAAAGGGAAAACACCATAAGTGTTTAAAGTTGGCTTTAACCTCGTGGACAGTGGCGCCTCGCGCACGACTACGAATGCATGTGACATTGTATGTACGGTATTTCGTCATAACGTCTAGTTCCTTTAAGGATATTGAGGGATCTGGGTTCGAGTCCCAGTCAAGGCGAATGATTTTTATGCTCTGAAATTGTTGCATTGAAATGCACATAGCGGATGACTCCGTTAAAAGTTACTGTTGCGGCATCTCCCGCAGTTTCTTTGAAGATTTCTATTCATTATCTAAGATACAGGGTAATAGCTTAAGTGCCGCATCCATCATATGTCTAAGAGTATTATGTCACTTGCAATTATGATTTATGGAGAACGATGGGGAGACGTAACGCACTTGATCGTATCGCAATCTATTCGATCGCCAAAAAGTACTAAACTATTTTAGGTGACTTTTTAAAGTGCATTTTTTTGGTGAAACTTTAAAGAGCATCAGATCGTTTTTTCATGTAAAGCTCTTTTTAGCATTTGCAACTCTCGTGGGTGTGTTACATGAATACTACAGTTCTTTAAGATATTTGGTCACGAATCAACAACTGACGCAATAGGAATAATGCAGACAGTAAATTATAACAGTAGTCTTTCAAAGATAAATCACTCAGGATCAAGAAACATTGTGCAAACTGTTCATATTGTGTACGTAAATGCCACAAGCCTTGAGGAATGGGATAGTTAATGTGGTAGGTGAAACTATGACTGCATTTATATTTCCCTCCTGCTAAAAACTAGCGAAGCAGAGCGCTCCCGCATTTAATTCTCTTCAATACAATCCTCCTGGTTATCACCCAATTTCCATTAAACTGATGCTTGCTGATGCGGCGAGCATTGAATATGACATAGAAAATGATTTGATTTTAATTTTGCAATCTGTTAGCCATTTAAGTAATAGGTCCTTGTCCATCGCTATTAGCACACTGTTACTTAAAAACTGTGCTTTCATTACTTATTCAGAAGAGTATAATTCAATTGCATTTACATTCCTTTCAATTTCATACCATTCATGACTGTGGCAAAGTGAAAAAGAGAGCCATAATTTTTCATGTTTTATTTCTTCAGTCAGTAAAAATAATCATAACTTACCGCGATGAATATTTAATACCACCAAATACTCGTAAACATTTGTGAGTGTAATTTTGATGCAAATACAGTCTAAAATATATAAATTTATTCGAAACAGAGTAGTAATGTGGAATGAAAATAAAATTAAATATTGCCAAATTGAATAGGTTTTTATATTTGTTGAATCAATCACAATATAACTAAGATAAGTTTTTTCTAATTTGTTGCAGGAAGCATGGAAAATAATTCAAAAAACGAACAGCACCAGAAAAGATAATTGAGATGAAGAAACACATCTCAACACGTTGAATTCTTTGCAAGCTGCGGTAAAAAAACAGACTTGCCATTTCAGGAAATTGGTAAAAGAAGCAAAACCTTGCAATGCATTGTGTGAAAATGCTCAGTTCAAGAGCCACTACACACAAATATAGTATGTCAGGCTACAGGGTATAAGATGGTGAAATGTAAATAAAAACCAACCAGTACTGGTATACAAGCAAGGTGCTTTTATGATACAAATCCACGGATCCGTTGGATATAGGGACAAATTGGTATACCAAAAGGGGACCATAAAAATGCAACCGTTAACTAATACCATTTACTGCAGCAAGATGCCATACTGTAAAAAAACTGCGATCGATGAAAAATTACATAAAAATGATTGAGAGTCAAAAATGGTTCGGCAACTCGTTGTATATTACAACTTTTATGTATTTACGTACGCATCCGCTTTCTTACAGATAAAAAGACTAGTAAAGAAGAAAGAAGAAAACAACTGCGGAAGTAAAGGCGCGGCGGCGTTAAAATTAAATTTGGACCTTTAGGGCAAAAATATATATCGATTAGGGCTAGTCGTATTTCCGCAATTAATTTTAATTTTATGGTTTGCGTGGCTCAGAGTAATTGATTCTTCCTCCATTATGGCGTGGATTGGTGTTCGGCAATTTGTCGTTCTTCCAATTCTTTTATGTTCGAGGGAGTTTTGATCATTGGGAGCACTCAAACAAGTGTATTTTTGTGTGTCAACTAATCCGCTTTCTTTCAGATGAAAAGACATGGGCCAAGAGACACGTCGAAAGGAGAGAGAAGTGACGATAGAACTCACTGATATGGAGGATGGACACACTTTCATGGACAATGGACTTACGCCTAGGGGGGGGAGCGATAGGTGTAGATTTGGACTTTTAGGGTCAAATATATATCGATTACGGCTAGGCGTATTTCCGCGATTAATTTTAATTTTACGGTTTGTGTGGCTCTGAGTGATTGATTCTTTCTCCCCTATGGCGTGGATTGGTGTTCGGCAATTTGTCGTTCTTCCAAGTCGGTTATGGTCGATGGAGTTTTAATCTTTGGGACCACTCAACCCAAATGTATTTTTTGTTATATACTAATCGGCTCTCTTTCAGGCTGATTGACATGAACCAACGATCCCGTGGAATGAGGGGAGAAATGCCACGGGCCAGTTTTCGTTACGCCATGGTAAGTGGAGTATTCTGTTAGTGTTTTGATATTCCTTATTATATTTAGATGCGGATATCAGGGTGTTACATGTTCAAACGAAGCAATATAATGGCTTTCTAAACTTTATATTATATTTCACTTCATATACGCCTTGTTGTGGTAAATTGACAATCATAGAGTTTGTTGATGTTATTTAAGTTATTGATATAAATTGCATGGTAATTTCATAAAGGTTTTTAATTTTTTTCCTGCTAAAAGAGTTTTAATCGTTGGCATCCTTCTCATCCTGTGGGTTATTTGATTGTCCTTTGTAATCTCCCGAAGGACTAACCACGACTTTGTTTGATGATTGGAGAAAACATGGACACACTAATGAAGAATCGACCGCAGGAAAGTAACACTGTGGATGTGTTTATGTATTGTCGCTTGGGATGGAAGCCCGCCAGTCAGCAAAACTTCGACCACACGAGACGAGGAATGAAGTAGGGAGAAATTTGGAACTTCTTTCTCACACTGCTATCACCGTAAATCATGTGAGTATTTAATAATGTTTTGGTTTCTCTTACGAAATTCAGGTTCATGACAACTGGTTCAATATTACGAATATATTATTAAAGTATAATGTAATTACGAAGGTATACGCATTAACTTTCATACGCCTTGCTATATTTGATAAAATATGGTAGAGTATTTAATTTATTATGCAATTTTTAGAGACAGATCGCGTTTCGTTGAACATATTTCTGTTAAACCTAGTTCTGCATCTGAAAAATATGAACCATTCCTTGCACATAAAGTCTGTATTCCTTTTGATTCAAAATCACGTTCTTTCATCCGAAATCCGGCAATCAGGGTAAGAAACATGGCATGCACAACGGCTCTGAGCAGTGGCTATTTTTGTAGTTATTTTTGTTGTTAATTCTTTAGAATCTTTGGGAGAAAGGAAATAGCCCATTTCAGTTTCTTTTTGCCCTATCGTGAGGTACTTTCTAGAGATATATAAAAATTATGTCGGCAGAAACAAACGAATTCTTACTTTTAGGTTTTCTAAAATTAAGAGAAAACGCCTTGCCCTACAATATTCACAAATTAAGATCTGGGTATTATGTATGATTCTATTTTAATCAAAGAATTATTGGTCTTTTGTGTTATCTAGTTTCTTTTTGTTAAAGACTTTTGCATGAATCAATTTTTTTACCGTAGAATAATGTCCAATACACGACGTCATTATTTAAATTTTCAAATACATTCTTTTGGACTTTCTCCTGATTATTAGGATATATTTAAACCTATCCATTGCTTTTATTTTCCTCATATTTGAAAAATATATGATATTACAATAAAATCTTTTAAAGGTCAGTCGGTGAAACAATTTTTTCTTTATTTCATTGCCTGTGATTTAGAAACTTAAAAGTTTTAACTTTACTTGCCGTGATAAGAATTTATCACAGGATTTAATTTTTAGTGACAAAAATAATCATAACATTTGGCCATAATTAATTCGTTTAATTCTATGAAATGAAAAATGAGTTTGTGTAAAATATATAGCTTAGTTTATAGACTGTTATCATACCTGTTTTTTTTAATTTGTTATGTAATATGATATTATTTTCATAATAGAAAACATTAGGAGATATTAATAATGTCTAGTATATTTTGTCCAGTGAGGAAAACCTAACAAACAATGCATTCTAATAAATCAAAACATGGTCATTGAAAATATATTCTACGGTATTCCCACGAAAAAAAAGTATGTGGCAGTCCCTGTAGTAATTGTAGTTATGACGTCATTTTAGGCCGGGCGCACCGACGATATGCACAGAGGCCTCCATGGATGGTGAAGAAGAGCCTGAGAAGTTTTGTGCTTACTTTTGTACCTTGCTTGTGTAATGTTGTACCTGTTTTAAATGTAAAGGGTTCTATGTATTATGGATGTTAATTTGACGACTGTCACACTTCCAATCACTTAGAAACACATTTTAAAACACTCGTGGGATACACATTGTGTGCTTGGATGCGAGTATTTAGGAGTAAGTGTGAATGCATTGGTAACTAGCAAACGGATAGGTTAATGGGTTTGTGTAGACCTAACCAGTTACACTGGTATTTTAGCCTGTAATAGCTAACCTGTGTGAATGTGTGAGTGGTGCTTGGTTCGAATGATTCTATATTCATATATTCTCCTGCTTTCATCATCACGTTGCATATAGTAAACCTCTTTGGTCCAAGAAAAATGGTGGAAAAAAAGTCAGGTCAAGGTGTATTGACCGTGACCCCAGGAGGCTCTACGTGTGAACTTGATGACGCCATAATTTAAAACAAAAGAGCACCGAAAACCATTTAAATTAATTTGAAAGGAAGCCAACAAACGATGCTCGTCAGTGGTGGTCATTTTGTAGATAATAATCCTTATATTTGTCAAGGATCTCGCAATTTCACACATTGCATAAAGAACAGGCGTACGTGATGGTAAATTTTCAAGTCGTCATAATTTTATATCACTGGCAACGTGAGAATAATCAACTCTTAGGAAAGACAGAACCAACGATCATCTGCCAACGAAGATTACCGGGCGTCCAGCCAGAGAGGAATTATAAAGGTAATGTGATCTGAAGTAATTTTTATTATTGGTGTAAACAATTCAAGCGTGTTCTTGGGCGTTGCATTTTAATTGTGGATTATAGTGCACTTACCACGACGCAGTTTCAGTCTCTAGGTGCATTTGTGAGAAATCGAATCCATGTTGAGGAAGGCTGCAAGGAAGGTTACCTTATTGACGTATTCGTAACTTTTTGAGCCTATCTATAAATATTTTATTTCAAACAATTTCAAATATTCATTAACATGAATTCGTGAATGTAATTAATTATTGGCGGTTAAAATAGGAAACCTGTGGTTAAAAATATTTTACAAAGTGGGTCGGTGATGGTTTTTCTTGACAGTATCCCGTTTATTTTATACCACGTTTAAATTACTGGGGACGGAAGCTCACGATGATATGGCTGCGATTTTTAGTTATATCGCTATCGATTAGCTTATCATTTATGCTCATTCTATAAAAACTTATTGTTTCAAAAATGTATTTGCCATTCACTTTTCGATCTTAAAAATTAATCATTCAAAGTCGTTACACTCTGCTGGGGTTGATTCGATGAACATCGTTTCGGGTCTCTAGGGACAGGATAACAATTGCGCACGGTCACTGTCGAATTCTCTTCATGTTCAATTATAATTTCCCTTGTCAATACGTTGATACTTGCATTCTCTGAAACGATTCCGCAAAATTTTGCATTCTATCTTAAGGTGCATCAAATAAAGTGCATAATTTTACAGTTCTATTGGTGAAAGGGGAACCAACCCGGGCAAGGACATTATCGCGAATGGACTGCTACGATTAAAGACGTTTCTCGCTCAAACGAGGAAGTTATCGCCGAGATAGAGGCGTATTTTGGAGAGTTCGGCAAATCCTATTTTTTGGAGGGGTTAAAGAATGGCCGGAACGTTGGGAGAAGTGTATTTTTCTAAAAGGAGACTGTGTTGAAAAATCAAAAAAATGTTTTTTTGGAAAAAATGGTTTCCTCATTTCTTACACGGGTACTTATTAACCGCCCTCGTATAAGCAGAAGCGACGAACTTGGTAAAAATGGAGGATGTGGAGCTATTGGCTGTTAAAGAAATAATCTCAAGGAAAAAGATCCTAAGGCCAATAAAAATAATTACGAAGAACTCCTATACCGGTATTTCGGTCACCAGGTGACCATCAACGGGGAGAAAATCAAATAGGGCACTTGAACTTGGAGGAAGAATGTGCAACAGGCACTGTCCAAAGTTAAGTGGGTGTTCAGGTCGGGGGGTGAGGTATACCTGGAGGGGGGAGGGGTTAAGTGATGGTCGGTAGGTGGGGGGGAGTGGTGGCTATTAAGAGGGGGCTGCCTGTTTCTGAAATGACTAACGAAGTTAAAAAGTGAACTGTTGATGATGCCCGGTTGATGTTTTCCAACCCTTTGAAATAGCGTTGTTTGTTGAGTGGTGTCGTCAGTAGTCTGTGTATTAGAAAATTAAAAGCTGCCATTTTTCGTTGAAAGGGGTGGTGTGAATCTGCTTTGATGTAGTTGTCGGTGTGGGTCTGTTTTCTAAAAATGTCAAACTCTAAGCCCTCTTGGTTTCTACTTACTAGTATGTCCAAGAAAGGCAGTGAGTTATGTTGTTCGACTTCAAAGGTGATTTTTATGGAATCGTGTTTTTTCTTCAGCCGGTCCAAAAAGTCATTTATGTCACACTTGCTGGTGTCAAAAATGTCGTCTACGTATCTAGCCAAGTGTTGGGGTAATAGTCAAACGTGTGTCTACAGTCATTTTCAAAGTAATGTAGGAAGATGTTAGCGGCAAAGCAGGAAAGAGGATTTCCCATAGCTGTGCCTTGCGTTTGTTTGTAAAATTTTTGGTTGAATTGAAAGTATGTTAGGCCAAAAACAGACCCACACCGACAACTACATCAAAGCAGATTCACACCACCCCTTTCAACAAAAAATGGCAACTTTTAATTTTCTCATACACAGACTACTGACGACACCACTCAACAAACAACGCTATTTCAAAGAGTTGGAAAACATCAAACAAATAGCCATTAACAACGGATACACACCCCAAATTATAGACAAATTAGTTAGAAACAAAAAAAGAAAACTTGCCAATAAACATACTACACTCCTACCACAACGGGAAGACAAAAATGATAAATTTATCGCATTACCTTTCTACCCCACATTAACCCGAGGCCTTAATAAGGTCTTTAAACAAATTGGCACCAAGGTCACTTACTCGAACCGTAACACTCTTCTTACGTGTTTATGGAACCCTTAATAGCCTCTCTAATCTTAAACCTCTTAATAGCCACCACTCTTCCCCCATTCCTTCCCACGTGACATCAACAAACTCCCCCCCCCCACCTACCGACCATCACTTTACCCCTCCCCCCTTGCCCCTCCAGGTATATATACCTCACCCCCCGACCTGAACACCATCTTGACTTTGGACAGTGCCTGGTGCACATTCTTCCTCCAAGTTCAAGTGCCCTATTTGATTTTCTCCCCGTTGATGGTCACCTGGTGACCGAAATACCGGTATAGGAGTTCTTCGTAATTATTTTTATTGGCCTGACGAACTTGGTCATTGTTCAGATATACGTACATGCCACTGAGCAACCATAAAGAGGAAGAAGTCGATAGGATGTACGATCAGATAGAGGACATAATCACGTGCGTTCCTGCAGGGAAACCTTTGATAGTGATGGGGGAGTGGAATTCGACGGTAGGCGAAGGAAGACACGATGAAGGGAAGGGGGGACTACGGTGTAGGCACGAGGAATGACTGAGGGGAGAAATAAATTGAATTCTGGAGGAGACAGGGGTTAGTCATCTCCAACACTTGGTTTAGACACCAAAGGCGTAGGTATGCATGGAAAATTCCAGATGACTCAGAAAGGTATCAGTTAGATTATATTATAGTCAGGCATAGGTTTAGGAGCAGTGTGGTCAATTCGCACTGTTTCCTGGGAGCGGATGCGGACTCTGGTCACAATTTAGTTCTTATGAAGTGTAGAGCCCATTTCCAAAGGATAAGGCAGGGGCGACGGGTTAGAAAATGGAATAAAGAAGCATTAACTACGAGATTAAAAAGAAATGGGGATTAGAACGCTGTACAGAAAACTATGAATGAGGGAAAAGCGCTGATAACTATCGAAAAACATGAAAATATGTCAAAAAAGGGATATCAAAAGCCAAATAAGAAACAATGAGAACCGTTGATGGGAAAAGGACAAGGAAACCATAGATCAAAGATGAGATGATTAAAAATTTGGATTAGAGAAGGAATTGAAAGAATTGAAACACAAAGTTAGACAGAAGGGAGTACAAAGATTTAAATAATGAATAGAGACGGGCAATAAATAAAGCAAAGGAATCATGATGAAGGCACAGTGCGAGAATATGGAAAGTTTGCCGATGAAAGGTGTAATTGGGGCGCTATACAGCAGTGTTAAATCACTTTCGGGAAGTAAGAAGGGAATATCTGCGCTAACAGTTGTAGATAAGTTGGGTGAGATTATAGTTGAAACAAAAGATCTAAGAGAGATTGAAGGAATATATAGAAGAACAGTGTGGTAAAGAACTTATGCCAGCAAGGTTAGAAAGAAAGAGAAAATGATGTAGATGAAGATAGCTTAGGTCCAGGCGTACTCGACGATGAGATAGAAAGGGCATTAAGGTAGATTAAATCAAATAAGGCCGTGGGGGTTGGCAATATTCCTGCAAAACTTCAGATTGCTAAAAATTACATGTGTGCCTGTGATTAGATTAAGGTGATGATATTCAGTTACTATATTTTTTAAACTTAGGCGGGTAACTGTTAATGCAGATAACATCTATTCTTGATATCCCAGTTGCGTGAATTTTTAACGGTGAACTTTTTTTATTGAATTATCGAATCCCTTTGAAATCCTTTTAGTTTGCGTCTATGAAAACCCTATCTGAAACGGTAGAATGCTTATAATAATATTTGATTTATTGATTTGGATGATTTGCCTTTGCGCCACTGCTTTCATGGGCCCGATTCTCCAGCTCCAATACTCATGCAGCGATAGTGAAAATGTTATCTTTTGAGTGGAGGGCAATATTTTGTTTAAGTATGATAGAATGTAACCTAGAGGGGTAACTTAACTCCTAATGATAATAATTAAATATTACAAAAACTGCCGCTTAATTACCAGCATTTAGTTGCGTTATTTGTCCTTGGTTTTTAATTGCGTTATTTGTTCCGCTTCCTTCGTCGGGGTATGGTAATCTGTACCATATGGAAGAATGATACGAATGCTCATGAAGATAAGGCAAATGGCGTTGCGACTTTGTTGTGCCAACTTCCTCTCCAGGCAACCAGTTGTTTGCGAGCGGCCTCCAAATCAAGAAGCCTAGTGACCTTTAGCACATATACGCAATATGATTGGTACCTTAGAAATTGTTGCGATTTTCGTTACAGTTTTCTTGGCATCAGGGTCGTGTTCTTCGGAAGAAAAATTTTGGCCCTGTGGTCACCAAGTTAGCACCACTCATTCTTTAAATTTGACTGAGGTTAGAAAAAGTGTAAGCCAGTGCCATTGGGTTAACTACTTCTAGTGACAGAGAAATGTTTACAAGCCCTCCTTTGACGCCCGGTCGCAAGCTGATATTAATCAATTCGTCTTTTGAAGAGGATTTTTTGTATTTAAATTTGAACATATAAAGACTACATTTACATTCCCACGATTTGAATGCTCGATGATGTTTTGTAATGTATTGCCAGCCTAGTAATTTTTAATTGAGTTGGTCAAGGTTACTTCTATAGCCAGCAGTTATAACAAATGTCTTCAACTCGTTTTTTAAATTAACATTGAAAAAAGTATTGATTTTTTTTAGACATTTTACGTAAACGGTTAGCCGAGTTATATTAACTTTTATTAATTATTATTGCCCTTAAATTATTAATTAATATTTAATATAAGTTATATTCCAATTTGAACTTTAACAAAAATTAAGTCGTCAAATTAAAATAGCAACTTGAATGCAGGTTCTAGGTGAATGGTTGATCATCGCCACTATCGATGATTTAAGTCATAAAAATGAGCTGCTCAAATGCGACGACGTGACATTTTATGAAATAAATGGGACGCACTTGCTCATGTCGGGCAACAGCCAGTTTCAGCAAGAGAATGTGACTGTTGAAATCCGGAATACTTCTGATCCTTGGAAATGGGAGATACCAGGTATTCTGATTTTTATGAAAGCAATCCTGATTGTATCTTATATTGCCCGAATTAAGTGGCATATTTGTCCACTGCTGTTTTTTTACTTCTTAATTTTAAACAAATATATGCAAGAAGTTTAATCCCTAATTTAAACATCGCTCCTTTAGTGATTACCAGCCTAGATCCTTTAATATTTTCGACATGTTGCCAAGTTTATTATTCCTACGTTTTACAAATCTAGAATGGTGATATATTTTCTCCACTATGTTTCTTAGAAAAGATTATTATAACAATTAAATTGCACTCAAACCACCTTAACTTAAGTAGTAGCCATTTTATGCACATTGATTTTTGATTATACATTTTGATTTTATTACAAATCACGGATTATGGTTATAATGGCGTATAAAATCACGAGAGAAGCATTACTAAACATACGAAAAAGTAATTGTAACGTTTTATATAATCATCTAATTATTTTTAAGTAAATATTAATAATGTTTTATATTTTTCATTGTCCAACTGATTTGATTTGATTCATTTTAAAATGGATTATAAACTATCTTTAAAAGAAAGTTCTATGCTAAACCTTCTCACCCACTGTTGCAATTGCGACACCATGACCACAGATATTGCGTGCACTGGGCAACAAGAGGCAGCGATATTATTGGAACCCCGAAAGTGTGTGAAAGACTCTGTGTGTACCCTCGCGGTAAAAATGCAATGAAAGACGGCAGCGAAGTGCATGTGGCCAAGCTGAAAGTCAGCTTACAAGTCCTTATCATTTAAATTATCATCCATTAACAAATCCTCAAACCGTCAAACCAATACAATCCTCTCCCTAAATAAAACCGCCCAAAATTCCTTAACCTAATCACCACTTTCTTTCCCGGGCCTACAAAATTAAACATATTTTCCGTTAACTCTTCCCATTTATTCATAATAATCAGTCCACATCACTTATATTCCCGCATTGCCCCTCCGTCTCGTTTAAATGTCCGTCGAACTTGTGAGACATCTTCCAGTCCAAGAGACCACATGCGGGCCCCCGTATCTCTTCTCCAACCCTCTCCACACCATAAAACCGCCCACGCTGCAAATGCTCCCATCCTCTAAGAACAGCCAACTTTCCCTCCGCATGAATAATCATCGCTACTCCACTTGATTTCCCACCTTCTTTAATTATTCCATCCCTAATCACACTGCTTCCTACGACCAATCTTTTGATGACTGCTTCTCTGTTTCGGTGATTGAAACTTCCCAAATCCTGAGGTAGCATAGTGTTGAGAAACCGCGAGATGGCGCATATCTGTGTGTTCCATTCATTTAAACCTCCCGGGCTGAACTCAGCCCACTGAATCCATCCAATATCCGCCTATATATCCCCTCCCACCCCCTTCTCCGGTCACCCTTCGTCCCTATTTTTAAATTCTAATAGTCCATATTCATTTCCAGAAATCGATGGAGGCGCTGTCGTTGTTGACTTGGATCCTGAGAATTTCATGACAATGGCCGTGTGCTACCGCCCCCTTCGCTTCTGGTGGTTGGCCGTTTTGACCCGCAGACCAATTGCTGTCGGCAGGAATGATACGGTGGTCACCTCACCCCTGCAGGTCGAATCAAGCCCGCCCCGACCGGGAAACTCGAATCCTCGAGTGCTCGAGGATGTTCTCTTGAGAGCGGCCGAACGGCTTAAGAAGTTTGACGTTGATCTGGAGGAAGCTTCTGTGCTTGCCAGAGGTGACTGCTAAAATTTGTTTCGTTTCAGTTCTGTTATCGAATCACTCGCTAAGTTCCGCATAAAAATATCTCTCTGATCAGGAACTAGTTGTGACTGTAATTGCATCATGAATGAATTTCAAATTATAAAAAACCAGCAAAATGCTATATGAAGCGTGGTATTTCATTTCCTTTCCTCTAGCAGCCGATGATACCAATTGGGGACATAAATCACGGGTTTCGGGGTGTATTCGTGGGAGTCCGTTCTCGGTAGAGCAAAAACTAAACTTTTCCAAATTGGTAAAGAAATTTGCGCAACAGGTTTGAAACTCAATCAAGTACGATGAAAAAAAGCCTTTTAGTAGGCTTACAGTCGTGATAATGGAGAAAAGTAGTCCATGGGATAAAAATGATACCAATGTGGAAGGCAAGAGGAGGGAGGGAGGGGGAAGATTTGTGGCGGAGTAGAGGAAAACAATTGTAAGCCTTGTCGTTTGTGCGGTGACTAGGTTAGGTTGGGGTGGGATCGAGGGTAAGGGTATTACTGTGGTAAAGGTTATGCCGTGTGAACGAAGTGACCGGCAGAGGGGAATGATTAAGGAAATACATTTACATCTACATTATAACCCGCAAGAGCGTGTGGCGGGGGGTGTTAGGTCACCACCCCAGTATAGTAGGCGAGTTTATTTATTTATTTTATTTATCGACTTAATTGGGCGAGGTTGAGACTAATAGTCCCTTCTTCCACCTAACCCTACATTACAGACATTACATTGAAGACAATCACATACAACCAAGCCCTAGATGGAAGGAAATCCACCTAGGTGGGAATCGAACCCACGACCTAATAGGCGAGTAGGCGAGTTAATGCCGAAGAAGAGTGAATAAAAGGCTTGCGCAAGCAAAACGTCACCAAAAATTTTAACGAAACAATATTTGAAGAAGACGCAAATACGCTCAAAAATTGAAGAAAATACTAGGTGTTATCTCTAGGCAGATGAGTATTAATAGTTTCAGAGATAATTTAATGCTATTTGTGACTAGGAAGTCAGGAGCTGACATCATACCTTGTAATTCGCCAAGTAGGATACTTGACAGAGACCGTATGTCTCCATTCATAATAGTATTTGGTAAACATGGTAAGATGTGAATTTTGACGGCGCTAGATCGGGACTGCATGGCGGGTGATTGAAAATACCCTATTTAGCTCAAGGAGCCGTTGGGTTGAGCCAGCACTGTGAGAACGGGTGTTGTCATGGATCAGAGCAATTCCAGAAGTCAGAATACCTTCACTTTTGTTTTGAATGGCTCTCCACAAACGTAGTATGGTTTCACATCAAACAGCTGCATTAATCGTTGTCACCGGCTGATATACTAAACATTCAACACACTTTTATGATCGCAAAACACGGTAGCCAGAACACTTCGATTGTTGACGGTTTGTTTCATTTTATTTTTGATCGCGCAGCATGTCCAGTCTTCCCTAATGTCTCACCGAATGCCTTCGACAGCTTACCAAATTGGTCAAGCGATGCCCAAAATTGAATCGTCATATAATGGAATATAACGTTTGCTGAAAACTATTAAGCCTGATAAATCCTCCGAGCTCGATGACGGTGGCGAATACCCACTCGTATATTTAAGGATATAGCTTCGGAAATTGCGCCGCATCTAGAAATAATATTGAAGAGGTCGCTGGTAGATCACAATGTTCCCAGAAATTAGAAAACGGATAACGTAACACTAATATTTAAAGACGTAATCCCTATTTAATTAGCCGGCCACAAAGAGTAGTGATAGTTGGATATAGCTCAAATATAGTAGAAGTTACTTCGGATGTTCCCCAAGAAACTTTTATCGGAACTCTTTTATTCCTACTTTACGTTAACGACATGGACTTGTAGTCATTTGTAAGATACGTTTATTTGCTGGCGATGCAGTGGGTTACCATGATATTCGTGATCCTGAGGGCGGGGCAGCTTTTTCAGATGACCTTAACGTTATACAACGCTTGTGTGGCACTTGGCAATTAGAATTAAACTTAAAAAGTGAAAGTGCTAGGGACACCGAAATGGAATGTGTAGACTCAATTAAATACGTAGGCGTTACCCTAACTCACGATCTCTCCTGGGTGAAACATACGGGGAATGTTGGACAAGCTAACACAAAATTAGGATTTATTGGAAGTGTACTGGGTAAATGTGATGAAAAGTTCAAAGAGAAATGTTATCTGTCGTTGATTAGGCCTCATTTAGAATATGCTGCAAGTACATGGGATCCTCGCGAAGTTGAATTAATTGTCGAATCGGATTGCGTGCAGCGTAGATGAGCTAGATTTGTAAAATGTTGTCATGATAAACGTAGGAGCGTATCCAAAATATTAGAGCAGCTAGGTATCACTGGGTAGAGCTGGGTATCACTAAATAGAGCGAAGGTTAAATTACAGATTTGAAGCCCAGGCATAAGTTGGAAGGAGGCCTCTTTAGCAGTGAGGTTGAAAATGTGTTATTACCCCCATCGTGCTACGGTAGGAGAGATCATGCCAATAAAATTAGACAGATTTAAGATGTCATTTTTTCCACGAAAGATAGGGGATCATAATGACATTGATCGACCGCGGTAGGATCATGTTCGGGTGAAAATTATTCTGGTGTGTATCCACCCCGTGCCACATACCGCAGCGGTGGCTTGTAGGGTACGTAAATAAAAACAAATGCTAAATTCTCGCTACATACGGTCCGAAAAATAAAGCCTTAAAGAAAAATTGATTCGTTCAAAGAAGGTGACTACAATGGCCTAAAGTGCGTGCTACAGAATATTGGTGAGAAAAATATTGGTGGTTAACTGTTTTCCTATATCTGGAAAACTTGGGCTCTACCAGCGACTTATTATACATTATTTCTAGATACGGCGCAGTTCCGAAGCTAGTTCCTTAAATATACGAGCGGGTATTTCATCGGGTCCGGAGGAGTTATTAGGCTTACTATTTTTCAGCAAACGTTCTATTCCACTACATGAGATTTCAATTTTGGACATCGGTTGACCGGCACAATTTGGTAGTGTATCGGAAGTATTCGGTGAGATATAGTATAGGTGAAGACGCTTTGAATGTAGGAATTTAATAAGTTAGCCTTTTCCAAACTGCTGTTTACTCTTTCACCTTTATCACTTTTGAATGAATTAAGAGTTGGCTTATTTCACTGAACATCTCTGATGTATTACCAAAATGCTTTCGGATTCTCTTTCAAATTATCCGCTAAACTTTTCCTTTTAGATTCGCTTAAAACTTTCCGAAATTCATTCTTGGCATTCGTCTTAGATGTCTGTAATCATGAGTAATCTCATTCCTTGAGTCGCTAGAGATATCAACCCTGATATTTTACATATTTGCGTGACATAACCTTTGACGTCGTAATGCCTTTCTAACATCCTTGTTGTACCACCTAGGTTCCGTGTTATCTTTTATAAATTTACTGGGAATGAACTTGTTGAGCGCGTGATCTCTTTCAAATTGATTCTGTAGCACGCACTTAATTGTAATCCGCTTCGCTAAACGGGTAATTTTTCCTATTAGGCTTCTTATTTCGGACCCCATGTAGCAAAAACTTAGCATTTACCACCCTGTGTTTACTAATTCCTTTATTGTTTTATATTTAAGACTTTTTCGGACATGTGCTCCAGTCAATAAATGGGACATTGAAATCCCCACCGATTGTAACTTCCTGATCTTTGTGTTGGGATTAGAAACCTTTTATTTGCCGGTCTATTTCTAGTATTGAATTATCTCTGTCGATTGGTGGTCTGTAAAAAGCGCATACATACATTCTTTTGGATTGAGGACATTTAATTGAGCACCAAACGCTTTCCCAACCATTACCCGGAATTATCTCAGCCCTGCTGACGCAAGAACTTTTAATCGTAATAAAGACATCGCCCCCTATTCTATTTATTCTGTCATATCCGAAAATGGAAAAGGATTTTGGGAAAATTTCACATTCGGAAATATCAGTGGATAACCAGCTTTCTGTTCCAATAATTATATCTGCGCCTCTGCTTTGAATAAGGTGATGGTATTCTGCGACTTTGTTTTTTAAACTTCGCCAATTTACTACTAATACAGATAATGTTCCCTTTGGATTACGGTTTTTTTTATTTTTAACGAGGTTCGTCTTCTTATTAATATAGAATCCCTTACAAAATTTTCCATCTGATGCTATCTGATTCGTGTGAAATGAACTATTGCTAGCACTGAACCTCACTTCATGTTAAGCTACATAAATTGGCATAGAAGACTTTAGAGATCCATTTTTGATCTACACGCTGACCTACACTTTAATCTAATCTAAAAACCTTGCAGTATTCGAATGTCCTACCCGTGCGCACCTGACGGCTTCAGACGTGTAGTGAACCCCAGAACGGCTCTGAGATTTCCTACACGATGGGATCGCCGGCTGAAGGTCGACAAAGAAGTCCCCGATATCCCTGCAGACACCACTCAACCTCTGATTGATGCCTTCCACTCGGCTCCAAACCAGAGGTCCACGACCAATCCTCGGGACATGGTTGAAGATCGAGAGCGTCACATTTATCCCCTCGACACCACCCACCCGCTTCACTTCCGAGTTCAATTCCCTGAAGGAATTCAGAATCTCCTCAGATCCACGGTCGACGGCATCGTTGACGCCAACATGAGCCACGAGTCGCAGCCAGGGACACTTTGTGCCCGCAGCCACTGCTCCAACCGCCTTCGTCACCTGGAGAACGCCTCCACTAGGAATGCACCATGCCGTCAGGCGCTGGCTCACCCCTTAATGGTCTGCCCTCTCCCGCAATGGGACCATTACACGTCTGACGTTACTGCTGCCTGTCACAAGGATCCCCACCTTCCCACTCCGACGGTTCCGTCCGGGTGATGCTCTCACAGGGACGGAGGTAGTGGCTGCAGATACCGCTGGGCTATCCTCCGATAGCACCTGATACCTGTTGGTGACGGGGATGAGGTTTGCCTTAGCTTCTCCCATCCCTCGCCGCAGCGTTAAGTAGTCCCCGCTATTGCGCGAGACAACCTTCCAATTCTCCGGTTTCCGCAACGTCACCTCTCCCCCATCAAAGGATCGTACTCCGGCGGCCTCTCGTTCACTCCGCCTCATATTGCATTCGGACGAATCCGTGCGGCCCCATTGGCACCGCGAGTTTTCGCTACTCCACCCAGATTCAGGCTCCTCCGCTGAAGAGCAACCTTCCCGTAAACCTATGACTTAAGCTCATAAATTTAATTAACTTCCACTGTTAACATATAACTACTGAAATTCGTTTATAGTGACAATAAACTAATTATTGGAAGCCATCCTAAGGAACAAATCTCTAGCAGCGCTTACCGACAAAAAACAATTGGTGCACAGGTTGAAATTATGGAATTTTATTCGAAATATTATTGTTCAAAATTTTGATGTTCATATTAATTTTAAACTTATAATGTTAGCCCTTAACTTGACCTTTAATTTACCCCCAAACTTAATGTGATAAAAGTAGCATTCAAAGGTTTATGCAAAAATTAAAAGACACCTATTTAATTTTTATGAACTGTTGACCAGTAAGAATTTAAAGTTATTACTTTCTATTCCGATGGCAATTATTTGACAATGCCATCCAACAAAATTTGAATACTTGACTATTAAGAGATTTTGTATGCATACACTTTGCTTGATACAATCATTTCATGATGGTGGCCATTCTTCTTTTTAATTATGCTATATAGGAGCACTGAACCAATCATTCCAAGTTCTGTCAAAACTTGATGGATGAAATAATAACATCTGTAAAATACATTTTGGACTTTTATGCTTGAAAAATTTAATATTTTCAGTTTTCTACTATTTTTAACTACTACCTTGATCAAAAATTTCCCGGAATTTATTCAGAAAATTAAAAATACAAGTTTATTCATCTAAATCTATATTGTCCCCTTCAAAGTAATCCCCATCGACTGCAACACACTTATGCCAGCGCTTGATCCAATCCTCGAAACATTTTTTATATTCGGTTTTCGGTATGTCCATCAGTGCTTCCTGCGATTTTTCCATTACTTCCTCTCGGCTGCTAAAACGCGTTCCCCGTAATGGTTTTTTTAACTCGATTGAACAGAAAGAAGTCACAGGGAGCCAAATCAGGTGAATTCGGTGGCTGTTGGATGGTATTTGTTGCATTTTTCGTCAAAAAATTACGAATGATGATAGCACTGTGCGACGGTGCGTTATCATGGCGCAAAATCCACGAGTTTTCTGCCCACATTTCTGGTCTCTTTCGGCGAATTGCTTCACGCAAACGTCTCATAACGCCCAAATAATACTCTTTGTTTACTGTCTGGCCTTCTGGCAAAAATTCATGATGCACTACACCGTTGTAATCCATGAAAACCGTCAGCATTGCCTTCTTTTTTGACTGAAAACGACGTGGTTTTTTTGGTCTCGGCTCATTTGGTGAACGCCATTCACTTGCCTGATGTCTGGATTGCGTGTCGTACTCATAAACCCACGTCTCGTCTCCAGTAATGATCCTTTTGATGAATGTGGGATCGGATTCAGCCTCGCAAATCATGTCTTTTGCGACGTCAACACGGTCTCTTTTTTGCATGAAATTGAGGTATTTTGGCACCAACTTTGCTGCTACACGACGGAAACCCAAATCATTAACCACAATGTCTTGGGCGGATCCATAGGCAATGTTCAAGTCCTCCGCTATTTCTCTGATGGTTAATTTGCGGTTATTGACCAACATTTCTTTTACTTTATCAATTTTTTCACCGACTTTCGATGTCGATGGTCTGCCACTGCGTTCATCATCTTCGATTGACTCACGACCACTTCTGAACCGCTCGTGCCACTGGTAAACGACCGTTTTTTTTAGAGAATCGTTGCCGAAACACTTTTCCAACATTTCCAACGTCCGTGCGCCACTAAATCCGTTTTTTACGCAAAATTTAATACAAGTTCGTTGTTGCAAATTTAAATCCATTTCTGAAATTGTAAAAAATCGCCAACACACACAGAGATAGATGTACTCTTGGCTACGTAACTTTTGCAAATGTCAAGTTATGACACTAAGATTTAAAGGGAATATCAACAACAGATGTACCAATTTAACAAAAAAAACAGAACTCAAATCGGAACGATGGGAGCGCCACACGGTGGTTATTCCGGGAACTTTTTGATCAAGGGTATACCAAGAAAAACCATCACATGATCTCCACAACAACTGGGATACCAGATTCAACTCATTCAACAGGTTTTGATCTTCTGATTTTATATGTAATATCGATGAAATAACTCAAGCCCCGCACTACACACACATTTTGGACAATCTTGTCAAAATTGATTCCAAGAAACTGTGGGATATGCCACAACAGTAACTTTTTGATGGAGTCATCTACTAATATGCATTTCAATGCAACAATTTCAGAGTGAAAAAATCATTCAACTTGACTGGGTTTCGAACCCAGATCTGTGACAACCAAGTGCTTTAGCCAGTTAAGCTATCGAGGCGTCCTCTTGCACTCTGAATTTATGGCAGCTTTAGAGGAACATGATGTTGTGACAAAATACCATACATACAATGTCACAGGCATTCATATTCATGTGCAATGCACCACAGTCCATGAAGTTAAAGCCACCTTTTAAACACTTAGGGTGTTTTCACGCTGACAATGAGGCGACATCGCACAATAGTGTTTATAACTCCATGCTAGCATGAAAGATGAAACCCTTGTTTTGAGATTCCAGACATGCTGACAACAGAAAGGCAAACATTACATTCTTTCAATTGTTTTGGCCACTGTCCCTATTCTTGAATGGAAACATCAATTCATAAGTGAGCTCTGAGCAAGTTCTTTTGCTTGAGCATATTTATTCTGGACATAAGGACATCTACCTTCAGGGGTCAGACAGAGCTATTGGTATTGGTGCTTCTCCACAGAGAAAGGTTTGTAAATCCCTGAGCTGAGTCTGTCTGCTTATCATCCAGGATAAAAATGCTCCCGCACAGCAATTTTTAACAAGGTGCATCAAAGAGTTCCCCAAGTTGAATACTCAGTTGTGCAGGCAGGACCATTCTGTAATGAAAAAACTCCAAGTTCACCCGCCTCCTATGGCCTATATTTCACAGGATATACACATGGACTATGGATGAAGTTACTTGAAGACTCAAATGGATGGCTATAATTTCCCTAATCCTGCAGTCAAGGTTTTGTGACTCCTCAATGCTCCATTAATTCTTGCATAGCCTAGACATTATGGAATCTAGCAGAAGATTTCATACAAAATCTCCTGTTGACTTTCCTTATCCTCTTTCAGATTTAGGAACTCAATAACATAATGTAAAGATATTTTCCTTTGAGGATCTGGTACATTTCTGACAATCCATCACCAAAGACATATCTGAGAGCAGATATGCACTCAGTGGGAATCTTTCCTTATTTTCTCCAAATTTCTAAATTTGGTGTATTGATATGTTCAGCCAAGAGAGAAAGCTTAATCTTCATGAACTTACCTGTCTACTGTTGAACTTCAACTTGTGTTGTTGTGATGATTCACCTTCAGTATGCTGAAGAGGGCTACTTTGTAGCAAAAATACATGTACTCATATTCACCTTTCTTATCCTTTTACTTATTTACCCTATCCTTTGACTTGTGGCGTTAGCCAACTAATCTCATTTGTACTTTGATTTGAAAGGTAAATTGTTTACGGCTATTGGAGTTTTTCATTTATTCAATATTATTAGCCATAAGAGCTCAATTCTATTAATATTACCTGACTACCACTATCGAGTTATTTCATGTCATTCATTTTCATTTGGGTAGAAGGCAAACCATTTGTTAAAAAGCTTACTCTCAGGTAGTTCTTTTCATTCCCTTCTTTGTGATTTATTCTCACTCTATATGGCTTATCTCCTCTGAAGATGCTGTAATTATTTCCTTATGAGTTGAATCTCCAGGATGATTTACTCAAACACCCATCAACAAAATATTAAACTACCAACATACTATATGACAATTTTTTATAAATTGGATGGCATTTCTCTGAATTATGTGGTTTCTCTTCTGACCAATGGTGGCAGCTATTACAGCAGGTGTAATATGGTACCAAATGCTGTTTGGTACCATCTTTGATAATAAAATGACATTAATATGAACCCTGTGCCCAAATAATATTGAGTCCATCTTGGTGATTGATTAATGAGTGAGATTTTCCCATTATCACCATGTAAATATACCTGGTTGATCCTATTTATGACTGTCCTCTGCCAGTCCACGCATGCATCATAGAGTTTCCCATTGGTCTCAGCAGCAGGTGACACTATTACTCAAATGGCTGCTCTGCTGGGGTCAGATGCCTTTGCAGCCATCTCACTGAGAAACCGATACATTTGGTCTGGCTCCTCCCCTTGACCTATCTGGCCTAGATGATCCTATTAGGAGCAATGATCATTGCTCCTGCGAGCGCAGCTCTAGGGGCCGTAGAAATACGCATGCCTTTCCAACATGCCATTATTGCAGTCAGTTGGGAGTGAAAATTATGTATGGAGCTTTCTATGACCGTGAGACATGGGCGATATAAACAACTGAAAAGAGATTATTATAAGTAATGAAAAATGATTCTATGGAAAATAAAAAAAATAAAATGGGTAGAGAGATTAACAAAATGAGATGTAGGTACTTCAAGAAGTGTGGGAAGAAGCCTGCCGAAGACACTTTCATAATGGGGGAAACTATTTGAACACATCCTTATTAGTTTACCAAAAACCAAAATTTAAGGAGCCGTAGATGTGAGGAATTGCAGAGTGTGGCTAAGGAGGGATTACAAGGAGATGCAATCATGAGGACCTTTAAAGGAGTATAAATATAAGCATGAAACAGAATGATTTAGAGGGTAGCTATGGATGAATCTTTAAATTGATGGCCTATGATAATGACCCTGATGAAGTATTTTGAGCACTAAACTGAATGACATCGTAAAGTGATTGACCAACATTTTTAATAGGATTGAAATCCAAAAGTTATACTTTTTGCAGTATGGTGAGGCCATGCACCACACCCAAGTAGGTTTTGCATACATTTATTATGATTATACTAAATTCTTGAAGATTCTCCCATTCTTGTTTCGCAATTTTGAAGTTCTAAGAATTAAAATTTTCACATTATAATTGGAAACGATATAGTTCAAGGTGTGTATATTAAACACAGAATTGTTTCCACAGCTAAGAAATTCATTGAGTAGAGACTTCTCTGTATGAACAAGAAATAAACTGACATAACATCCTCTAGCCTTTTATGCATTGGTACTGAAGTAAGCAAAGCTTCTGTATACAGCTGCAAACTAACTAAACCAAGCAAACCCTATCATGGCAAACTACATTATTGTCAATATTTAATAACTGGCTTGAAATTCATTGATGGATGAGTCCTGATTGCTGTGAGTTCTAAATATCTGTATAATTTATTGAAATGTGACCTTAATCCCTCTTTGTTTCCATTATAACTTCCCAGTCAAACATATTAATTGGCATGGTTTACTTGCCTCCATGCTTCTCCACAGATGCATATCATACTTCTTTTGAGGCAATTGAAAATATCATTGAATAAGATCAAGGCCACCCAAAATGGTTAAAATTTCATCAAAATGCTCAATAATAGAAGATCTGGAAGAAATAAATAAACTAAATTTCTTTGGATAGATAATTTCTCTTTTCTTCTCCATAATGAACTATAAATCATAGAAATGTCTACCACAAAGGTGTCTGTCCTTTGCAGAGGTCCGACATTCTTGCACCCACCTAACTGAAGAACAAATGCTATGGAGGCTACCCTTTGTCTGGCTCCTACCCTTCAATATATTTGGTATTTTTGGTCCTACCAGGAGCATTTACCATTGCTCTCTCAAGCACAACCATTGAATGTCATCAGAGCACACAAACCCTTCCCCTACTAAACGTGACCAGTCATAGTCCATGGGGGTTTGATTTATCCATGAGCATCAGCAAAAAAATTAAATAATTGATAAAGGTTAGTGCTTTCTATGGCAATTTATTATATTTCCTGAGAAAAAATAAATTTATATGATCTTATTTGGTATCCTTGATGGCCTAGGGTTGAATGCATTTTGGCTACTGACTGGAGGCCCTGGGTTCATTTCCTGGCAACTTGGAACATGTTCAGCTTTGCTAAGACTGTGTGATATATTTTGGGTCCTGGGAAACCATAGAATTCGCTGTAGAAGGACCTATCCCTCCTCATAACTAACTTTTTCTGGGTATATTACATAAGGAAGGTTAGTGTGTGGATGAAGTGCCAACTTCTCTCACCTGTCAGACTACACCTTGGGGGTTGTCGCACTGAATACCTGGTCCACTAAGAGCCCTCTTTGAAAATACCAAAATGGATCTTTGGGCACAAATAACAGCCTCTGGTATGGAAAGAAATTAACACATTCAAGTATGGTGTCACTCCCTTCGACACCTCAAAACAAAAAAACCATTTCTTTGCCATGCATGGTAAGTAATTTTTGGCTAGAAATAAGTACTCCTCTCAAGCTAGTCCTATCAGCATGACTTTCTCCATAAGAAGTTTTCTCATTCAACGCTATGTAAGAGAGAAATAGGGTTTCCTTTGGGATTTTGCCATTCATATTAGGTACCTGAATTTGTACCTCTGAAAATATTTTGTCATGAAAACAGGCTGGGATAAGGCAGAAAAGTCTTAATTCTTTTCCTATTAACATCATCTCTCAAAATATTGACCCTTGGCCATCAGGTTAAAAAATTTGAGCCTCCTGAAGTTAAAGATGTTTCCAGTACTATCTTGAATCCTTATACATATAGATTTGGCCCTGAATATATGTTATTACCAAGTGAATTATAAATAGGTCTCCTAAGGCGAATGACTGGTTACAACGCCATCTACAAATCCTCCATAATCTTAGTTTTTCACATGAGTATGTTTATTTCTTGTGAATATAAATGATCCATCTTCTAATTAATATTCCGAATCTGATACTTAATCAGAAATATTTAATTTTGCAAATTTTCTGTCTTCATTATTTAGAAATGCTATGGACCTCCTGCAGGGACACTAGTCCTTCTTCTTGGTTTCCTCCTTGAAGGTACTATCAAGATTACTTTGCTCAGATATCAACGGCATCTGTTATGCTGAACATCTACTGGCATGAGACCTATTGGCTACTCATTGAATTTTGACTAATACAGATGGTTGAAAATTATTATGAGTCTATATGTCTCTTTCTGCCATAAATATCACAAAAAATCTGGAGAAGGTATCAAAATATGCCAAACAATTTATTTTGTGGTCATAGAAAGTTTAATTAGGTAGATTTATAATGGTGGGGTTAACTTCTGCAGCTCAATTGATGAATAATAGTCCACCTAATTTTATTTTTGATAGTTTGCATTGAACAAATTAGAAAAATATAAACTAAAAGCGAGCCAGTTTAAGTACATTTTCTTTCATGCACAATGTGATATAGTAATTGACTCCTAGGGATCTCCACTCTCAAGTAAACCCCTACAAATTCTTTTTCATAGCTTCCACCCCCAACCAATCACTAGATGGTGCCTAAAGCGCTTTGGTATACTTTGTCAGAGTTAGTAGTACTTAGTAGAGATGCTATAATTTTGTCTGTAAGAATGAAAATTCCATCTGACCCCATAAGTACTGTTTTGGAAATGTTGGTGCCTGATCAATAGTTTGGAGATATTGAGCAGGAATTGGTACAGTCTCCTTCAGCACTTTGGATTGCATCAATTGAGTGACTTGATTCAAGTATTTTTCAAATCGCTTCTTGCTGCAAACCATGGATCAAATTCTTCTCTCAAATTCAAAAATTCCACATTTATTTATTAAGTAACAAAAACATCAATTTGAGCTTCTTTAAAAACAACCTTAAAAATTCATATGATAATAATACACGACATCTTGTTAGTAACCAGTGGTGCATTCAGAAAAAAATTTCCAAGATAGATTTGAGCAAAATTTATCGTAGGTGATAAATGCACCAAAAGACCTCCTTATGGTAACACTTGATGATCAAACTCCATTCTTTGAGCCTTTGCAATCAAATCTGTAGTTTTACACTTAAATTTGAACATTTTTACACAGAATATGGTAACATTACTGCCTGGGAATTTTGAAATCAAGTGCCCACCCCTACATTCACCTACAAATATTGCAATGATTTCTTTCATACTGATTGCAACTATGATTGTACCACAAATTGAGTCCAAACTACAATCCATTCAAGTAAAATGAAAAAGGCATAATAATGCTTAAAGCATAAACATCTTAAGATTTGCAAAACCTTTTCAATCTGGATGAACATTTACTGGCATTCTTAACTTAATGGCCTCACAGGCAAAACTAATGTTTTCTTCTTCACAAAAGCCAGACTTAATTTTATCTGGTTTAATAACAGATACTTTTATGCATGAAAGAAAAGGATAAGTTTTAACATGGAAACATCACATCATACATTTATTCCAATTACTGTCATTGAAAAGTGCAACAAATTTAAGGCATAAGTTCAATAATTACTTTGGAACAAAATTTGTCGAATTTCATGACACATTCAAGCTAAGAAAATGTTAAATTCATTTTTGAATTTGAAGATTATTGAAAACCAATTAGCCTTTACACATTTGAACATTACTGCTTCCAAAAACAACTTTTGCTCTCGTATATACTACTCGTGTATACACATTGAACAAAAAAACATTGTAATTTTCTATTTTTAAATAATTAATTTCTTAATTTATCACCAAAGCATGGAGCCAAATGTGCCACATTATTCAAAAGATGGACAATTCTTTAGTAATCACTCTCGCAAAACTGATTGTCTCCCAAAAATGAATTGTCTTTGCTCACCAATCTTCTAGACTAAAATATTTTAAAACAGGAATTGGCATCAGATTTTTAACTCAATGAACCTCTGAGCAATAACAATGTTGAGTAGGTTGGGAAAATATGCCAATTGGATGGATGTCTCAGGTTTTTAAAGGAGAGGATTTAAACAGTTCCTAATGCAAGAACTTTTGAATTATAATACTTAAAATGAACATCAGTCCTGCAAAAACTCACCAATACAAAGACACTACTATGCACCCACTTAGAACTACTACGATTAGGATATCACTGAAGCATCCGCATCTTAGCAGCCCCAAAGTCATGTAAATGGTACAGTGTAGTTTCTTTGCTGGGAGATAATGCCAGCAGCAGATTTGGCTGGAGATAGCTAATAATGACTGATTAGTGTGAGAGGATAATGTTCAAGACCATTTTAAAATATGCAACTAATTTCATAGAACATTTCTTAAAATGAGGGTGTATAAGATAAATAATAATATATCACTGAAAGAGCTTTTCTGAAATTATTGAATAAGAGTGAAGGGAAAGAGCATCAACTTTCCTCAATGTTTTTCATTTTTCTTTCCCTAAAAATGTTATTTCCTTGAAATGGTTTGGATTGGCAAAAAGAAAATTTAATACATCTGATTAAAAAATAATCCAGGGTTTTTCCAAGATGTATGCAGAATATTTTTTTAATTAAGAGGAAATTTCAAAGATCTTTGCACATAAATGAATTATTATAATGTATGAATAGGGAATGACATATATTTTCAACTAACAGCCACTTCAACAATATCTGCTGCTGACCTGGAAATAATATGCACCCTTTTGTTCCTTGTAACACATGTTAAATTTGTTTTTAGATTCGTAAAAGATAGTAAATTGAAATAAAATCCATCTTAACCATATGAACAACATAGACATTTTAAGTTCCATTCAATTTCCAAATGATCAAGTATTCAAAGCAAAGTCCTTAGAAAAAGTTACATAAAGTGACATCAACAGACAATTTATGCACCTCAAAATACATCAAATTTAAGGAGAAAAACATCCCCAGTTGATATGTTGAAGAGAATTAGGTTTGCAATGGAACACAAAAAAAATGTTTAACAGTCACCTTCCTCTGCAGTAGCTTTCATACAAACCAGATTCTTACCTGAGGATGCAAATGTCTTTGGCCTTTTTTCCTCCTAGGACCTTTTTTTATCTAATCTAATGACCCATGCAAAATGTGAGGTTTCTCTTCACTTTCTCAATCCAACTTTCAATGTTTTCTGTGCTAATTGGGATGGAGTCTTCAACACAAATATTAAATTAAATCTTCAAATGCAATTTTCATGCAATGTTTGAGCTCCTTATATTGCTAATAAGTTTTTCACAAGAGGCAGTCTGGTTTGCCGTATTGAGCATTTTGTATGTATGATTCTGCATCAATCAGTTTTTCACCCACTTTTACGAATGTCAGAATACTTACTTTTATACAACTTGCATAATCTAAAGCAATGATTACTAGCTCCAAACATTCCAACCACACAAAAGGAAGGGGAATAATTATTTTTTTTAGACACACATACCGCTTTCATATCTTGTATTCACATTTAAAAACCATGCAACGTTTCGTCTCCTCTTTTGGAACGCTGCCCTCTAAATGCCTCCTACCACCCTGCACGCACCCAAGGAGTCATGCGCTGCGTGACACCCCTCCAGTTCCCCCACCTACACTCTTCACACACAGCATGGGGGTTGAAAGACCAAAGTTTTATGGAATGAAAACATAACACAACAAATCACAGATACTCAACTATGTCACACTTGATAGAGATGTTGGGACACGAAGCTATTGAGTACGAAGTCCCTCCACCAGAGCCTCCCCCCCGCCTGCTCTTGTGCCTCTCACTCAACAGCTTCTGGAATATGGGAAGTATCGCAAGGTCCAAGTCTGCATCACTTGAGCCATTGTTGTTCATGCCACGGTTGTTGTTGTGGTTCTGGTGGTGGTGGTGGCCGCTGGGTGCTATGCCTGCTGTGCCATGAGGGCAGCACTTGCCCTGGTGCCTATGGCAGAGGCGTGCCACGTCTGGCGTGCTCTGTACGTGGCCCAGTGGGATGGCACTGCCCTGACCCCGGAGGGAGCCCGCTGCCCTCTCCCGGCTACGCTCTGACACTGAGCGCTGGATCATCGTCACATCTTCTTCTGAAAGACAACACATCATTAAAAGGTTAAAGAGCATGCTCACATAACCATGTGGTACTTGAACATCAAGGGATGAACTTCTCAGAGACCAGTGGAAATTTCTATCCAAGCAGTGTGCCCCCTCTCCACCCCTGGGAATACTATAAAAAATCAGGGTGGGCATGGGATCATGGATGCAAAAAATTCTGATTTTGGTTGGTGCTTCAGGATTAAGAAACACTACATGAAGTTAATAGCCATGGAACGTTCATCAGCTTTGCAGTTGAAAAGAATATGACGCCAAATGTTCATATAAATAACGGCTTGTAATTAGCTAACAATATATCCATAGACAATAATCTATAATTTATTTTCAGGTAACAAATTTTTCAAAGTAATGCAGAATAAAGTGAATCTGTTGATTATAGAGCAATAAAAATAAGTATCACTGTGTTTAATTGTTTAAATAGTATTTTATTTTTGAAACAATAATCATGTGCATGCATTTGAGATAAAATGCTGCACTGAATCTTCGAATTACTAGGAAATGGAAGTTCCAAGATCATTTGAGGTGATTAATGCAATCATAGTTTTGTACTAATATCAAGAATTTTTAAAAGACTTAACTAAATAAAATTATTAATTTTTGTCCAAAATGGAGCATCTCTAATGCATCTCTGCCCCCTCACCCCTGCATGCACCCAAAGAGTCATGTGCAGCAGAATACCCCACTACCATCCGTTTGCTAAGTTCAACATGCTTATTAAACAAACTTGATTATCAAGACTTCACGCAAGCCTCACTCTGCGAGATATTTTACATTTCCTCGGTAGAATTTCAAAACAAATCTAAGGGAAATTGAGAAATAAGGTGGAAGTGTTAAGTTTAGGCAAAAGAAATGACTACTGAGGGAGTTTTTTAGGAAGAATGTTTTAATTAATGCTAGTACATTCTTTAAACACCAAAATATATCTGGTTTAATGATCACTGGTAGAAAACAATAGTTTTGCAAAATGCTTTATTATTACCAATACCAGTTTTAAGAGTCTGATTCATATTAAATATGTAAATCGCCAATGCCTGGTGTGAGTACTCCTTATCATTCATAGCCTAGCATGACTTCAATACATTTGATACAGTTGGCAAATGGAATATCCCACCACCCCTATGTATGGTCCTGAAATGGCACTAGGCCCCTAGGTGGTATTTCTGAAGAAATATCCCTGGTATCTGAGGCCTTTGGTGAATTCACATGCTACTCATGTGTGTGACCACATACCGCCTTCAAGAGACAAGCCCTTACTCTCTGCCATCTGCATTCACATGGCTTCAATGACTATTCAAAGCTGGACATCTTTACCACTGAACTTCAATATATGAGTCACACAGATTAGAAGTTAAGTAGAATTTCAAAATAGGATTTGCCTGTATTTTAATGTATTTATAACCCTTATTTTATTTTTGTACCATTTGCAAATGGTCAAAATTTCATATTGAAATGCATTGAGAAATTTCATAAAATTAACAAGAATTGAAAACCGTATGTTTTCACCAACCAACTTTGCCGAGAGAAAGAGAAGCCTTTCTGCACTCACTGGTCTGGGATCTGTAATAATCCCTCGGATGGGCAAGCAAATTGGGAAGTATGTCCTTAAGGGGTGAAGTACCCCCTTACACACTTACCCCCTTGGTGGAGGGCCCTGGAGACGTTAGGGGAGGATGCCCCGAGTTCCTTCCCACCGCCATAACCACCATCCAGCCCCTCTTCCGATGCATGCCCACTGTCTCTTCGACTGCCCGTACACACCCCTCCCTGCCTCCCACTTCCCCTCCGCCCCCCGCCCCCACTCACACCCATGTACATGTCCACATCCTTGATATAGGGGTCATCAAGGATTGAGGGATTTGAGAAGGAAGGAGGGGGTGGGGGGTGTGAAAACCCAGTATCGATCGGATACATCCTGTGCGACTCGATTGCTGGGAAGTGCTGGTGTCGGCATGCCTTCAACAGCTCCCCCTCTTCCAGCTCCTCATCCTCTGGTAAGACTGGGTTAGCAAACTCAGCCGGCACTGGAGGAGTGAAATCTGGTGGGATGGGGTCCATGATGTTCATCTGATCTGGCACAGGGGGTGGCATCTGGGTGGGGATGATAGTGAATGGCACACTAGTGCGCCGCTGATGCCTCGTCGTCGCCAAGGGCTTTGTTCGGCCCTGCTGCTGGTGGACATCGCCCATCAGCGCTGGGGCGGCACTGGATCGGCGCCCTGAAGAACTTGTGTGAAACCTGGATGGTTGTGAGACACGGATTGAGTTATGAGCTGCAATTCTATGGCACATGCTCCCATTGCAATCCAATGTACATGAAAATATTGCAAGCCATAGATATCAATAATATTAATATAATGGAAATCCTTGATGAAATACCAAAATATGTACATTAACACAAAAATAATTCAAATGGAATAAAAAATCTTCCTACTTTATGGCATTGCATTAGCTCCATGTGCATGATTTTTGCATTGAATGTATGCCTACCTACCCAAGATATATGTTTTTATTTTCTTTTGCCTTCAAATATTTTCTGTTTTTCATTGTATATACAGAAATCCCTGTAAAATATAAAGCAATATGTTTAATGGGTTCTGTAAAACTTATATCAAAATCTTATACTTATCTACAAAATGCTCTGGCCAAGGAAGAAATGTTCTTTGGAAATGATGTTTTCGGAAAATGAGTTTTTGTTGCACAATATATATTTATACATATTATTGCATGCAAAAACTTTTATTTGATTGATAGTATTGTCTGCATAAAACTGCTGAGTATCTAGACAAACGTTTAGACCCACTTCTGTCCTTCTCCAACTTGAGCAGCCCTCTAAAGTCTACCTACTCGTATATTTAACCTGATCTTCTGCTAACTTAAAATTTGTTGCTTGAAAACTTTGAATGGGTCAAGTGAAAGATTTTCCATTCGGCTGGCAAGGAGCCATCAATTAACTAGTTACAAAACTCTCTAAAATATCAGTCTCTGAGTTGATAACCACTAATTGCAGTCATTTTCTTATTGACAGGCATTGAATACAATTACTTATTAATAAAGTTAACTTTGTTAATAAAGTTAACTTTGTTAATAAAGTTAACTTAATCTTTGTCACCGATCTGATACCTACTGAAAATATTTTTTGAAAATTAACTTCTGATTCCAGTCATATCAATCATCAATTTGTGCAAGGCTTTATCACATATATTATAAGCTCTACTATTCTTATTTGGTTGTGATATATAGCAAGGCATTAAAGAACATGAAATGGACTCCAATATTTTGCCAATATATACACTGATGGTATTTCTCTTGCTTTTGTCGTCAAATTATTATCTCCCTGAAAAAATTTACTCGCAGATGAGTCTGCTGTCCTCACTGACCCAAATAATAGGTCAACAATTTGACTTAACTACCATTGATTTATCTTGCTACACCTTTTTCTTTTAAAGCATAAATAAATGAAAAGTGAGGAGGTGACACAAAATTTCCAGTTCTGAAGGGCAGCAGCCTAAAATTATAGCATTTCTAAAAAATCTTTTGTCGTGATTTTATTCAATAAATTCTAATCATGACTCAAAGTAGTTTATTAGTACATCATAAGTTGATATGCTGTATGAATTTGATACTATTCTTTCATTTGTTGAACATTTTGTTTTTTACAAGTTTGAATCTCCCATTTTGCACAATGCAGGAGTATTAACTGGCTATCAATGTTTATTTGCAAAATAAATTTCATGACAACAAACTACAATCTAATTATTGCATGTAAAGGCATTTAAATGCTGCATGTTTCAGAACTTCCATTTAAATAAGCATTTTATGCCTCAATACGAGTTGTATTTTAATTTCATAATGAATTGGAACACTAATGCTCTTGCTTCAGGATATTGAGCTAGCACAATATATAATGCTAAATGAATATAAGTGCCAAATTTGACACAATAGAGAAGTCTATATTACTGTAAGTAAGCTGGTCTGCTACACCAGCGGATAATAATTATAAACCCAACACTAAATGAGAATTCAACTACCTCAACTGAAGCTTAAAAGAAGATGGTACATACATACCAAAACTATGAAAGCCTAGTTTTCTGTTTCAATCCACAAAATTTATTTGCTAAGACTTAAAGCTTGAAAAAAAGTGAATTTTACTCTTAACAAAATTGGAAATATTTCAAAACTACATTATAGCATGATAAACTATTGCAATGGAAACACTAATGCCAATGCAGAAGCAAAATTTGATAATTACATTTTCAAAATCTTCCAGGATAATAATAAAAGTTACATAATGTGAAATCAATAAAGCTTATAGCTAAAGTTAAACAGTGCAAAGTAATTTAAAGGAACTTTTCTTAAGTGTTTCATCTTCAAATAGCATTTTTTAAAAGTTATTTTTAAAATGACTTCTGCTGACAAAATGACAAGTTTTCAATTAAAAATTAATTGCTAGTAAAAAACACTGAAACTAGACTAACTATCAATGCATATCTTTGAAGCTAGTTCATACTTACTACATTCATAAACATGCAAAAAAATAAAAATCAACAAAACAATATACAGAAACATTAATCTAATATAGAAATTCATTCTTTACCCATCATGATGATCCCAGTCCTAATCTGAAGATTTTGGGTCATGTCTACAATTTCAATTCACATAGTAATTATGGCTTTCTCTTTCTATGATACAAACATACCTAGTAAAATCAATGGATGGGAAGCTATGCCTTCATTTTTTTCTTTTTTTTCCACTGAGGCAGAAACCTCTCTCATTAACCCAATACCAAAGCCATTAAGGGAATCACTTCACTTACTTGTGGCTCTTACTGACAGTAGTACAGAAATTATATACAAATGAAAGTGAGGGAATTGGGAGTATGAAGAATTATTTAATCATTGTTATCTTTTGAATTCCAAAGGTTGACATGGCTATATTTAATAGCAAAACTTTTTCCCTTGCAAAACATCTACTTCCCATTTCAGTTTGAAATGTAAACATAATTATATTTTATTTGAGCACTGATAAGTAATGGAAAATATCTTTGACTCCTTTGAAAACCCAAACTCTTACTAACATTTCAAGTAGTACAAGGTTAATGGGTTGATAATTTATGAAAAAATTAATGCATGTAATGTGTCCACAATCAATATGGGTTAGTTGTGAACACATTTCATGAACAACAACTAGATATGGTTAATGATAAGTATGAGGTTTATGTAGATTGTTGATCTTCATAGCAAAATTTGTAACATATAGAGGGGAGTGCATATTGATTTTTTATGAGCCCAAAAGAAGATGCAAAATAAAATGCTGATTTGAAAATATCCTCAACAATACTTGATATAGTGCTCATTAAAACTCTCCATATCAACAATATAGATATAAAATGCGTGGAAAATGGATATAAACACACATAAAAGACAAACAAAAGGCTAGTCAGGGAGGTAGAAGGGCCCAAATACCAAGACAAAGAAGTTTCCTTGACTGGGACTTGAATCACAGGCCTTTGACTTGCATAATGATGCTCTACCAATTAAGATATCAAGAAAATGAAGGTACCACTGAAATTCATGGGGGTTTTAGGCAACCAAATGCGTTGATTCTTTAGCCAAGAGATGGTTCTTGGGAGCTGTTTCACGCATCAACAAAGAAATGGAAAAAAGCACAATGGGAAAAAATAGTCGCGAAAGCAATCATAAAATGTATCAAAGAGTAGGTTCAGTGCTTTTAGAGGCACACATAAGCAAAATAAGGATGTGAGTCACCTTGGCCTGTGATACACATTTACTTATGAAAACCCACTTAAAGGCAAAAAAATATCCATATGGATACAGGTATGTATTAAGAAAAAATATAACACAAGTTTGTGAGTGTGTCAAGGAAGACTACAATGTATCTTCAACCTTACGATTGTATACAGAATATACAGACTAGATGAAAAAAGTAGGAACCGGAAAAAGTCAAAAGTGTCTCCCCAACCCGCTAAGTCTATATGTCTTTGTCTCTCTGGTTTTAAACTCCTTTGACATCTCTCTCATCCATTCATCAACATCAAATGTCTGCCATAACCCCTCCTTTTCCTCTCACTGGGCATCTGATCCTATTCACATCTCCTCCCTGCATATTAAGTAACTTTGTACATCCTCCAAATTAATATCTTATAACTCTGTATGTTTATAAATGATTTTCTGTGATGCAAACAGACAGTTAAACTATCATATTGAATACACTCCAGTCCCTGCTGAGGGGTTGGTGGACAACTCATATTACTACATAACTAACAATATAGTATGAGGTAATTATATAATATCTAATTATATTACAATTAGAAAATATAATTACCTCATAATAGATAATATGTGCAGATAACATTGAAAGTTTAGAAATATTGAAATACAGCCTAATAAAATAATGGACTGGATAAATTATTTTTGTGTGCACAAACTCTTTATTCTGTAGCAATTTACAGGAATATAGGTGAGTGGATCTTATTCATGAAATATGAAAGAACTTTTATAACATAGAATTTTTTAGATTTTTACTGCTTGTTATTTGATTATTTCTCAGAATTATATCATTGCTATTTGTTATTGTAAAGTGTATGTGACATGAAAAGTTGTAGGAAAGAGTAACTCTGATATAGATATTTTACATGTCAGAGTTAGTCCATAGAATCCTACCATATAGCTGCAGAAGTTACAATGATGTTATGATGAAAGAATTTAATAATAGGAAATGTCTGGTCCTCAGTGAAGAACTTAATACTACCTCTAGATAGAGATGACAATATTAGAAATTCACTACTCCACTAAACCAAGGGTACAATGTTGAGAATAAGTCTGAGTGATGGAAACAGCCAGAAAACAGATATGAAGGAGATATTAAGCTATAACTTCAACACACTCCACCATGAGTGTTAATTTATGCCTGATTTTATTACTTAATCAGTCCCAATAAACTGGCTATTGGAATGGTGCTTTTAAATTACTGATGCATCCACCCCTAAAGCCTTGAAAAAATGAATACAAATTCGTAAAGATGCAATCAAAAAAATGTAACGAACAAACGTGTCAGTGGCATCTCTGGGAGATATTAATTCCCCCAAGATAACAGAATTTGTCTGCTACCAACCTCATAAACATAAAAAATAGCTTTCTCCAGCAATTTTACAACATGCATTGGATGCTTTTTAATATTCAATGACATGAAGAAAATTTATTTGGAACTGATACGCCAAACCAGCTGAATTTCTCTATAAAAGGATTAAAAGAATTGTAGAAATTTTATGACTTTGATTTTTCTCCATTTTACACAATTCAGTAATTATAGCAAATATTTTATTTGATCTTTTCATTGAGTTTATCCAATGATGGGTTGTAAAAACACTGTGTGTTGCAAATTCCTAGGGTCACCCGATTCAAAGCTAACTAACTAACACTGCTAAGTAAAGAGGTACCTACAACATAAAACGCCACATCTATCAAGTGATAGTACTAGTACAGTAATAACTTTCAGGGCTGATATCATCAAAAATAAACAAAACACGATGTTAAATTTGGTATATGCTTATCAAGGACATTTAAATGTGGGCATAGAGTTATTTATCTATCAAATTCGCCTTTAGATTACTCATTTACCTGTCAAAATTTTGGAGCTGATCTGGCATATAAATTCAAAAGTAATGAAATCACTCAATATTGAGATAACTGAACTATTGTTGATGATTTATGGAATGTACAGGAATTTTAAATGTGTTTTTTCTTCAAGTTCTACTGTATTATTTAATACACAGTCTAACTGTACATGCTTTAACTGTGTTAGGAATTAGCAAGGAAAAGTACTTACTCCATGGGAAATATGAAACTAGTGCTTAAATAAAGAATGTGTTATTTTTGGGCAATTATGGCACACATTAAAAAGACAGTAATTTACACAACAACATCACTAAGAATGAAATATGCCCTGTGAATATTAGGAGCAGGCTGGCAATATTAAATATGAGGATTTAAACAGATGAAAAAATCTAGAAAAAAGAGAAGCATTCATGTATAAATGCTACAAAAATCTGACACACAGAAAATGGTAGGGCACTTCTATTAGAAGAAAATCAAGGCATTCACTCCAACACTGACAGGTCAAATCAAATATCAAAACCAAAATTTGACAAAAAATGCCACTTCCACATAATTTCACAGTACTGAAAAATTCAATGACTTGAGCTCTACAATCATCACAGCCTCACCTAAAGTGGGGGAGAGAAGGCCCTGCCCTCTTCTGCCCTGAAAGTAATAATTTTTATCAAGAAAATGAGACAAAATCTTTTCTGAGTGAAAACAAAAAGTTTGGTGGCTCTCTTTTACTTTTTAAAAAGCTAGTAATATTAGTTTTTACATGTGAATTTGATTAAGCATTCCAGCAAAATGCAGTGAAATGTACCTTAAAAAAAACAAAAGCATCATTGAGATTGATAAAAATTTGTTTATATATCATGCTAGTATCCATGTCACCTATTTTAACTTCATTCACATGCTTATCAGATTAGCAAACATTTACTTCATATTTTGATGGTAAGGTATTTTCCAAAATCTCAAATTTATTTTGTTTTATTTCATGTAAGCTTTATACATGCATATGAAATTTACACTTAGGTCTATACATCAGGGGAAATTCAAATACCTACTAATAAAAATCAAAATTAATTTAAAATTTAAATCATGAATATGTTAAATATTTAACACATTCATTTATCACTGAATCTTTATTGCGAAATCAACTGAGCATGTCTCAAAAATGTGCTCTTTGCTTCATTATCAATGGTGGTAAACTCAAATGTCATATCACATAATTATACACAAGGTTAATGAATTCCTATGGTTGCTATTTGTCATATTGAAAACTTGTTACAAGAATGATGCTAATAGTATTCATAAGCATAGGAATTCATTAATTAATGGCAGGAAAATGTCAGCAATGTTTTAGATTAAGGATATGAAGCTTAAACGAGGATGCCTGATAAAATTGCTTAAGTTACAAAAGATAATAGCTCTTTTTGGGAGGTAAAATGTAGAAACTCAAGAGAGAGTATTCCTTCAATCTGCATGTTTTTTTTCCACTCATAGACTAGTGTCTTATAGATCAATAATTAAGTTACTATTATTTGGGAAAAATATTAATTCCTTGTGTGTTTCAAAACTTTCTTAATATTGGCTATATTGCTTTATATTAACTTTCTTTTAATAATGCTTCATTAAAAATATTACATGGCAAAACATATCCATTGAGAGGTAATGATTTGATATTAGAACTTACATAATTAGATGTTCAAATTCTACATTCTACCTGAAAATTTAATTATCCATGGAGCTGGATAAGTAGCAATATTTAATGATGATAAAAGTTGAATTCCCTCTAACCATATTCTGAAGCCACTTGAAATCTAGGTATTATCCTTATTTGGGTATTATATTATATTTGTCATGTATCTATATGTATATTGTGGTAACAAATATGAGGGCATAACAGTTTCAGGTTTAACTTGGTGGAATTCCTTCATTATGAGGGTAAAAAGAAACATAAAACTTCCGCAATAAAGATTTAATATTTCACGATCATGGTTTTGATGCTACGCATCATCATCAGGTACCATGCATCAACATTTTTTTGACTTATATAGTCTAGCTCCAAGAGGGGAGTAAGGGCGAGGGGAGGGGGGGGTAAGGTAGGGGGAGTAAGGGAGAGGGGTTAAGTTGAGTTAAGGTGCAGCAGCCTATTAGTGGTCTAGTGGATGGAGAGGGTATGTATTGGAAGGTTACTGGCTCAAATTTGTGAAAGTTTATATTAATTAAATGAAGAATACAATGCAACACTCCACCATTCTTAGAAATAACGATGGGAAAAAACAAACACATTGTGTTCTACATTTAATTAGGGGGGTTTTTTGTCAACAATGGTTTTACCGTTATTTAGGGATGGTCGATGATCTGGTTATTTGGCAAACCCTTCAGTCTGACAGGTTTGAGGTGGTCAATGAAACATTTTAGCCCTCCCATTCCTCCATCCTAAAATTCTTAAAAGACTCCAATATCTTTCCCCCCCCCAACCCTACCCCCATCAAGGCAGTGAAGATGTGATGTGTGAAAATGTCACAACGTTTCACAATAAAACCACTCCATTAATCGTTGTCCCTGGCTGCATGAAATCCACACCTTTTAGGTCCCAAAATGCAGTAGCCATAACCTCAATTGTTGAAGGTTTGCTTGATTTTTTTGGTTTAATTGGTGAGTTTGTGTGCATCCATTTACGTGATTTTTGCTTTGTTTCTGGTGTTTCACATTGAATACTCGTCTCATCTCCAGTCACATTTGATTTCAAAAAGTCTTCTCTTTCAACAGCATAACAGTCAAGGGACGTTAAAGCTGAAGCCATTTGGTGAGTTTTGTGGTTGTGTCAGCATTTTGGGACCCAGCTAGCCCAAAATATTTTGCCACCTAAATGTTCTGTAACAATAGAGTACAGAGAAGACCTTGAAACTTCTGAAAATTCCATAAACAAACCACCTTTGGTGAACCTACAGTTTTCTCTAACCACTATGTCAACTCGTTCAACAAAGAAATCTATAGTAACAGATTTGTGTCCTTGACCTCTTCATCATGCTCATCAATTTGACCATCCTTGAATTTTTGGCTGCATTCATGCAAAACACCATCACTCATAAAGTTTTCTTCATACACTTGGCTCATTCTTCAACGAATTTCTGCAGCACTATTCCCTTCTTCTTTGCCGGAAACAAATAACGCTTCCAAATTTGCACTTGGCAGGAGAATCAATTTAGGTGGCCATGTTTATGTGACTGCTACTCAGCACAGACTGACAAATTAAGCTCGGCGGTATCAGAGCATGTGGAGCCAGTGATGGTCTGTTGCCAGTTGCTGGGTCTGGTGTGTACGTATGCTGTGCCATCGGATGTTGAAAAAAACTGCCCTCGTATGCATGTATATACATATATGTACATATGCATGTATGTATATGTGTGTGTGTGTGTATATATATATATATATATATATATATATATATATATATATATATATATATATATATATATATGAAAATATCAATGATAATACATCCCTATGACATGGAAAAAAATTTATTTTAAAATGGTCAAAAGCAGGAGACTCCAATTAAAAAATGGTGTTTTCAAATTACCAAAAACAGTGGAACCTTGCTTAACAAGCACCTAATGTAACCAGTAATTTGCAGACTGGGCAAAACATTTTTTTTAATGAGTTGCTTAATGAGCAATGTTTCATATAATGAGAGATTAGTAGAGGAGAACTCCCAGAATGATTGCTGTTTCAGTTTGTTTCGCACTTGTTCCGCTAGCATTTCTAAAGTCACTACTGATCACGCATGTTTGCAAACTTGTATTTAGACATATTATTCACGATTTTTTTTACAATGTTCAAAAAAATTTTGTGCATTGTTTTCCAAATGTCGCTAAAGAAATAGTCACAAGAAGACAGCCATAAGAGAATAAAAATAACCATATAAATGAGAAGTAAAATAATTGAAAAGCAAGAATGGAGTGTGAACACGGCTGCACATATAATTGGTTGGCATGAGCAACTTTGCACTTTAATGAGAACTAAATTAAGATGACAGATGCTTCAAAGGGTGGGACAAGAATATCTATTCAATGGTTACATATTCTGAATGATATTATGATATTAAAAGCTTGCTTCTCATATGAATAAACAAAAAAGCAATTGAAAGGTGATACTATTAACGAGTACATCATTTGTGAGAAGGCAAAAGTGGTTTTTGCTGACTTTGTTAAGATGAAGATCATCAATTGCTGGAGTAGAAATATTTCAGAGGACCCTTGGGCTGTTCAAGAGGTTTAAGAGAAGAACAAGCATCCATAGAATTGAGAGGCATGGTGATGCAGTGAGCTCAGACTTAAAGGCAGGAGAGAACTTAATTACTTCAAAGAGATTGTAGATTCTGAAAGTTACCTGCAACAACAGGTTTTCAATGGTGACGACATGTGTTTCTCTGGAAAATAATGCCAAAGCAAACCCACATAACAGCAGAAGAGAATGCATTGCCCGGCTACAAGTCAATGAAAGACCATCTCACACTGCTATTTTGAGCCAATGCAAGTGGCTATTTTAAAACCTAAACCCCTGCTTATTTACCATTCTCAAACTCCATGAGCTTTCTAGAAGTTTAGCATCCAGAGAAGCAGATTAAATGTGATGTGGTGGTGATGGGAAACTTGCATCATGTATTGCACAGCATCTACCTAATAAGGTAGTGCCTATGGGTGCTGCAAATTTATTTAATGATAATACCATGCTACATTTTAACAAAACTTTGAAGCTTAAAAAAAAAACAAATATTTCTAGAGAGCTTTTTAGGAAAAAGAATTAGGAATGTATCATAGATATGAAACTAATTATTTCAATTCTTATTTTATTTCTACAAATTGATTTTGCATTCCACGTTGGTTCATTTTGTGATAGACAAAAAAATGATGATTCATGTTCCTAAACAATGTATTTATGTATGGTTTTCTTTGAATAAACCTTGTACATATTTTTTTTGGAATGGGTTATCATATTTTACAGTAATTTATATTGGGAAAAAACCCCTTAATGAGTAACATTCAGGAACAAATTATGCTTCTTAAAGCAAGGTTCCACTATACACACACTATTTAAATAGCAGCGTTTTGTGATCAGGATCATTGGATTCTATCATTGCCATGCCAGATCAGATTTTTATTTTACGTGCCTAGATCATGAACAATTACCTTTTTATTTATATTTTACAATACTACTTATTACAAAATTAAATATTTTCAAGTATATTCATTTTTACTTTTAGTATTGCTCATTTTGGTTATAGAAACTTTTTAATTCATATTTGTTACATTATTTTGTTGTGAATACTACTGATTTCTTCACATCAACTGTTGCATTCAATCGTTCAATTTACAAAAAGGCAGAATCATGGAAATGCTCTTCATATTAATGCATTCATAGATTCATCAGTGCTTGCAGCTTAGCTACCACCTATAAATACTACATACACTATTTTTAGCTTAACTGGGAATGAAAGGGCACATGCTTTAAGGCTTCATATTTTTACTTGTTTTATCATTCACAAAATTATTTGAGTAATTAAATGTGATGCTATTTAATATTCTACCAATACTTCAATTAAATACTTAAGTGCTGGTTACTGCCAAATTCTATTGTGGAATTAAAAATTCATAGTGTTTCCACTTATTCAGTTATATACACATACTATTGCAAGCAGTGCAGTTGCCCTCTACAATTATTGCTCATAAATACATGACTTATCCACCATGTTGAGGTTCCTGGATGATGGTACAAGTAGGTACTCTGGCCTGGTTCTGATTAAATGTTCTGCATGTTATAGTCACATTCAATATTGAGGCAAAAAGTAATTACAACTTTCAAGAAAATTCTTATTGATACACATATTTATTTACAAGGCAATAGAAACATCAGGGAGCACCCAGACATAATTGTTCTTTTTCATAAAAATACAAATCTGGTTTTGCATGCTTGAAATTTTCATCTAATTCTAAACTGCTATTAATATTAAGCTGAAAAAAGGTAGGGCTTCTACAAATATGTTTGATGTGTTTTGTTGCTGCAGCATTCTTTATTCTTTGTAAATTTTATATAGCAGTGAGCATCTTTAGGAGTGAAGTTGCTCCATGTACTACAAGGAAAACCCTGACCCACAAATTCCCCACCCAAAGGCAACCTGAGAAGCCTCCTTAATATCAGTAATTATGATGATGACATATGGCCACCATCATGATGAAATTGAAACGGAAATAGTCCCTTCTTTCATATAACCCCAGTATCAAATTTTTATTTAGAGTGTGGAGTGCTCCATTATAATTCATAATTAACAAATTAAATTAATCAGTCTAGGACTAGCTGCTTATAAAGTCCACAGGATGTCAATACTCGACTGACACAAAATTTCTATGCTTGCATACAAATTGTCTCAGTGTTTCATATGATTGCTTGTGCTCAATGTCCTTCTACTACATACTATATTTCCCAGTCCATAAGATGCACTTTTTTTGCTCTAAAATCAGCCTATGTCTAATGGTATTGGCGTAACTCCAAACTATACTACACAATCTTGACAACAAAAGCTGATTTGCTGGAAAAAAATACTTTCCAGTTATTATTTATTCCTGCACCAGCCTTTTCTACAAATTTTGATAAAATCACTGTATTAAGCCAGTGCAAGTTCATTGAAAAGCTTGGATACTATTAATTCTAAAATTTTCTTACATTTAAATATAAATACGTTTAAATCAAGAGATTATCATCAGGAGTTCAAATACTGATCAAATCGATTATTCAATCAAGAGAATCATTAATGCCAAAAGAGTTTTGATATTTCCCTGAAAGTACTTCCTAAACAAATCCCAAATAAATGAATCCCTGGGGATGTTGACGGCTGATACGAGAGTACTTTGAAAAGTTCTTGTAATGGAATAGAAATAAATGAGTTACCTGAGTGAAACTTATTTATTTTTCAATGTAATCTCCTTGTAAACTAACTCCCTGAGCACTTGGTTCAGTGACATTCCAATGCCTTAATCACATTTCAAAAATTACATTCTTCAGGCCTGCAAAATACTTGTCTGCTTCGGATGTAAGCCTTTTGTTTGAAGAAATTTCCATCCACTGAGGAACATTTTGAGCGTAGGAAAGATATAAAAACCTGATGGAGCCAAATCAGTTGAATATGGTTTGTGGTAACAATTATTGTCATAGCTCAGTATTTTTGACATGGCAACAATACTTTTGCATGGGCATGCATTGCTTTAATGAAAAATGACTTTCCTCCTTACCAAACCTGGCCTTTTTTGTATATCTTTTGCTGTATTTGGTCCAGGAGGTTGGCATGGTGTTGTTCAGTAATTGTTTGACCAATGGGAAGATAATCTATCTGCAGAATCCCTTTAGCATCCCAGATCACTGAAGCCACCACCTTTCTGGCTGACCGTATTACCTTTGCTTTCTTTGGTAGTGGTCAATCAACATGTTTCCACTGCTTAGACTGCTGTTTTGTCTCTGGGATATAGTAGTGGATCCATGTTTCATCTGTGGTCACAAACTGGCCCAGAAACTCTGGTGTGTTGCTCTTAAATGGGTCAAACATTGTTTGGTAATATTCATTCTGATGCCTTTTTGATCCCATGTCAGGAATCAAGACACCCATCTAGCACATAATTTCCTCATATCCAATTCCAATAAAATATGATATGTCCATTCAGATGACTTCCCTAAAGCTTCAGTGATTTCTCACACTTTCAGTCAGCGATCCTCCATGATCAATTATTGTCTTTTTGCAATACTTTGTGGAGTGGTGGCACATTTTAGCCGGCTACTACATGAATCATCATCTAAGCTGTTTTTGACCGAACTTAAACTCATTTGTCCTCTTGGTGACACTTGAATATGAAGCAGCAAAGCCACCCAAAGAACTCTGAATGCCTGCATGATTTTCCCTTGCTCTTGTACCTTTATTTATGAAGTATTTAAAGACTGCTAAATTCTCAATTTTTTGTATCTTCACAAATCACTGCATGGGAAAAACAACAGAGAGGCGTCCGCACCACAAATTTCTTCCCAGAGCACTGATATGTTACAAGTTCATTCATAAAGGATTACCCAATACTACATATGAAACTCGTTGCACTAGCGTTGAAATCTGGTGGTGATTCTGAGAACCTTTTCAACTACCCTCGTACATTTTACCTCTGCTGATAAACTCAGCATAAAAAAATTTCATTATCGTGTTCCAGTTTGTCCAAAAGCCTGAGAAAAATGTGAAGAACTGGATAATAAATCACAGGAAGAGTGGGATTTCTATTTCAACAAAAATGATTTTAATTAAAGCAAGAAAATAGGCATTTCTATTTATGATTTTTCTGGGACAGCGTCACAATATGATTGATTCATAAAAATATAAGGATTGTGCATATATTCTAGATATAAAATATCACAAAAACTGCAACTTGAATACAGAAGATAGGTTGCAAGGCACCAGCTCATGATGTCACGCTGGTAGAATGAAACAGCCTTCTATTTATAGTGTTTCAGATTAGTTGAAAACATCCTGGCAGAAAGTTAGAATTGAGACAATCATAATATCTTTTTAAAACTGTGAAATCAGCAGTTTGCTTGTTTGAAGTAAAGATGACATTGTGTCTGACAAAAGTTAAAATAATTGCAGAAGCCATTTAGCAGCAATAATGATAAATTCCTCGGATTCTCCAATTAATAAATGTTGACCTACGTATAGGCGCAATTTTTTTAATGTAAAACTTCCATTTTCTTCATATTATGGGTTAACATCAAAATACTATGACCCTTGTCTGTCTGTTGAAGTACTTTTCATAAATGCTTATTTGAAAAATCACAGTGTATCTTATGCACTAGTGCATCTTACGGGCCGGGAAATATGATATATATTTCATGCTGATCTTTAGTTGAGTCGGTGAATATGTTGCTCAATAAATTTTTGCTACACAATTCATGCTAATTAAAAACAATAGCTTTAAATAATTGCAATTAAAATAAAAAATTAACATAATTTTTTATTTACTCAGAACTCTAGGTAAAATTTAATGGTATGGCGTATCTTAAATGAAGATTAAATGAGACCCATTCATGCAGACTTGCATAGAATGCATCTAAGTCATCATTTCCATTTGAAATTACTCAAGGAGAGCTTTGAAGGTAACAAAAATATTTGAGATGCCTTGAGTTCCCTCATGATGGAGTTTCAACTTTAGTACCACATCCTGAAGAAAGCCCTGGAGTTAATGTTCAGACTCCCATTGTGCTGCAGACTACTTAGGTGGAAGCATGCTGAAGTGCGGTGACCTTGATTCCTTTGAGTCCCCTTTCCCTACAGGGAGGAACCTTTTCTCCCCTGAGTTACCGGGCACCCCCTGACCAGGGAGCAACTGAAGGGCCCAATATTGGCACTGCTTCGAGGGGATCATATGTCCTGGGAGGTGCACCCCAGATGCCTCCTTCCCCTCCATTGCCCCCTAGTGCACCTGACCCTTCCTTCTCCTCACCTGGTGGTGGCGGAAGCTGTCTGCGTGGCGTCACTGAAGGAGACCACCTTGGAGAGGGAAGCAGTGGGTGCTGGGTGTAGGGCACAAGGTGACAGGTGCTGTGAGGCATCGCTGTCTGGCTGGCAGTCGTCCCCATCCCGAACTCCACCACCCTTTCCCCCTTCCTCCTCCGTCTCCTCGGGTGTGGTATCCATCACGTGCCCAGAGTCCCCCTCGCCCATTTTCTGGTCCACGGACAGCACCACTGTCTCCTTGGATGCGGAGATGGTGGGTAGCTTGGCAAAGGTGGTCTTCTTCCTGCAATCGCAAGTGGAATGTTCACTACTTGATGCTCTCTCAGTAGTGAAAAGGACTGGGCAGGCACATGCTGCAAAAGCCTCCTTTCTATTCTCATCGTTTGCAACATATTCATGCACAGCACACTTTCTCCATTCCAGTGCCTTCACTTTTGATAAACAATTTGCATTCAGAAACATGCAATAATAATAAATACATGAAATGCCATGAACACTTATATTCACTTTGTCCCTTCCCTTCACCTCTCACTCCCATATACCACACACTTCCTTTGACCTAGGCTTCCTTCAAACACCCCCCCCTAAGGCTGGTAGGCATGACCTCTTCCAAAGCTCTGACTTAATTGATGGCATCTTCAGCCAATGAGCAGTCTCTTGAGGCATGCCACTTGGGGCATTTTTAGTTGAACAACAAGGGAAATTCATTGGTCATTAGATCAGTCATAATTGCCATGTAAATAGGACCATTAGGGCATTAACAAGAATACTTAGGCTTAAAGTGTGAATATTATTTTCTGCTCCATGTTCTTCCTTTGAATAAACTCAATCCAACCTGCAATAATGGTTAATTTGGGATATTCCAATAGATACAGGGTAACTTATGAATATTTTAAAGAAATCATACAGTTATGCTCTCACTTTATGCCATTTATTTTTATCTTTCTTATCACCGCAGTATAACCCCCATATATGAGGTCCTGGAGCATTCAATTTCAATTTTCTGCAGTTCAATAGGCTGGGAAATATTAAAATGCACATTTCTGAGATAAGCATTCCTTAAGTTTCAAATGTGCCCAGAGTGGTGAAATCTTAACCTCATTATTTCACTTTATCCTCAGTGACCGTCATAGATCACTAAATTTGCATCCAGGAGGCTTTAACATTCTTTCTGTCTGTATTTGTTGATGTTATTCAGTGCTGTTTTTAAATTACCTAATTTTTTCTCTATAAAGGCACAAAATGAAAAGAATTGATAATGGTTCTTCAGAGTATTTAATCTAGATGTGGGAGGCAAAGGTCCTCCCTCAATATCCCCAGATGCCTTCTATGGGATGGGAGGCATCTAGGGAGTTCTTTATTAGTTACCATATGTAGTTTAATATTACCAACAATAAAAAAACATGATCTTGAAGCACAAAAGAATCCTCTATTTGACAGAGGAAATAAAATTTTGCATACTGAAGTCACTGGTGAAATATATTTTAACTCCCGTTTGTGAGGTGATGAAGAACAAACAAAAATATCACCTAGTTTTTAGGCAGCACCTCATACTGTGAAAGTGATGTCTATAGTGAATGAAAAGATGTAGTTTAGCTTGAAAATACCATTAATTCGTGGTTTGAAGTTGACGTTTTGAACAGTTTTCTATGTTATGCCAAAAAACCTTAAAAAGGCTAAGAAATAGTCCACTGGAAAGAAGAAAACCAAAAATTATTCAAGAAAAGACAATTTTAAAAATATAAAATTATTGGAGATGCTGATGAAGAACCTGCTTTCAAAATCCCTCCAAACTCAAGGAGGACTCCACAATATTTCAGTTTACATTATGTACTTGTAAAATAAGGATATGATCGTGGATTGGAATTTTATTGTAGACGCAATTCAGTACATTCACACTAAAAACATCTAATTCAATGCTTTTGGTTGGTTTCTTCCAAAAAATCTCATTATTCTCACTTTCTTGTGAAATATCTTTATCCCATACTTTTACCACTACCCTTGTGAATCAGTCCAATATAATTTCTTGGGTGTCTGCTACTTATGAATTACCTCCTGAAAACCTAACAGACTAAAATAGCTCCTAGGTTTTAGCTTCAAATCACATGTTGTGACAAAATAATGAGGTTTTCTTGCACATAATTTACTTTTTGATTCTGAGAAAGAAGATACAATTGCTTTTGTTACAATATTAATTTAAAAATTTAAAATTACAGAGTGGATCAAGAATTTGAGGAACTTTTTGTGGATGACACTTACTCACTAAGCATTAGACAGAGGGAAGGGATGGGTACATGATAAAGATGATTTAGTTTGCAATTAGTGCCAAGTTGCATGAACGTTGTCTCCCTAAATATTAATGCATTTAATTTTCACCAAGGTATGATATGAATGCATACTTGAACCATTTATTAAATTTAAAAAATTAGATTGTTTCAAAGTAACAGTGGCATATATGGGCACAGCAATACAGTAAAATCAAGATTCTACTATGCAGTCAATTCACATGAAGAAAAACCACCAAGTGAGAAAAAACATTTTTTTGTGCAAAATAATACTAATTCTCACCGCTGATTTGGTGTGTCCACTGAGAGATTGACATATTCCCCATCCACTGATGAGTTTATTGAACACAAAGAACTTATATCCGTGGTCTCCGTTCCTGATGGTGCTGTTGAGAGAAATGAGATCAGAACCAATGAGATAATGAACATTTTATTTCTTAGCATATATGTAATTCTTCTGTGTAATATTTTTCTTAACACTAATACACACAGTATGTATTTATCATAGGTACCCATAGGTTCCAAACAAATAGGTATCATGTATTATATCACACATGGATTTTGTGTCTGCTGCTCAGGATGACTTTTTCCTTCTTCACTTCTTTATCCCTTCTATCAGACTTCATGTCACCCAAATCCCTTTTCTGTCCTTTCCTCATCTAGACATGCCTAATAGTCTCCTCTATTCTAGTCAAGGATGTTCCAACATCTCTCTATACCTCCTCCTTCACCTACATTTTTGCCTTCTTAGCCACTCACTCACCTAGCCACTCTCTCTTGTCCATACCATATGTAAGATTTCATTATCAGTCTTTCTCTACATCCTGCGTGCCTTCTCTGTAGACCTCAAAAACCTCAAATCTACTCTTAAGATTACTGCAGATAAGACCAGGTTTTGGAGCCATATAATACTATGCTCCTACTAATACTAATATTAGAAGAAGCAAAAATCAAAATGCAAAACAATTTCATTTGTGGCATGGCTTTGTGTTTTGTATTTAGGTGGTTGTAAATTGTGGATTTGGAAAATAAATGAATGAAATTTGCAATAGTTTGACGGTTATTTACTTAAAATATTACAATATATTTGATAAATTCATATCCTCTTAATGAGTCACTCATTCTTCCAAAACTGCAAAAGTTTATTTCTTTACAATTCAATATTTACTTACCTACTTCTGCAAAATCCTATAATTCTCACTTTCTAATGACAAATTTCTGTCCCATACTTTTAACATTACTCCTGTAATTCAGTCAAATATAATTACTTTCTTGGGTGCCTGCTGCTTCTGCATAATCACTTGCACACCTGATGGACTTATTTGGCTTCCAATTCAATTCAATTCTAATTGCAGCATCATCCATAGATCTCCTAGTAGTTCTGAGTCATGTACAGAAGTCCATAAAATAAGGATGCAGCTTTATAATTTCCATTTCACACAGATATTGAAAATTACTCATCACTTGCGATAATGAACAACTACCACTGGCATAATAAGTAGGTCTTGCCATCACCTAATTACTTTAAATGCAACCCATAGGGCAATCAATGCCTTAGACATAATTGATTATCCAAATTCTTCTTTAACTCCCACACAATATTGACGTATGCTACTTTTTATACCATACAGGTATATCCACCAAAGAAGGTACTTTGAAAGATATTTTCATACATTTCATTCATTAGTTTGGCTTTTAAGAGTTAATCCCCAACACTAAATGCCCGAGGGCTACTTATTCAATTGAACCTTAATCACCAGTATCATTTAGAATTAGTGTGAGGCTTAAATAGTCATAACTCATTTTCACTCTCTTGTAAAATATATCAATATTGCGGTCCTACTTAAGAAAAAACACATGAATTTTATTCAATGATTGTTTGAGTTAATGGGTAAGAATATACAGATTCAGGGGAAAAGGTGATCAGAAAATTATAAAGTGGAGAACAAGATGCAACATTTCACGCTCACAATTGCAGATAGAATTTCACAAGGATGATTTTTATCTTCTGGGCATGTGATTGGTACTTTTCAATAATGAAAGGTGCAGAGAAGACCAGGATGTTTGAACACAGAAATATACCTGTAACTAATAATTATATTAAGTAAAAATTACATCAACTGAGTAACCTACAAATGCTTATTTTGATCCTATATATATTAACAGAGAAAATTATATTCTTTTATCCTGTCTCTCCCTTGTCCGTATCCATATGTGCCATTAGATTAATGAGTGTAGGGAACACACTTACCTTCTCTTTTAAGGACAGAGTCATGTCTAGGAACAGCCAGCCTGTCCATGCCTCCGATGTCCGTCTCTATTATGTCCTTGGCTGCATCAGGCCCGCCCAATTTTGACACCAAGGACTGTAAAAAGAGTGTTAAGTGTTCCATATTTATTTTTTTCTTATCTTACTTGAAAGAAAAACAGCAAAATCAATTCAAAGTCATTCGAATTTTTGCATGCCGGTGGCTTGAGATATGTAATTATTTCTTTGCACAAAACACCCTTCATTAAATTTTTCTCACATTAAAAACTCTTATCATATATTTGGATGAAGAATTGTAAATAAGTCTGAGGAATCTTATTTATTGGCTCAAAAATGTTTTTGAAAGCATACACAGAATCTTGCTGAAACTAATTAGCAAGAAGTGTGAGCAAATGGCTTCAATTTTTCATTGTTTTTAAACTCTCTGTCTTCTTTGGTTAAATTCCAGTGTGTTGGCTTATTCGATTCATTGTCCTTGTCAACATGTACCATTGTTTTTTAATTTTATACAAGCCTGTCCAAATGCATATGCACAAAGGTGAATCACCATGGGAAAAAGCAAAAAAATACAGATTTTAGCTAACTTTCAATCAGTGGGCGTATGTAGCCCAATATTTGTCAAATACAGCAGAGCAAGTGTAACTGAGCAAGCAATATACTATCTCGAAAGGTAGACAAAATCATCATTTTATTTGGATCCACTAGCCACAGGATGGGTGGTTGACCCAAAATAAACCTTGTTAATGGCTTTTTAAGATTGAAAAATGCAATTTCCTACTTTTCTATACTTAACTATAAAGCAAAAAAATATATAGACGATTTTTTAGAATAATTTGAAAATTTATCTAAATCTAACTCATGCACTTTTACTTTCCTGAATGATGTCAATGGTTTTAAATACAAACCCCTTATAGCTTTAAAAATGTCTAACCTCTCCATTCCTTTTGCTGCCAACTTGTTTACCACCAACCTCACTCTATTTTACCTACTCTTCCCACCACTCTTGTGAAATAGCTCCCTTATCCCTTGGTATTTCTATTCCCTTCTTTCTTTCTAACTTTACCCTCATCTGCCATTTGTACCTCTCTTCCCTGTCCCCAAACAATCTATGTCCCCCTCTGCCTTGGTAACCTTAACTTGAGGCTGCTAAGTCTTATTATTCCAAATTGCCCTGAACATGACATGCATACATTGAATCCATTGCTGATGATTTATTAACATTTGGCGTCATATTATGAGGTGTCTTTTATTCATAACCCCGCCATAAGCCTCATTTTTTGCCTCCAAGGTCTGAAGAGGCTTAAACATGGGAAAGTAATCTTAAAATATGTACATCTTTATGAACCCATGAGAGAAAATTAAATAAACATGTTCCATGTGCTAATGTGATTAATAAAGACATAATAATAGCAGATCATTATCTGCCAAAAATTAATCCATAAAGTCACATATTTCACGAGTTTGACAGAGAAAGAATAAACATGATGAAAAGCGTTGGTTATGTCTTTGGTTGCTGTTGCCTCACCTGTATTTCCGCATCCCGCTCCCTAATGAGGCGCCTCCTGCGAGCATTCTCCTCCGACACCTCCCTCAGCCTCTCGCCCGCGTCCGATGGCTCATCTGAGTCTCTCCTCCGGCTGCCCTGCGCACCCCCTCCTCGCCCCCCGCCACCCCCTGTCCCACCCCCCATGCCCCCCGCCCCGCCTCCCCCAAACCCACCCCCACCGCTACTCTTCTTTGACATGGGGCGCAGCGTTGCCCTTATCCGCTTCTCCATGCTCCCCTGCGGGTTCCTCTTCAACTCAATCAACTGCTCGGAGCAGACAAACAAAACCATCACCAAATGAGGAGATCACACTCATGGGGCATTCAAATGCTCAAGAGATCCCCCCCCCCCCCTGCTGTGGAGACTTTGGTCAAGGTCATTTTCTGATAAAACCCAGAAATGGGCACACTTGCTTAACACACATGTTGCATGTACTTTGGGGCTGTCTTATACTATGCTCATTAAACACCACAAAAAAATCCAGGAACTCACTACCATTGCCTGGGAGCAAATGGAACATATATGTTTATTAGACATTTAAAATTATAAATATCTCTTTGGAACACAACATATTAAATTTCTCTAATTTGTATCTCAGTCATTTGATACCAGTTGTTAGACTGATGTATAAGAATATGCAAATATTATTTTATCATTCTTGTAAATATTGTGCCTGTAAACATATTGCAAACATTTATTTAAAAATATTAAATCCGATAGAGAAACCCAAAATTTATATTTTTGAGGTGACTAGCAAAAAGAACATAAAATCTGCAATTGGGGGAAAATATTTTATAAATAAATATACATTACTCGGTAGTGGATATTTGAAAACTAAATACTGTCAAGAATTATGCTAAAATAATAAACATAATCACCATTGCTATTTATTGCAGCTGTGTACACACAGGTGCTAAAGATGTTATTACATAAAGCTCTCATATTAAAATTTGAAGTACAACTTCTCCATCATATAAAAATATCTATATCAAAGATAATAGATCATCAAGCAATACTTCATTGAATGAGAGTTAAAGAAAACATTAATATGATGCGAAGCATCCATTGATAGTTTCCAAAGCATTGAGAGCTCAAAGGACAGAACAAAAATGCTTTATTCGTTCATGTCACCTTCACTTTGCATATCTATTAGGATTTACGTGATCACTAAGGTTATACATGTTGATCTATGGCTAATAATTACTTTCTAAGTCTGAGGATATTGCACTATGGTGTGAAATACTGTACTCATAGTTATCCCTTGGAGATTGTTATCAACCATTGCATGCAGGTTCAAAATGTCAAATTTTAACTTCCTACCAAGTTACTCTCATTTGTACCTATTTTTCACAGGATTCACAGCTTTTATTGGATCTCAATGTTATTATATAATTAAATGTTTTCAAGAATATATAAATTAATCCTTTATAATTTTAAATATTAATTGAATTAAGGAAAATAGTAGACTAATTCAGCACTCACCTTAGGCACAAACACGAGGCAAAGCGTACCGGTGGTGCAGAAGAGGATGAAAATTGAGACGATGAGGAAGGATGCATCCTGGTGGTCCGACAGGACAAAGGAGACAGCTGCACCCGCTATACAAAATATGACGCAGTTGTACACCGAGAGACCAACTAATCTGGAGTCGTTCAGGGCAGGGATACTCACATAACGTGTCTCCCAAGCAAGAAAAGCACCAAATATCTGCAATACAGGAATAATTCCGGTGTACTATGATTCAAAATAAAATGTATTCAAGATAATGCTGGCATATATTATTACTCTAAAAAATGATAAGGGGTGTATAATTAGGCCTTTTATTGACATGAATGATAGCACGAATACAATGCCTTCATTCTAAACAAGAGAGATAAAAATGAGATATTTTATATTATTATTGTTGGTATTCTAATGTTTAATATAGGATTTTGATGGACACAGACATCTAATGGTAGCACTAATAATTTACTTGCCACTCCCAATTCCACACAGCCTGCCATCCAACACCACAACATGCCTCTATTTATCTCTGTATACTTCCTTCCTCCCTTCATTCTGTCCAATATCCTTATCCCATTCCTGACCCTTCCTCGTTTTTCTGATGTTCTCCCCTCTATCACAAATCTTCAACATCAAATTAGCAGTCACAATTCTCTGCCACCACCTTTCCTTCCTCCTTTCCATTTCTCCCAAAAGTCCCCCTCTTTATCCCATCATGCCTTGCACTTCCTTGTTTGCTTACCTTTCTGCCCATTTCACCTTTTCCATCCTTCTCCAGACCCACATTTACTTGCTTGATTTACAACCTTGCTTCAACAACCATGTTATGCGCCATACAAAATCATGCCCCATTTCAAAGTTTTAAAGATTTTTTAAAACACTTTTGTCATCAATTCCCTTCTTTTTGTGAAAGTTCGTTTGCCTGATGCGATTCTTGTTCTTATGCTCATACCACATTCAGTTAACCATTTTGGTCCAAAACACATTCAAAAGAGGTAAACTGCCTCTCAAGAATAATTCCAGTGTACTATAATTCAGTAGAAATTTTAAAAAAGATAGTGCTGGCATATATTACTATACAAGTAATTAAGGATGTGTTAATAGGCCTTTAAGTGACTTGAATAATGACAAAAATGTGCTCCAGTTTATGAATCCCTATTTTAATATTTAATGTAGTTTTCTTATTTCTGAAAAAGTGCATAACCTTTGTTTAGTTTAAGTTTATTCTTGCCCCATACCTATTGCACTGACTTTCCAATGTGCTCAGCAATATTCACAAACCCTAGGCTGACTGGCAAACTAAAGCTTGATCATCAACAAACCTAACTGATTTTATGAATTGTCCTCCGACTTTCATTCATACTTCTTCCCATGCTTCTTTAATCATTTCCTCCACATAAACAACACAGGTGATAATGGACAACCCTGCTTTACTCCTCTTCCTAACACTGACCATCTGGACTCTTCATCCTCCACTTGCACCTGAGCAGTCTGAGACATGTACATTTAGCAGATTGCTCTCCCTTCCTTCCAATCTACTCCTATTTTCAGCAATACATTCATTTTATCTATCTAATTTACTCTATCAAATGCCTTTTCAAAACATAAAAACTTATAGATCCTGATTGTATTTATTGTTCCTCTCAATTAGTATTCTTATTACTGGCATGGAATTATTCATGTCCCTTCTCTTCCTACTTTTTCTACCTCTACAAACTTTTTTCACTAAGCTCGTTGTAACTGCCATTAACTATCATCCTACTTTTATGCTCTATTGCCTTCAAATAATATTCAAAGCAGCCATTGGGAGAGGTTGATAGAATTTGGGTTCAAATAACACCACAATGGCAAATCTGTTCATCATGGTGTAAAGGGCCTACAGTTCAATAGTTTACACAGAGCCAAAACACAACTAGTGCATAAATGAAAAACTCAAATAGCCGTAAACTGTTTATGGCTGTTGGAGTTTTTCATTTATTTAATACTACTAGCCATAAGAGCTGAATTCTATCAATATTGTTATGGCTTTCCAGTCAACTGAGCTAAATAAATTCCACCAACTTAAAACTAAGATCGCTAAGATTGGTGAGGACATCCGTTTTCTTAAAAATTGTAAACACAATAAAATTTTTCCTAACTTCATCACCTCACTCCCTCTTCAAAAAAAACTGTTCACAGCTTTTGGAGTTTTTCATTTATTCAATAATACTAGCTGTCAGAACTCAATTCTATCAATACAACCTCTTAACAATCAACTTCTTAACAAAGCAATAATAATTTGGCATGAAAGTCATGTAATTACAAAATTATAAATAAGAAAGTATATCCAGGGTGCGACAACATAACTTCTTTTTTTCAAACACAAAATGCTTTCAAAAAGGAAGCTATGTTGCCTTACTCTGAATTATGGAGAGTGATTGGATGTCCACAGGAGGGGAAAATAGTGAGCAGGGAGAAAGACATGGCAGAAGAGGGGAGAGGGTGTGGCAGGTGTGAATGACTGTACACAGGAAAGGGAAGAGATCAGGGAAATGTAAGAATGGACATGAAGATTTTTAAATCTTTAACACATTGGGTTGGGAAGAAAATTTCTGTGAACCTATCCCATTCCTATATTGTTTCTTCTATAGTCTTCACGCTGTGTGATAAATGGTGATTTCAATGAGGCATTTTAGACATCCTTGACCCTCTGACTATGCCAACATACACATGTGTACCTGAACTTCCACTGAAATAATTACTGGCTCTTAGGTCAACTCCTGAAGCTGGGGGCAATATCTTCAGAGAAAAAAAATTGCAGAGTGGAAAAGGGGAATTAAATACTGAACTTCTTCCCCCAACTGTGCAACAAATTAATAGCTTCAATGCCAATGCTAGTTAATGTGACAGGTGACCAACAATAAATAATGTTACTTACTTCACTTATAATTAAATGAAGGAAGTGGAACTTGAACTACAAACTTTCTGCATTTCCATTATGGAAAATTAAGTTCACTAAAACGCAGATGTAATATAGAAAAACAAAAATATAATTACCAATAGTAATCCTTTGTAAGCATAAATTGCTCCTACAAATACTGTCATGTTGCCGCTTTGACAGTACTCATTCTCTGGTATAATAACGATATCTTCGCTTGAAGGATGTGGCTGCAAAGGAAGCATAAAATGAGTTAATTTGATTGAAATATAATTGAATACTTACATTCAACTCCATAATATTTTTTTTCTTGTCATAGTCCAAATTAAAATAAGTTTGCACTTAAAAGTACTGATTTAACTTTTGTGAATGGATGCTCTACTGAAACAATGCATAATAATTTATGAAACATGAGCCAATATCAGGACTGAAGCCAAGAGGAAAAAGTCCAAAGGATTAAAAGAAAAAAGAATGAAAACCCTACCCACTGGCAGATTAAATGAACAAGTAAATAACATATTAATTATGATTATATGGGCTCATAAACACATGTGAAAATTTCAACTGAGGGTCTAAAATATTAATCACAGTCAAATGAAATGTGCCTAGATTATTGCATGAAAATGAAAGATTCAATGATTGGGTGAATCATTATAAATGAAATTAATTGCTCTACTTAAGTACTCACATAAGGTTCCATTTGCTTCGTTTCTCTATAAAATGGAGCTGTTATCTGCCATGTCGTCATTATTGCTAAGTCTATTACTAACAAAACTCCTACCACCATGAAGAGCTGGTAGTCTTTTATCACCTGTAAAAATCAGAGTCCATTGCATAACTGAAAGCTGAGGTTCTAAGTTGGCAAATCATTTTTTCCCATGAGCTTATACCAACAATTTTCCATATGCATTTACCATTTGGCATTAAAATTTTGACATCAACATTATTAAAATTTTCAAACAAATAAAAATGTAAACTTGCTACTTTTATCAATTCTAAGGGAATATGATATGATTCTAACAAGATAAAAATTTCTCCTTCCACTATTTTTAAACTAATAAGAATTTAAAAGACTCTTTAGGCAAATGGTATCTGCTAGTAATAAAGCAGTACATACCTTCTTGTTGAGCTTGACATCAGTGAAAATTGAGTGGACACGCCAAGTTTTTGAAAACATAGAGCCGAATGCAAGGGAGAAGCCAGCCATGAGGAGCCAGGCTCTTGAAGTGCAGATTATAGGGAAGGCTGACTCAGAGGTTAGGCGTGAGTCAAGGCCCAGGAATATTACAGATAAGTATGTAAGAATGCAGCCAATGATGATCAAATTGTTCAAATGGGGGCTGGACATTTTGATATACCTGGAGATAGAGAAAAAGATGAACAAAATAAATTATATTAAAAATATTTTTATTATTGAATAACGAAAAAGCTTTAATGCCAGAAAAATTACTAGCAAAAGTTAAAATAAACTGGAGTTGATATACAAGTTAAAGTGTAAATTAGGTAAAAATACTATATTTCAGTGGAAACCGCTAACCATGGTTAGATGAATTTAAATCGGTCATGCATGAAAACCCAACAATCGGCATAGGATAGCATAAACCAAACTTTAGATTTAATAATACACTGCTGATCTATAAAAAATACCAACTCTCTTTATTCAACCAAATTGTTTCTAGAATTCAAAATAATTTAATGCTTTTTAATGAAAATTCAAACTGACACTACTTAGGTTGCTTTTTAATTGCCATAAAAATACGATTGCTTCTGGTCTTTAATTAGAGTTGATTCAGATTGAGTAATTGCTATCACTACAGGTTGGTGTACAGCAGCGATGGGTTGGTTCGGATCTTTGGTTTCCAGGTCCACCGGTTTTTGGGATTAGAATCGAAACCCAAATCAAAACAAACAGTATGATTTCCGTAATCGATAGTTATACCAAAAGTCACCTGCACAAACTTAAACCTATTAATCGCCATGTCCACTGCAAAAAATCAATTTTCCAATGAAATGTATTTAGATCACAGTGCTGTCCTTAACATATATATTCATGATAAACTCTTGACTAACCATGAAGCAAGAAAGAACTGCCTTTTAAATTGTATATGGGAGAAGTGGCCGGCCCAGGAAATGATTCAATAAGTCCAATAGTATTCGTACCCTGTTTGATGTTTAACATTTTTTGTACTTCCCGCATGTATACATCATAGATTCATTCCACTTCAGTCATTTTCATAGGGGAAATACGCAAAGGTCAGTGTTTCATCTACTCTAAATCATGCTTCATCGATTTATTCATCACATGACATGTACATGTGCGGAGGAGGAAGGCACTATTGAAAATGTTGAAACTTTCATCGGGTGCCACCCACACGTTGGTGACGGAATAAAAGCCCATGAGACGTCTTAATGTGCGGTGGGTGCCGAAAAATCGCGATAATGAATGCGTTTTTCTATAGTCCAGACTCAGGTGGCTTCTTTCTGTTCTCTTGAGTGAAGGGACATCTACCTTGAAAGCCTTTTTCCTCATCAGAAACAAGCTTAGGCGAGCTGAACGCATTTAAAACTTCAACGGCTGCCGCTGACTAAATACCGGATTAAAATCAATAAAACTTGTACCACACAGCTAGACAACAATAAAGAAAAAAATGAAATGTTTGTACCATGGATAATGAGAATAAAAATATGTACTCACTCTTTCTTGATCAGTTCTTATTGAAAAATTAGCTTCCTGCGGTATAGGCAACCCGTATTTATGCAATTTGGTAAATCTTTACGTAACGTAGTTCGGCAAATTTTGTATCACCGACAGTTCGCCAGGGTGAATATTCATCGGCAGAGTAATACCTAAATATACCTCATGATGGCAAATTGTGCTTTGGCTTGAATCATTACGCACAAATCACATTCTACCAGGGAAGAAAAAAAAATCGCGGTAATGCTTACATTTTCAGTGGAGATGGGATTAACTTTTAAGCTATTAATTATCCAGAATAATTATTTTCCTTTCATCGCGGATGATCAAGGGCTATATGTACCTACTGAAATACAAATTTTAATCTGTTGCGCAGAATTTGTTACACATTTGTTCATAATCAGTCAGAACCAATGATTCCTTAAGATTAATTAAATATTTTTATAAAAACGTTAAATAACTGCACGGCCTCTTTATTTCGAAATAGAATTAGTGACACCTTGTAATGCGAAAAAATATCTCATAAAATTGTTAGGTTAATTCTAAGGGACTCGAAGTGTATAATGCCGCATTACTCCGTAACTTGTAAGTCACGATTCCATAGAACTGGTCCGGCAAAAAATCGAAAAAAGAAAACCCATCCATTACTAATAAATATAATAGGAATTTATTTAAACAAAAAAGGAGATGTGAACCATTTCTTTCTTTAACCTTATAGCAGTTTCAGTCACTAAACACAAGCTTTGAAGATTTCACCAGCACCATGCTATTGCAGAAAACTATTTCATGCATTTTACATGGAGCTGAAGGATCAAACATATTGACACATGACAATAAAGAGTTTTATTCTTGGGATTCTGCAATCATGACAATTCTCTCGGCATACCTTCTACCTTCTTCCGCTATTTAAACCACTGGAATACTCGTAATAAACTATTTTGTTACGATAAATAATGGATGATACCATAAACAGCAAACTCATTGCCATCATAACTAATCCATGGAAATATTTGTTACAGCTAAACAGCTTCAACTTAATAAAATTACTTATGAAACGAGGGTAAGTATTGAATCTTTTGTTATACACTGAAATTTCAAAACTTTACGTTCTGATCCTTTGTCGAAGCGTTTAATGGAACATAAAAAATGTTTATCAGCTACAAGGCCTTCAATTTTGGGCTTTACTGCTGTTGTCTATATGATTCTGTTTATTAGGTCTTGACTGCAAAAATATTTATGCCAAATGTGGTCTTCATGAAAGGCACAAGTATTTGTGATAATGCGCTTTCTTTAAGATGAATATCACAAAGTATAACACATCAATTAACACTCAGTGTTACGTCACAGCGAAAGGCTGGAGAGCCTGCCAGTCGTTGCCATAGCCAACATAATGAACACCAAATATCGAACCTTTCCGTAATTCTGAATGTATCGATGACCGCCTGAAATAGTACCTTCACCTTAAAGGTAAAATAAATTTTCAGGGTCTCATGCCTTGATTTGTTCGCCTCAAATTTTATTCATTTCAGCAGATCAAAATCAAATGTAAGTACAAACCATATACACCATTATTTGCAACAGGTTAAACTCACCGCTGATGCCTATATTTTATGTTGATGACCAGGAAGCAGACAGCCATCAGGATTCCCAGGGTGGACGCCGTCGCTAGGCAGGCGAAGATCGGCAGGTGCACCTTGCCTTGCTCCGTCAGGGTAAGGGTTCGGTCCTTGGGCGGGCCCCCGCTCTTCCAGCGCACCGAGTGCACCACGTCCACCCCCGGCCCCTCCACGATGCTCTCCCCCTCCAGGTCACGCTGCGGACCCAACTCCAGGCGCCCCGTCGCTCCATCGTACTCGCCGATCTTCACCTCGTGACCCCCTTCCAACAACAATGACACAATGTCTTGGTCAGTATGACGCTGAGGCATTGCCGGTTCCACCAGCCTTCCCTCCCCTGCTTATCTATCAGAGGGCATTTACCATAATCTATTTTCTCATTACGTCATGGGTGCCAACAGAGGGGGAAGAGTTCATGATGAAAGACTGCGCTATAATGATTCTCCGGAGGGAGGTCGAAGAAAAACAAGCCAATCCAAAGATTTACGTGTAAGTGCATAAAAATTGGGGCAAAAAAAAGGAACTGTTAGAATAGGTTAGCTGTCATGAACGTGTTTTGGACCAATGGGTCAAAAGAGAAGGGATATAAGAAGAAGAATTGCCTTAGGGAAAGAAACGTTAACAGAGAGGAGGAAATTTTTGACTCGGATGCTGAATAAGGATGTTATCAAAAGGCTTGTTAAAACTTTGATATGGAGTTAATTTTGAACTGCGCGGAAACTTGGACATTAAAAATAGATGATAGGTGCTGATGGGTTTTTGAGTTCTGATTGTGGAGAAGGATGGAAAAAGGTGAAATGGGTGGAAAAGAAAACAAACGAGGAAGTGAGGGATTTTACTATATATATATATATATATATATATATATATATATATATATATATATATACGGTTTGGCAGATGATGGTTGAGCTCACCCAGTACTAAGCCCGACGGTGTGTGAAATTCAGACACCAGGGTAGGGGGCCAGTTCCTTTCCCTGTGCCGGTTATTTAGTACTACTTTGTACTAGTAGTAGTACTATTTAGTACTACTTTAAAAAGTGGTACTAAATAGAACTAATTAGAAAACGAAAAAAATCGAAACTGTAAGGGTTGGAAAACAAACGATGAAGATCTTGACATGGTAGGAGTAGGAGATAGGAGAGAGTGTTTAGAAGAAATCCGACTGTGGTAGGGAGAATGATGAATGCAGAGCATTTGATGCTACGCTAAAGATGATGTTAGAAGGGAAGATATTATGCAATCCCAGGAAGATCTGGTACCCGAAAAATCACATAGCTTGGGTAGAACTGCAGGTGCCCAGAGAGGCTTGCCCGGGAATCGAACCCGGACCCTCCGGTCATTAGTCCGACGCTCAACCCCTGGAATACCGCGACCGCATATTAAAAGCATACCTATCCTTTACAGTAGACAACTAAATTGTAAAATTTTTTATAACATAAAAAATACTGTTTTTTGTAGAAGTGAAGTGGTCGAATGCTAGTATTTATCAGTTCAGAATAGTAATAACCTCTTTGCTATCATAGCTTCAAATATGGCAATACTGCTTACGAAATAATGATTAATAACTTTTGCCATTGTTTTGATACAGTTTATAATTCATTCAAAATGTAACATAATATGAAATAAATAGATTTGTAATGTGTAATGACAGTGAATCCTATGTTTTCGGGAATGTTTGGAGTGGGGTGGATTGGATTACTTTGAAAGGGAATCAAATCATAGAGCGTAGGGAGGTTGAGCGCCTTAGATGTTAGACCACCTAATTCTTAACTTTAGGTGATGCAATCAAGTAAGAGAGGAAATCAGAAAAAAAATCCAAAGGCTCATTCTGATGCAAAGAGAAAAAAAGGAATGGCCCACGTAGTCTTATGCAGTTCAATACTGCAAAAGAGCCTGCAGATTTCATAGGGAGTACGCACGAATGGATTGAAGGGCGTAGCAGATCTACATCTACATAATACCCCGCAAGCCGCCGCAAGGGCGTGTGGATTAGACAGCATCAGCTGTGGGCTACAATACGCCGCCAATCAAGAGTTCAAATACCCTCATTCCGAAGGGAAAGAGAACAAGGTTCCTTCTGAAGGCTCCCCGGTCCTTCCGGCATCATACAGGTAAATTCGTAGCCCCAAACTTTAAAAGGGCTTCAATTACCGCTAGTAAAGAGAGTGTGACCTTTTGCAACAAGAACTCTGAGTCAATAATGAATACAATAGCTATTTCTCCCATCAAAATAATGAAATCACCAAAGAAACAGCATGTGACGTGCAACTGTTTAAGGAAAGTTAAATAACCTGTTGAATAATGTGAGAAGAATAAGGTGGAATACCATACGACCACAAAATGTGAATGTCGTTATTGATTATTTCGGCAGTAGGCTTTCCATCGGGTATTTGTTGTCACATGAACTCTAATTTCAAATGTTTTCCCCTTCCATCAAAATGTGAACAAAATGGGCTACCTTGGATGAATATCCTGCTTTACTTTTTCTTAATGCTTTACTTAAGGAAGCCCTAGGGAGGGTGCTGAAGCATATGTACTAAACGAGAGAAATCATTTCCTTTCGGAGAGAATTCACAAAAAAAGTACTATGTAGCTATGTGAATAAGACAATGCAAATTGAAACCTTTGGAACTGACCTTGAAACTGCTTCAGGAGTATGCCAGCCTTCCGCTCGTTTTCGTAAAACCTTACTGGACCCTGCGGAGAGTGGGAAGAATGTTATTACCGATCTCTTATGAAAATAAAGGATAGTAGAAGGAGATCATAAAAGACAAGTGGACAGGAATAGCTATTGATTATGAGTACCAAACCAGTCTTGGTTGCCATTTATAAGACATTCCTCGACTGGTAGCCCTAGTCTAATTCATGAACGGAAAGGAGGGATCATTTAGGTTTAAATTAAATTTCGTTTGCTATGACCGAGAACAGTTAATTGATGACCACTTGTGCGCTATCTTTGGATAGGTCGTAAGCCATTGCTGAGACGGTGGGCCGGCTTAAAAACCAACTATGAGGCCAAGTACAATGATTAACTTGCCAATTAACTCCAGTCAGCGAACCACACTCATGTATAACTCCATCACATTTAGCAGTAAAGTAAATGTAAGCAGAAGGGATTTCAAATTTTCTGAAAATGTAATCCCTAAATGTGATAGCTGTCTTAGGTGTGTATTTAACCAAGCCTTTAAGGTGGGGCCCATACTTGGACGTTATGGTCAAGAAATCTTTCAAAATATTGCACTAGGTAATGGAAATCCTCAAAGAGAGCCATAGAGAAACTAAGGAGAAGGCGTATAAAACCGCTGTTAGGCCGATTTCAGATTACTAATCAAAAGTATGGGACCCACATGAAGAGGGTTTTCTTGCAAAACTAGAGAAGGTACAGAGAAAGGCTGCCAGGTATGCATTGAGGAAGCACGGAGAGTGTGACAGCATTATTCAATATACAGTGCTGGGAATCTTAAAAAAAATAAGGAAGAAAAGGAAGCACACGCTGTGGAATGTTTCAAACGATTAAGGGAGAAAAAGCTTGGACTGAATATGGGAAGGACGTCGGAAATTCTAATTTTATTCGGGAAAATGATCATAAATACAAGATGAAATGCTGGGCGCAAAGAACAAGTTTGAAAATTACATTTCTTAACAAAACGATCATTGACAGGAACAGTCTAGCTGCATAAACTATTCGGGCCCTTCCCAAGTAATGTAAATATATCTAAGAAAATATATGTAAAAAGTTTATATTATAATTAAGTTTAAGCATGTGAAATTTAATGCATCGATGTAATACATATAAAATATAAATGTAATGTGAAACTTTATGCATAAATTCAAACTGAATATATGTTACCACCCGAAAAACTGCCTACCTCTAAAACTTTTCTGAATTAATAAGGATAATTTCACTAGTTTGGGGGGGGGGGGTAGCTCCTGGAGCACGCCGAGGAGTCGCAGCGGCAGATGACATCGTCGAGGTGACGTCGTACGTCCAGTGAGCGGCATGAGGCCATTCCGGAGATGGTCCCGCACTCGACCAGGACCCTCACCTCTTCATGCGCTTACGCTAACAAGAGGGCTGGGCTGACCACACCGGCTCGCTGTGTCAAGTCGACTTTATTCTATAGTGGCGATTTTAAACCGCAATTCGAACTCACGGGGCATATGAATTGATTGGTGAAATTCTACAGCACACCAAACATATATGACTATGGAGGCTGGAAGGGCACTGACAACGTGACTATGTACACTACTATTTTCATATTAGACCCCTTTTCATCGCCCACTTAGCGATGAAAGGAAATCTTTGGTTCCGTCTTGAATTTTGCCCGAAAGTTGCCGTGCGAGATTTGGAACATTCGTGGCCCTCACCGTCACGCCTTCGAAGCTGGTGTTCTTGAGCGCCTCGAGGAACAGCTTCTCCCACGTCTCGTCCCGGTAGCGGAAGTCGGCGGCGACGCTGCGGAGCCTCCGGGGGGCCTGGCCGGGGCCTTTCACCTCAACGGGGTTGGTGCGGTGCAGAAGGCGGCGGGAGACGTGCTGGATGGCCAGGGCGATGGCCCACACGCCGTCGTACGTGTAGCCGTGGAAGCGGGAGTACTCGCCGCCGCGTCGAAGGTCGTACTCCTCCCGATATTCGCTCGCAGTCTGCCGAGGGGAAGAAGAAGAGAGGAGAAGTGAGAAGAGAGGAAAGAGTATCACACATTGGCGTTTCACAGAAAGAAACAGCGGAAATGATTCATACTGTCCCTTTTGAAATATAAAAAAAAAACTGAAACCACGGGACCCGGCCGGTTCCCATATCCTTTTCGGTCGGTTCACTCAGTACTAAGCGCGACGGAGTGTGAAATTCACACGTGAGCAGGGTAATAAGGGGGGCCAAATCCTTTCCCTATGCTGGCTATGGTTTTCCAGGAAGGTCTGGAACTCAAAAAATCACACAGATAAGGCTGAGTGTGCCCAGAGAGGCGGGAATCGAGCCCGGTCCCTCCGGTACTACCACGTACCCCTCTTGAAATGTTATTATTGTTAGTATTGTACTATTTCAGGTAGGATTTTAGTAGTTAAACCTTATAAAATGGTGCAACGACACAGTCTCGTATTATGACCATGGGAACAAGGTATGACCGCAGGAGGAAAACGATATGAGTTTCCCAGAAGATGGGTTTTAATTATAATATACATTGGATTTGAGAGCACCATATACTCTAGAGACTTAGACACAATCTCGGATTGGTGTAAGGAATGAGGATTACTCCTTAATATAGGAAAACTTTGCGCAAAAATGCGCAATTTTGAAATTTCGGAACAAAGGATGTGAAGAAAAGGAAATAAATTATGAAAAAGAGGGTTCAGTGCTAACTACGGCCGATCAAGGTAAATACGTGTATTTGGGGGTGGTTCTAACACCACGCCTTTCATGGGGAACACACATCAGGACAATGTGCGGATCTGCTTTATAAAAACTTGGCTTCATAAAACGGGTGGTGGGGAATTGTAATGAAAAAGCTTAAGAGAGTTGTTATTATTCTCTAGTTAGACCTCATTTGGAATATTCCGCAAGTATATGGGATCCTTGGGAGAAAATTTGACAAAAAGAATTAGATAAAGTCCAGAGAAAATCCGCTAGATTCATTAAAAATTGTTATGATAAGAACACAAGAGTGACAGATCTCTTAGGGGATTTAGGCTGGGAACCACTTGAAGTGCGGAGAGAACAAGCGAGGCTTAGACTTTTAGTAAGGTTCAGAACAAACGAGTTTAACTATGACACTGAAGGAATTCTAATGGCCCCACCCTATTTAGCTAGATCAGACCACAAAGATAAAATAAGGGAGATAGATTCCAATACAGATAAATTCAAATACTCATCCTATCCCTGAACAATCTGAAGTCATGATAGTAAGAAACCAAAGTTACCATAGAAATATTAAAGACATTATTTTACAAGTCAGCACAATACTATACGTTGTACAGGCATAAGGTGCATGTGACTGTTAGTTGATAGTATGAGTACCTGTGTGTGAGTGAGCATTAAAGGTTTTTGCATGAATGTATACGATTTTGTGGGTTTGGATTGGCTTGAATTTGTGTGTTATGCATGCGTTTTCATTCTAAATTACGGGTGGTGACCTAACACCCCTCGCCACACTCCTTTTCGGCGGCTTACTATGTAAATGTATCCGTAGTTACGGAAAATGCCCTATACTTTTTATCATAGTAAGGCACAGTTTAAGAATAGAGTAATTCATTCGCAATTTCCCGGAAGTTGATGAGGATTCCGATCATACTTTAATACTCATGAAGGTTAGCGAGAGGATAAAACCTAGGAGAAGGATGAAAAAACGGAGTACAGACGCATTGACAGGAATGAAAATTCTGTTCGGTTCTGGGTAGCTGTAGAAATAATTATTAATACAGGCAGAAAGACGGGTATCTAGAAAGATGGAAAAGAATAAAAAAAAAGATTTCGGAAGCCGCAAACGAAACAGTAGGAGCAGTAAATTGGAGAAGAACCATCGGTAACAGATGAGTCATTAAAAGCATAGATTGCAGAACTGCTTATGAAGTTATTTGGCGAGTGTGCGCATTTATTCTTAGTAAAAACATAACTGTCTGCATCTATGTAACTGGGTATACTAAGTCGTTTGCCAAACTTTATCAAAGGGAACCCCTATTTCACTACATTAAAATGCCTAACAGTAATAAAACAAACAGAAAGTAAAAAGTTCCGACTAAACTAATGTACGTTAAAAAGTTAATTGATACCAATATAAATTTAAAAAATGTGTAAGCTTTAGCTATAAAAGTACGCCTAAATGATGAATCGCACACGACAGAAAGCATATCTTACAGCAATCAATGTCAAAGATTAATGACGGAAAAACCACCGTGGAGAAAATATAATATAAAAAGATGAAAAGTCTAAAATTATTTATAAAACATACTACGTGTACTAATATATTAAATTTAAAAAAACGGATAACGTATAAAGAGTTAATATAGTTCGATAAATGGAAATAAATACGAAATCAGTCCTAAAAATCGCCTAAGTTATTAAATTAAAAGAAAGACATGGAACATTTTAAGAAAAAGCAACTGAATGAATTGTAAAGTAAACTAAAAATTTTGCGGAAACCATGGCGTGGAGCTTATGAAACTAAACAAAACTTTTGCACAAGCTATCTTAAATATCGAAATCATCTGTTAATTAGCTACACAGATGTCAGTACTTCTGCGTAAAGTGTCCAAACTCAAGCTGCCTTTTCATTAGGTTCCTGATATTTAGACACCTACAAGCACCCTCCCCATTCCCAAACGATTTCGGACGCAGATTAAGACGGGTAGCCTTCACCAACCGCGATTTTCAAACTGTTCGTGCAGGAAATGATAAAAGAAGCATTGGAAGAACTGGGAATAGGAATGGGAACCGATGGGAAATTTATAAATCATTAGGAATGGTGTGGGATGAAGATCGTAGCAAACCAAAGGTTAACAGGTTTTCGTGAAAGAGGATAACTAAGTTAAACGTTAAATTAGGACTTAAGAACTAGAGTAGGTGAAAAATTTTACCCATATTTGAAGTGCTTTGGATCAAAATGGTCAAAGTACGACGGCAATTCGACAAGATAAGAGAAAAAAGCTCTGAATTTATAACTATTTGAAGAATATTTACTGTTTTTCAGGGGTTCTAGTTGTCAACCTTTAAATGATCTCTGATTTGCTGTTCGATTATTTTAAGTCAAGATAACCTCAAAATCTTCATTTCGCCATCGCAAGTCCACTAGAAGATTGCACCGGGAGAGCTGTTGCTATGCCACTCCGCACTCTTTTCTTTTGGTCTCAGAACCGTGGTGATCGATCTAGACCTCGTTGCAAGTCACTATGCTTTCCAAAAAGGTGCCTTCTTCAATCAAATAAAGTTACTCCAAGTCTTGACCGTTAAATGTTCTCGTTTTAAAACTATTCATTAGAATTTTAAAACCATTCCAGTGAATAGTTTTAAAATGAGAGCTTTTATCTCTTTCCTTTTGAATGACCCTCGTAGTATGGTCATGAGGAGAAGAATTGAGTTAGGCAAAGAAGCTTTCACAAAGAGGAGGGAATTGATGACAGGTACGTTGATTATAGGTGTTGAGAAAAGACTCGTCAAAACTTTGAAACGGAGCGTGGCTTTGTACGGCGCGGGAACATGGTCATTGAAGGTATTGGGGTCCAAATGGGCGGCTCCTGGGGCAAGGGTGCCGGCGCCTAGGACTGTTTGCGACACGCCGACCCTCACCGCAAAGGACACCGACATTCACGAGGTCGCCGAGTCGGGGCAGGGGCAGCGGCGGTGGGAGGGGTAACGCCCTCTACCGTAACTTCCTACGAGGTGGGACCAGGGGTCTTGCGGCCCCTTTAATCCAGAATAAGTGAGCACCACCAGGCGTCGAATTTCGCCACTTTTCCACACTTGACACGATAATTAATTTGGGGCCAGCTGGCCAACTTAACATTGGGGTTGAGTGATGCCTTAAGTGCCCCGAGCCACCTGGCTCGTCCGTGCCATAGCATTAGGCACGCGCCTTGTATGGAAATATATGTAGTTCCTCACTCCGCACATACCCAGATTGGATTGGATTAACCCAGAATTACCCAACCCAATAACCCAAAAATTCAACCCTCTGTTGAAGTAAGATCTTGTGCTTTCTCGGCGTATTTGCTTCATGAAGTTTTCTTGTGTCTTCCACCAGGTCAGGGGTTCCACGTTGGTCGACGTTTCGATACCCGACTCGTGCATCATCCTCAGGGTAGGAGGACCCGAGAAAACTTCATTAACCCTCTGTTGTTGCTATGGGGTGTAAATAAAAAAATGAATAATGAGTCAAGGAAGAAAATATCACTATTCTCATCAAACGGTTCCAGATACCGATTTACTCAGATAAGATCGATATGGGGTCAACTTGTTTCCAGATAGGACTGGAAGCGAGCGAGTGATCCGGGTCTGGCCTTAATAAAACTTCGATTGGGGAGCAAATCTGAGATTTCGCGTCGAACTGAGCCAGATCAGACGAGTTATAAACGAAGCGATCCAATGAGCAGAGGATACCCACATTAATATCATTTCGCAAATCTGGTTGCAGATTTCGTTTCTTATTTTTCAGCAGACGAAAACCAAAATAATCAGCCAGCATACGACACGTGTGCGTAATGGCTTAGAAATCAGATGCTGTTGAAAAAAGTACTACATCAACAGTGATATAATTACTATCAGAAACTTATGCGAACTCAAACGGCTGAATTTTGATTTCGACGGGAAAGATAGGCATGCTAAAACACTGTTGACAATTTGTCGGCATGCTGGAATAGGGCTAATCAGATCGCCTGCTACTCCATACTCTGATCGGACCGTGTTCAGAACGATCTGAGGTCGCTTTTAAACGCGTGTATGAGTGCATAAAAGAGCAAGCCTCCCAAAGTTATTACATAGAGTAATTATTCCATGAATTCACTTCTTACTTATTTTAGATATGGATATTTTTAGTGCCCTGAAAACCACCGCTTAGGTGTGTGGCAGGGGGTGAATACACACCCCACTAATTTTGATCCCAATGTCTAATTTTTACCCCTACTTCGTTCAGACAATGAAATTATGATCCTTTATCGTTCGTGGAAAAAGAGATACCTTAAATCTATCTATTCTATACTTAATTTCTCTAATTTCATTGATATGATCACTCGTACCGTAGTACGATGGAGGTATTGGATGCATTGTCAACATCACTGCAAAAGAGGCGTCCTTCCAATTTATGCAAGTGATTAAATCTGTAATTTAACCTTCGCTCCGTGAGTGATGCCCAACCTAGTTCCTCTAATATGTTTGATATGATACTCAGTTTATCATGACAACGTTCTACAAATCTAGCTCCTCTACGCTACAAGCGATCTAATTCGGTAATTAGTTCAACTGCGTGAGGATCCCTTATACTTGCAGTATATTCTAAATGAGGCCTAACAAACGACAGATAATATTTCTCTTTGACCTTTTCATCACATTTACTAAGTACTCTTCTAATAAATCCTAATATTTTGTTAGCTTGTCCACACATTCCCCGTATGCGTTTCACCCAGGAGAGATCGTGAGTGAGGGAAACGCCTAGGTATTTAATTGAGTCTACACATTCTATTTAGGTGTTCCAAATGCAGTAGGCGTTCTGGAGGGAGTCGCCTTTTTTCCAAAAATTCATTACCACGCACTTTTTTAAGTTAGATTCTAATTGCTATGCATCGCACCATCATAGTATAGCAACAAGATCATCTGACAAAGCTGTTGTGTCCTCAGGATCACTGATATCACGGTAAAGCACTACATAGTCGGAAAATAAAGGTATCTTACTAGTGACTACGAAGTAAATTTCGTTAACTGTCGTTCCCTGGGGAAAACCTGAAACAAATTCTATTACATTTAAGCTAACTCCATCACTCTTTGTTCCTAAACTATTCAAAAAGTATTTGATCCAACTAAGGATATTTTAATCTATGTCATATGCTTTTAGCTACGTGAGTACTTTACTATGAGGTACTTTGTCGATGGCTCTCTTAAAATCTAGAAAAACCGCGTGCACTGGAACATTGCTCTTTCCCGAAATAAGAACTTCATGAACATAAAGTGAAGGTCATGTCTCGCAGGTTCTAGCCTTTCGGAAATTGTGGTTATTTTTCGTTAACAACTCCTGACTATAGAGGTGTCTCATGATCGAATTAGCAACTATATGTTCCATGACCTTGCATGCATTGACCCACATAGAGATCGATGCCCAACGGTTGCATTAACCGCCAACGTTGTACTCAGGTACTTCATTTCGTCAATCAAGGGTATTTTCAATCTTAAACTAGCTTAATATTATTACAATTTTCTTTTGAAGCCTTCAATGGGTGATCATGAACTCCACATTCTTTCAAATCCTTCCGTAACTTTAACCCTCGACAGATGCGCAGTAAATTTTCTTTGGCAGATTCATTTATATCTTAAATACTTGGAAGGGTGCAAACGAATGATTCCATTCATAAAGAATTTGGTTATTCTTATTATTAAACTTCAGTTACTGAAACCAGAAGTTCGCTTTGGGGCTCCACTTAACTCCTGATAATGCCTATTCTTCTCAATATATCCAAAAGGCTTATTTCTCTCCATTTTCCCCTTGTAATCATCGATTAAATTGTCCATTTGCTAAGACTACAGGTATGTTATCTTCATCATTTTTCTGTGATGACACATCTCCAGTGATTTCAATAATCATTTTAAGTACCTATGTTTCACTGTCTCATGAAATAACACGGGAGATTAGTCTACTTTAAAAGTTTTAGTGTTTTCAGGCTTGTTTTACCGTCTGTTAGGAGTCCATTTTGTTACTAGAATGAACTCCTTGCCCGATTTTTTTCAGTAAATAGTTCTTACTATTTCTATTACTGATAAGCATGCTTCTTTGATGCAAAAAGTTTTTTTTCTTTCCTCTCTCAATTATTTTTGCTCTAAACACATACAGAAACTATTAATGTTGCTGTGGTTATCAGAAAGTTGTAGTCTTCCAGTAACTTTTCCTGGGAGGTTGAGATCATCACATTCGAAATGTCTAAATCACCCGCGGGGATAGTCAAACATTTTCGGTGGTTCACGACTAAAGGATTCGTTATGTCCTTCCAGTCGCTCAAGAGTTTTCCCCGGGCAAAAGGAGGTTTGCATCCGAAGGTCTGTACGCACCGATTCGCGCAGGGGATTATGTCGCCGGAGCACTTTGGGCTGGCGTCAGTAGCGACGCAATGCGCTCGTTTTTGCCTCGGGACATGAAAGGGGGATGCGGGAAAAGGGATAAGGGAGACCCTTGGCGCGATTCCTAGGGGCGAGGGCTCCCCCTCTAAGGACCCCCGGCACATCACTCGGCGGGGGACACCCAGGGGGTGGTGGGGACGTCGCCGACGGGAGGAGGGGTGCCGCCAAAAAGGGTTCGGTAAAGGATAACAAAATGTCCACCGTATACAGTAAAACTCCAATTTTACGGTCCCTGGATTCGCTCTATTTTTATAATTCACGCACATGCAGTGCCCTCGGGTCGGGTCTGCTGGGACCTGACCACCACAGGAAGTCAACTAGGTTGGTCCAGACGCATACACGATACGGATGTAAATGACGGAATGATGTATAATTGGAGATCATGCTGAAGGATAATTCCTTATAATAACGACCATAAATGACATTATCGTCAAGAACATCCGAAGGGAAAGCGTTATAAATTCCAATAAATAATGTAATAATTTATTAGAAAACTGAATGGTGATGAAGTCATAGTGACTCCCACGTGAAGAATCATTTGGGTACTTACTTTGAATCTCATAAAAATGACATTAAGTTACTCAAAGAAAAAAATTATCCTCCAGGCTATGTGGAACTCCCATTTGATGGCTCCATACGGACAAGTTTTGATAGAGAAGAGGCATCCGAGGCTCAAGCATACCATTTTTTGCGGTCCTTAAGAGCTCCAAAAGGATACATTTATATACGAATCCAGATACACAATCAGAAACGACAAATGATCTTGACCTTTAGAAGTTTAGATGTTTAAATTTAAATCCTGTAAATCCAGCAATAAAAACAAATGGAAATTTGATTTTCGGAAAGTAGATATTCCAAACATGGAACATTGAATACAATCTCGAAGTATATATTTTGATATGAAAATGAAAGTGATAAAAAGTTTCACCTTTTTCTTTAAACTCAAATCTCAATACAACGATGAGCGATTCGCATTGTCAATTTTAGGCCTCATAATGGTAAAAGATTTGGGGAAATAATCTACCCGTAAACCTTCTTTCCTTTAGATTTATTATATTTTGCAGTTACTTAATAAAAATAATCGTTTAAGTAACCCTTTTCTTGTACCGGTAAAACTAAAATGAGAACTCTAAATGAAATGAACTTACACGCAATTGAAATATTGTCGGATTTACAGACAAAGGTGGGACTAATAAGTCGTTCACTTTTTATGTATCTACATCTACAATACCCTGAAAGCCGTCGCAAGGACGTGTGGCAGGGGGTGGTAGGTCAACAGCCATTCTACATTCACTCTCTCTATTTCCTCGTGCACCTGGCACCCCACGAACCACCAAAAAGCAAATGTATCGCGTCCTATTTCCCTTTAAACCGCATGCAGTACTTCCTTCATGAAACACGTGATTTGACGTTGTATATGTAATTAGAATTCATCTGAGCATGCCACACACGGTGAAGAGAAATTTTCCCCTGCGAAAAGAAGAAATGCAGCGGAGTGAAGGTTTTTCTAATGTCCTAATTCACTTCTAATTCAACGAAACTATCCCTAGGCCGTGCATCCTCTGACAATCGAAGACAGATATATCAAAATTATTCGAAGATACATCTTTGGATAAAGAAAGACAAAATCATTTAACACTTTTCATGGCTGGGAATACTAAATAGTTGAGTCGAATCGGGAAAAACGTGATAACAGGCACACAACAACGCTTCCTTACACATCAATCATCCGACACAAAACGCGCTCTTTCAAATCCAAAAAAGAAAACAAGCCAAAGCATTCAGGTGGGGCAATGCACAGATGGGAATACATACGATATAAGCACGCCTTTTCAGAAATCCCGAGCAAAGGAGAGAGAGAGGAAGAGCGAACGAAACGAGGAGCGAGGTTGACACGGGGAGCGTGTATGCACAGAGGGGGCGATGTGTTCGGCTAACTGTGATGAAGGGAGCGAGGAGTCGTGAGGAATTGGAGGTGAAAGGGGGGAGGGAGATCAAACAGTACGGCAGGAGACGCCGCCCGGAGGGGGGGTGGGGTGGGGCTGACTGATTTTTAGTGAAGTGAGGTGAGGTGGAAGGGGAGGAGTGCGGGGGTGGGGGCATGCTAATCCCAGAAATGCCCGTCCATCCCGAGACTCGGTGACCGCGTGAATACCGCTCCGCCCCATGAGGTATGGGAAAGAGCTGTATCGAAGGAATATAGAGCAAACAGGAGTCGAGAGGGAAAGAGGACAAACGGAGGGATCAAAAGGGGCGCGATAGAATCCAGGCAAGGGGATTGTTCGTGGCATGTGGAGTACCTGAATCTAAATAAATGTTTGTGTAAGGCAGCATAAATAAAGAAGTGCATACAAATGTCCTCCTCCCAAGTGCACTTGCGGAAACAAAGCGTAGGAGTGTCAAGATAAACTATACATACTATTCTGTACATGGCACCGATAGGGTGTGTGGCAGGGGGGTGAATACACACCACACTAATTTTGACCTCAATATTTTTACCTCTACTTAGGCCGGATAAGGTTATTCTGATCTCCTATCGTTCGTGGAAAAAAATGACATCTACTGTAGTACGATGGGCGTATCAATATATTTTCAACATCACTGCTTAAGAGACATCCTCTCAATTTATGCAAGTGATTTATTTATTTGTGATTGTGTCTCGTATTTGTAATTTAACCTTCGCTCAATGAGTGATTCACAAACTAATTCCTCTAATATGTTTGATATGATACTCAGTTTGTCATAGCAACGTTTTACAAATATAACTCCTCTATGCTGCACGCGATCTAATTCGGCAATCAATCCAACTTCATGAGAATCCCATACACTTTACCAAAATATAAATGTTGAATTAATATGGCAGTGAATTATTCGGTAATTAGGAATTATTTTTGGTAAATCTAGGAGAGAATGTTTGAGCAATAAGTGAGTCATGAAAAAGTGTGCACTAGATGCAGAAGTAATTGACCGGAGTATGATTGAATTATGCCGTCTTGTTCTGAATAGAATGAATGAGAGTCGAATCAGAAAATGAATATAAGAAAAAAAAAGAGAATGCTTTGAGAGGAATTAGTAAACTGAGAAAGCCACGGGTGAATCAGGCTGTCGGGATTTCCTTGACGACGGATACTATCAAGATGTTTTAGAATCAGAGAAGGTATGGAAAATCATGTAAACAAGTGTAACTGAGACGAAAGAATAGCCTTTATAAAGAATGAGCAGTGTGAAAGGGATTAAGGAAAAGGAATTTCCTGGAATGACACAAATTCAGGCTTCTTTTATCTAGTCTGAACCGAACCGTTGAGGGATATTTGACATGCTGCAAATGAATGGACAGTTCGATGATTGTAGCTCCGTTAACTTTTTAAAATTTTGTTTTAATAGCAGTAATATCCATAAATTAGAGGAAAATTATTTAGCGATTGTTGCCATGTGCTGTATGATTAGAAAAACGTTAGAGGAAATGAAGAGTCTTAAAAATGAAAGAATCCGAAAAATATTTATCGTTAAAAACCCTCGCCATGACAAACAGCCGTGAGAGGACGCATTTAAGTCCCCACACAATAGCAAAACGGTTAAAGTCAAATTCGATCTTTTCGAAATTTTAGAAGTGAGTTAGAAAGAAGAGGTCTGGCAATTAGGGAAAATAAAAGTTATCTGTTGATTCGACTGTCTATCAATAATTGAAAACCAAAGAGCACTTATCCCGCTTCACAAACAACAAATACACTACCCAATCGCAAACAATCTATTGACACGCAGCCATCAAAGTGAATTCCAAACATGATCCTACATAGGTAGGAGAAAGATCTGAGATTAGCATTGTGCCCCCTGCATTTGCTCACTCTGGTTAATGAGCCATTGAACCCTTCCCGCTCCCACGCTTCCATTACCACGCACCCACCCCATTAAACCGTGCAGTGTCCTCAACCCCCCCCCCCCAAAGTGGCGTCCGGTAAACGTTCTCCCCATTACTACCATAAAGCTATCGCGTCACTATCCTCCACCCCTCCCTCTCCTCCTGGATGCATATGGAGGTATAAATATTAATTGGAATTGCTGTTTCATTATCTCTGAACGATGGAAAACTTTCCCATTGTAATGACTAAAACAGTTTTATATGTTGGGGTGAATGTTGAAGCATGGACAACGGGGGTGTGATCCCCGGGGGATGAGGGGGACACCCGCAGAGTGGAGAGCCACTCCAGGCCCTTAAGTCTCTACCGAGAGATAAATCCCCGCTGGCCGCCACCGTCCCGTGCCTATTTATGCGGAGGGCCCCATTTTCTCCCGGGCTCCTCTTGGGCACCCCACAGGCGCTCTCCTGGAAGACCATTCGTTTCGTTGGTAGAGGCAACGGCCCCTTCCCCCGCCCTTCACCGGCCCGCGACTTGGACTGCTCTGATTGAAATGGTTCGGTGCATATTTGAGTGCCCGGAAGGGTTTTTCCTCTCTAATGACTCCGATGTTATCTCCATTGGGGCTTTGGCGAGTGGGGGATCAGGGTATTATCCGTGGGGGTGCCCGTGGATCCGGCGAGCTCTCTCTGATAGCGTCTCCTCGGATGGCGGAAGTTGATAGTGCGCGGATCCCGAGGCGATCGAGGATCCCTGGATCCCCAAGATGATCCGCCCCTTTGTCATTGGACGGAACTGATGCGCGATCGAGGTTACCCTGAATGTCAACAACCCGGGGAGGGGAACAGCACAGGGCAAGGAGGGATTTGATACGCCACAGGCCTTCGGGATATTTCGACGGCGAGCACTGAAAGAGCGAGATGTCCCGCATTGTTGACGCGGTCGCTAATCAGGCCTTCGGAATGTCGAGACGTCTGCCGGTGCCAGAACTGGCAACAATGGATGTCTTTTCACCCCGAAACAGGATTGTACGCAGACGGAAAGGCTTCGTTGCATGGCGCCTTCGCGGAGAGGGGAGGCAGGATGAATGGTATGGTGCAAGGAAGCGAATTGAGTAGGGTGCTAAATTTGGCGAACGTATTCGATTTGTCGAGGAGAGGAAGAAGTATTTGGGTTAGAGCGGGAGAAAAGGTTCACCTACATCTACATACTAACAAGCCGATAGAGGAACGATAAGGCAAGAGAAGTAGACATAGAAGGGATTTTGAGTGGCTGTGAGAAGTTGAAGAATGTGCTGGAGTGGGAATGTTGCATTAGTGAGGTAGAGGGAGGAAAAGAATGAGCATTTTGGTCGGAATGAAGAGACGAAGAAAATTAGTAGTCGAAGAGAACTTTGTTGCACCATAGGAGACTACTTTATTTATTGGTTTGTTAGGAAGGCTAGAAGTTCAGCAAAGCTGATAAATCTATCGCAAATCCACCACCGGCTATTACACCTACACAACACCCCAAAAGCCGCTGCAAGGGCTTGTGGCGGTGGGACTATTACGTCACAAATAACTAGGGTGAGTGTAAGAAATGTTTCACCACTGGTAGTCAAAGATAGTATAATATTTGATCATTCATTGAGCACAAGTAAAACATAATGTTTTAGCGTTTGCTTTTGACGAATTTTCGCCCTTGGAATGATACTTCTTTCACCGTGAAAAGATATCTCCTGCTGCGTTTTATTACCGGAAAACCCCTAAGAGGAGAAGAAATAACCTTATCGGGCACGTTTTATGACACAATGGCCTGATGAAATGACAAAAATAGAATGGGGTAAAGTGTTTCAGTCGTCAAATACTTGTAGTATGCAGACACGTTCAGAGGTTAGTGGATGGAAGAATTAAATAAAGACATAGAATCTAACTTTTTTAGGTGATGATAACGACACTTAACTTTTTTAACTAAGCGCGGGACGCAGCATCCCTTATTTCGACTTGGAGGACTGATTTGAATTTATATCAAATGCTCTGGCTCCTCTACCAGCGTAATACTTTTATGGGCTGGAATGAAGGGCTCAGTTCTTTTGTGTTTTAGCTTAGAGCACTAACGAATTTTAGGTACCTCGTACGCGTTCAAAAATATAAGTGAGGGATAATTCAATTCTATCGCATTGAGCGAATCCCTTAATGATCTCTTATAAAGGTGCAATGCTTTATTTTAGGTATAAGATATTGTAGTACCCTGCAAGCAAGGGTGTGTGGCAGGGGGTGAATACACACCAGACTAATTTTAACTCGAATATGACCCTACCGTGGTCGAACGGCGTTAATGTCAAAGTGTTGTGATTCAAGCCACGTCCAGCTAAAGATCCTTAATCTTAAATCGACGATTTTCACGATTTTTTTCGTGGATTTTCACCGTCAGTTCATCTGTCACCGGGCTAGGTCACCACTGCGGTCCTCGTCGTGACCATTGGTGCGGCCTATTTTAAACAGAATGCACCACTGCCTGACTCCGCCTTCACTCATTATTGCGTCTTCGTGCACTTCACAAGTTGCCTTTGAATTTTAAATGGCGTGTGGTTTTTTGTCAGTGAAAACCTAATCACGAATCTAGTGAGATATTCTATGGCAGCGCGCACATTTCTACAGTTCGCAGTGAGAAAAGTAGAAGAACCACAGTCCGCACAACACCACAGCCGGATGCGTACAACTGCTTTACTTTCGTTTGCAGTAGTAGTTGTAGTAGTTTTTAGGGGAGGCGACCGACAGCTAAGGTCATTTGCGCCATAGGGGATGGATAGGAAAGGATAAAGGGTGGAGAGAAACCCGGCGTCGGCATTAGCCTCCTCTTTACGAAAGGCGCCAAGGGGTTCGCAATTTAACGTCCCATCCGACGGACGGCGTACTCACTCAAAGTGCCCTCCACAAAGCACCTCAAGTAGGGATCGAGATACCTCTGAAAAATATTCAACACCGCCGGGATTTGAACCCGCGCCCTCAGGGTGGGAAGCCAGTACGTTAGCTCCCGCACCATCTCGATCCCCCTTTCGTTCGCCGCGATATTAAACGCATCGAGCGATTTTCTTTGCATTATATTTGATCGTGAACTAAGCCTGTTCTCTTTGTGTCACAAATGGAATAAGTTATAGGAAAAAAATTACAAAACGACTAGTTTTCTGCTGGGGCACTTATTTTCGCACTGATATTCTAAACATAATAAAACCTGCCATTGGCAGAATCCAGCGAAAACTGGAATTATCTGAAAGGTAATATTAGTAAAAACCACGAAACTTATTCTCATAAAAGCATCTTTTGAAGACGACGACCGTGTGATGCATAGTTATGGTAACAATTCTGCGCTGCACTGTATGACACAATTTTTATTTCAAACAACGAAATGTGGAATGAAAATTTAAGTCGAAAACATTTTAGGCTGTTCGTTTTGTGCTATTAGTTTTCGAACGCATCAATTGACGTTGAGAGCCGTTATTAAAAATTTATTCCGTAATATTGACTTTAATGTTTCGATTTTCCAACATATCCACTTTTCGATCAATAAAGGTGTCTCATCTATTTTAAAGTTGGATTTAGGACTATTTCTAACGACTATTTATTTCTAACTATCGAGGGACTTTTCCATTTCTTTTTTGGTTTCTTCGCAACTTCCGCCTAATTTCATGCTATCTAAAAATTCCACACCCTTCCTTCCACTACCCCACTTAGCTATCATTCTCCCTTCTATCACGGCATCCAACACAACATTGCCTTTTCATATTTAATCCATCCACTTACCCCGCATTTTTCGGATATCCCCAACAGTAACTTCATCTCCTCGCTCACCCTATTTAAACCTCAGCGTTTGCCTTCCTCTTTCTCCGACCCATTTTGCCACTCTCCGCCTCACATCTCGAAAGCGTCCAATCCTCCAGCATCCAAGCTCTCGCCTTAAAGACCCGAGTCTCACATGCATAAAACACTATGCTCCACATTAAATTTTTAAATAATCTTTTATTCACATCTTTACCCGTTATACCCGTCATCAATTTCCTTTTCTAGCAAATCCTTCTTTTTCTAACGCAATTATTCTCCTAATATCCTCATTACAAAGCCCCTTTTCCTCTCTAATACTGCCTGCCCACATTCATGAACTGCTCCAGGTATTCTAGTTAACAACCTCGTCCTTTTAATTTTAATTTAGTTATTCAACTTCTCGAGAATCTAATTAATTTTGTTATTAAATGGCTAGTCATCATTCCACCCCTCCTATTCCTCCTGTAGAGCAATGCAGTAATAACCGAAATCCATTGGCGTCTGACTCAGTGTTGCTGAATCAACTGCCAACCTGACTTAATCCGTCCGCTTTTATTCACAGCACCGGCCCTTTTCGTGCTGCCCATAAAATATCCTCCGCGTTTATTTTGCAAAGTACCGGGAATAACATGCAACTCTGACTCACTCCCCTGCCAATCACTTCCCATCCCGATTTTTCCCTCTTTCCTGTGAAGCCTGGTTCGTGTACAAGTCTCGAATTAAAGGCCATCGTGATGATAATCGATTTGTCTTTCTATTAAAGATCTCATCATTGCATTTCACGCCACGCGTTCACCTGCCCATCGCCACGGTAGTTTTTATTATTACATAATGCCCTGCAAACCACCGCTGGGTGTGTGGCAGGGGGTAATTACATACCAGACTACTTTCTACCAAAAATACTCCCTCTCCCCCCTATCGTGGTCGGACAACGTTGTTCTGATCCCTTGTTGTTTGTGGAAAAAAATGACAACTTAAATCAAGTATTTCATAATTAAACCTATCTGATTTTATTGACATGATCTCTTCTACCGTAGTACGATGGTGCTAAAAATGCATTTTCGAAATTGTAAACTTGAAATGAACGTACCTACGGTCGGGAAACGATTGAAAACGAAAAAGCTGATACTTGATTTGTAATTTTTAAATCGTAAAATTTACGGTCTCGACTTTCTCATTCTCCATTTTCCTTCAAGATTATTTAGTTTTAGGAAATGAACATATTTGTTTTGCAAAGAAGAATTTTTAGTACTAAAATTTAAGTAAATCATCCCCGTGCAACGAAAACTAGGCCGGATTCCAGGGAAACCTTGGGACTATACTCGCAATGGTCGGTGGCCGAACCGGCTATCGTTTATCAAATATATTCCGGAAAACCTTCTCAAAAATGCGTAGGAGTCGACAAAATAAACGGAGAAATAATCAAGGCACTCGAGGTCAAAGCGAAGGATGCTCTCTGTGGAATAATCAAAGATAGCTACGACGGCGGAAATATACCAGAACACATCGAGAAAAGTACAATAATTGCAATACCGGAGAAACGAAAACAGATAAATACGAAGAACGCAGAACGTTGATTCCGGTGACTCAAGCATCGAAAATCCTTACTCGGATAATTAGCCGAAGAAAAAAAAGATGGATAAACCTTTCAGCAAACCAATTTGGATTCAGGAAAGATCGAGGAGCTAGAGAGGTAATTCTCAGCTTGAGAATTATGGCCGAAAAACTTCTACACGTAAATGAGCCATTAACTGTGGCATTCATGAACTTGGAGAAGGCCTTCGACTACGTCGAATGGAACAAAATGTTCTAGATACTAGATGTGCTTGGACTGGGCTAAAATGACAGAAGAATTATCCATAACCGCTAGAAGAATCAGGTTACAACAATGCAAACGGAAAAAGGAAGAAAAATATAAGCTAAAATAAATAAAGGAGTAAGAGAAGGAAGCAAATTCTCGCCAGCAATATTCAACGTATACCTGGAAGAGGCAATAAAAGAAACACAATAATTTGGTGTCAAAAGAATCAAGGTAAATGGAGGATAAATCAACATGCTCTGGTTCGCAGAGGACATCGCAGTAGCGGCGGAAACGCGAGAGGACCTGCTTGCAACTCTATGGGTATACTCTGCTATGGACCGTGTGCTGGAGGAATGTAATATGAACTTCATCAAGAAAAAAATCAGAATCCTTGGGTGTGGAAGATAGAAGCTGAATTCAGATATCACAATTCGAGGGGTCATACTAGAGCAAGTGGAATCCTTCATCTACCTGGGCAGCAGCATAATATGGGATGGAAGAGGTTCGACCGACATCAAGTGAAGAATAGCCCAAGCTAAGAACGCATTTACGAAGAAGAGGAAATTACTATGTTTAGAGAATCTGAGGCTGGAAAGAAGGAAACAATTCGTCAAGACTTTCTTGTGGAGCTCTATGGTTTCGAGATTTGAAACATTGGAAAAGTGAACAAGCGAAGAATAAAAGCCTTAGAAGCATGGTGCTGGAGGAGAATGCTGTAGATGAAATGGACTGACAAAGTAAGAAACGAGGAAGTTTATAGAAGAGCAGAAGAGGATAGGACCATATGAAGAACTCTGCGGTAAAGAAGAAATAGATGGATTGGATACACATTGAGGTACAATGAATTGATTAGGGATATAATTGAAGAAATAATAGAAGGGAAGATTCCGCGAAGAAGACATTAAACAAATAAGATATCAAGGATTGAGGGAATTGTCATTAAATATAGGAGAGTTAAGGGCTGCAGTAAAAGAATCCTAGGATTGAAATACTGATGATGATTATCCCGATCCCTACATGAGGTACTTTGTGGAGGGCACTTTGAGTGAGTACGCTGACCATCGGATGGGACGTTAAGCTGCAGACCCCTTGGTGCCTTTCGTTAAGCTAAGTAGGCTAATATCAACGACGGGTGTCTCTCCACCCTTCATCCTTTCCTGTCCATACCTTATGGTGCAAATGACCTTAGCTCTCAGTCGCCTCCCTTAAAAACCACTAAGGAAGGATAGGAATGATATTGATGTGAGTCAGTTGGCGGCCAACTCCCCAAAAACTACTAATTACGCGTGTGGAAGTTGCAGATCAGCGCAGAGGGGCATTTCCTTTCCCTAGACTGCATGTTATTTTCCGGTAAGAGATGTGGTACCGAAAAAGAACATATAGTACATAAGGTGAAGCTGACGGTTCCCAAAGGAGTCCAAATCGTCAATTAACCCAAATTCGTGGATCCCATAAACCTGCAGCATATTCTAAATGAGGCCTAACCAGCGGAAGATAACATTTCTCTCAGACCTTTTCATCACATTTACCGAGTACTCTCCTAACAAATCCCAATATATTGTTAGCTTGCCCACATATTCCCGTATGTTTTTCACCCAGGAGAGATCGTGAGTGAGGGTAAAGCCTAGGTATTTAATTGAATCTACTCATTCCATTTCGGTGTTCGCAATGCATTAGGCGTTCAGGAAAGAATTGCTCTTTTTCCAAATATTTATTACTCCGGACTTTTTTTAAGTTTACTTCTTATTTCCAAGTGCCCCACCGCGGAAAAAATTGTTAACGATACTTTGTATACAAACCTTGTATGCATTCAATAGGATTGTTTCATTTTGATCTCACAGTGCATTGTTTTTTAAGCGAAATAAATTAACAGTCTTCGAGTAGTGCCTTATTTGGGCATACCTCAATGCGCATTCCACCTTCCCTCGCCACTTAAACACCCTCGCTCTCCCTTATCCTTCCCATTTGGTGCTCGCACCCCCAATACTTGGTTCAAGCACTCTTCGTTAACATCTGAAGATTGCTGAACCTTGTTTTTGTTGCGCTGTGAGAGAAGAGCGAATGAGTATTTAAGATTTGGATGCCCGAGTCTCCTCACCGCATCTTCATCTTCAAGCGGACGCCACTGGAGTCTTCCGTCTCGGAGTGGGGCCGCAGCCGTCGCCTCTCTGGCGCCAGGTGCGACCTCGAGCGCCCTCTCCCGTGACCACTTGTCTGGGCATCGCGTCTCTGCCCTCTCTCTCTTTGGCCAGTACTCATGATTCCTAGTTCCTCCATATTAGCCCCGTCACATTACTTTCATCCCTCGATAAATTTTCACAAATCCAGAGGGTCTTCTTTGTAATTTATTTTACTCCTTAATCACATTTTACGCAACTCTGGTCTGAGTATTCTTGTGTCGGGCGAGCTGAAAAAACACACTAGCCGAATTCATAATTCCAAGGAGTCGCGTTGTGGAGGAAAGTAGCACCTAAATAAATTACAATATTTTGATAAAATAAGTAAAAATACATTTTCCTATCCAAATGAAAATTTTTATGAAAATATTTTTAAGTATCACAGGGAGAAGATTACAGATTGAAGGAGTTTCCTGCTGTTTTCAAGATTCAATTAGATTTTTTGACTTTGATGAACTTCGACTAGTATAAATATTTAACGCCTCAAAGACACGGATGCTCTTATGTCTTATTCTCTAGGAGTTCGGAAATGTGAAATAATTACCCATAATAAAAGCCTTTCTATTTTACATCCCACATTAGGAAGAAGTTTTAATGAAAAATTTTACATTAATATCGTTAATTTATTTTTGTCTCATATTTTTTTATTTTATAAGGAATTTGACTTCGAATATATAGAATTAATTAATTTTTTTGGATGAAAACTACTAATATTTAAAATAAGCTTCGAGTTACTATTGTAAGCCACTTATAACTCATTTTGTTACAGCCGATCGTTTTGAAAACTACTTAATTTAATTATCCGTTAAACTGATGACTTCTTTTTGAACTGAAAGAAACGAAACTTTGGGTTAAGCTGAAATTATTGACGTGTGTATTACCGGACCTTATGACATGCTAAGTACGTGGTAATTAAATTTTGTGCACTTTATTGTACAAATATTTGAAATAAACCATTGCTAACAAGATTTAATCTTTCAAAGAGCAAAACAGAATATTGACATACATTCTCTTAATCGTGGTCCCAATTGCTGGCGTATCTGAAGTTTTTTATCATCCTATAAAATGTGAGAACTCTGCTTACGTCAGCTTTTTTTCAAGCAAGCCAAATTAAATTAGACGAGCTCCATGGATACAATGGCTAAAATACTATTTTTATGGCCTTAACGTTCATCAAAGGTTATTGTGACACCATTGAATTCGTGAAAATTTTGATATCACAAAGGAAATTTGTTTAAATTGAGTGAACACAAAAATTACGTTTGTAATTAACGCTGATTCCAAAGAAAGACTCTTGGATTTTAAATACGAATCTTAAATCAGTGAACATTTTATAATTGAATAATGAATTGAAGCATAAATATCGCCTGCATCACGATAATTGGCCATAAAAATACCCACAAAACATTATGGTTACATTTTAGGGTAATCTTGAGTGATCAAACATCCTGACTAATCATAATTTTAAATGTCTTTTATATAAGTATTTTTTCAAATAACAGCGAAATCGTTACTCAAAGTTATACCATTCACTTTGGGCTTTGTTGGTACCCTTTATTTTACCAAATACCTTGCACCACTTCCGACTTTTCGTAGTTCTTGTACAATTTAAACTTGAATGTGGATTTCCTGACTAAACCCAAATTTCAATGAGAAACGACCAATTGGGTGGCGAGATCAAGGCAGTCGTGTGAGCGTTTGACGCCACGGAAAGCGTACCTGAGCGAAAGTTTTGCGTCCATTCTTGGGTGAAACGGCTGCTCTGTGTACAGATTCCAATCTCTGAAGCATGGAAAGGTGAATGTACGATTTAACCATAAAAACACATAGCACTTCTCCAAATTTTTATCGTGAAATTCAGCTTTTCATGCCACTGATACCTCACGGATGGCCGTTAAATAGAAGGGCAAACAAATAAAAAAAACGCCCTTTGAACCTTGCGCTTGAGAGTATAACGCTGCGCCCTTGTTTTTCTCCTCCGATAAAAGATTATCGCCATTATCCTGAATTATTTCGGGTCTTCTCCGGGAGAAAGAGGTTTCCCCGGAGCAATTTATTACGTGTTAGCAACCGTCTTAGTCTCGAACCCCGGGCATTTCTTCCCCTGTCCCGCTTTCTCTCGCCCACTTTCAAGGACTCCCACATAAACCTTTCCTTTTTAAAGGTTCCAGGGCAGCAGGACTCCTTAGGGCGGCGGCGTGTGTAGGACAGAACCCCTGGTGCACATCGATCTCGGGCGATTTCGATCAGAGCCCGAGCGGCTTAAGCGGGGAAATATCGGGAGGAGGAATTCGCACGGAGGCATGCAGGCTGAATGCTAAATTGAGCGGATGGATGGGAAAACTGAGGAAGGAATCTCACCCTCCACCCCTGCTCCACCCCTCCAGTCCCTCGCCCCTCATAGTAACTGCCTCTTTTCGGGATGAGACGGTGTGACGTTCCAGTTTCAGATCAATCACTTCCTTGCCGACGCTTCAAAGATATTCAAGGATGCGCCTCGACGCCATATTTCCTCCTCCCTACTCCCCAGCCCCCTTCTATCTCGCCCTGCGACCCCGATATTTTTCCGCGGGGACATTAATTATGCCGAGCCACGTCAGGGGGAGACGCAGGCGCTCGTAAGCGGGAGACTAGGAGGTTGAAAATGGCCCCCCCTGTGTTTACTCATCTCTCTGTTGCCTTGGAAACCCAATTTGCTAGGATAGGGGCTCCATTCATCTCCCCATGTTTCCTTTCCCTCATTGGCGACTCTCAAACCTGGTGTCCATGCAACAACGACCGAGATGCGTGACCCAAGCCACATACCAAGGTTTACTAATTAAGAAAGCCGGCTAAAGTAAAATGCTCCTGGCCGTCTGAGAGAGAATTTTACTAAGACTGCCAAGAAGTAAATTTATTTCTACCGAGAGGGCTGAAATTTTAAGTCCAAATCACTGCAAACGTGGAAACCGGGGAGTATTGTATCTACTACACACGTTGAAATACTCATAAATTTGGGAAAACGAGGGAGGAAGAGTATTTCTTGGGGCTTTTTGTAATATTCTTGAGAGGGGAATTCGTTAAATAAATATTGATGCCATTCAAAAAAAGGAAAAAAACTGCAGTACGTGAGTGCTGAAGGACTACGATTTTGTTTTTGTATGGGCTAAATGCATATCTCGGGATCATCAGCAGATGGATGGATGAGAGAGCATTGAGCATCTAGGCAAAGATCAGTTTGGGTTTAGAAAGGGGATAGGCACGCGTATCGCCGTAGCTGCAACGAGGACACCATTAGAAAGTAGCATTAAATTACACCCAGGATACATCAGCATGCTCCATATATTTTTATGAGGCGTTCAAGAGAGTGAACCAAGCAAAACAGATGAATATATTGAAGAAGATAGAAGGATAGATAACTTATCAATACCCAGCACGAGTACATGCTCTGGATAAGACCTCTGCCTTCATCATCCGCACTTGTGTACTTCACAAGTGCGGATATTGAATGGTCAGTAGAAAGTTGGGTTGATCGTACAGCTTGAGACTACAGGAAACGGACTTCAAAACTGAGAAAGGGCATTTAATTTATTGAATATTCATATCAAGATTTTTCCAAAAGATTTCAGCTTTATCACCGATAACGTATTCTCTTCTATTCCATGTGGCTTAGTCGCCTATCTCTCCAATAAACTACTATATTCTCTAATGTCTCACAAAATACCCCCGATAGCTTACCAAATCGTGCCGGTCAACCGATTCCCAAAATTGAAATCTCATATAATGGAATAGATAGTTTGCTAAAAAATGTAGCAGTATTTAGGGGAGGTGACCGACTGCTGAGGTCATTTGCGCCATAGGGGATGGACAGGAAAGGATGAAGGGTGGAGAGAAACCCGGCGTCGGCAATTAGCCTACTCTTTATGAAAGGCGCCAAGGGGTCCACAGCTTAATGTCCCATCCGACGGACGGCGTACTTACTCGAAGTGCCCTCCACAAAGCACCTCATGAAGGGATCGAGATACCTCTGAAAAATATTCAACACCGCCGGGATGTGAACCCGAGCCCTCTGGGTGGGAAGCCAATACGTTAGCCACCGCATAATCTCGATCCCCTTACTGAAAAATATCAAGCCTAATAAATCCACCGGGCCCCATCAAATACCCTTTCGTATATTTAACGATATAGCTTCGGAAGTTGCGCCGTATCCAGAAATAATATTTAAGAAGTCGCTGCTAGATCACAAGGTTCCGAGAGATTGAAAAACGGCTAGCGTAACACCAATATTTAAAGATGGAGACAAAGAGAATCCGTATAATTACAGAACTACTTTCCTTATATCCATTTCGTGCAATGTTATGGAACATATAGTTGCTAGTTCGATCGTGAGACACCTCGTTAAGGGAAAGTTATTAATGAAAAATCAGTACGGTTTCCGAAAAGATAGATCCTACGAGACATAACTTGGGCTTTTTGTTCATGATATTCTTATTTCGGGAGAGAGCTATGTTCCACTGGATGCGATTTTGCTACATTATAAGTAAACCTTTGACAAAGCGCCTCATTGTAAACCTCTCGCAAAACTGGAAGCATGTGGCAAAAATGGAAATATGCGGGGTTGGATTACAAGAGAAGACATTTTGTCTCGTAAAGACATTTTGAATGGTCGGGTTCAAAGAGTAGTGATAGAGGGAGTTAGCTGAAATCCAGTCGAAGTTACTTCAAGTGTTCCCCAGGGAAGTGTTATCGGGCCTCGTTTATTCCTACTTGACATTAACGACATTGACTCCTTAGTCCCTAGTAAGATACGTTTATTTGCCGACGATGCAGTGGTTTACCGTGATATCCGTGATCTTGGGCACACAGCAGCTTTGTCAGATGACCTTAATGCTATGCAAAGCTGTTACGACAATTGACTATTAGAAGTAAACTTAAATAAGTGCGTAGTCATAAACTTTTGGAAAAAGAGCGATTCCCACCCGAACGCCTAATGCATCGGAAATACGGAAATGGAATGTGTAGGCTCAATTAAATACCTGGACATTACCCTCACTCACGATCTATCCTAGGTGAAACACATACGGGGAATATGTGGACAAGCTAACAAAATATTAGGATTTATCCGAAGAGTATTCGGTAAATATGATGAAAAGGTCAAAGAAAAATGTTATCTTCCGCTGGTTAGGCCTCATTTAGAACATGCTGCAAGTATTGTATATGGGATCCTGACGAAGTTAGATTAATTGCCGAATTGGATTGCGTGCAGCGTAGAAGAGCTATATTTGTAAAAAGCTGTTATGATAAACTTAGTGGCGTATCCAAAAATATTAGAGGAGCTTGGCTGGAAATCCCTCACGGAGCGAAGGTGAAATTACAGATTTAAGCTCTTGAATAAATTGGAAGGAGGTCTCTTTATCAGTGATGTTGAAAATATATTATTACCCCATTTTTCTACGGTACGGGAGATCACGCTAGTAAAATAAGAGAGATTAAGTGTCGAACAGATAGATTTAAGATGGTTTTTTTCACTCGAATGATAAGGAATCGGAATTACATTGCCCGACTGCGGTAGAAGTAAAAATAATCTTGTCAAAATTAGTCTGGTGTGTATCCACCCCCTGCCAGGATGGCTTGCAGGGTATATATAAATAAATATCCTACATTAATCCACTTACAATAAGTATTTCATATGATGAAAAAAACAGCAATTCAAAATTTGTATTTTTTATGCTGTAATATCCATTCATAGATACCAATTACTAAACGTCACCCACAAATTTAATTCAAAGAAAATATGCTCAATAAATGTTCCGCAAAACTTAGTATGAAAATAAGTTTCTTCGATTTTCCTTCCTCTAACTCCCACCGCGGAAATACTCTTAACTCTTTTATGAAACTCTTGCAATTCTCTTGCCTTTTCGTATCAGCATCTCTCCATTATTCAATGGATTCTTGATTTTTCTTCGAAGTGCGTATGATACCGGAGAAACCAATAAAATATTATTAGCAGGTCCATGGTTAGCTCGAGGAATTGGAAAATGTTTCAAGAAACACACACCTAACAATTAAGGGAGCTCCGACTTCCCATTAAATTGCCGTTACATCCGTAAGCATAAACGAACCTGCTTATGCGTGTTTAGGGGGATGTTACTTCCACATGCCACCAGGTATACTTCTGAAGCTCTTGTTGTTTGTGGTCTATAAGCATATGCGCATTAGTTTTCAGCCTACCCTCGTAAATGTGATCACGTCTTCTCTTTAGAGCACGGCACCGAGATTTTTAAAAATCACCCCGACCAAATTTAAGGGAATAATCTAAAGGGGTACGAACCATAATATCGACATTTGTGTGATACGACTTGATCGGTTAATCCTAATATACCTGAGAAGAGATTTTTAGGCTCCAGTTAATTACGTGTTTCATGGGGTTGCTTGGACTAGTAGTGCTTGAACATTTGAGCACATCATTTAAGTTGCACGACCCGCGGAGCCAAGCGCAGAGGTGGATTGCGTTGCCTCTTGCACTGTGCGGAGGCTGCTTTGCACGCTCTCGGATCGGCATACATATTTCAACCTGTCACGAGTTTGTCAAAAATGGGGTTAGACTTTTCATATTACACAGTTTTTATGGACTCATTGCGACAGAAATGCGGCGATTTGTTGAGCTGGGAACCGATGAATCAATAGGCAAGTGTTTTTTTACAATTCTACAAGTACAGGGAAATTTATGTCTCCTTCCCTATCTCCGCTCCCCTCTAGCCTCTCCTCTCCCTTTCCTATCCCCAACCATTCCTCTTACCCCTCCTCCGTCTCCCGTTCTCCCCTTCCCCCCTTCCCTTTCTCTCGCACCCCTCACCTCTCCTATTCCAGCAGTCATTACTTCTCTATCTTCCGATGAAGACGGAGTATAATTCCGTAGAAATTATCGAGAAATAACGTGCAAATGTTCCTTTTTTGTGTTTCTATGTTGTTTGTGACTGTGTAATGTACTACATATATATATATATATATATATATATATATATATATATATATATATATATATATATATATATATATTTTTTTTTTTTTTTAAGTAATCTACCGGTTAAGGTAGGTTTTTGGACGGACACAACTACCAAACAAATATTTTATTACTCTTAACAAAACACAAAATCAATCATCCTACTCTGTATCAAGTCCCTCTTCATCGCTGAGTACTTCCTTCCTCCCTTCATCCCGTCCAGCATCCCTATCCTGTTCCTTCCCTTTCCTCTTTTGCCCAACATTCTACCCTCTATCACAGTCTTCAACATCCCACTGCCGGTCAACACCCCCTTCATCCACTTTTCCTGCCTCCATAGGATTGCTCCCAACAAACCCCTCTCTTCGCCCACCATACCAAGTACTTCCTCATTTGTTTTCTTCTCTGTCCATTTCACCTTCTCCATTCTTCTCCACACCCACATTTCAAAAGCCTCCAACCTACGTCTATCCTCCTGCTTCAATGACCACGTTTCCGCTCCGTACATAGCTACGCTCCATATCAAAGTTTTTACGAGTCTTTTCTTAACATCCTTACTCAAAGTCCCTGTCATCAACTCCCTCCTCCTTGTGAAAGCCTCTTTGCCTAGCGCAATTCTTCTCCTTACGTCCCTACTACTTTGACCGTGTTGGTCCAAAACACTACCGAGATACGTAAACTGTTCTACCTGCTCTAGCTTTTGCCCTCCTATTTTAATGTTAAGCTTGGCCTTTTTCTTTCTAGAAAATCGCATAACCTTTGTTTTCTTAATATTGATTCTCATCCCATACCTGTCGCACTGAATTTCCAATTCACTAAGCAATGCTTGCAGCCCCTTGGCTGACTGACAAACTAAAGCTTGGTCATCAACAAACCTAACTGATTTTACGAATTCCCCGCCCACTTTCATTCCTACCTCGAGTTCTTCCCATGCCTCTTTGATCATTTCTTCTGCGTACAGGTTGAACAGCAACGGTGATAATGGGCAACCCTGCCTTACACCCCTTCCTAACACTGCCCATCCTGACTCCCCGTTTCCCACCCTCACCTGAGCAGTCTGAGACATGTACAGGTTGCGGATTAGCCTCCTTTCCCTCCAATCTATTCCTATTTTCTGCAATATACTCATTAGTTTTTCCCAATTTACTCTATCAAACGCTTTTTCGAAATCTACGAAACAGGCAAATACCTCCTGGTTGTGTTCTATATTCCTCTCGATTAATAATCTCATTACTGCAATGGCCTCACGCGTACCTCTCCCCTTCCTAAACCCAAACTGATCATCCCCTAAGTAATCATTTGCCCTACTCTCTATCCTTTTGTTTATGATCCTGAGAACAACCTTAGCTGCGTGGGATATCAAACTAATTGTCCTATAGTCCTCACATGACGTGGCCTTTACCTTTTTCGGAATAGGAACTAAAACTGATCTCACAAAGTCTTCCGGCCAGATTCCCTCCTCATAAATACTACGGATCAGCCCATATAGCCTCTTCCTCCCACATTTTCCCAAGCATTTCAAAAGTTCCACGGGAATGTTATCTACCCCCACGGCCTTATTTAGTTTCATCTCCCTTAATGCCCTTTCTATCTCATTGTCTAGTATGCCTGGACCTAAGCTATCTTCCTCTACGTCATGTTCCTTTTCAATGTCTAACTTTGTTGGTCTAAGCTCTTTACTATACAGTTCTTCTACATATTCCTTCCATCTCTCTTGGATCTTTCCTGCGTCAACTATTACCTTACCGGCCTTATCTCTAACTGCTATCGTTGATCTCTCTTTCTTACTTCCCGATAAAGATTTAACTATGCTGTAAAGCGCACCGATTTCCCCCTTCCTCTGCAGACTTTCCATATCCTCGCACTGCGTCTTCCACCATGCTTCCTTTGCTTTATTTGTTGCCCGCCTCAATTTATTGTTCAATTCTTTGTACTTCATTTTGCCTAATTCTGTATTTATATTCTTCCATTTTCGCCGCTCATCCATTTTTGTAATCATCTCATCCGTGATCCATGGTTTACGAGTCCTTTTAGCGTTAACTGTTCCAGTAGTGTCTTTTGCCGCTTTAGACAACCCTTTTTTGATACATTCCCATTTTTCTTCAATAGTACTTAGCTCTTTACCGTCCTCCATGATTTTCTCTACCGCCTGTTTGTATTCCTTTCTTTTCAACCCATTTAATGCTTCTACATTCCATTTTCTAATTCGCCGCCCCTGCCTTATCTTTTTAAAACGTACGCTACATTTCATAACAACTAAATTGTGGTCTGAGTCCGCATCCGCTCCCGGGAAGCTGTGGGAATTTATCACACTGTTCCTAAACCTGTGTCTAACCAGGATATAATCTAGCTGATATCTTCCCAAGTCACCTGGCATTTTCCATGTATACCTGCGTCTTTTGTGGTGTCTGAACCAAGTGTTGGTGATAACTAAGCCCTGTCTCCTGCAGAACTCAACTGCTTTCTCCCCGCGGTCATTCCTCGTGCCTAAACCGTAGTCCCCCACCTCATCACCATCTCTTCCTTCGCCTACTGTCGCATTCCAATCCCCCATCACTATCAAATGTTTCCCTGCAGGAACACATGCAATCATGTCCTCTAACTGATCGTATATCCTATCGACCTCTTCTTCCTTATGGTTGCTCGGTGGCATGTATACCTGGATAATAACTAAGTTCGTGGGTTCTGCTTTTATCTCCACTAGTAGTATTCTATCCGTTACCTGCTCTATGTTGACTACGCTTCTTCCTACCTCTTCATTTAATACTATGGCAACCCCTCGTTGGCTCTCGTCCCCACCGCTGTATATTATTCTATACTTTTCACTCCAGTAATCCCCGCTATCTTTCCATCTCACCTCGCATAGACCTAAAATATCTATATTTCCCCTTTCCATCTCTCGCTTAACATTCTCCAATTTCCCCGTCCTCATCATTGTCCTAACATTCCACGTTCCTATTCTAACTAATTTGGTCTTCTTCTCCTGCGTCTTCTGTCCTGCTGCTGCTGGTTTTCCCTTGCAAGGGTTTCGTGGGATGACGACCGCGGAAGCCTTGCCTCCCCCGCTGCCGGGCACGACACACGGCCGATTGGGCCGAGCCCCGTGGTTGCCAGGACTCAAAATATCTCTATTGTCCATCATATTTTTCTAGGGAATGATAATTGAGGTGGTTTCCCGTTGCCTTCCTCAATAGTGTTTTTAACGTGACACCATCACTTACTGGCCGCCCCACTGGGGTCAGACGCCATTGCAGCCGCCTCACTGAGGAACAGACGCTGCGTGGACTACCTTTCGTCTGGCTCCTAACCTTCGACCTATCTGGCATGGGTGACCCTACCAGGAGCAATTTTTATTACTCCCGCCAGTACAGCTCTAGGGGTCATCGGAACGCACAAGCCCTTCCACCACATATATATATATATATATATATATATATATATATATATATATATATATATATATATATATATACGAACCCTGTATCCTTACTCAACGTCCCTGCCATCAACTATATACATATATATATATATATATATATATATATATATATATATATATATATATATATATATATATATATATATGTATATAGTTGATGGCAGGGACGTTGAGTAAGGATACAGGGTTCGTCCGGAAAATAAGTTTACTGATTTTTTCCCGCCGCTCCAGGCGCGTCCAGCACCGCTCTGACGGGCTGCGATTAGAGGGGGGTATGTTGGCAAGCGACGCTGAAAAAGGCAGTCGGCTCTGAGCTGTGGTGTAGTGAGGAGCTCTGTTAACGCGAACCTCCACGCTCGACCCACGTCACGGAACGCGATGCCGAAGTTTTTGGAGCAGCGTTGTTCCATCAAATTTGCGGTAAAGCTTGGGAAATCGTCTACCGAAACTGTCGGTATGATTAATCAGGCTTACGGGGAGTCAGCCATGTCCAGAAACATGATCTTTCGGTGGCACAAGATGTTCGTGGAGGGCAGAGAAGAGGTCGACGACGAACCACGGCCTGGATGCCCATCAACGACACTCACCGACGAAAATGTGCGAAAAGCTCGCGATGTACTGAACTCTGATCGTCGTCTTAGTGTTCGGATGATAGCAGAGCAGTGTAATGTGCCAAAAACAATAGTGCACGAGATTATTAGGTACCAATTACAGATGCGAAAAGTTTGTGCAAAGTTGGTGCCGAAAGTGCTCAGTGATGATCAAAGACTCAATCGTTTGGAAATCGCGACACAACTTGTGGATCACTGCAAAAATGATCCACATTTTTTAGAGAACGTTGTCGAACTTCTTTCTGCTCCCGAAGATATGTTCCTGTATATATGTACCCAAGAACTGCTGCGATCAATAGCTTTTGGGAGGTTTGGGCAGCTGACGTCAACATGAAAAAATCTCAGGTCAACATGATTACTTCATTAAATATTCAAATATTGACCATTGTTTTGGGTACTTTGAAAATATTGGGAAATACTGGGACGGAAAACAAGGAATAAGGACGTTGTCTTCTAGTGTAGGAGAGCCTGTTTACGAGGGGAAGGGCGAGGAAAGGTGTCACCCCATGCACCAGAAAGGATGTACCAAAACATGACATGATTGAATAATCTTATTATTTTGTTAGAAAGCTTATTCGTTAAATAAATGAATCCATACAGTCGATACAACTGATACTCAAATGCTCATTGGTTTATTGGGATGGGAAGCCTGAAACCTCATCTCCTTCGGCACCAATTAATTCATGCCTTCGTATAGAAAGAAAGAAAACACAGCAATTCCACATTTACACTTTACACTTTATTGTGTAAAGTGTAAAGTAAAGTGTAAATGTGGAATTGCTGTGTTTTTTTTCTTTCTATACGATGGAAAAATTTCACAGAGTAACGGCTAAAACAGTCTCTTATAATTCATGCCTGTCTAGGTAGATCTCAAGTTGAAATACCTTGCTACATTTTAGACAAAAATAGAGAAAACAAAGATTCAAAGTTTGACTCGAATACAGAGATCTATTGCTCGATGGAGAAAACCTGATATTGACATGCCTTTACCCACGAGGTATCACTGAAAATTTTGAATTTATAGCAAAATTATCAGTCTCATGAATTTATTTGCGACATCGTGGGAATAATCAAAGCTTCAAAATATATTCGAAAGTCAGACCACAGCCGCAAAGTAAGGGGGATGGGCCGCCAGGAGAACAGATGCAAGAAATCATCCCTTCCCGCCCCATATTTCTCAGCCCAAGAAAGAGAAGAAGGAAATGCTAACGTATTGAAGCATGTTTCCCTTTTGCAGTTCAATTTATTTTGCCTTATTTTCATGACAGGTGACCCGTCATTCCAGACACGAAACCCCTGTGGCAGCCTGCGGATTCGTCGCTTGTGCAGTTCACACCCTTGTAGTCTGCGAGGGAAAAGGACGAGGCATCGAGGGAGGGGAGGGGGGCGAGAGGTTTGGAGGAGGGCGAGAATAAGGAGATGATTGGATTTGGGATGAATATTCGACGAGGAACGGGAACCCGATAATCTATTGGCTTTGGTTACCCATTCCCCCATTATGGCACTTGTGATCCCTTGGGAACATATTTGATCTGGCCAGTCTATTATTTTTGCCAGAATTGTCAATTATGTCGTCTTACACTGAAATATATTAAATTTTCCATAAAGAAAAGTTTAAATTCACGAATGCCTAGAGCATATCGATACTTTTAATTCGATATGTTTGATGCAATAATAAATATTAGAAGTTTATTTAACAACTACTATGTATCGCATATCATCTATATAACCATCCGAAATTATCGATAGTTTTGATTAATGTACGGCAAGTAAAGGAATTAACATATTCCGTCATCCAAAGAGCATACTACTTTTAAGGCGAATATTTCATCCGAAAACGTCCATATTATATCGGCAAGGACATCGATGTAGACGGAACTAAAAAAATATCGGCAGCATGCACCATATCGGACATCGCTGGTAAGGTGTGGGTCCGGGGTAAAAGGTTTCAATCACTCCCGAATGAAACTTCTCTGGCCAAATGGATACGACACGGAGAAGCGAAAACTGCTTAAGCTAACTTTGTTGGAAAATTGAGCATGCGTGGTCTGTCCAATAAATACGTGAACTGAGGCTATAAAAACTTTATTTTGCAAAATTTGGTCTACATCGGTTTTGTCCCCTTCTTCAAAGTACCCTCCATTCGTTGCTATGCACTTCTTATTCTTTTTCTATTCTTCATCTTCTTTTCCACTGCTTAAAGCACTTTTGGAAGTCCTCGGCAGTTAGGCTTTTTAGTTTTCTCGTTATTTCTGGCTTTATTGTGTCCTTATCTTCCCAGTGTTGTCCCTTCATCACATGTGTATGTATTGATTGCACCAGTTCGCGTATTTATCGTACATACTGCGTACAGAAGTTTAAAAAAAACAATACAATATTATTCTAGGAGATATGTGTCTTTTGAACTAATGGCCCATTAGTATAGCATTTATCTTGATATAGGTGATAGGATAGGTCAATGCTAAACGTGCTCATTCGCGGGAGATAAGAATCCCCGGAGGCATACGCATTTTGGTTCCTGAAAGGTTTTTACTCCGGATGGACGCCCTCTTTGGAGAGAGATGGAGGGGCAGGCGAGTGCTTTGGAGTGAAGTCGAAGGGAGAGAATATGTCCGGAGGGGTAGGAGGGGATTGGTGGGGGAGGGGTTTGGCGGTTAAGGTGAATCGGACCGTTCGATCTCTCCCTGATCACTGCAGCCAATTTTGGATTCGGATCGAAAACACTCGCAGAAGACGATCGGCTCGGCGAAAGATAAATTTTTATGTCCGCCCCGGATCGTCCTTCGCAAACAAAAACAACATCGTTCCAGGCACTTGGTTCCCCAGGGCGAGGGAGCTCTTAGGGGCGATTTCAGGATACTGAGGGATCGGGGACCGTATCCGGGATCGCAAGGGCTTTTTAGCGTAATTGAGAGAAAAATCAAATTTGAGAAAATCACTGAAAGCTTTCGAGGGACCACCTCCTTCGGGGTCATGCTTCTCAGAGCTCTAATTTAATTTACAAGTGCTCTAAAAGCACTCTTAACATAGATAATACAAAATATTCCAGGACAAATTATCATCACCATTTTCATAGGATTTCAATCTGAGGGACGGATTTAAATAGCCCTGACAAAATCCTTCCTTTATTTTGTGATGAAGTCGTTCACCCTTTTGATCTTCCTCTGAATTCCTATTTTCAGTCATCAGTATAGATTTTCATCGGAATAGACGTGTATATAGATTTCCTCTTTAATTTGGATGTTTCATAGGCTTCAAAGGTCAATAATAATTATAATGATAATTATTATTGGAAATCATCCCTAGGTAATGACAATCATCATTGGCTATTGAAATCCCTCTAAATACTAAATTCTTCGGGTTCACAACATTAATGTCACTTGGAAATAGGCACCACTTTCATCCGTGGTCTTCGTTTACTTACGGTCTTAATGAACCGTTCCTTATTCCCAGAATGGAGCTTAGCTTATTGACCTTAGTAATCGTCTCCTCTGCCTTCTTTCAATTTACAGGCTCCTCTAGTTTCTTACTTCACCGGGTGATATTTCCTCGAGAATGACCAAGTTCTCCCTCACATTCAGTGTCCATCCTACAATTGACGGACCAGTGTTGTCTTTCCTCCGGATAAAGTCCATTTATTTCGTTGAAAATGTCTAAATGTTAAGGTTGTTTTTTTCATATCATTAATTCAAGTTGGCTACTGTCTTTTTCGTGACCTATATCTATTCCATAATCACAGCTCCACGCAATGTAAACCGGAAAATAATTGTCGTTTATCAATGTATTCGTTCTCCACCTAGCTTCGTTTCTTCAGTTTCTTTTAATCCCTGGTCAATGCAAATTTAAATGTATGAACCACTAACACTGAGAAAATTATACGTGATTTTTGCTGAAACTAATTTTTTGTCATTAAAATCCACTATATGAGGGAGCATTGAGGACTTGTATGTTTTATGAAGGGTTACGAGATGAGAATAAAGCAAAAAAAGAACTTCGCTCAATGGGATTATACAACATGTTTAGTAAACAAAATGATAGCGATTGAATTATTTGAATAAACAGTGGATTTAGTGGAGATGGCAACTAGCGGGTGAAGGAATATAGTAAGTAGGAAATGAACGTAAGAGACGGCGGGAAAAAATTCTAATTTGGTGGTATGAGTTGATCGATAGGTTTAGAGCGATAGACCGTCGCAAAATATTTAAGAGATTACATGACATTGTGTGAGATGTTTACGGTATATATAAAAAATCTCGGGGCACTTCATTACTTCAATTACTGACTTTTGAAATAAACTAGGGAAGCAGAAACCGGGTAGATGATATAGCTAAAGGACCATAACTCAGATAAATTGAAAAATGAAGATTCGGATTTAATATACCAAATCGACGAAATCAAATAATAAGTAATAGAGTAAATTACTCTTGTCGAATTTGTCAAACATATGAACACTTGTAATTTTACTGAAATACTTCCTTCCTACTGTGGTATTATTATGAATTTATTTTTTCACGGGAAATCACAAAATGAAAGCTCTGCGTTGATTAGAAGAATGTGCTTCGGAAGATATCGAAGAGAAAATTTATTTTCACTTATTAATTTCGTAGTAATCGGAAAACTGTCAAGTTATTTAACGTATGCATAAGTAAAAGTTTTTTTTTCATCGGGTAATCTATAATAATAAAAAAATGTTAAAATAATGACAATCATAAAAATAAAAGCTTTTGGTGGTGGAAAACCAATCGGGAATCGAACCCGCAATCTCTGGGTTAGCAGCCAGAAGACATCCCACTGAGACCGTTATCACGTTATCACATTAAAACGTTGTTGAAGCAAAACTGACGATTAAAGCTCTTCCAAAGAATAATATTATCAATTAATTAACTTTCAAGTGTATTACGACTGTGGATTACGATGCACAATAGTAGTAGTGGTTTTAAGGGGAGGCGATTGACAACTGGGGTCATTTGCGCCAGTAGGTATGGATAAGAAAGGAGGAAGGGCGGAGAGAAATCCTTCGTCAGCATTAGCCTACTCTTAATGAAAGACGCCAAGGGGTCCGCATTTTAACGTCCTATCCGACGAATGGCGTACTCACTCAAAGTGCCCTCCACAAAGCACCTCAAGTAGGGATCGGGATGCCACTGAAAAATATCTGCCATCTCCAGGATTCGAACCCCGGTCCTCAGGGGTGGGAAGCAAATACGTTAGCCACCGCAACATCCCAATCCTCAGGACAAGCAATAAAAGATAAAGACAAATAATTATGCAAAGTGGAAAAATCTTGAGACATGAGGGCAGACAAAATAAAGATACTCCTATGTTCGTATCAGATCATTGCCGAACACACCTCTACCTCGGAATTCCAGCAGAGATGTCCTTCACTGGCATTCGACAGCCAACATAGGAACTTTCACTAAAAGAAACCTACTGTCAGAGAGAGTGTGAATAGGGATTATACGGATTGGAGTGATGCATTTCTCCGACAATAGGTATGGAAATGTGGTGTAGGCTTAATGGGAATGGAGAAGGGAGGGGGTGAAGATTTGGACAGCCCAAAAGGCATCCTTCGCCAAAGATTCACACCATCAGCCACACACACCCATGGTCCCTCTTCTCCGGTTACCTCCCCTCCCACACACGATTCCGTACTCCCTTCTCAACACGCTCATGATATACTGATCCCACGATATAATCCCATTACCCCCATCCCGCAACGCAACCTCCTGTGCATGGGGCGCCCGAAAGGCAACGCCCCGACCAATCCACATATCTCAACGAAGTGCGTCATCATCCCACGACCACTCCCTCAGCCGACGAGCACTGGCCGATGCTTCATCACATACATTTCACAATACCTAAGTACCTCCCACCAACTCCATCAGGGACGAACCTGTAGGGGTTTCGCTTCCATTTGGTTCGCAAGGGATTAAAATGGAAACCAATCTGATTGAACTTCAACCACCAGAGAAGATCCGACCATTAATATCTTTCACCTCAATAGTACACAAATCTCTCCCTCCCTCTTTCCCTCTTCTGCAGTTGCAGGGCGCATGCTTATAACTAGATTTACATGTATCTTTGTATGAATTTGAGTCTTTCACCTCAATTTAACCAACGATTTTCTCTAGATATCTCAGATTTCGCTCACCATACACCACAGTATCTAGTCATTTCTCTCTAAAGCAAAATGAACAGTTTTTGAGAAAAAATATGTTTGCTGAGTTGCGCGATTTTGTTAGTCCATTTTTATGGAAATTCGTGCGCCAATTCAGGTCTTTGCCTATTACGCGAGCACTGATTGAAACAGGGCCATTATCTATAGCCTAAGAAAAGTCTTCATATGATTAGGTAAAAACTTTGAAATAACTATAAAATTATTATATAATATTAGAGAAAAATAACATTTCTCAAGAAATCCACCTATGAATATACTAACACTATTAAGAACTTTTTATGTATGTGTGTGAAAATGTATAAAAAAAACCATGAACACAGTAATCAACGCTAACGTCGGTTTGGTAGGTGATGGTAGAGTTCACCCAGTACTAAGCTCGACGGCGTGTGAAATTCACACATCAGGGTAGGGGGTATACATGTGTGTGTGTATATATAAATATATATATATATATATATATATATATATATATATATATATATATATATATATATATATATATATATATAATATATATATGTGTGTGTGTGTGTGTGTGTGTGTGTGTGTGTGTGTGTGTATGCATAGGATATTAGAAATATTAAGCATGTTCCATTGTTACGGTTTGAACAGTCATTAAATGAGCATGTGCGGAGCAATTTGCAACCAATGCTTGCAAATTTGTCTTGAAATAAGAGAAGACGGCAGTTAATTCCTCGGCCTGGTTTGAGGTTAATCAGGAAAACGACATTTTTGCTACCTGAAGAGGGTTTGATTGGGAGGGAGGGGTTTGGTGGGCCCCTCTAGGTGTGCCGCGTGCGAGGGGTGGGCACCCCTCCGTGGGGCAATGGATGGAGGTGTTTGACGGGGTGGGGTAGGTGGAGAGATCGATGAATAAAGCCGTGGATTAAGTGAGGAGCGACTTCATTTTTTCCCACCCATCCTCCCGTCTCCCTCCTCTCCTCCCTGCTGCCTCTCTCTTCCGCCCTTCTTCTCATATTTAATGGGGAAAGAGGAAGGTGAGGTGTTCAAGGGGGGGGTTAAGGGGGGGAGGGTTTTCGCTCCTAGCAGCCAGCAGGAGGCGGAAGAGGTTGGTTGGTTGGAGTTGGAGGGAGGGGCCAGGACCTGAGCCGAAAATTAATGTCCCCGGAGAAGGGGTTGACGCTCGCGGAGAATGAGAGATTATTTGAGCGACACCCGGCCGGAAAATGAGCATTCAATTATTGGGCTCCCTTTCCGTGACGAAAAATACTTTTGGCGAATATTCATCCTAGGCATCAAATATATGGTTCACTCCTTTTTTAACTTTCATAATATACTAGTGAAAATATTTGCTGTAAACATGAATTTATAACCTAAAAGGTCTAATATAAATGTAATGCGCGTTCTCTGGGAAATGTATTGATCGTACTTGTACAAATGCTTAAAATTCTTCAACCCACACTCCCTCTGTATTACTTGTGGAGACATGTCTAACACACCTGGAGGGCACCCTGAAACTCCTCGACGGGAATGCCTTTCAGGAACTTTGTAACATGCTTTTGGATATTTTCCACGGTCTCCCAATGCTTTCCTTTCAGTTCTCTTTTCAGTCGGGGAAATATAAAAAAAGTCGCACGGAGCCAAGCCGGCACTGTAAGGAGGTTGAAGGACCACCAGAGTGGTGCTCGGGGCCAGGAAGTTGGTAACTATGAAGGACGTGTGGCTGGGGACATTTTCATGGTGGATCTTGGCTTCTATTATGTCAGCCCTCACGCGCGCGACCCGGCGTTTCAATCTCTTGAGCACCTCCAGGTAAAAGTCTGAGTTGACAGTTTCTCCCTGCGATACGAACCCAAAATGGACGATTCCTTGAGCGTCAAAGAAGGTGAGCATCGTTTTGATGCGAGACTTACTCATTCGCGCTTTTTTGGGGCGGGGGAATGATTTTGTGTGCCACTCGGTGCTTAGCCTTTTCAATTCTGGGTCGTATTCAAACATCCAGGATTCGTCTCTGATTACGACAGAGTTAGGAAAGTCCCACTCATTTAGAATCAAATCTAACAATACTTGACCGTGCGGAACTCAAAGTTCTTTCTGATCTTCTATCAAGACTTTCGGCACAAGCTTCGCGCAGACCTTGCGCATAGTCAGATTCTCGGTCACTATTCAATGTACCGCAAATGCAGACATGTGTAGGGTGTCAGAAATTTGCTGGATGATCAATCGACGGTCGGAACGCAAAACTTGGCGCACACGATTCACGTTTTCGTTGGTTCTGGCTGTTGTTGAGCGTCCAGACCAGGTTCGTCTGCGACATCCTCCCGACCCTCCTTGAACGCCTTGTGCCACCTCCTGGGGTGTGACCTTGAAATGCAGTCGTCCTTGAAGGACTTTTAAAGCATCTGGAACGTTTCGGTTGCATTCTTTCCAAGCTGCTCGCAAAACTTGATGGCTGTTGTACAAAACTTGTATCGCTGTTCAAAACTCACCATCGCGCCTTGTTACAAAGTCGAAAAACACCTTTCACGCGGAGGAATATCTTTCCGCTCAGACTGCTCAAAGCAGTCTAGCAACCGACTTCGGTAAAAAAGCGGACCCCCCACCACATATTCCGACCAGTTTTACCGCGCTGGCATGGATAGTCGCGTCACAATAAAATCATGCGCATTACTTAAATAATGGTCAATGTATGCATATAAAATTGTGTGTTATTGTCCACACATAAGCACTCATGAGGAAAACCTGCACTGTTACGACCAAAAGCACAAGGGATGGTGCCGATGGGAAAGAAAATATTGGTTAAAATATAAAAATTAGGGCCTACTACTTTCCGATTCGTGGCTCTTTCGTCATCGGAAGTGTGCCTTTACTGATTTTGTTAAATGCATTTGTTCCATCCAACTATTTTTCATTACTGACACTTAAACACCAAAGCCTACATCTAAGAATACTGAACTGGATGGGTGAAATGTGGTGCACAGCATAAATATATTCCTTACAGTGCATAATTAAGTTACGTAATAATCGTAGAAGAGAGATTTTTCAACACAAGTAATTGGAGTGTTATTTTCAAATGAATCTAAAAAGGCTATTTTATTCTCAAACCAATGACGCACAAGAGATCGAATTTTTCCACGGATTCCGCTAACAGATTTAAATTTATTTCTTTCATGAAATGGTTAGAGGATAATCTTCTGTAAATATAAATGACCACGGTGGTGGAGTTATATTTAAAAAGCTAATTGCTTTTCATGAATTTATCAGAATTCATCTTCAAGTTAAAATGAATCTTTTACCGATTTTACTGTACCACATGCATTTAAAATAGCTTTCACGTCCAAAGGTTAATTTCCGCTTTAAAAAATAGAATTCATAAATTGGTTATCTCTTCTTCATTCCCCCAAGGGAAGGCGTGCACATTCTTGGCAATCCAACGTTCAAAAAGTCAAAGCAGCCAGGGTAAGGCCCGAGGAGTAGGTAGGAATGCACTCGGTAGCTCGGCTTATTGCCAAGGGTCAGAGTTCTTTGGATTAAATCGTTCTTAATTTACGCAGCCATATGACCTGCTTTGATGCAAAATTAGACAAGCGATGGGAGATAGGGTTTCCTGATCTTAAATTTATTCGATACTCCCAGAAATGATCAACAGGAATGGCATGGGCTCACAGGCGGATGAAACTCTCGATCGGCGTGCATTACACACTTAATCTAATCAGGAGCGTAATTTATTTCACACAGAGGGAAGAAAAAGCGATTACAATTCACACTGAGAAAATAAATTTTCGCCGCATATTAGAAAACTACTGTCAATTCCTAATTTGCTAGTTTACCCCGGCATAAATATTAACCCAAAGTAATATTCTTCTGACTAACATTTACCCTTTTGCCCACCGGATTATCATGGAGTAGAAATGAGGCATCGAAAACAAGGCAGTAAGAGTAATTTTTCATTTCTACAAAGAAAAATGATTAAGTAAGATATGTGGTGAGTACTAGGGCGGGTCAGTTTTTTATGGGGGAGATGAATAAACGAGCGCCTAATGCTGAAATGGCTTTTTTTCTGAAAGGTCTCTTGGGGTATAACTATGGGTGCGAAGTTAAATATGTGTATACGGTCATTGGGAGCTGATTGTCTAGAGCAGCTCACGTCAGCTTGCTCACAAGAATGAGTCATCTCTTCTGAATTGTTCAAATGACCATTCACGGCATAATGACTCATTCAAAGGAGAAAATACTAAAACTAGCATATTGTATGGCTTTCTTATTGAATACTGCTCTTTATTGAGCGATCTTAAATATGACTATTAATGTATCTTTTTTCTACATAATTAATATTTTTTTGTGTTTCAGCATGAAAAATGTTCTTGATATTTCACAAACAATGTGCTGATCAATATAAATAGTTTAAAAGGTGCTCAATTTCCCCCATTTCCAAAGAGGATAGTCACCTCTTAAAAATTAGAAGAATATACTGCAACAATATTTCTGGGTGCTCATATGGATGAATGTTTGAAATTAGAATCACATACAGACCATTTATGTTCCAAGGCTGCCTGTGGCTGTTATCTTCTGAGAGTAGTTGTGACCATCACATTTTTATATCTTCTCCGGGATCAAACACAGCATTGCAGCCTGGGGTCGGTCGCTTCATAATTTCCATAATTCCCTCGCTTCTTAATTATAGTAAAATGGCAGGAGTGGGATATGAGAATTATTCCCGGTGCAAATAAATTAAGTAGCTATAAATCAATCCTTAAAAGATTTACATATTTATCACTAGCTCGTTTTTTATAAATTTTTCCTCTATTTAAATAGTAAAACAAAACAATATTTGGATCACTTTCAACATGGATGAAAATAGCTACGATACACGGGAAATACTATATAACAGGTCTTCATAACTTGAAAACGTTCTCCAATGTTATGCAGAATCTTAATTCCTTAACCACTTGCCCATGAAAATAAAAAAACGATTGTACAGTTTTTCGGATGGCAGTAATGGGAGTGATAGATTTATTTGGATGCGCCGGCTACTACGGTCGTCTAGCACCTCTCAAAATCCAACAATTTAAAAAAAAATTTATATGAAAAGGGAGGAAAATGATTGTAATATCATCATTAAATAATGATAAAGTCAAGAGATGATTTTTTCCCAATATCATTTGCATCTTACTAGAGTCGCAGGAGACCGTAAAGCTTTGTGATTTTTCGGGTACCAGATCTTCCTGGGAAACCATAACCTGGGCACAGGGAAAGGAACTGCCCCCTCACCCTGATGTGTGAATATTCACACGCCGTCGGGCTTAGCACTGGGTGCATTCTACCATCACCTACCAAACCGACCTTTGGGATGATTACTGTGTCCATGGTTTTTTTATACTGTATGTATAGTGAGTGAGGACTAAAAAACATCGTGTTCGCTCACGTTGTACGTAAACGCCAGAGATATACTCTCATACATCAGAAAGGACAGAGTAAATTGTGATTTTATTTTCTTTAAAGCTCTAAGTCGACACCTGGTGGGTGTTTTGGGAAAAATTACAAACGTTTTATTCATGGGCCACTGCCAAAACGTACTCTGCCGAACGGTTACAATGGAGAAGCTCACGGCTAGAGAGATTGTGCGTTTTTTTCGATTGAAGGTTTGCTTTGAATTAATTAAAAACACACTCATTCCTTCAATTGAATTAAAATGCTAAGATTGGCCCAAATTATGCCAGAATATGGTTAAAACTCAGGAAAAGCTTAAAAGTAGACATTCGGGATGATTAATTAATTAACGATTAATACGGATTTTCGAAATAATTTCCCTTGAAAAAAATTAGAGCATCTTGCGTTACGCATGTTAAAGTTTGATTTCGATTTTAAAGGCGAATCGTAATCTTTGGAGCGTGCTTTACCAGAGTTGACGGAAGCTGAAGCATAGCAACCTCCTTGATGACGTCATGAGCGCTACTACGTATATCTCCCAGGCCTCCCCGTTTCCCGTCGAATTTTCCCACCACTTCAAATTTTGTTTTCGATTCGAAAATAATACATTTTGGCTGTTCACCGGAAAGACTTCATATTGAGCTGCTAAATTTATTCCATTAAGGTAATAAACCTCTCTAGGTAACTCGCCTATTATGCATGAGACTTCTTAATGTACAAGTTGGGATCTGTCGAGTCAAGCTCCGAGAAATAGAATGATTGGAAGCGATATCACATTCATGGTAAAGGAAAGATATGGACATTTGATGGGTAGAGCGAATTTTTGACGAGAAATACCTTCAAGAGTAAAGGAGGAGGCACGCTTACGATAGAGGAGCCAAGAAGATATAGCCTTACTGGAATCATTCTAAGATACAAGGAGAAGACGAACGAAAAATCTGATAGAGGGAAAAATGAATGGTGACATCTACAGGGAAAGTACGAGAAAAAATACGGAAAAAGAACTGACATTTTAATCTATAAAGGAATTCGTAGAAATATGAATGCTTTGAAATAATAAAGATTCGTGAGGTTTTTAGATGAGCACTGAGGTGAGAACTACAGCAAACCTTTATATGGATGGAAAACTGTTGATATTGGCTCAATAACCTGACTGTAAAACCATTAAAATATGTTCAATTCTACAGAGATCCAAATACAATTAAAAGTATATTTTCTAACCGCATGCTTATTATTCCTTTAAGATGGAGGGTTAAAATTATAATATTATAACAATATGGTGAAGTCTTCTCGGATTTCCACTGGGTCAGGGTTTCCCTTGAAGATTTTACCGCATTCGTGACCCATTCCAATTATACCAAATTTAAATTCATCATCTTCAAGCTAGCTCATTAACACTAAGACATTTTAGTGATACATGACCTACTGGAAAACCATTGAGGAATGTTATGGTTTTCATTAAAACCTATGAATTTGAGTTAAAAATGCTATAATATTCTATGCCCTTATACCATTGACACAATTGTATAATTTCAAAAGTCTATAAGAGAGAATTTTTCGTGCGATATAAGCAACTTTATTTTAATTAATTAATTTTACATTTTTACTTCCGAAAACTAATTGATCAATGTTTCAAGAAATTAAAACCCATTTATTTCAATGCTATATAAATTAAAATTGAAACTCTGAATCTCTGGAAATACTCTGTCTTCATCTTATTCAATTCGTGCCCATTGTTGAAAAAATTATTCTACCATTTATCTACGCATAAGTTTGTACAAGTACTTGTTCATGCAGTAAAGCTACACAATTAATGTAAAATGGTATCAAACAATGTTACATCTATTGGGTTTTTGCTTACCTTAATTACGCGTGGTTTTATAAAGCCTCGTAAAACTAAATCGTTAGATTCTGTGAACGTTAACTAAACTAGGAGCTTACCGACCGATCCTATTTTATAAACAGATAAGAATACTCTTTAGCAAATGTGAACACTGTAAACGCAGTAACACCTTCTGTCAGTTATTAAACTGTTTATTGCCATTCATGAACTTCAATGTTGACCAGCAATCTGAGTTTTGACGTTATCCATAAAAAGTTAACATTCAGTTGAACGAAACATTATAATATCTGGCCTTACTCGACTAAATGGATTCGAAATATATGTTAACTACTCCTAGGAGTAATTTGTAATTTTCCTTCTGCTAAAAGAGTTTAAGAATTCATAATAACTTTTCACTCCTGCCCAGCTTGCTTACTTTTTTCGGTTTGCAAATTATTTTCTAGGTGTAATAAAGTGTAAATTTATTTGCACTCTAGTTAACAAAATGGTATAATTGCCATCAGCGTATGCGTGCGACTTAGAAGTAATTTTGTGAAATAGCAAAGAAAATAAAAAATAAATTTCGCATAAATATTACTAATATGAGCAAATATTAAAACATGTAAATTTCATTTTGCATAATTAAAATCGAAAAAGTTAAATTGTTTTCTTATTAGCCTTACAGGAAATTTGATGAACGTCATTATGTCAGATGATTTTAAAGAAGTATGTCGTTTTCACTTTGAAAGCAAAAACGAATGACCTCTGCTTCTCATCAACCTCGAGTAATTTCACTAATTTTCTTCTTCACTTGAACCAGAATTAACTGTCAGCACTAAATTTTATGAGGTAATGGCAAAGGGAAGGCAATAAATTTAACATGAAAGAAGGGATTATTGTTTCAAAATGACCTCTGTGCTCTTGGGCCCATCAATTCACTCGAGCGGAAATTTCACTGATGAGCTTTGAATGCTGGAAAACGAGATGTGAGCAGGAAACCAAATTTCGAAGGCAGCCTCCCAGAAGTGATGCATCGTCTCTGAAAAATTAAATACTGTCCCTAAATTGATGCCGTCATTCACTCCTATCAACGCGACATCGGACCAATGCCAGAAACTAATTTTCCCTTCCGCACACTCTCAACTCTAGTCTATTTAATATTCATACATTAACGGCAGAATATGTCGACTTGGAATCAGCGTAAAATTCCAATGCCGTGCCATTTTGTTACAACATAGAGTTAAAAACATTTATAAGGTTTTGAAGGACATTAGCTCATAACCTCATTGTTAGTACTGTAAACGGGCCATCAGAGGTTGCAGGGGTGGTCTTTTGTTCCGCGAATTGTTGTTATATTTGCTGTTATTAAAATAAACGTGGATCATTTCAAAAATATTTTATCTTAGCACTGAAGTGATCTAATGGAGATATTCCAATACTAATGCATCGTAGTCAAAGAAGGGGACCAGAGAAAAATAGAATTCTAGGTTAATCTCGTTGTAAAGTCTATTAATTTTAACGGTCTCTAAATATTAACAACATAATACAGTATGCAGTCAACAGCAATATATATATATATATATATACACGAGGGTCATCCGGAAAGTAGTACCCGTTCGTGAAATAAAGACACAAAAGTAAATATTAACAAACATAAAAAATTTTATTTGAAAGAGGATACTTTAAACTACTTCTCAACATAATCTCCAAGCAAATTAAGGCATTTGTCATAACGTGTGACAAGTTTCTGTATTCCTGCTGCATAGTCCTTCGCCGCCAGCTCATTGAGATACGCGAGGGACCCATCTTGCACAAATTTTTGCATAATGCAGATGGTGTTTAACAATTTCATGAACAATTGTTCGAGAAACATTGGGAAAATGCTCACAGATGTCATCAATTGTGACGCGCCGATCGTTCCTCACGAATTCGTCAACTGAGCTCACCAGTTGGTCTGTAATGACAGACGGTCTCTCCGAACGCTCATCGTCGTGTGTGTTCCCCCTCCCCATGTTGAAGTTGCGACACCACCGCCGAACAGACGACTCGTCCATTACATTGTCTCCATACACCTCCTTTAATTGGCGATGAATATCACATGGGCGAACGTTTCTTGCATTGAGGAATTTAATCACTGCCCTCACTTCACAACTGGCGGCGTTCTCAATTTTTTTAAACATTGTAAACAATCACAGAAACAACACAGGCAATGCTAGCGTCACGCAACTTGGCTCAGAGAAGGCAGACAAGCCACTGAAGCTATCTGACCTCGTCCAGCGGCTACTCGCGTCGTCAGCACTTCATGCGGCACGAACGGGTACTACTTTCCGGATGACCCTCATATATATATATATATATATATATATATATGCACACACACGCGTGTGTGTGCTCGATTCCGCCTTCCCCACCTCTCCTGCGTTTGTCATTCCTATTCCTTTTCCTTATATCTATTGCCATGCTGTTTTTAATTTGACTGAAGAAATGTTCATTAATACATTGAATTTGCCACCAGTTCATAGTTGCTTATCATGTTCCGTACTAAGCATTGCCTATAAGGTGGTATCTTAAAGCATAGGACTGATTGAGTTTTCCATTAAAGAGTTTTTTTTGATAATCCTAGATCTCGAGGCAGAAAAGTTCAATCAGGAAGCGACACACAAAAATGCGTACCTCAGGCGTCAAAAACAATTTGATATACTTTCACATAATCAAGAAGGTAAGCCCCCCCCCCCAAAAAAAGAAACGCAACCCTCCAGAAAGCGAGCAGGCAAAAGTGAAGGGGAAATTCACCTTTTAAATATTCACCGGACGTAGATTCATGAACGCTCCAAAATGGAATGGTAGAGCAGAGTCCAGGATATCAGAATAAAAAAAGTTCTGAATACAAAACCGTCATTTTCAAGCCATCACAGCAGAAATAATAAGGTTTGTTACTGTGTTAATGAATGCATACAGGTGTCATCGAATAACGGGGAAAGCTTTAATGTAATTTACAAAATGGAAAATGTTTCTTTTATCATACGTTTTTTTACTTCGATTTCAATTTCATATCCTACCTCGCTTTTATTATCTCCCTCAAGGATGCACTGATCATTAGTCAACACGTCACATTTGCCAGTACAATTTCAGTATCGCGGCCAATTTCTATGAGCTGCTCAATTCTTGCCCAAAGAGTCGGCAGTCAGCGGTTGATGCCGAACCGCTATCTTCTCCATCGCTGCCATTAGTGCCTTCGGGTGAAACAAGCGTCGCTCACCAGTGGTGCCGTATTTTGAAAGGATGTTGAAGAGTTCCGACGATAAAGGATGTTAAATGATATTAATAAGTCATTACAGTCATTTATGAACCAACTATTCATATTAAATTATCAATAAAACATAATAATGAATATATTTATTTCGCGATTTCCCCCGAATATAGCATTTAAAAACAGTAAAAATTATAGGGGATGACATCCCGAATAAAGATATGCATTGAAAACCATTCCGCGGAACCCCTCAAAACTTTTAATATTGATAATAATGTTATGAGGACTGTTTGCGTGGGATAATTAACCCGCACATTGATCGCTTTCCTAAGAGTAGAAGATAAATTTATTTTTAAATGTTCGTAAATTAAATTAAATCTACATTTTGAAGCGTCGCCAATCAACACTAAACGGTATTGTAAATACTTCGAATATTTGCAATGATTTATGACGAAGAGTAGAGTTTCGACGGCGGATTTTTGTGAATCATATACGTATACACTTGTTCATGGCTTATATATTTTTCGCACTTGACTGTACATATTCCGAAGCAAACTGATCGCTTAGGGTTATCACCCCGTCTTAGATTACTAATCACCCTCCCTGCTCTCTTCTGGCGATCGCCCTTAGCGACCGTTCCATACTTCTGCGTCCTTGTCATCTTTTATCTTTCCGCGATTCTGCCTCTTCTCTCGATGGCGTCCAGTGAGTAGCCTACGAGAAAAAAAGCGCTTCCACACGCCCATCTGATGATCCAATCTATTCACGAAAAAATTAACAACTCTCTGGGAATTCACATACAGCTACAGAACGTTTAATGGACATTTCGTGGATTTGGTGGACATTTGGAAATTTTTCTAAACGGAAGTTTCCATTGAAGTCGCCGAAACATTTTCCGCTCTGTCACACATTGGTTCAAGAGTTATTCGTTTGAAAAGGTAGTTTATCTCGCCCCGAGCAAATGTTTTTTTCCAAAGTTTTGATGCAATCAATTCACCTCTGCAGAGGGCAAAGCGTAAGAAACTTTGAACTTTAAATTTATCTATAGAAAGTCGAATCATCTCCGCTCGAGAACGGGGAGAGTTTTTTGAAATCTATACGAAGTGAACTAGGCGTGATTGGTGCGGTGGGGGAATCAGAGATTGGAATTGGTTGGGAAGGAGGGGGAGGGAGTGAGGGTATAGAGTGGGAGGCATCGGGGGTCACGGGAAAGGTCGTCTCAAAGGGAGGAGGCCGATGAGTCTCGTCGGGTCCTTTGCCGAATCCGACGACAACGATGTCAAGTGGACTCGTGAGCGACGGAGGGGGCTGCGGAAGGCGGGTGCGGAGAAAATAAAAGTGGAATATTGGTTAGCGGGGGAAAAAAATAATACTCTCCTCCAGGGACTCTTTTATTCCGGGGAGAATTGAATTCATAAAATTTCCATTCGCGAAACCTTTCAACAGATGGAGTTGGGAGATATATTTTCGGAGCCGCTCCCATAAGGGACCACTCAAAGAGCGCTGATGACGGACCACAAAAGGGAGAGAGAGAGAGAGGTTTTTTTAATTTTGTTTATTTATTTAAACTCAATTCGAATCGTCCCCTATCATTTTTTTTCGCTGATTTCCCTTTCGGTCATTTGCCTGCCTTCCACTCGCAAGGGAGAAAATTCCTCACCAACACCCAACTCCCTCAGTCCTCCTCCCCTTTCTCTTTTTTGATATAACGGACGGCAAAGGTCTTCATTCCGTCGGATCTCACCCGTCACTGAAAAATATCCGATGGTCCCTTTTTTCTCCAAAACCATTTACCGGTCCTCCTCGACGAAATAAGGGGGAGTGAAACAAGAGGGGAGGTTGGGAAGGGGAGGCGATCCTGTTTTCTAACGCAAAATTCCATTTCAAAGTTTGCCATAAATCCGCCCGATGCTCATCTTCCCGGTGGCGTCTCACGATATCGAACGGTCCTCCCACTCAATGAGGAGAACCCCCATTCCTTCTTGACGGAGGTCTCCTTTAGGGTGACGGAAGGGAAAGTTTGATCGCATTGGGAGGGATCTTCACGCTCCGTAAGAGAGAATTTCGCAAAAAACAGAACACCAAGTACTCTTCGTAACTCCGTGAAATTGCGTCGAACATGAGGTCAGGGAAAAACGCATAACTATCTCCGATGCTAAATCTGCCGTTCCGAAACAGCTGTTTTTATGGGCGTGGCTGTTGGTGCTGACCAAAGGGTATCGTGTTAGTCCTTGGAGAATTTAACACGAGTTAAGATACTGTCTCAGGCGTTCCTTCGTGTAAGTCTTTCACGCTAGCTGTGTTAACGAAGGAAGACTAACTTGGCAGGTTCCATCAGAATTTTTATTTTTCACGATCATGGCTCTGCCGCGAGGCAACATCATCAGGAGAAAGGAAAATATCTGGTGGAATCTGCCAAGTTAGTCTTCCTTCATTTACACCTAAAATGGGTTTGAACGGAACCTCTGGAATCCAGAGGAACACCAGATCCCAAGAGCAAAGGCCGAGGACGCAAAAAAATCGTTCTTATTTACTGTTACCAGCACGAAATTCACCAAAAGTAGGTGTGAATGCCACTGGAGTGGGCGGGGAATGGGAGGTTAGGGCAAAAAAAAACAAATAAATCCATGAATAAAATCTATATACCTGTATAATTCATCGCCAATTAAATATGTAACAAGGATGGGTGATTTTACTTGCACTATGATGAAGTAAATTTTGCTGGGAAGAGTAATTATAATTTTTACATATTGACGGTGGGGTCAGCAAAAATGAAAACGGCAGGTATTGACGAGCAAATTTGAGAAAATATCGAAACTGCTCAGCACTGAAATAAGGCCATGCTATTATCATTAGACCAGGTGAAATGTGCCAAATTATGGACGCGTAGTAAGATAATGTTTGAAGGAATTAAAGGATGTTGTTGTAACACTCATTTATTGAAATACGCTTTCTAAATTGCAATGAAGAAATTATGACATAAGAAAAATTAGACACTTATGTTTTTCTGCAGAAACATTCGGTAGCGAATATTTCCCGGAAGTTGATAATTCCTCATAATTGGAGACCTCTTATGTACGTAATTAACATTCTGATTAAGCTGAAGAGATATTATTACGACTTATCAAAACGCATAAATAAGGTTAAACTTAATAATATTGCATTAAAGCATATGCTTTCTATGTAATGTTGCACATACATTTCCGAAGTTTGGATGATATCATGAAGTTTAAGAATTTTGTTATATATGCTTCGGAATAAAAGGTTAACGGGATAATTTTTTACCATATATCGTGATTATATAATGCCGTTGAAAGTAATAGTGATTTTAATTTGTTTTAAGTCATCTTGACGACTAATTAGGCAATGTAAGGCTAATATAATGTAATTACAATTTCTTCCATATATTTTTTAAATTATCATTTATGTCGCTATTTCCTAATTAACTAGAAGAAGAAGAAAAGCCATTAAAACAATGCTGAAACTCAATAAAATCTCATGTATAATTAAGAAAAGATTGCTTTTGAACCTTAATAAGGGAAGTTGTTTTAGACCCTTAGGGGTTGAGCTTTGCTCAGAGTGATATTTAAATACTCTTGTTGTTGTAATTAATAAACAAGGCATTAACCTATCCTCTCTGGAGCTTCCGGTTTCATATACTGTTTACGGCTATTGGACTTTTTCATTTATTCAATGCATTTAAGTAATAATTGGTTATTATTTAAGAAGCGATGGAGACAAATTTGGATGAGTAGTTTTCACCGCAGGGATTTGCAAGCATCGTTAACCTCGAAGTTAAGTGATTCCGCAACAAACCTCGAGCTTCAAAGAGGAAAATATTCTGTACAACGAGACTGCTGAGGTCATATTCTCCACGGTCCAACTAACGTTAATAACAATGGAGTGATCAGAAAAACCTATGAATGTGGAAGAAGATAGTAAAAATATTAGCTTAGTTAAACCCACTAATTATTTTTTATCATCCAGGTTTTTTCGCATCGCAATGAAAACTGGGTCGTAAATCATTAGTGAATTGAGCAAAACTTCTACTTTCACTATCTCCGCGACGGGTAACTTCCACAAAATAAACCCAGAAACCGTTTACTTCGTTAAGATTCTAGATACAGCTCTTAACTATTTGTGCGAGCGCTCAAACCATCGAGTCCCATGGAGCCTTTTCTCGTATAGGGTGCGTTAACTTCTCTGTCGAGAGATCTCTGCCTCGCAGACGCGAAAGCCCACTCACCCGTTCCTTTGTTCCCTCCCTAGATGCGTCTCGCGAAAGAAGCAAGGAACTCCTTAAACAGCTTATACAATTAGTCAGGGTGGTTCATTCAACACCGACTTCTCCGGCTCGGTGCGAAAAGGACTATTTATCTTTTCATTGTGTTTCCTCTGGTTCATCTCAGCGCCTTTAAAGGGTAACTAACGCCTTGGTTCTACACTCTGCTTCGCTGGATAGAAGCTCAAGATTCAGGTCGCAAAGGAGACGATTTCAATTTTTTTATCAAAGATAAGATTAACCTCGGTCAAATTACTGAGCTTTATTGTTTCCAAGACGAAAGCATAAAATTAGCAAGAGGATATGACTCGTAATTTTTGAAATTACCTTTAACTCAGCGAAAGGAATTTTTTGAAATAAACTCTTACATGCCAGAAAATTCAAAAAACGCCGAATTTTAAGTTATTATGTTGTTTTAAATCTCTTTTACTTATTTTTCGTCCTGTATACATCTTACACGTCCACCAAAATCAACCATACCTCTCTTGCTCCTCCTGATTTTCCTCGTGTTGAGAGTCTATTGTCGAGTGAATTCAACCATGACTACACGTAACTTTTAAACTTTCTCTCGCACGAACCTGTTTGATGATCCATTCTTCAAAAATTATCTGTTTAAGATAAGCATGGTTCACTTCTTTCGTATTTGCACATAATTTTGTGAATTTCTATCACATCTTTAAAGCACTTCATATTAGTATTTACTATCTTATCTTCACATCTTAACTCAGTGTCGATTATCTTCATTATCAATTCTCTTCTTCTTGAATATTTTTCTTTCAATAACGCAATTATTTTCTCAATGTCGCCATTAAAATGCTCCATTTCTCCTTAAAAACTTCCCAAATACATGAACCATTTCAATTGCTCTAGTTTAATCCATCTTAATTAAGTATCAAACCTGGCCTTCAGAAATATTGATAATCTCATTACTTCTGCTTCTCTGACGTTTATTCCCATCTCATTACCCTCACACCAAAACTGTAAACCCTGAGATTCCTTGGGCACGTAAAGATTTAACGACGTATTATTGAGTGAACTGGGTTCCACTAAAATGACAAGTTTTAAGAAATAAGTACTGAGTCAGCGAAATACTACCATGCATCTCACTCCAATCGCCGATATTTTGTATATCACCTCACAGAGCGTGATGCGTGAGATATCGGTTAAACATATCATATCATAAATAAGAGTGTAGCGATAAATAAAAAATCTTCTATCATAATAAGACGTAGGCGATAATTGCCCGTCGTAAATTCATTTTCTCAAATGGATGGAAGTTTTTTTTCTTACATAAAGAATTTTAATGCGCGTTAAACAAAGCATAAAGAACTCCGGCAAGAAGAGTTGAAATATCAACAGAGACTATGAACAGCACTTTTACCGCAGGATTGTTTTACGAGACCCGGGCAAGAAGTCTCTGACATCTATTTTTGATATTTTCATTTCGTTCCACGGCACGATTGCCCCGAGCACAAGACGAGCTCGCGCGTGTGGGCGGGAGGGAGAGTCCGTCATCTGGGCGGGGCGGACTCAACGGGAGACCGGTTGGCGGTCACGCGAGAGGTACACCGCCCAAGATGACTGACTCCTTGAAAGGTATGGCCAGTCAAGGAACGAACCATTTCAACGGACACACACTCATTACTCTGTGATTGAAACAAACGATAACTTAGTTACGATAAAGTAAAATCTCAAACCCAAATTTAAGTCTCCAGCCAGTTAGTGTTGAAACTCTTTTATTCGCTATTTAGGTTTTGGTCCAAAATGAGACATTTTAAAAAAAATATTGCTTTTTAAATTTTTAATGGGAAAGCGATAAGTATTTCTTCAGAAGAGTTATAGTTTCGTGTATGATAGTAAAAGACACGCCAGAGAGAAATACCACCAAAAAATGAAAATAAATCAAATAAAAATATTTATGAAAATATTGTGAACCACGTTTTATATCTCATGGTACATTTGGTACGCCTGTGCTCTCCTGCCTGATACGTTGGTGTCCTACTATTCACATGGCAACTCGAAAAATGCCATGTCTATAAACATAAGATCGGGTTCCTTCCTCAATGCCCATTTTAGAATATATGCAATCCTGCATATTAAGATGGAGTATGTGTTGGCAGGGCGAATCCTTGTGTTATAGTGAGTGCTATAAGCACAAAAGAGAGCTGACGGGGTGAGCGGACAGAGGAATTCGGAGGATGTTCCCCCTTGCCAGCTGAGCAATGTAATCGCGTGGCGGCGAATTCATAACATAGTCGGACATTCTACCGACACATTTCCTTAAATCGTACGATATGTGTACATTATACCATGAAGCGGTTGGTCGATTGAATGAACATGAAAAAAGGAAAGGAATGTAAAGCCAAAAATTCAATTTTGGCAATCTTAAATTTGTTTTGATGTTTAAAAAAATATAACACACTACTTTGAAATTTTGTAAAAGATACTACGGTTTAGATGGAAGTCATATAACGAGAAATGGTGAAAGGCTATTTGAAAACTATTTTATTTCGGAGGTGATGCATTTACGAAAATTTCTTGAGGAGAAGCTTGTCTTCTCGGTATCTTCAATTTAAAAAGATGCCGACCGAAATAACATTTATGAGCCCGAAATGAAACACTCTACTTTCACAAACCAGAATTACGACTGAAATGATTCCTCATATATACATTATCCTCTAAATAGAGCATTAATATTTAAATCCCCCTTCTGAGTATGCAAAATGTTCCTTAAACATAAGTCTGGAAGAATCGCTACTTTTATCATCATTTTATTCCTCTTCGCTTCGCTGAAGAGCCAAGTGGTCCCGTGAGTTAGAGAATAAAAAGAATAAGCAGGAGAAAGAGAGAGAGAGAGGAACAACTGGTCCTTAAACGTAATATCAAACCGAGAGCAGTTAGTGCTTAGTGTGGAAGAAAAGGAGTATTTTAGCAGATAACTTTTGCTTTGAAAAGCAAGAAGGCGACATTTTTATCAATTATTATTACCTCCGTATATTTATTAATACTATGTCCCTGTTATACCAGACGCAATATCTTCTGAAACAGCGATAACAGTAATTTTATCCGCTCTATATGATATACTCGGGAAAAAACACGACAAAAATGAGATAGGTGTATAGAAAAGAGTTGCCTTCAAGTTGATTTAAAAAATATATACTACTACTACGTACACCTCTGCCACTTTCTTAAGCATTCGCGAGAACTTTAAGAATTTTAAATGATTCTAAACATCATATTAGTGAGATTAGGACGCAATTCAGAGACGATAACTTCAGGGCGGGTAGGTTTGTGTGAACATAATGTATTCATAGATATTTTATACTTATCTAATTCTATTACACGGTTTACAATCTTCAAAGGCGTTATTTGAATAATATAAGAGGGAGAAAATTACATTGGCATGAATCACAAATTCGAGCGGTTCACATGCATATTTTATACATTTATTAACTTTGCATACACTTAATCAAAAGTCTGTATTTTTCACAAAATTATTAAATGTTTTAATAATTTTATACAACACTAAAATCTAACTTTTGTACGAATCCTGCGGATCTCCATAAAGTAAGATGAATGCTGAGAAGGCAAAAGATAGTAATGGTCGAAAATTGGTGGTATACTTGCAGCTTTGCCGTTATCATAATCATTAAATTCAAAATGGCAGGGGGAAACAACTGGAACTAGCTATGTACAAGGTGTGATAAAAAAATCGGTCTGATTTTATACTGCACAAACCGTCCAACGGATCGAAACGAGACACAATGCGCCATCTAGCGACACATCTGATGACTAAAACGAGAGGTATTGCGTTTGTTTACGTTGTGTCGTCACGCAGCAGCGGGACGTGTCTTAACCTGTTCGTCGCCGCGTGGAACGGAAGCAATGTAGGAGCTAGAGGAACAGCGTGTGCGCGTGAAATTTTCTTTCAAACTTGGCAAAAGTGCTACAAAGACATTTAAAATGATTCAGCAAGCCTTTCTTAATAACGCTATGAGTCGAAGCCTGTGTTTTGAGTGGTACAGTCGTTTTAAATCGGGTAGAACCTAGACAGATTAAGATTTACGAACAGGGCGGCCTTCCACTTCAACAGACCCCAGCCATGTCAAATTGGTGAACGATTTGGTGCGAGAAAATCACCGTTTAACTGTTAGGGAGATAGCCAATGAAGTGAACATTAGTTTTTCATCCTGTCATAAAATTTTTGCAGACATTTTGGGCATGACACGCGTCGCATCAAAATTCGCCCCGCGGGTTTTGACTGATGAACAGAGACAAAAACGTGTGGCAATTTGTCAGGAACTCCTGGATCGAGCCAATGCCGAGCCAGAGCTGCTTATAAACATCATTAACGGTGACCAAACCTGGTTTTACAGTTATGATGTTGAGACAAAGGCCCAGTCTTCTCAGTGGAAAATTCCTCATTCTCCGCGACCGAAGAAAGCTCCCATGTTCCGGTCCAATTTGAAGGTCATGCTGGTGTGTTCTTCGATTTGCAATGGGTTTTTTGAATTGTCAATGGATTGAAAGTAACTCCTGCACGAATGAAAATTGCATAGCATAATTGAACGTCTTCTGAAACCGAGTAGCACAGAAATTGAGTAGCACAGGATGATTTTTTTATGTACTAACAGTGATGCTTTTTTCGATTGAAATGGCGGGTGTCAAATGTTCCGCCTTGCTATTGACAGGAAAACCATGAAGCCTGGAAGAAGAAGGCAAGATTTAAAGTGATTATTTTTGAGGAGGTCTTTAGTGGCCCTTTAGACAATAATGTGCTCTCATACCTCTTAGTTTTAAAGGCTTTTAGTTTTAGTGAACATTCAAAGTAAGGTGTAATCGTCTTGATTGACGAGAGTTTTTTCTTTACCAAATGATGATTATTTTTTCTTAATTTCTTCGTTGCTAACGTATGCAGACTCTGTTCATCCCAACAACACCTTTAATGTGTACATACAAATAAAATCTTTCTTGAAATTAATTTTGATCATAGGTTTGCTGAATTTTAATTACGGGGTAGATTTATGTAAAAGTTTATAGTTTAAGTATTTTAAAGTTAATTTGAAATATGTATCAGTGGATATGAAAAGACATTTAAAGTGCTACCTACGTGTGAGCCTATATTGTATAAATAGAAAATATTTCTTGGTGTACCATCTAATTAATCCTGTGGGGTAGTAGAAATCTAAAAAAAGGGGGATATTGGTGCTGCTCATGTAGACACAGTGGCTGCCTATTCTCGGGTGTGCAATGCATCTTTCTGCAGTGGACTCTTGCATAAATTTACCGGCGCAAACTATGAATAAGCATCCAGTGGGGCGGGCAGCGGATACTCCGCCCCATGTCTATAGTGGGTGGAGAATCTACAAGCCTCCCAATGAAGAGGGTTCACTGGGGATTGGGGGTCATGAGCAGCCGGGATCCTCCACCCTCACCCCAGGAGACTTCCCGCCGCACCCCTTCCCCCACAATCTACGTGACGTCATTCCACCCCCTACGCTCTCCTGAAAGAAAGGGGCTTTTTTCCGCAGGGTGAGGGGGTGAGGGGGGAAAAGGAAGGATGGTGGTTCAGACACCGAGGCGTTCTCGCGAGGAGTTTTTCTTTTTGCCGGGGAACAGCATTTCTTTCGGGCGAAAACACATCGCTTTTTCTTTGCTTAAAGCAAGAAAAAATACATATATACGTAGATAAAAGAAGGAGATGGATCAAGTAAAGAGAAAAGAGTAGGATAGGGAAGAAAAACAATTTGTGGAAGGTTTTTGAGAGAGAAGAGGATTTTTTCAAAGTTCCGCGATCAATTTTATGAGTTACGGAGATCTCTCGTCGTCTCCTCTTTCCACCCCATCTTCCATTTAGTGCCGGGGGAGGGCATCTGAGACCAGGGGGACGATGTGGTGACGCGGGGGCTCGCCCACCTGCGGGGGTGGATGGGTCGTTAAACTATGGCTCCGTGCTTTGTTGAGGCACTGGCATCGCTGGGTTCAGTATCTCCTGGTCCGTGGAACAGAAGCCAGAGGCACTACCACGAGTTATGGTCGATCCAGTCGACGACGACGGAGACCGAGGCTTTGTGGAATTCCACTTCAGAGAAAAAAAACAAGTTCTTACGCTTTCCACACAGGAATGAATGTCTTTATTATAACCCGCTTCCTCACGTCAGGGAATTTTTATGAATGTATACATGTGAAGTTGATAAGGCGTTGCGGCACAAGCCTTAAAATGGCTATTTATGCTTGTGAAAAAAAAAACAATTTCTTTTATCTCTGTTCCTAACGTAATCCGCCACCTCAGCTCACATGTATTACAATATTTTAAGCTAAGTTAGCAATGAGGTACATCTTGAGGAGTTTTATGTTTGGTAAACCCATATAATTCTGACTTGGTGAGAGTTCATAGAATTGTAGATTTCCCTTAATTAATATTTGTATAGCATAATATTAATAATGTAATGAATTATCTAATTTCTAAGTCAAATACACAATGTTTTCTCACAACTACTTTCGATTGTTCACGTTATTTTTATCACCCGAAAATGGTGCGATGTATCGAGGCTAGCTTTAGCCAACTACACAGTTCTGTGCAACTATTTCTCATTTAAATGGTAGTGGTTCATTTTTATTGGCTCCCATTTAATTTTCGAGAAAAATTCAGCTTCGTGTAAAATTAACGCTAGTTTAAAACTAAAATCTGAGCTAGGATTTTCACATGTTTGCTGGGTTTCCCCTCTGATAACAACCTTGCACGTGTTTTTCAGGGATTTTAAGTGGATGTTTTTACCCTCTTCAGTCTTCCCTTAAATACTCTCCCTCTCCCTTATCCCTTTCCACCCATTGATTGCATCCCTTGCCAGGCACCTTCTTTGTGAATCACGAGGGTTATTTTTCCAGTTGTGGTAGTGGGATAGAATTGAAATAAAAACAGTCTTATTTCATTTTGCCAAGGAAAAATTCCGACAACTCTCATTTGATACCATGACGTATGGATATCATTACGGGAATTGGCTCGACTCCGGTATTTTGCGCATTTTTCGTAATTCATCCAAAGAATTATTGAGTGGTGGTGTGACATTCAGTTTTTAAAATGCAAGACTGCAGCAATCCTGAGAAGTTACGAGTTAATTTCATGCTTGGTTGTGAATTATGATCGTTAACTGAATGCACGTTAACTGATCGTCAACTTATTGAAACCTCTACCTTCTCAAGGAAAAACTTTTGATAGAAGGTCAGATTACATTTAGACTAACACTTTGATCGGAAGTCCATAGTAAACCTTCTTTATCATCATCCTCCAAAGGCGAAGTCCTTTCGTTGCAGCCATTGGTCTCTCTTCATTGCCGCTCTATTCAGTTCATTGTATGTTGTAACTTTCATAGTATTTTTTATATCATCCAGAAGTTTCTCTCTTGGATTTTTTCTTCCTTTTTTCCATTCCATTATATTTTTCAGGAAGTACAAGTGGTAGGTATGCCTGTAGGTATGCCGATGAAAATGCCCACCAAATTTAATTTTCCTTTCCGCTTTAATTCCTTTCAATACTTCTATGTTGCTCTTCTTTTCTATCCCTCTAGTTATTCTAACCCTTCTCCAAATACAGGTTTTCATTGCTTCCAACCGTTCCCAGCTTTCCAAATATCCTAGTTTCACATCTGTATTACAAGGTATTTTTACAAAGGATGTTCTGATGTCCAATTTTATGTATTTTTTCCCAAAGGATGTTTTTTAATTTTCATATGCCTTCTTCGCCAAGGCTATCCTTCTTTTCACTGCAGAGGTGCATCTGCTGTCTCTTGTAATTACACTCCCAAGGTAGCCGAAATCTCCTACTTGGCTCATCCTTGATTCCCCTATCATTGAATTTACAATAGGCTCGGTCTTATTTCTAGAAATTATCATAACTAAGATTTCCTACACATTTATTTTCAGTTTCCATCTTTCCAAAGAAGTGGACAAGAATTTTAGGATTTTCTTTTTCATTTTTTCTTGCTCTTCCGGGATCACAATATCATTTGCATGCCTAATGCAGTGCATCTTTCTTCCACTTTTCTTCATAAAATTAGTCTTTTCCTTCATTTCTTCAATAGCTTCTTCAATTAATTAGATAAACATGCATGGTGAAAGTACAAATCCTTGTTCAGTAAACCCGAAGAACTGAAAATGTGTTAATCCGAAAAAATACTTCCTCTCTTTGACTTGGAAAATTTTAGCCAATCAGTTTCTGACGCTGCTCGAACTTCATCGGTTAAACTGTGGAATAATGCCGCCACGCCACGGGTATCGAAGAAAATCACTAAAATTGTACTAAATTGCACGAAAGAACTGAATTTAATTAAATCGATTCTCACAGATCCTTTTAATTGGATGGCGTAAAAATGCAATGAATGAGGAATCGAGAAGGTGCGAGATGCATTGGAATCGGTTGCAAGGCAACAATTCGTTTTGAAACTCAAGGTGATTCAGGGCCCTCCCCACTCGATCTCATTCCTTGGGTCAAAACTGTTTGGAAACGGTCACCGGTCGGAGGTAAAGTGAATTGATTATCACGCTGTTTGCGGTTCTCAATGAAACGATAAGGGAAGCACATGTCGCGAGGGCGAGAACATTGTGCGGCACAAAGTAGTCTTGTGACAAGTAGGATAGAAGCATCAACATCGGAGATAATCGACGCTAAGCAGTGGGCCCTCGACACGCCGTTGAGATGTTCAGCCGAGAAATTAGCCAAGAGATTTGCGGGATGGACATAAATGCGGGCCTACCAGAACGACGCGGGGAGTCATTACTCTGGTGCTCACAAAAGACAAAAGGAAGTCGGCGGGCCCTCAAAACGAAGGGGCGGAAACAATGCGGGGATAGTTGGGGTCACTTTTGGCACGGCGGCCGTGCGGATGGCCCACTGACGGCGGATGATATTAAAGATGTACGCGGGAAGGGAACCTTTGTCGTCCATGGAGTCAAGGCCAGAGGAGAGAACTTGGCGCAATTATTTAGCAGGGATTAATTCTCCAACAATTTCTATCGGTCGGAACAAAAAGGGATCCTCACCAGTTGAAGATGTTCAGATGAACAATTTCAAAATTGATAAAGTTCAAGGAAACGATTTTTAAAGGCGCATTCCCTTGTGGCAAAAACTTTCAAAGATATAATTCCAAGACGCAACGAAACACCTCCGAACGAGTGAACCTTATTATCCTACATTTACTGACCATGCGATCATGGATAAATCCTCAGCGAAACAAAAATATAGAAAAAACGAGTTTGGGGAATCAATTATTTTCATTTAAAAATCAATATCCCATGGACCAGAAATAATAAGTAGTTATTACTACATAAGTTGTTAAGGGTAAAAAGTGGTGATTAAATGATTAAAAATCATAAAACCAAAACCTCATTCTTGAAAATATTTTTTCACTGATGTATTTCGACCTAGCTGTATGTATGCTCTATAGTTTCGTAAAATAAATGCCAGGCAAGCTGACTTCCGTTGCTGCCTTAATGTTTTCAAAATTCAAATGGCTGTTATGCTCTGGAAAAAACCGTGGCCGTTGGCGGCTGCATTTCGATATTTCCAGCTTTATTCCGAGTAATCCATATTTTTGTTGAAAATTGTCTCTTTTGTGGGTTTGAAATATGAGACTGAAATTTCAAAAGGTAAAATGAGAGCTAACCATTTAGCTATTTATCGATCCCTTGATTCAAGAACAAAATTTCGTCTCATTCCTTGAATCCCTTCAGTTATCATTTGCGGAAATTTAGAAAGAGAATAATTGAATACTATAATGATGTTTACGTTTACTTAAGATTTCCTCTTTTTCGAAAATCTCATAACCTTAGTTTTGCTTACAATGATTATTATCCAAAATCAGGGTAAAAGGTACTTGATGAAAATTAATGTAATCAAAGCAAAGGTTTTTATATTTTATAGAAATAGTTTATATGTTATATGTAAATGCTAAGTAAAGTTAGCTACGTAAGTAAAAAGTTAGTAGGAGGGACAGTTTACCCACCTCGGAAGGGTTTTGAACCAAACCGGTCGCAGCAGTAGGATTATAAGAAGCAGAATGCATTACGCAAAGAGTCTTTCGTCAGAAAGAGGGTATTTGGGACGGGGATTTTGAGTAAAGGTATTAAGAACCGTATCGTGAAAAGTTTGAAATGGAGCGCGGTTTTGTACGACGCGAAAACATGGCTGTTGAAGCAAGATAATACGCGTAGATGTTAGGGTTCTAAGTAGATCTAGGGTATTCTAAGTGTGGATAAGGATGAAAAAAGTGACAGGGGACAGAAAGGAAAACCAAAAGAAAGTGCTAGGCATAGTGGAGTAGGAGAAAGGACTGTTGGGAGATATCCAAAGGGGGCAGGAAAAATGGATGCAGGGTATTTTGAACAGGGTTGGCACAATTGACGGTAGGGAGGCGATGTAGGGTGGGGGAGGATAGGCATTTTGGACTTATTAGAGGGAGGTTGCAAGAATGTGTAACGGTTTAACGTGATGTGTAATTACCGTGGTGTCTTTCAAGACAAAGCTAACAAAAGTGTTATTGTGTACGAGGAAATGGCTAGGTGTAGAGGGCTGCCCAGAAAGGAACCTCCGTTTTCGTGTAGCGTGAGAAGTGGTGGAGGGAGCCGAATGGTCGCTGTATTGACGCACACAGTTGGTCAATAAGCTTCGAGCTGCAGTAGCTCGATGGTCGTGCCACTTGTCGTTTACTGACAATAGTGAGTCAAAATAAACAATACAAGCAAAAATCCCGCGAAATTTGAAGGCTCTTCAGTGGTAAGGTTTTTGCGGATAAAAAAACTTCAAAGCTGCCTGCATTCATTGGGAAATTTGCGCTCTATTCGGACCACACTTGATGAGTGACAAGAGTCATGCCGCAGTATTGTCATTTGTTTGAGAGAGGACACAAAGAAATATGGTGATGACCGAAATCTTTGTTGAACAACCAACTGCAACTTAAAATTGATGTAAAAGTTCGTGAAAACCGGCATTATACGATATCTGAAATCTTTAGTAAGTTTTTCACAGATTTATACGACTCGGTTATATAGAAGCACGACTGTAAAGTTAGACAACAACATGTTTTGAGTTCGTCTCGACGAGGAATTACAAGATGCTGCCATTAGTTGGATGCGATCACAGGCGGCAGAACTTTATATTGAAGGAAATTGAAAACTAGTTCAGAGATATGACAAATGCTTAAATCCGTTTGGCAAATATGTATAAAAATAATGGAGATGAAAATATTAACTTTTTTGTACCTATCCCAGTGTAGATTAACGAAAGTTACTTTCTGGACATCCCTCTTGTGTGTGTACGTGTGTATCTATTTAATTAGTGCCATACATTCGGAGGAGTCAAGATTCGCTGCAAAAATTATCAACCTCAAGAAAAGGCTTTCGCTAGAATAATTTATTTAATAATAATCAGAATCAGAAACACGAAAAGCTAAATTTTTAAAACAATAAATCTGTGACGACAGCTATTCTCACAGGGCGGAGTAGCCTGACTTGCTAATTTTCGTAGAATTTGTCACTCAAATTAGCAAACTATGTTTCCATACCCTCTAAAAATAAAAGAAGAAAAAAATTTTCATAACGGCAACCTGCAGAAAATATGAAAATCTAAACATTGCTCTCAGTCCAATGACGAAAATACCTCTCATGCATCACGCTTATTTTTAGAGTTCTCCTGTCTGCTTGCACTTACCGATACACTACTCTATATTGTCCGATACCTCTCTCAGGGAATACAGAGTGTGGATTACTTCCGTCATTTTTAACGGGTATCAGATTAACGCTTAGTACAGCCTGAAGCATGCTTATCCTTCTTTCACCTCACCAGGCAACCCGTCTCCTGTTTTTAATAATTAATCATAACCATACTGTTATTTTATTCAAATAAAGAAATGATTCCCGTAGCTATGTTTGCCCCTGCATAGTTTTAGTGCAAGAAAATGGAAATTACAGCCGTAGATTTCATCAAAGCTACTCTATGCCTTTCAGTGGTGTCGAAAGCATTAGCGTTACGCTTGTTGAATTCTCGCGAACCAAGACCTTAAGGGTGTAAAAATGAAGTCGTCCGTAAGTTTATAAATCCACTATATTTAGTATTTATCCTACCAATATTATAAATGTAATTGGTACATTTTAATTAAAACAGATTTTAAAATTTTAAAAGCATTTCTCTTTCCTTAAAAATAAAGTTTTATATTTCAAATTTCTACTTTAAACATTAAGGTTTGAAATCCACATAGAATTAAGATAAACTACGACCCTTATCATATGAAATTACGTAAAAGGACGTAAAATGTAGGAAAAAATATTACAACCTTGAGAATAAATAATACATGAGCCATTTAGGCCAAATCGATAAAGTTATAAACACCTGTAATTACAATGACAAACATCACGTTATTACTCTGGACAATGGCCTTTAACTCTTCTCTCCAAGTTGAGAGCTTTAAGAAACATGTTCACCGGGAGATAATAGAATCAATGCGCAGTCAATTACCAGCCACTTTGAAAGGGGGGGGGACGATGAGGGCGGGGGATTTGGAAATAAGTGGGCCGGAGAGGGCAGTTCAGGAAGGCGAGGGTGGGAGTGTCCTTGGCGGGTTTCGACGTGAATGGAATCGGTGAAGCAATTCTACGCGGCTGATTTATTAATCGTTTTGAGGGACTAGAGATGAATAAACATTGCCGCGACAAGAACGTAATACGCCATATTAGATTACCATTTTCGAGCATATAGGTCAATATAGTTTACATACATGAAGTAAACACTATACACTCTACATGAAGTACCATTAATTACACCATCCCCGTTAACAATATCGATAACAAAAGAAAAATTCGCTCTACTTGCATGCCACAAATGTACTCCAATTTTAAGAAATGCAAAACGGTGAGCATCTCCTATCGAATATTTGGTAAATTACCGATCACTTTCATATTTATATAAACTAATATTTCGTGCCCACACCCTTCCTTCCACCACCCCACTTAGCTAACATTCTCCCTTCTATCACGGCATCCAACACAGCATTGCCTTTTCATATTTACTCCACCCACTTACCCCGCATTTTTTGGATTTCCCTAACTGTAACTTCACCTCCTCGCTCACCCTATTTAAACCTCAGCGTTTGCCTTCCTCTTTCTCCGACCTATTTTGCCACTCTCCGCCTCACATCTCGAAAGCGTCCAATCCTCCAGCATCCAAGCTCTCGCCTTAAAGACCCGAGTCTCACATGCATAAAACACTATGCTCCACATTAAATTTTTAACTAATCTTTTATTCACATCTTTACCCGTTATACCCGTCATCAATTTCCTTTTCTAGCAAATCCCTCTTTTTATAACGTAATTATTCTCCTAATGTCCTCATTACAAAGCCCCTTTTCCTCTCTAATACTGCCTGCCAACATTCAAGAACTGCTCCAGGTATTTTAGTTAACTACCTCGTCCTTTAATGTTTCATTTAGTTATCCTTCTTCTCGAAAATCTAATTACTTTTGTTTTTTTTCGTTAGTTATGATGAGGGAGGGAAGTATTGCACAACCCCTTGAATTGCTCCTGCAGATAATTCAGTAACTAATGCAGCCCATTAACTCTCTAAATGGCTGCAATCTATACTATACTCACGTGATTACCCGCGAACTTTACCCAATGACAGCTCCGTTTATTCCCACCTTAATTTCCAATTCCAACCACATAGCGTTTCGCAAACACTTATTAGTATCAATATCTGTACATCATTATTTCGTGAGATATAAAGTTGAGGTGGTTTCCCGTTGCATTCCACAGCAGTGTTTTTAACGTGACCCCATCACTGAAAAGGCCACCCCGCTGGGGTCAAATGTTTTTGGTGTCACATAGGGTGAGATTTCGGTAAAAATAAAATGGAGATGGGAAAGATCGATGCAAAATATTTTGATTGGAAATGAAATTGTTAGTGGGGGAGAACTTTAGGAACGTAAGGAAGGGTAAAAATGGGATAGCCAAGTTGTGCGGAATGAAGGGAGAAAGGATGTACGCTTACCGTAATGTCGGATATCAGGTTGTTTTTTCGGAGAGGCAAGATGTATAGTTTTACGGTTGGGTAGTTCGTTTAAAACATACCTTAAACAGTTGAATGCCATTAGTAATAATAATTAGTTTTAAGTTAATATGAAAGACAGACTTAATCATCAACTGTTGGAAAAAACGAAGATAGATTAAAAATAAATTTGTATCCATTTTCCCTGAAATTGCATTCAGAACCCGTTGTTTTCTTTAGGTAATTATGAAAATATTTCCTCAAAACTTGGCTGTGAAATACAAATATTGTAATGGCAATGGATACAAAGTTATTGCTGTTCATTTTAATTTTATGTTTACGCACCTGAGTCACGCACCGGCATTAAAAATAAATTGAGAAATTACGCATGATGGGAAATGAAAATGCGGACGTAGCAGCGGAAAAAGGGGCGTCGAGATCAAGATAGGGCAAAGAAAAGCGTGGATAAAAAATCCATCAAATGACTAAAGTATGTCTGACGGTGGATTCTTTTTTTCGTTTTCATAATACTTCAAAAAACATACCATACAGAATAAGCGATTAATAATATTATTTCTCAAAATTATCCACAAAATTAAAATAAAACCGATATTTTCGGAAATTGCAAACCCAATTAAACCGGTTTTTTGTCGCGATATTCATCAAACTCCTCGCTGATGCAGCTTTTGTCGAGCGAGAATAATTTTCCCTATTACCTGTTTGACCCGCGTTGCGGCCAGCTACGTCAGCATCGATAAATTTAGCTGCAATAGTGAAAAGACCTGTAAGATTTAATGCCCGATAACTCTCTGACTACAGGAATGATTTGCCCACTTTATTCCCACAGGCAATTAAAAATACCACGCTTCGTAATATATAGACATTTTTTAACAAAAAGGGCATTCTATATAAAAAGATTGAAAAAAACAATTCAAGAGTTATGTTTCTAAACGTATGTGAGACTTGGACGAAAAAAATTAAGAAAAAGTGGAAGTCTACTGTTTAGGATGAGTCATCTCCTTGCAAGATGGACTGATGATGGAAGAAGAAAAGGATGGGACATTACAAAAATAGGAATTATAGCAGGACAGCGGAACACAAGATAGCGGAAGAGAAGAGAAGACTATAGACGCTTGAAATGCTGAAGAATTATTATTATTAATATTCGACAATTTAAGGCAGGCTTTGGATGAACGAAGTTTGAAAAACGTAAATATATTCTCCACTCCTAGGAAAACAGAATCTTATGCCCGATATTGCAACAAACCCTTCTTCGATTCTGTATTCTTCCTTTCTCCAATTTCGTCCGATATATCTAACCTATTTCTACCATTCCTCGCTTTCAAATGTTCTCCCCTCCATCACAGACTTCAACATCCTATTACCAATCAGAATGTTTTACATCCATTTTTCCTGTCTCCTTTTGGACTTCTACCGACAGCTCTCTCTCTCCTCCAAAATCATGCATAGCTCCATCTCGTGCGTTTCCTTTCAGTAAAATTCACTTATCCATTCTTCTCCGCACTCACATTTAAAAAACCTCTTTAAATTTATCTTTACCAAATTGCTTCAACAACCATCATTCCATTCCGTACAAAACCACGCTCCTTATCATAATTTTCCAAGACCCTTATTAAAGAGTGTTTTAAAGCACCCTTTACTCAGCGTCCCTATCGTCACTTCCCTACTCCTCTTGAAAGCTTCTTTGCCTAACGCAATTCTACTTATGTCCATATTACTTTGACCATATTGGTCCAAATCACTTCCGAGATAGGCAACTTCCGCTAGATCTACGAGTTTATTTCGCAGTTTATGATCTCCAATTTTATTAAAAGGGGACGTTTCTGGCGTGATATGGTGGAATATCATAATCAATTAAAATTAAAAATTGGCAATTTTCCACAAATATATTATTTTGTGGAAAATTGCCAATTTTTAATTCTTAATCCAATTTTAATATTGAACTTTACCTACCACCTCTTTTTCTCGAAAAGCGCTTAACAATCGTGTTATTTACCCTAATTCTCATCTCATACCTATCTCAGTAATTTCTTATACGCTAAGCATTGCTGGTAACCCCTTGGATAACTGCCTAACAAACGCTTGATCATCTGTTAGTATAACATACTATAGATCTAAAGATTTCTCGCCGAATTTCATTCCTATCCCCAGTTCTTCCCGTGCCTCTCTAACCATTTCCTCCACATACACGTTGAGCAGCAAATGTGATAATGGGTGACCCGATCTTACTCCTCATCCTTACACTGCCCATCTGGACTCTATTTTCCTCACTCCCACTTGAGCAGTCTGAGATATGTACAGGTTGCGGATTAGTCTTCCATACCTCCAATATAGTCCTATTTTCTGTTATAAATTCATCAAATCTAACCAATTCAAGCGAATTTTCGGCATCGAAGAAACAGACATACAAGTACACGTAGTCATCGTATCCTGTGTCCCTCTATATCATTGACCTCATTATTGAAATGGTATCACGAGTGCCTCTTCCTTTCCTGAGCCCAAATGATCATCCCCTGAGTGATCACTTGTTTTCCTCTTCTACCACTTGTCGGTGATTTTGACTACTCTACCACTTAAGGGGTGTGCAAAATCAAACTTCTACTTCTGTAGTCCTCACAAATGGCTGCCTTTCTCTTTTTGTGATTTTATTGATCATATGAAATCTTCCAGTTATATTCATCTACCTTAAACACTACGAATTAGTCCATAAAAATCTCCCTTCGATGTTTTTCTAAACTCTTAGGTAGTTCCACTGGAATGTAGTTTACCCCCACACCCTTATTTGATTTCAATTCTCTTAACGCCCTTTCTATCACAATACAATATATTTGGGCCTAAGCTATCCTCTCGGCGTTACATTTATTTTCTATGTCTAAAATTGTTGGCCTGAACTATTTTCTTTACCATATAGATCATCTTAATACAAAACACCATCCTGTGCAGCTCACCAATTTCTCCCTTTCTTTGTAAGCTGTCCATATCCTTGCACTTCAGCTTCCATTGCCACTCTTTCCTATAATTATATTGCAACAGTAAGAGAAGCAAAGGACGAAGGCCACGGAAGATCAATAAGTAAGGGTGAGGATATGCAAAGATCGAGAGCTGGGCTACAACATAAATTAATTCAAGGATTACATACTCATAATGATGCAAAGGTATCACTGCCCTGTGACGGCGTTTATGGGACATCGCGGACGATATTCTCAATATGGCAAGCTTGCGTAGTGTATTAGTTCCAATTGGCGGGATATTTATTATTCAAACATTTTTCCCTGTGATGAGGATACGTACACAAATCTCAAGGTGCAATCCACTTTGTCTTGACCGTGGGGAAAAAAATCCGTGTTTAAAAGGCAATTGGATTATTTAAAATGATAAAAATAAAAGAAATGATCACTTAGGGTCCCTTAAAATATTGATGGCAATTTAATTTAGCTGATAGGTTTGCCCGGCATGCACTTAAAGAGGAGCAAACGAAGGCGCTGCATGACGGAAAAGAGCGCGGGATGATCCATCGATCATCGCCACATGAAGTGATGCAAAGAGTGACAGGAGGGAAAGCAGCCCTTTGGTTGTCGTTGCAATTAATTACAACACTCTATTTTATTTTACTGTAAAGTATATCGTAAAAAGCAAAGTCAAATTATTGCTGATTTAATCAAAGAAACTGTGGGATACACCGCAACAGTAACTTTTAACGGAGTCACGATAATGCGTATGCAACAATTTTATATTGTTATGTTCATTCATCTCGACCGTGATCCCGGTAAAGGCGGACGGTAATTACATTTTGAAATGCATAGTTACATTATATATTTCTGATCGTTATAAAATTTAATGTACTTATGTTTAATAAGCATTGGTTATAGCATAAGAGATAGCGGAGCAAAAGTGGAATTTAAAGTGGGTCATATAATACTTAATGTGAAAGGCAACGGGAATCCACCACATTTGTCTGCCTAGAAGATATAGCCTTGCATTTGAGTTATGACATAATGGCGCTCCTCCAGGTAAAATCTTTATGAGGTAAAATAGTACCCCAATCGGATCTCCAGGTTGGGACCACTGGGAGGGGAACATCAGTCGAAGTAGACGAATGCAGGATAGGGATATGGAATGTGAGATCATTGGGAGTATGCGCGAAGTTGGAAAATGCTAAGTTGGAGATGGACAGATTGGGAATCGACATCCTCTGAGTGAGCCAGATTTAGTGGGCGGGGGCCGACGACTTCTGGAGCAACTGATACAAGGTGACGAACAGAGAATTGCAGCAGTGGGCGTCATATTCAAGAATGAGTGGGAAAGAAGAGTCAAATTGTGCTAGTAATACAGTAAGAGGATTCTGGTGATAAGGTTAAACGGAGAGCCTACAGACAGAGTGATAGTGCTGGTGTATATGCCAATATCTAGCCATTCAGAAGAGGAAATAGGAGAAGTATATTAACAACTGGAAAAAGTCATAGGAGCAGCAAAAGGGAAGGACAACCTAATCGTGATGGGGGACTGGAACGCTGTGTTTGGAGAGGGCCGAGATGGAAGGAGCGTGGGAAGGTTCGGATTGGGAAAACGGAACCCAGCGGGAGAAAGACTGATAGAATTCTTCACCGAGAAGAACTTGGTTGTGGTAAACACCCTCTTCGAGCGACATCGGAGAAGAAAATACACCTGGAAGATGCCAGGGGACAGGGTAAGATACCAAATTGACTACATCTTCGTGATAACGAGATACAGAAACCAAGTTAAGCAGTGCAAGAGCTAACCCGGCGCAGATATAAAAACCGATAACAACCTGGCGGTCATGGACAGCCAGCTGATACAAGAAAATTAAGAAAGTGACACAGGAACCTAGATGGGAACTCAATAATGCTGGAGGAAAAGTAGGCAAGAGAAAGGTTGAACACGACCGTTTTACAGAAAAATAGAAGGAATGTAAGCGACTAGCATAAGTGCAAGAGGGCCAAGGAAGAGCGGATAAAAAGCTGCTGCGAGGAAATCAATCATAACATAAGGAAAGGAAACTGTTTAACTGCTTATAAGCTGGTGAAAACACAATTTGGAGTAAGAAAAATAAAATCACACAACGTCTGAGATACTTTTGGAAAGATACTGACAGAAGATTAAGACATTGGGAAGAGATAGAGGGAATACATTGAAGATCTCAATCAAGGGCCCAAACCATTTGAAGGTGACTTACTTAAAGAAGAAACCGTGATAGAAGAAGACGAACGGGGCCCGGAGATACTGAGAAGTGAATTCGATGGAGTCGTGAAAGACCTGAAGAACAACATGGCACCGGGAGTAGATAAAATAAACGGAGAAATTATTAAAGCACTCGAGGAAAAAGCAAAGGATCCTCTATTTGAAATAATGAAAGATATCTACGACAGTGGAAGATTACCGGAGGACTCCGAGAATAGTGTAATGATTGCAAAACCGAAGAAACCTAGAACGGATAAATGCGAAGAACACAGAACATTGAGCCTGACTTCTAACCCATCAAAAATACTTACTCGGATAATCAGTCGACGAATAGAAGGAAAGGTAGAAGAAAGCCTATCGGAAAACCAATTCGGATTCAGGAAAAACCGAGGAGCAAGAGAGGCAATACCCAGCTTGAGAGTTCTGGCCGAAAAATTGTCCATGTAAACAAGCCATTATATGTGGTATTCGTGGACTTGGAGAAGGCCATACAAAATGTCGAAAGGAACAAAATGTTGAAAATACTAGAAGCAGTTGGAATAGAATACACCAACAGAAGAATAATACATCACCACAAGAATCAGTTAACAACCACGCAAATGAAAAACGGAGGGAAAATAGAAGCCCAAATAAACAAAGGAGTTTGACAAGGATGCAACCTCTCGCCAGCACTATTCAACGTATATCTAGAAGAGTCAATAAAGGAAGCACAAGAATTGGGTATCAATGGAGTCAAGGTGAATGGCGAAGAAATCGGCATGCTGCGGTTCGCAGACGACTTCGCGGTAGTAGCAGAGACGCGAGAGGAACTGCAAGCAACTATAAGTGCTATGGATTAAGTACTGGGGGAGTAAACTATCGGCTAGTGTGTGGAAGAGAGATGCTGAATGCAGATGTCACAATTCGATGAGTGAAACTAGAGTAAGTGGAATCCTTCATCTACTTGGGCAACAGTATAACTTGGGATGGAATAAGATCCACCGACATCAAGCGAAGAATATCCCAAGCTAAGAACAAATTCATGAAGAAGAGGCAACTACTATATCCTAAGAACATAAGATTGCATACAAGGAAGCAACAAAACGTTCGTGTGGAACATGGCACTCTACGAATCGGAGACATACAGTATTGGAAAAGTGGACCTAACCAAGAATAGAAGCATTTGAAACATGGGGCTGAAGGAGAATGCTGAAGATTAAAGGGACAGACAAAGTGAGGAACGATGAAGTATATAGAAGAGCAGAAGAGGAAAGTACCATATGGAGAGCTCTACGGCAAAGCAGAACTAGATGGATTGTACATATCTTGAGGCACAATTGATTATTTAGGAACATAATAGAAGGGAAAATGAAGGAAAGCTCCCGTGAGGAAGGCCAAGAGACAAAATAGGACAAATTAAGAAGGACGTAAAACAGGGAATCTATTAAAGGGTGGGGAAATTAACATTAAATAGGGAGGAATGGAAGGCTGCAGTAAACCAATCTTAGGATTGACATACTGATGATGATACTACTTAATATTAGAAGATATTAAATGTAAATTAGGTTATTTAACTATCGTATCATCTGACTTTCTTCCCCCAGGCTTTTAATCTGTATTTACAAGAATTTGATCTATTTGAGAAAAAATCCCCTAAAACAATACTGGTGTACATCGGAGGGCAAACCTAGTAATGGGAATCCCTAAATTTTATTTCAGTTAACGCAATAGGATAGAAGTTTTGGTAGGGGGATGGAGATGGAAAATGGAGATAAATGAACTTTTTTTACTGCACTCCAGAAACCAGGGTCGGCAAAAAACGGATTAATGGGCGTAGGATATGACGAGGCGCATTTTACCAAGACGCAAAGCCGACATACATGAAAAAAACCAACTCTTCGGTGGAGGGGAGAGGAAAAAGGGGGGGGGTGAAGGGATGATGAGCTCGCGGGGGCTGCGCCGGGGCCGAAACTGATTAGCTCACTCGCCACTGTGAAAGTGCGGCGTTGGCGGTCCTCTTCCCCCGAAGGCACCCATCCCACGCTCTCGGGCGCCTACCCTTTTCCCCTGGAAAAGGTTGAACCGGGATGCAAGGGCACAGTACCCATACGCTCTCGGAAGACAAGCGCCACCTGCGCAATTGCACGAGTCGCGCTCCGAGTGCCGAAGTAGAAACTAAAAGACGCTCGAGTTTACGACACTGTACGTGTTTGATTGCATTAAATGAGTCAAAAGCGGCTACGGAAAAATAGCCACAGACAATGCGTGTTCAACTGCATCTCGGGACTGCAATGATGAATATGTTACTTTTGGCACAATAGCAAAATTATTAAGCGGCATTATTCCAAACCTAAACGGATTCTGCAGGTATGCATACCAACAGTTCCATCAGTGACCTTAAATTACCTCAGACGTTTCATCTTATTGACATAAAAAAGACCATAAACATAGTAATCAACCCGAAGGTCGGTTTGGTAGGTGATTGTAGGGTTTACCCGGTGCTAAGCCCCATACGACGTGTGAAATTCACACGTCACGGTATTGGGGCCAGTTTCTTTCCCTGTGCCGGTTATCATTTCCCAGGAAGATCTGGTACCCGAAAAATCATATATCTTGGGTGGAGCTGCAGCTGTCCAGAGAGCCTTCCCCGGGAATCAAACCCGGGCCCTCCGGTCAGTAGACCAACGATCTACCCCCTAGACTACCGCGACCCTCTTATCAACATTAAATTGAAAAGAAAATATATGAGGCAGCATGATTACTTAATTTTAGAATGTCTGAAATTGTATTTGGTAAAATATTTGAAACTCTAATTACGTCTGACAATCTGTGATGATATGTGTCGGGGTTGCGTGCTTGGAGGGGGTATACGATGCTTTACACTGAATGTCCTTGGGTTGTCCATCAGCGGTAGTCGTTGCCTAGCTATTGTATTGCTGGATTGGCCGAATAGGCAGGAGACTGGCTGGTGCTTGCGGGTCGAAAGAAGGCATTTATGGGAAGGAATTGGAAGCGATGGGCAGTGGCAGAGAAGCACTTGCTCATTAAAAAAGGTTCCGTTGTCAAATGTATGAGGCATTGTTTCGAGGGTCTGAGGGCATAAGTCACCACAAATCTGTATTTAAAGGAATGAAAAATAATTTCGCGAAGGTGGTCAAGAAAAACCGTAAAGTATGTTTGTTCGATTAGGGGAATTCAACGGGGTTCGGGAGAAATTAAACACGATCCGCAATCACTCATGTTGGAGACTTACAGTTCTCTAACAAAAAAATTGGCAAAGAGTTTTTAAATATTATACGTGTTGGGAAAAATAAGTATATTCCACACAAACCCAAAAGCATTAATAATATACCATAATAGTTGAACAGATAAGTCACAACGGCGTATAGGAGACATAAAAATTCACTCGGACAAAAAAATCGTTTAAAAAGTAAGATTGAAAATCTCATGCAGTCAGAAAAAGAATTATACAATATCAAAAGAAAAAAATAGGCAAAAAACCTTACTTAATTTAAAAACAAAATTTTATGCTTGTTCTCACAGAATAAACAAAAATGAATGTGATCTTCCGTCAAAAAATACGACGCGTCCTACAGTACATTTTTTAAAGTCAGCAAATAGCGAAATTATTATACAAGTAGGTAGCGTAAAAAAGTCAATTATCTTAATGTATTTGTTTTCAAACGTCTATAAGATGAAATTAGTGCACAAAACGTAATACCCTTCTCATCTGAAGAGCTTATGAGTGATATATTATTGTCTCAGAAAGGGAGAGAAAAGCAGCTTCGTCATACATAACCAAATTAAGCCCTGATTCGAAAAATCTTCCAACTAGAACACTGAAGGAACTTGCCGAAGGAAGCATCTCATCTTATTTATAAACGGTTTTTACGAGTGGATTGAAGAAAGTTCAATTCCTAAATACTGGAAGCTAGCTGTGAGAACCCCTCTACAAAAATGACGATAGGGAGGACCTCAGTAATTAGAAACTGATCGCTATTATATCATGCCAAATATTACAACCTATCATTGTTAAAAATAAAATGGCCTTTCAAAATGGAACTTTCTTCATCATAACCATCACGGGCTTAAAAAAAGGGGTGATTCAAAAACAACTTCTTATTTATGATGTCTTAAAATCGGGGAAAGGCAGTATCCAAGTCCATGATGTATTTTCAGATTTCAAGGAAGTCGGGAGCCTTCGACAGGTTCCTCGTGAGAAGTTTATAGATACACACCTCATGGTGTTAACGAGAAAGAACTAACATGATTATGGGTTTTTTATCGAACCGTAAAAAGTGGTTGTTGACTTTTTAATTTGATTAGATGCAGACGTAAATTCAGGAGTGCCTTAAGGGAAATGATGTAGGGCTCCTACTCTCCTTGCTTTACATTAACTACTTAAGCTCCCAGTTAACAGCAAACTTATTATTCGTAAACGACACCCTAATTTATACAGAAATAAGGGCAATGGCAGATTAAGGGCTACTCCCTATCAATTTAGATTAGATATCGGTGAGTTAGGAATAGGGGTTAGCATTAAAAACCATCAAATGCAGATTATTGAAGTGCTGAAAGAAAATAGAAGAGGAAAACAATGTAAATTACCAAATAGACGGGATCGAATGAAGCATCTCAGAACAGTTCTGGAGGTTTTGATGACAGATACAGTTTACATAACAATAGAAAACCCTTTTTCTGCCTTGAAAATTATTAAATTTTTCATTTTTTAAACATGAGATGTCCCTAAAGGTTGGACCAATTCATGTAGCTGACTTTAGCGGGTTTCAGCTAAAATATGCTTCTTTTATTTACTAGCTACTATTTGTTGATTATCATTGCTTTTTTTCACAAGGCTATATCATTTTCCACAGTGAACTTTGTATTGCTATTTATGGCGGTTTTTTTCAAAAATGTATTTTCTATTCATAATATCTTCGCAAATAAGAGCCTGCCTTATCTGAATAAACCCGGAGAGGATAAAAAATGGATTGATCGCATCTGTATAACAACCATGTTAAAAGAATGTTTTACAAATACTCATGTGTGGGACCCTATTTCCCCTTTTTCCATTTCATAGCTAATTGATTTTTAATATATCAGCTTTAATTTTACGAGACCCGACTGCTTCTCCCTGTGCTGAGGTCGCTGAGGCGTGGCGAGAGTTAGAGAGAGAGAGTGTGCGGGGTGGAAGTGCCGCGTTACCACATTGACTGCGATAAAGACAAGCACTAGCCGAGCCAAAGGTTCGAGCGTCCCCATAGCGGCAACCACGTGCCCTTTGTGCCTTTGGTTCCGATACGTTGCACAGTAGGCCCATTCAGCACTCAAAGCAATATTATATTCTCGTTATAAAACAAGTTTCCCTTGCTCATTTACGACTGAATAGACAAAAATGATTAATTATTATGTTTCCTCATATTTTCTCATTTTTAAATTGGGTCAATTAAAATGGAACTCGAGCCAATGAAATTAAAAATTAGACTTTACGAAAATTACCAAAGTTAGATCTTGACATTTGGGGATAATTTATATTATCAAAGACTGGAATCAATCGCCTTTTGCATGACCGATTAAACGTTGTCAAAAGGCTTTTTGGTGTTGGCTAACAGTCATTGGTCGACATAATTTTAACTGAGTCAGTGTTCGATGATTTCAGTTTGTGTCATTAGGGACAAAGTCTGAGAAAAACTCGGAATAGGCAAGCTTTTATTGTATTTAACTGTAAAGGGTAGATAAATTGAAGTTGAAATTTTAAATTACAATATTTTAAGTGTTAAATATGCACATCCCGGAATTACTTTTTCATAGTGAAACGTTTAGAGCATCTAAATGAAATGGTAACTAAATTTTAATCATACATATATGTATACTGCATAGAGCCTTTTCTCCGATGGAAAAGTAAACAGAAACCAAAATATTTGGGGATGAATAACGTTCGTGATATGTATTACGAGCAGTGCGTTATTAAAAGCGATTTAATATATCAATCGTTTTGGTAATCATTTAATATAAATGATAATAGCATCACTGCGGAATTAATTTTCACCGTCAAAGTAGTCCGAAATGATAATAACTAGCGTGGATAATTTTACGAATCAATGGAAAAGCATTTGAAATTGCTACAATTAAATTTGCATATAATATTCCAAGTTTACAATTTCGTGCATCAAAGATGACTGATAGCTCTTTTACAAGCAACTGAATTGAGTTCACCATTGCTACGTATTTATTTAATTTATGGAAAGGGAGGAAAATTGAATTAGATATATAGTAATAAGGCTGCGAAAAACCCCCTTGAAAGGATGAGGTTTGCTTAAAACTCTAATACTATATGCACACTTTGACATTAATATATTTTAATTGAAAGAGCATTATGCATTACTTAATAGTTATCTCTTTCTAAGAAAACTATTCGTTAATTATGTAAACTCTTACGAGGTATTTCCATCCTCTCGGCGTTAGAAAGTTGAATAGAAAATTCGAGTTTCCAAAGAAACTGCGGGAGATGCCGCAACAGTAACTTTTGATGGAGTCATCCGCTAATGTGCATTTCAATGCAATAATTTCAGAGAGTAAAAATCATTCACCTTGACTGGGATCCCAGTCAAGGCAAATGATTTTTACACTCTGAAATTGTTGCATAGAAATTTAGAGTATTGAATTTTACGCTTCAAATGATTGGTTCCTTCGTTTCATGCAAGTAAATTGCAAAATGGTTGCGCTATAAACCCATTTTAATATAGATGTATTCCGCCAATTATGCAATGATGTAAAAGAAGCTACTTAAAAAAATCTAAACTTGACGGTATTCTAATGGGCAGTAGAAAGAGATGCATTAGGAATCGTACATCTCCTTGAAACATGATGAGACAACCGATGAAACGAGAAGAGATGAGAAATTTATCGGAAGTGAGCGACTTGCGTTTTCAAGGCATATAAGATTTTTTGCTTTAAGTACGGTATCTATTCCATCATATATTAATGTGGTTTATAAATTGATGAAATTTGAGTGGCTACTCAAATTAGTGCATTAATTGATTTCATTTACTTCGGGTGAAAAGAAAAAGGCTCTGTTGTGGTACTAAAAAATCAATTTTCAGGCATCGAATTTTTTTCCAAAACAGTGTGAATGAATAATTTTAAAAGAACGACGACCGTTCAATGCCAATGGTTAATGCGAATGAACTCGTCAACATGATGACACGTGGGTCTTTCAGTAACTCATTAGAAAATATAAGAGATTACACTCGTATTATCCAAAAAAGTTGGATTTTAGCATCATCTCTCACTTGACTGCTATAAAAGTTTCATCCATATCCATCCATCTCGTGGTTTTATTTTAATAGTCGATTTAAGTAACAAAGTTTTGTTTATGTAGAAAAATAAACAAAATGAGTTTCGTGTTATTATGTTAATCTTCTATTAACAATGCTTAGTATCAAAAAGATCAAAATCGATTTTAATGAAGCTTAGGGAACATGTACTCCTGTATTTGTGACTGCTTACAATTGGGTAGGTGAGATTACACGTGGCCGCACTTCTACTAATGATGAACATCGTTCGGTGGGTCCAGTAGAAGGGTCTTCTCCTGAAATAATTGACATAATCGACGGAATAATTTTAAGTGATCGACGAGTAAAAATACGCATAAACAGTTGAAGCTACAGTCGCATCACAAAGCATATGATTTTCAATTGTTCACGAGATATTGGGTGTAAAAAAAAATATCGGCAAGATTAATGCTTCGTTTGCTCTCTGCGGAGAATAAACGCAATCTTGTGGTCGATTCGAGGGCTCGTTTGGTTTATTTTAGCCTCAATCCTTTCTGCATTTTAGCCGCAATTCTTTCTTTACTTTCTGCGTCGATATATAACTATGGACGAAATATGGAGGCATACACTACTTCAATCTTAAGACAAAGGGAACAGTTGAAACAGTACGTTTCTAAAGAAGATCAAACTCCGAAGAAGGCGAAGACGGTGAAATCGATGGACAGGGTGATGGCCACGTTTTTTGAGATGCACGCGGAGCCATCTTTATCAAATACTTGCAAAAAACAAATGGAAAGTATTATGCGTCGGTATTGCACCGGTTGAGCTAAGAAATCAAGAAAAAAAGTCCTAATTTAACAATGAAAAAAATTATCTTCAGTCAAGACAATGCTCGGGTGCGCACCTGCGCAGTTTCGATAGCGAAAATTACGGAATTAAAGTGCGCATTATTACAAAATCCACTATATTCACCAGATTTGGCCGCAGGGTATTTTTTTATTTACAAACTTGAAAAAAAGTAACTTGACGAAAAACGGTTCCCGTTGAAAGAGGAGGTCATCGTCGACACAGATTCCTATTTGAAGAAAATTTAAAATCCTAATTTCTGAACGGCTCAAAAAAAGGCTAGAGAAACCCTGGGAAGGGTGCATTGCTCTAAAGACTATTTTGAAAAATAAAAAAAACTGCCAAAATATTTCGAGTTTCTCTATTTTTTATAAGATCTTATTGAACGACCAATACATATTCGACAGTAAGATATGGGCGATATGCTCAAAAGACGACATGGGCAATTTTTAAAGTTCGGGTAAGAAGAAATGCTATCATAGTATCGTTCATAGTTACATTTTTGCAGTAAAATACACAATACGATTGGTATTGGCTACTATTCGACGAAGATCGGATCGTTTGAAGAAGTCGATGCACAGAGGTCTTAATTTGTCAATAAATCTTGTAGCATGGTTGTTATTACTCCACGTACTCCATGCCAGTTCAAAAAGACCGAATTAATTCCCCAGACGACCCTCCCTCCTTTGACACCACAGCGGAGTTTCCGATACACTTCCTCGCACTGCGCCGACAGCACACCACACGGGGCGGGGACGGGGAACGGGAATGCTTAAGGGGTGGGATTCGCGTGTCCCAGCCGCCCCAATCAGGTGTGGATCACACACACGCTCTCCCGTGCGGCCCCATCCATGATTCACGGCAAGGCGTTTACGACGAAGAAAGACTCCGGTGAGTCCCTCTCAAGGGTCCCAGTCTGACTGACCCTCGGTGAAAAATGCAAGGCGAATCTCTTTGAGTGTTTGTGTAGGCACGCTAAAGAGAGGGACTTTCCCCCTCACGCTCTTAAGGGAGCGAAGTGACTGCGTCAAATGCAGATGACTCCCGTCAATACGAAGCAAGACCTGCCGCAAGACGCAGGGCTACTTGAAGCCACAGAATCATAGAGCTAGATGGCACAGGCACCTGTCGAAGGTGGAACTTGACGGCATTGCCTACTATAAGGCTTTTATCTTGAAAAATAGGTTAACCGGTAAAATTTTTTAGCATGACCGAGGGTATAGGAACACATATCTCAAGAAAAGCTTTCCAAAGCGACAATATTAGAGCGAAACAATTGATGTCACAAACAAAACCAAGACACTGTAAAACTGACTATGACATCGAGCGCTAAGTCCGAACGTTTTTCTTTTATTTCCTTTTGACAGGATTTTCCCAAGGCTACAACTTCATTACAGTGTCTCCAAAGAGGTAATTCAGCCGAAGGATGCCCACCACGAGGAATACCGAAGGTAATACTAGTATATGGAAGATTTCTTTGGGCGTAAAGTTTTCAAATGTTTTTCTCAGAACAATCTAGACATCCAAATACCAAAGTTTATAACTCAAAGGTCGATTTGATGATTGAGGTTAGAGCTAAAATATTTTTCTAATATTAGTAATAAATACAGTTTGCCAATTGGTACATAATCCTAGCATCCCATAAATTGTTACCTAATTTTTTAGGGAATATTTTAAAGATTTGATTACTACCTATATTTACACATTTGCTTGCTCCGTAAGTTAACGCAAGGGCGTGTGGCGGGGATTGCTAGGTCAACAGCCAACATGCAGAAATATTAGTTCATGTTAGTGCCCTTATATATTAGCTCATTTAGTGCCCAATGCAGTAATTGATGCGCTTGACCAATTCATCAAATTCTATTATTCAAGTTTATGCAATATTTTCAGGGTCCTGCGTTCAGTTTCCTAATATTCGGGTATCATACGAGGGAAGAACGACACTAGAATCTGTCGATGACGGTGTCTCCTATATATTTCATTTAACCCCAGCGGTCGAATCTACCATCATACCATAATTTGGACCATAATAATTTCCCCTGTGCCGTAAGAACAATCAGGTATCCTGGGCCTTTCTTTATGTCCAATTCTCCTCTCTTTGTGAATCAGGGTGCTTCCTAACTAATTCCTCCAGCGTACCCGCAACGCCTACCCACTTCTCGTAACAATTATTAACAAATAGATTTTCTCTGAACCTTACCTAAATCTTTCATAAAAGGTTTTTCCTAATAATTTCAGATAATACAATCCGTCGAACCTAGTTTTTTTGAAGACTAACCCCCATATTTTTCCAGTATGTTGGGGCAGTTTTGACGTCAGTGTAACACCAAAGTATTTTACCTGTTTTGAAATATTTGATGTTTATCTGATATTTTATTCCGAAACCTTAGTCCTTTACATTTACTTGGTAATAGATTATAACCCCCATTATTTTCACCACTCTGGTATCTGGCCTAAATCGTTACAGAGTCGCAGGCTATCAGGAAATAATAAGATCGCTGCTGGCGAGATGGTTTTATCGATTAATGTATAACAGGAAGAGTAGGGGGTCCTATGTCATTTCCCTGGGGCGCTCATGAAGTTACATTTGCCTCCAATCAAATCAAACCATCAACGACAACTTTTGTTTTACGATTAGATAAGAAGTCAGTCCAGTTAGTTATTTTCTCGTTCCCACAATAATCTCTAAAATTGTGAATTAATTTTTTATAAGGGACCTTGCCGAAGGCTTTCTTTAAATATAAAAATACAGCATCAACTTGGGTATTCTTCCCTTCCCTTGATTACAGGAAATCCTAAACAAAAAGACTCAGTGTATATTTTAAATGATCCTTTTCCCAAAACCCGTCCTGGTTATGACAGGGTACGTATCTTCTGTCGAGATAAGTAATTATATTGCAAATGATTATCTGTTCTAAGAGTTTGCTGGGCATTAATTCAAAGCAATCGGTTTCTAATTAATGGGGTACTCCCTATGTAGTTGCCTCTGTAGGTGGCTTATGTAGGTTAGCTTGCAGGATCGAGGCATTGAACCTTTTTATATTGACTTGTAAAAACAGTCTTAAATTAAGATGCGATGTCCTCCGCGATTTCCGTCATCACTCTAGCGGGGATTTCTTTCGGAAGTTGCTTTGGTTTGTATTTATGAGCTGCTTTTCCATCCATTGATGGGAAAATAGCATATCGCTCATGATCTCTTCAGGTTTGTTGGAGTACTTTGTTTTGTGGAACAGTTTATTTGATGCAGACGCTCTAACAGAGTTTGTTTAATATATTCGCCTTTTTTACACTGCCTGTAAAACTTCGCATTTTGCCTTTAAAAAATATACTGTGTGAAGCTTCATTTGTACTTCTCTGACGTAATGGCAAATTGATTCAGGGTTGTCCTCTAAATATTCGCATGAAATTTCGCTTTCAAAGTTACGAAAGGCTTGGTTAAAATCTTTTTTGTTCTTAATTAACATGCTACTAGGTTTTCTTCTGAGATCTTCAATAGATTTTAGTAGTTACCTCTAAACATTTTAAAAATTTGAGCTTTAACATCTTAAAGCCAATTCAACCTCTCTGTTGCACTATCGCGGTCCTTATTTTTGCGTTGAAATTCGTGAGGAATAGACTGTTTCATCACGTTTCGCATAATATTACAAATAATTTTCACATGCACTTTGTATGAGAACTTTGAGCTTTCAATCTGAACGCTTGCAGTTCGAGTCTTCAACTCCCCCCGTAACCCATTTAAGTTCCCTTTATTGGATTATATACCTTACACTTTTCTCTATCATTTCCGTGAACATAGCTTTAATTTCTTCTAAAATAACTTTTGTGATTATTTATTACCTCAGCTATATCCACGTTTGTAATAACTTCTGTCGTCAATACGGATTAATGGGTAATATGCATCGGAAGATAATGATTCTCCGGTTGAAGAAATTTTTCTACACCATTATGATTTTATGACCACCTGCAATTTCCTCAAAATATTCATGCTAACGCGCATGATTAAAATAATAAGTGCAAAATTGAAAACTGAAAATACCCTCTGGCTCAGGACTCCATTGAGGCTTGCAGAGTCGACGTGTAAGCCTCCTGGAATTAATGGTCTAGTCATCATGGAGAACGAGGAGAGCGTTTAATTATTGGAGGCTGAGGAAATGGGAGCGCGGGGGATGAAGAAAGAAAATGCCTGCAATTGAAGCTAGCCAGAGGCGTTGGCCGGCAAGAGCTGCGAGATACGTACGCATTAATATGATACGTAGTACTACCTCCAAACTTTGTTGAGGCAGGTTTATCGCTGAAAGGGATAAAATTGGGGGAAATTTTGCAATAGAATTAAAGCTGTCAAAAGGTCAAATTCTTACATCTACAGACCAGGTGGTGCACTTGAAAGTGGCTAAAAATGAAACCGGAATATTAATATTCATCAATATTTTCTTCAACTTATTTGCAAAAGTTCATCAGAAATGAAAACCATTAGTATTTCCCATTAAGCCAGTATATTTTTAGAAGAAGGCTCCGACGAGAAGCGTCTCATGCGTCTGATCATGCTACTTTTTCTTTATTTGTTACCCGTCTCAATTTATTATTTAACTCTTTGTGCTTCCTTCTGCCTAACTCTGTGTTTAAATTCTTCCATTTCCTTCCCTCTTCCGTGAATCCTTTTTTCTTGTCCTTTTCCCATTTACGGTTCCTATAGTTTATTTTCGACTTTTGATATCCCTTTTTGATATATACAAACACACACACCCATATATGTGTTTATATATATAAGTGTATATATAAGTATGTATTATATATATATACGAGTATGTGTGTGTGTGTGTGTGTGTATGTCATAGTATATATACATATATAATATGTATACATATGTTAATAATTTTTATATATGTATAATAAATGCGGACTTTACACCTTTTCTATTGCTTTGAGTTTGAGTGGAGGGTCGGTGGGTGAGAGGGATGCGAAAATGGAAACACTGTAGCATTCGCCAACGGGAGTGTTTTGCTCGGAGACGGGCTATGGGATTTGGAGAATCCCAATCAGCGAAGAATGCTTGCATAAGGCAGAGTGGTTTTTCATCATAATGTTTTTGGGTTGTGGTTTACTGTCCAATATCGAAGGCAGGACATAGTTGGTACTTCTGAAGGTTAATTACATTGCTGGAGGAACACGAGGAGGAGGGAATGGGTGGGAGAGAGTTATGAAGCGGGTGGAAGAGAAATGGGGTTCGGGTTTTGAAAAAAGGACATGTTTTACGTCTTGGTTTATTGCAGGGCATGGGAGTGACTTTGAGAAGGACCGGCGATTTGACGAGTGGTTTAGTTGATTTGAGGAGATCTGATGAGTAAGCGGGGGGTTTGAAAGTAACGGAGGGACATTAGGGATAAATGTTGGTGGTTGAGTTGTAGTTCTTGAAGATAAGGTAGAGATTTTTAGAATGGATCTCAAAGAGTCTATGCCAGGGGCCTCCCCTTCCATCCAGTGTCCTCATCCTCTTCTTTTGAAACCTCCTCCTCAGTATCTTCTCTCTCTTGGAAGGAAGGTTGTTTTGCCACCGAAGATTCGGAATACGTGTGAGTTTGATTAGCATGTGTTTTTCTGTGTTTTTGTTCCCTAGTGCTATCTCGCTGCTCCATTTAAATTGTTAATCAAACCCGTGAGAATTTTCTTCAAGGTATACATATATACATATATATATATATATATATATATATATATATATATATATACATAAATATATAACCCCCTTGTATAATGCGTAAACAAGACGATGTATTTACTGTTTTCACCGCGATAGTTGGAGGAAGAATCTTTTGTTGGGGGAAAGCGGAACACCAATTATCTACATGAGAAAACGAAACATATAATGGCGTTATTGGCATTTATTTTACAGACGAATTGCAGAATTTATTTGCTATGAAAATCAAAAAGTAAGCTAAAATAAAATGCACTGTCTCATTCACCGCATTCTAAGAAAGTAAATGTAAACATTCGTCGTTTAAAATAAGTTAATTGAGTATATGAGGGCAATTCCAAAATTGAGGTCTCAATTTTTTAAGAAATATGAAAACGCTTATTTTCAGTTGATAAAACAGCGTTTCAAACCTTGAACACTTAAATTTTCTACATAATTTCTATTTCCGTTAATGTATTTTTTTAGGCACTTCGGAATTTTTGCATGGCCATGTGATATACTTTATTAAAATACACAGATTCAGAACTTGTTTATTTCAAGGTGCTTATTAGCAGTTAAAATTATCTCAAAACAAAATGATTTTATCAATATTGATGACAAATTGTTGCATTTTTTACGACAAAAAAGGAAACTTGGCATACATGGGAGTCGCAAGCAGAACAGGTTTCTTTACTTAATGAGGGCCACGTCTACTAAACACAGCTGTGATACGACGTTTTCAGGTTCCCAAGACTAAAATTAAAATCTGGTAACAAAGAATTCCAGGCACCCAGTTAACACAGATCCAACCCAGGCAAATGCCATTCCTTGTTGCTTAGCGGTGGCTCTGTCATGACGTCTCAATGAAGGATGTTTGTGCGGCGGGTGGCCGAGGCGTGCTGCCCCCTGCCGGGTCGGCGACGAACAACAACGGCGGCAGTAGGTGAGACCTCGCGATAACTCTTCCATCTTCTTCGGCCCTCCTCTTTTAATCCCCTCTCTCTCGACTCCCACCCCCACGGGGCATCCTGATAAGGGCGTCCTTTGGCATTCAAATCACGCACGCCTTCCCCTCAAAAGCCAGAAATGCCCCCCGGAAAACCACCACGGGTTTCATCCTCTATGAGTGATATTTTAGGGCCAGAAACATAAATTGAGCTTTGAACGCTTAGTATACACGCAAACATACAACATCACTCCACGCAGAGATATGCAAAAGCATCAGTGAACAGGAGAAGAAAATGAGGGAAAGGAATGAAGGCCCAGGGTAAGAAAAAAAAGAGTACGTGCGTCTCTCGAGCATTCTAGTATGAGTGCTAAGAACCTCATGTTCATTCGGCAAACTAGGGTCGACTACATAGGAAGAATTGCATTTGTGCGATTACAGAGAGCAGAAAGCCACGTTTGCAAAGGCAGACATAGTAGTTGGAACGAGAAGAGTTTGCTCACACAAGATAAAGCAAACAGCGAAAATTTTCCGAACAGTTCCACAACTTACAGAAGAAACAGGCATAATTGATTGGGTGGGGGAACATTCATTGCTCTAAATTCACATCTCAGTAGCCAACAACTTGAATGCGACGAAAATGACATAGAAGCTTTTGGTTCACCGTAAAGGACTACAACGACAGAAGCCTATTTGTGTGCTTATTTTACAGACCCCAAAATGGAATCTCCAATATAGATATTCTAAACAAGCTCGACGACCAAATATCGACTCTCGGGAACAAACAGCGACAGTATAATCATATTCGTGGGTGATAATAATCTACTGTCAATTCATTGGGACTCTTACTGAGATGGAAAATTTGCCAAAAACATGGATTCATGCCAAGAACTCATATATATTCGCAAAACACTCTTCACATTAAATTGTTAAATCAACTCCACGCGGATACAGCATACTTGATTTATTCGCAACTTCAGCGCCCGAAATCATTACAAACGATGAAATTATGTTTGGCATCAGTGACCACAAAACTATTGTTATAGAAATAAAAACTAAGTTCGCGAAAATAAAAAAGAAAAGCGTAAAAGTACTTATTCAACAAGGTAGATTTTAACGGGCCATGAGAAAATTTAAAAAAATAGATAGCACAATAAAAGATAACGCCGCGAAAATCAATACTGAGAACACTTGGAAATATTTCTTAAATATTATACGAGAAGGAATGAAGACGCATATTCCACTCAATCTTAAATGCGATAGTAAGGAAAATAGATGGCACAATGGAGAAGCCGGACCGGCATTAAGAAGGCAAAGAAGGCTGAAATCACATTTTAAAAAGAACTTGAAAAGTGAAGATGTAGTTTTTATGAAAGCGTCGAACCAGATGCTAAACAAATGTCGTAATAAACGACAGGTATCATGCGCAAAGCCCTACCATTCCTTCAAGTGTAAAATGCTATCCAAAAACATTATGGCCCTATGTTAGAGAAAAACAGGGTGAACGTTCAACTGCCTATTGTTTGAAGATGGAAAACGGCGAACTTATTACAGACAGCGTGAAAAAGGCAAATATTTCAAACAATTTCTTCCAGAGGATTTAGAATGAAGACACAAACGCACCAAAAGAGCTTCCTTACCCACCCGGGTAACACATGAGCGATATAACACTGACCAGGAAGGGAATAGAATATCTAATCCGTAATATCTAAGCCAAAAAAGCAGGAGATCCGGAAGAAATACTTGCTAGAATATTGATGGAATTAGCTGAAGACATTGCCCCGTTTTCAGAAATTATTTTTCTAAAATCGATAGAAGAAGATTAAATGCCTCGCGACTGGAAGCTAGCCCATATAGCTCCCATCTAAAAAAGCGGCGATAGGGAGAAACCAACCAATTACCGACCCATTTTCTTAATATCGATCTCTTGTAAAATATTAGAACGCAATTTTGTCAGTAACATTATGAGATTTCTGGGAAGTAGGAATATACTAAGCCAAAACTAGTACGGATTTAGGAAGAGCAGATCTTAAAAAAAAACGATCAGGTCATTTCATTCACGATATACTTAGATCGTGAGAAAACAACACACAATTTGATGCAGTATTTCTGGATTTAAGGAAAGCCTTCGATAAAGTCCCACTCAAACTTAAATGCTATGGCATCAATGAGAAAATAATAAACTGAATTGCAGACTTCTAGTAAAATCACAAAAAATAGTAGTCATCGATGGGTTGGGCTCAATGGATAATGTAACTTCGAGAATCCCGTAGGGAAGTGCAGTAGGGCCGCTCCTATTCTTAATATGCGTTAATGTCTTAAGCTCATACGCTAATAACAATCTCAGATTATTTGCTGACAAGACGGTGTTATGCAGAGAAATAAGAGGCTCATAAGATTGCGAGTTACTCCCTAGACTAAGACTCAATCCCGCATTGGTGCAAGGAATGGAGTTAAATGCTTAATATAGATAAATGCGCAGTTTTGAAATATTGGAGCAAGGAAGCGAGGAACAGGACATAAGCTATGAAGTAGAGGGTTCAGTGCTAACTACGGCCGATCATGTTAAAATGTTTAGGAGTAGTTCTGATACCACGCCTTTCATGGGGGGCACATATCAGGGGAACATGCGGATCTACCTTAAAGAAAATCGGTTTCTTCAAACGAGTGGTGGAGAAATGTAACGATAAAGTAAAATGAGGTAGTGTTTCACTATTGCTAGGCCTCATTTGGAATATGTCGCAAGTATTTGGGATTCTTGGGAGAAAATTTGACAAAAAGAATTACATTAAGTCCAAAGAAAATCCTCCAGAGCCGTGAAAAATTGTTGTAATAAGAAGACCAAAGTGACAGGCCTTATACGGGAATTAGGCAGGGAGCCACTCGAGATGCGAAGCCACTAGATGCGAAGAGAACAAGCGAGACTTAGACTTTTAGAAAGGTTCAGAACAAACGAGTTAAACAATGACACTGAAGGATAAGGGAGATAGATTCCAGATAGATAAGATAAGGGAGATAGATTCCAGTACTGATACAAGTAGACACAGATGAGACAGGACAAGATTAAACGTTACGGTATATTCGTGGGCATTGTATATTTATGTAAGTTGATAGGATATGTATTTGCATGCGTGTAAGTTATAAAAGTTTTTGCATGAATGTATATTATTTTGTGTGTGTGGATTGGCATGAATTTATGGGCTTTGCATGAGGTTTTATTCTCTTTTACGATTGGTGCCACCCTACGCCCCACGCCACACGCCTTCCGGGGTACTCTGTAGATGTAGCATAATGAAGTACTTGTATTTCCTGGTATGATACACAACCACATATCACAGCGTTTCTTCCACTTTTCTAAATAACCGGCAAACTGCTTTTTCGGAATGGTCATTAGCTGCCTCGTCGCATTCTCTTTTGTCTCGTCAACGTCAAGAATTTCCTGCTGCAGTTGCAGGGAACTTTCACCAAGCTGTAAATGATGGCGCAGGTTTTATAAATAAAAGTAACGCTGGAGGCGAGTCATGGGACAACGGATATGCCCTGAAAACAAAATCCAGTCTTCCCAACATTCGGTGAACGAGATAAAAGAGAACCGAGACATAGGGATAAAATTTATTCTGTACACTAAATATTCCTTATAGTGTTGTAAATTACAGCTATTAATATTGATATTTTTTGTTTTAGGACACCGTACATTGATGTACCTCACAGTATGGGGAATATGGAGGCTGGAAGTGTGATTTTATGAAGTGCGAATTTCATTCATTTGAAAGATTACAGTTCCCGGCAAAATCCACGACGAAATGATGGCTGTTTATGGAAAGGATATGGCATAGCTGGAATGTCGAAATGAATTTTCAAGCTGTCCACACGTCCGTCAGAGACGATCCAAGAAGAATCACTCACGGACGACGCTGCCACAGTGTAGGCAGTGGAATACTTTGTCCTTCTAGACCGAAAAGTAGCCATTCAAATGCTCACGAATAAAAGTGATCTTAGCTACGCAGTGTGTGAAAAATATTTCACGAAGAACATCACATGTCAAAGGTGTCAGCACATGCTGGTTTTAACAACAGCTAACTCATTTTCGGAAGAAAATCACGGTGCGACCGACAACCAAAGCGAAGCGGCTTTGAAATTTTACCACATCTGCCCTATTCTCCCAATCTCACCCAAAACGACTTATACATATTCTCAGAACTCAAGAAACTATTTCGGGGTTGGAAATTTGACATTACAAATGATGTCATTCAAGGGGTGGAACAGGGATATTCATAACAATCTGCTGGGTTCTATTATGACGGCCTTCCAAAGGTCAAGGAACGCTGGGAGAAATTTTTAACCCTAGGATGGTGATTTTGTAGAGAAACCTTAGGAATAAAAGAAAAGATTCCACTTCTAGAATATTTGATAGTAATTATTTATCGTATATACATTTATATACGTATATATTTATCAAATTTACCCTCTCGCATGCACTAAACATTTTTTATGTGTAAGTGAATAGATTTGCATAAATGGCTGGTGTCATAACACCCCCTGCCACACGCCGTAATGGCGGCTTTTCATTGTGTGTTTATAGATGACAAAGTTTTTGGATGTAATCTAGATAGTATTAACATATTCGCATTATGAAGTAGTGTAAAAGGAAGCATATGTCGTATTTAGAGATGAATTACATGTTTTGCGAGCGAGTCGATCCGCGCGCCAGCATGTTAGTGGTACGGGGATGGGGAGGGTGTGTGAGGGTGGCGGCGCGTACCTTTGATTAAGAACGCCTTGTGGGCAATGGGGGAAGTAGGGGTGTGTGCATCTTCCTTTCCATTTTGAGGAATAACAACGCCTCTATCCATTTGAAAGGTTTGTTTGAGCCCTTTCCATCTTATTTTAGGAGTTTAAAGAATAAGTGTAAAGCAGCCACTTGGTGATAAACTTCATTAGTCAGTGATTATTATACTATTGTACTTATATAATATTGTTTGTACGTGACGTTGACGGCGTGAAAATTTGTATTGCAAAAGTGAATGAGGTGTTAACGGTGCGTGATTTTGAACGGTATATGAAATTGAAGAGTGCGTGATTATGGACGGAGTGCGGCGATGAACGGAGCATTGTAGGTATGGTGTGAAGCTAGTCCATATGTGATGATAAAGGTGCGGTTAGTGATCTTTAAGTGTCATCGTATGTAAGAGCATTTTCTCTCATATCTGTTCTTCTTGTGCATGTATGCATGTGCATTGTAAGAGTGACCATTGACCAGACCTGACCGTTTCCACCAGGAAAATTGCCTAAATGCAACGAGGTTAATAGTAATAATAATAGTAATAATAATAATAATAATAATAATAATAATTATTATTATTATTATTATTTCACTCCTATCAACGCCCATTCTCACAAAAAACTAAAGTACATGCATGCTTAACCGTCTTCTTTGTTGTACAAGAACTTCCTCACTCCAACAATATCTACAGACATGCTCTCACTCTAGCTCGCTTACAATTTGATTTCAAATCCCGTCAAAAACCTAGATTAAACCTCAAGTCTCACTCATAATTGCGGACAGCAAACACAATTCCTCTCCCTCACCTGGCTTTACCCTTATCAGCGCGGGCGCATCATCCCCCGCGGCAGGTGGAGCGGAGCGGTCAGGGTCTCGCGCTATTCTTCTCTTCTCCCTTGTGTGCTGCCCATCGTTGCTCTGCGCTGCTCTCCTTGTTTCTTTGAAGATAAACAAAATGCCGTGTCCGTTTGCCGCTGCTACTTTCAACTTGTAAAACCTTACCTTGTTTGTTTTTCCTTCTCATTCGGGGCGCGAGTGTTAGCGCCTGTTGAAAAGCTCAGTTTCCGGCCGCTTCTCTTGACTTGTTAACTGGGGCCCTTCAAGGCATTTCACCCTGTCGCCTTCAGCTGATTTCATGCTACGGAAGCCATTATGCCTCTAGTAGTTAAGCCAAGGTCCTCGGAAAATAGGTGACCGTCGTTCTAGTTTTTGTAAACTAACGAATAGCACGAGCGGATTCGTAGAATGCTGATTATTCATTTTAAAGGTCAAAAGGAAGACTAAACAATCTCTACGGGTTTCAAGTGAGAAGTTTTTACAACATATTGCCGTAGCGAGGGCGTGCTAAGTTACATTTCCCATTGCCCTTCGAGATGTAGCAAAATAGGCCATTTAGTCGTTGTAATTCATTCACAATGTCCTCCACAGACTCATTGTATCGATGTAGTTTAGTTCTAAGATGTTGTACGTATTTATTTTATTACTATGAATGCATAATTTGTGAAATTTATCAGTAAGTTTAGCATTGTAAATGTGTGACGAGGGGTTAGGTGTTATAAGAGACTCCCATAGTAGTATCAACCTTCCCCAAAATAAAGACGACTAAATATATAAATGTATTTACTATTCTCTACCTCGTTGAAATGCTTCTTCATCAGCCACTCGCTCTGACCATTCTATTTTCATAATTTTTAATTAGGTCACATTTATATAGCTTATAACTCTTCATCCTCTCTACTATATATCATTCTCTTAAAGAATAATATCCTTATTTGTTCCTCGGGTGTCAGCAATGACTGTTAAGGATCTTATAAATACTATACTTTTAAAATACGTACACAAAATTGAAAAAAAACGAAGCTAAAAAGGGAAAACAAGCGTAAGCTCTACATCCAAATGGAGCAGGTATAATGGCAGGGCGCTACTTCGTGACGGCTTCAGGCGGAGAACTCTCATCGTCGGCTTAAGCGCATGAGAGTTGTGTTCCGAACCGCTGCCGGAATTGGGACTCCAGGGGGCGATAGCATTGCGCAATACAATCTTCGAAATAATCTCGCGAGTTTTTACGTCACCATTCCATAACCGCCGGTGGCGCAATAAAGAGTTGTAATCCATTAAGGAATGGAGGAATTTAATATTCTATTCACGGCACCTTGAGCGCCGGAAGCATTAACGTCGTGGCTGCGATTAAAAGTGAAGCAGAAGACACGACCAGCAGATATTCCCGAGCGCACATTCGTCTCGCAATTAAAAGAGGGGAACGAAATATTAGAGCCCGAAAAGGAATATTCATTAATTAAAGGAACAGTTTGATCTGTGCCATATTCAATATACGAGTGGATGAGGAAGCAAATCGTTGGTTTCTTGAGGCCAGAAAGAATGGGTTAATGGAGAGGACGATTGATGAATGAGAGGTTTAAGCCATTGGACAATTGGAGGAAAGAGTGTGCGTTTTTCTCCGGGGAAATTTCCTTGGGTGTTGAATGAGTAATTGAAGAAGAGATGAAGAAATAAGGGAGGAAACTGATGCCGTGAAAGTGAACTTATCCGAGTACAACACCCTTTGAAAAGCAAAAAAAGAGGGAGCCATGTTATTTAGAGCAACCATTAAACATATTAGACCCATTTAGATCGCCCATGAATTTATTAATATATATATGCATACATTTCTGATGAATAAAGGCAAAGACCTGGCACGCGACACGTGGAATTTAGGACACCCACCGCCAATGTATCTTCACGCCTATATTTAAAATAGTTTTTATTCCGATCTAAAACGTTAAATTGGTATATTAACAATTTTCAGCAAGAATTCTAACTCTCCTCAAGGGAGTTAGAACATCCTCTACTTAGGCGTCAAGTCCATTCTCGGTAGCACCTTTAAAATTGCTCTAAATATTTACTGTTTCCGAGAAACTGAGCTATAATTAATATTTTTGTAAACACCGGCGAGGGGGTGGTGCTTACCATTTGATGTTGGGAGTTTGGGATTGAAGCAGATATTACGAAAATGCCTCAGAGACAACCATCCAGCCAACAGGAAAATGAAAGATGAATATTTTTTTCATTTCATATTCATCTTTTCCTTAATTTACTATTCGGGGTAGAACTTAATACTTTTGTTTTTAATTTTCTTTGGGACTCAGAGGACCACCTGAAAGTAAATTTAATGAAATTATATCCTATATCAAATGAAAATGTAAATCAGACAAAGTTTTGGAGAGAATAAAAACGCTTTAAACGAGTAATCATGACAAGATCACTTAGAGAAAACTCGGGACGGAATACAACATGCGTCTATCATGAAGGAGAATGTTTCAATGTAGTAATTACGTTGAGAGTAAGCTAGAAAGAAAAGAATATTTGGAGAGGAAGTGAGAAAATAAAGGATTGATATTCACATGTAGGGCCACACAGAGTGTTGGGAATTGTTGCTGAAACCTCCAGAGGTAACCCTTTTGGGAAATGCTTTTCCCTTTCTCAAGTACAATATATTGAATGGGCAAACGAGCGAAACCCGTACTCTACGGAATAATTCCTCAAAACTTTCTCAACGGATACACTTCAGCGGCTGGGATCGGATTTAAGGGACCTGATATGGCGATTACCTCCTCATCAAAAGAGATTAGGGATTGGTTTTGCCATGGTCATATAAAGTAGTAGATATCGTCACATCGAAACCAAATAAAGGTAGCCAGGCTTTTTTAATTTTGTTAATAATGTAACTTTTAAACCAACTTTATCTACATTTCATTTGTGTGTATGTGACCTTCTGCACGTAGACTCCCACCCGCACCGATCCCACCGCACTTTCCCCGAGCGACTTCCACCGCACCGTCTATTTCTTGAAGTTAGTAGTTCAATCGTTGTACCCTCTCTTCTCTTCTGTGTTTTTATGTGTTTTAACGATTAAGAATCAAGCAAAATACATTCAATGCGTTTTTGGGACGGCTTGGAGAAAAAAGGATGAATTATAATAGGAAAAAAATATTTTCTCAGGTGTGGGGAAAACTTATCCGCTAAGTCCTGTTCTTCCCTCTTTTCTTTAAGATAAATGGATCTGGTTTTATTTTTTTGGGTCACGATCACTTGAATCCCAGAATATTGTTGACGACTGTACTATGTCCGCCTCTATCTTGTGCCCAGAAGCAAATAAGCTTCCCTCTGCCACTTACTACACTGTTGCACGCGGGATAGAAAATTAAATTGTGAAGACACAGAGGTCAAAGAAGCAGTTAAACCGGAGCATCATATTTTTTAGAAAGAAAATAATTTTTGCTAAGGGGTCTGAGATACACAGATGTGATAAAATGAAAATAAATTCTATGAAAATACTAAGGTAAAACCTTCAATTAAACATATTCCCTTCATGCAATAGGTTTCAAAGAGGAATGACCGTTAGCGACGAGAAAGTTTTTGAATTGAAAATGTTTTTAATGACTGTGGAAACAACCTGAAAGCTTCCTCGTGGTAATGCAATATTTTTGTTCCAGAGTGAGAGAGAATTAAAAGCATTTTTGAATCACAATGAGGACGTGGGAAGCGCTTCTCATATTCCCACGCACCCGGAGGGGGGAAGCCGATATTTACGTTGGACGCCCTGACCATTTCTTCCAACTACTCACTCTCCGGCAACCTGCTCCCCCTTTTAATCCCTTCCTTCCTCACCGGCCACAGACTGGATGCTAAATGAATGGGACCCTTGACGCTGCCCGGGAAATGTCTCGCGAGGCATGCCTCTTACTTCCATCTACCACTTGGCCCCCAGACCCCTATGGTGCATTTGAATGGGGGGAAAGTTTAAAACTTCTGAGCATGTATAAATTTTTAGAATTCGGCAAGCTCCTGGAGAGCGTGGGATTCCCAACTTACTCTCGTGCACCGTGAAAAACTATGTATTTGGCGTTCACTTTACCGCTCTATATGAGTGAAAAGGAACAAGGCATTCCCCAACAAGAGAATCGAAGCATTTACACGAACAGTGGTCGCCAATGTTACATACAGGACCGCGTGTTACTTGTTAAGAATTATCGCGAAAGTTTTCACGAACGATTAAATTATCATAACATTATTTAGGTGAATATTAATAATGAATGGGTTTTTCACGCTGGGAAGTGTTTGTGAATTGCCTTTTAGTTTGTAGAAAAGTCTAAATTTCGTAAAAAAACTTTTAGATTCCACTTGATTATAAAGTTTAGAATTAATCTATTCAATTATTTTTATTCACTTGAAAAAATGCTGTCTTAACGCAATTGCAAGTTTCAAAGGTTAGTCAGAAAAATTATACACCGTACGTTTGAAAGCTAATTCATATTCAGATATATAGAGAAAAAATCCTATAAAAGGTACATGTCAGTGGTGAAAGATTGTTATGTGAACCAAAATTGCAATAAATTAACGTTACTCAAAATACTGCTATTTTGATCGCAGAATTTTCAAGAGACTAGAACCATAGATCAGTCCAAACGATGTTTTTTTTAAAATAGTAAATTTACAAGAGAGTGTATCATTACAATATGCAATCAATTCACTTTTAAACAGAATAATTGGGATTTTAAAATTTCTGTTTTGTTTATTATGAAATTTCATACGACCCAGATCCGCGAATCACTTCTTAAAATGATCAGCAAATCATGTCGCTAATCTCTTCAATAAGATTTTACCTAGCAATATCTTATATTTCAGGCAACAATATTTCACGGGGAGGTACATTAACGGTAATGTAAACCTAAATCAAAGACCTCGTCCTTATGCTGGTTTACAAAGGCGGGTGGGTAAATCACTTGATAATTCGTCTGATATTTATTAATCAACTTAAGATTGGCGGTGGATTTTTTTCTCTGTATCAGCATGCGGTAACCCAGAAGGCTCTGGTAGACATTAGGAAAAACATTTGGCTTGGAATTTACGGCGGATATCCAGAGGTAACTACCGGATGACTCTCGGGGCAGTAGGCAAAATCTCTATCCATATAGGATTAAAATCGCTAGTAAATATACCTGATATTGCCCAATTTTTCTGCTGCAACGTTCAATCCAGGCATTGCAGTGTGAACTCACCCGAAATGGCGCCACGTAAGACGGATCACGAACAAGACAGCTGAGGGAAAAAAGGCGACTTTTTTTGAAAGAAATTAAACCGTCCTAATCATTAGAAGTTGGATTTAAATATAAAACTCTTTCGATTACTTTCACCATGTAAAAAGCATTCGCCTTGACCGGGATTCGAACCGGAATCCGAAATGTCGTTTACATAAAGTAGGAATGAAAGAGGTCCGACGACATTTCCCTGGGGAACACTGAAGTAATTTCTAATGCATTTAAGCTAACCGCCTGTGACCACTATTTGTACCCGACCATTCAAAAAGTCTGACCCAACCCCGGATATTTTTATCTATGCTTTTATTTATGCTTCTAGCTTTGCGAGTAGTTCACAATGAGGTTCTTTGTCCAAGACTTTCTAAAAATTTAGAAAATCTTGTCCACTCGAACATCGCTCTCTCCTGAAGTAAGAATATCATGAACGAAAAGAGCGAGTTATTTATATCAGTATCCATCCTTTCGGAAACCGTGCTGATTCTAAATTATTAACTCCTGATAATCGAGGTGTCTCACGATCGAAATGGCAACTATGTGTTCCGTAACTATTTAAAGCCTTGGCAAGCAACACGATTGTCTTATGCCTTTCGATTCTTCTTTCTGTCTTTTCCCAGAAATATCTGGCAACAAGATAGCCACTCGCACTTGGAAAGCTCACTGGCTATTCCTGGATTTGAATCCAGAATCCTCAATAATTCAACGGTTTGCCCACTACACTTCCACGCCGCTCGGCGTTCGCTGAAGAAATCAAAGATTTGAAATGAAAGGAAATGCTGGAAGGATGCACATCAATAGTTACGGTTTGCCTATGAAAGAGCCTTTGTCGCGAAAGCTCACAATTTTAGAAGGAGGACATTTAAAGGGCACGTTTATTAGCGTTGAGAAGTTGACGGTTAAGTGAAAACTTATCACAGCAAACAATCTTGTTAACAATGCAACAATTTCAGGGCGTAAAAATCATTCGCCTTGACTGGGACTCGAACCCAGATCCCTCAATATCCGGTCGAGTGCTTTAGCCACTTAAGCTACCGAGGCGTCCTCTTAAACTCTGAAATTTTGGGGCTTTTAAAGGAACTAGATGGTATGACGAAATACCGTACATACAATGTCACATGCATTCGTAGTCGTGCGCGAGGCGCCACTGTCCACGAGGTTAAAGCCAACTTTAAACACTTATGGTGTTTTCCCTTTGACAAATTCCAAAGAAACTGCGGGAGATGCCGCAACAGTAACATTCCGGCAGAAAGACATAAGGCGATGTGAGTGTAATCGGACAGCCAATGAGAAAAGGAAAATATTTTCTATTTATTAAGCATGATGATTGGCAATGGCAGATCCAAGGTAGCACCACGGAGAAGCGAAAGCCAAGAATGAACTATCCAGCGGAAAATTTCACTCGCCACCAAATATATAGTTCACATTTCGAAGACTCCTCCAAATATTAACATTTTCTGCTTTTTCAGGCATTGAGGGAGTAGTACTGCAAATATATATAAATAGAACTTGGAAAAGAATGGGAACGTCAGAGAATGACGAAGATCAAATGAAAATATGGGAAACTAATGATGAGACTTCACTGGGAGAGAAAGAAGAAAGAGGTACAGTGGAAGAAACGAATAACGAATGAGGATGAGTCATATCGGAAACATTCGGAAAGCCAAAGGAAAAGGCATCGCATGAAAAAAATAATGTAAGGTGTGAATGGTAAAGAATATGAAAGCTTGAAGGTGTTCAGCGATAGGAGAAACCATTGAATAGCTACATAAGCCTGGAGTTAATTAAGTATTAAAGGTTTACAGTCATGGAAATGAAAAAAGAGCTTTGAATAGTCGCGAGATTGGTTGATTTTTGCGTATATTGGATTTTAAAATTACACATTTATGCTGAAGTAGCATGATAGAATTGTCCCTAAAATTGAAATAATACTTTCACTGCGGAAAATGCAGCGCATGGAATGAGAAAGCAGAAAGGTTATTCATAGCAATACAAACGCGGGCACGGGACAACGACTTCGGGATCGCTTTTTATTTCGCGTTTTGTGGAAATGAGTCCCATCTGCGACCACTCCTGGCAATATAACCCTACAATTACGTACATACTCTAAAAAAAACATTCCCTTTCACTCCCTAGTCATCGTTCAAAGACTATCCAATCGTTTGTAATTGCATCTTTGCATTGGTGAAGAAAACCACTTTGTTTATTGTCTCAATTACTCGAGTTTTAATTAATTTTATTGGGGCCCTTTATTGAATTTCTCCCTCTACCACCATTCTCTTCGCCGTTTCCCGCTTCCTCGAGGGCGCCCTCCTCCTGAGTGAGTTTCGATCAAAGGAGGCAATTCCATCTCTCTTCTCGAAAAAATTAGCCGGAGATATTTTTTCACTAATCTTCCAATGTCCCAAAATGATGCTCACCGATTTTTAAATTTTTTGCCGTAATTACCTATAGCCCTATAGATCTGCTAACTCGACTAAAAACAGATATAGGCATAATTCAATTAACGTTGTTGACTTCTTTTATCGATTTGTTTAATTAATTAGTGCCAATGATAAAAATAGTTTTCTGATGTCTACATCCTTATTGGTTTCTTTTTTGAATAATATTGATGCTTTCAGCCTTAGGTAACGACTTAAATATTCTAAACCGGAATACACAACCACTCCTTACCCACAAATAAATTAATTCTACACCACGAAAGTATTAGGGCGAATCGAAAAGTAAGGTTCCCTATTTTTTTCATTAAAAATCATATTTATTCTCAACTTTGCATGCATCGTAGGAAAGGTTGAGGATTTAGCTATTTTTCTACATAGTGGCTTTGACGATCACTCACTTTTTGTATTCTTGAAAGCAGCTTTTTAATACCGGCGTCGTACCTTTCTCCCGCCACGTGGTGAAGCCAACTGACGACTGCTTCTCCGGTATAAATTAATCGCCATGTAGTGGAAGTGTATGGACATCAAAAACGAGCGGAAGTGTTGCAGGGAGTTTTTGATGGCCGGAAAAACGTCCACAATGAGCAGCGGTCGGGGCGGCCGAGTTTTCCGGAATCAACGGTGGCTCCAATTGATGAGATGGTGCGCAATAACCGGAGAATTACCCTTCATGAGATAAAGGAAGGCCTTAATGAAGAGACTAATTACTTCTCCGCGCAGAATATTGTTTCGGAGGTCCTCGGTTACAACAAGGTGTCTCACCAAAGGAGTGTGTTTGCATCATGACAGTGCACGTCCACATGTGTCACATCAAACGACCACCCTACTCCATGAATTCGGCTGGGATATCATCGACCACCCTCGTTACAGCCCGGACGTTGCCCCCAGCGACTACCACTTGTTTCCCGCTATCAAAAAACGCCTTGGATGACAGAAATTCAAGTCAGACGAGGAAGTGCAAGAAGTAGTCGTTAGTTAGCTTCAGGACGCGGCGGGAGAAATGTACGCTAAAATAGCTTAATGCTCAGCCTCTCCAACGAGATACACAAAATTGAGAATAAATTTGAGTTTTCATGAAAAAAATTAGGAGAACTTACTTTTCGAATCACCCTTATATATGGCGTAATATTAAAATTGGTAAAAACAACCGTGGTTGATATCCAACCTGAAGCAAAAGCTCTAACCAAGAAAATGCTTCCATCTTTGCAATTGAGTCAAGCAGACAGATACGAGGACTAAATTTGAGCGTTCGATCTGGCAACAATGGAGGTGTTGTGCTTTGGGGGTTCTGTACGGGTTTGAACTCGCTCGAGTCATTTGGTTGTCCCTAGGGATTTTTTTTGAAGCAGTTTTTTCTATTGTGTTCTAAAAATGAGTGACATCAATTTCAAGCGACGGTGTGGTATCAGGTTTTGCTTCAGACTTGGACACAGTGCAACGGAAACTCTTGCTAAACTTCAGCAGGTCTACGAAGATAGTGTTTTGTCAAGAGCCCAGGTTTTTCGGTGGCATTTAGCACTTAAGGCATTTTAAGAAGGAAGAGAGTCAATTGAAGATGATTAATTAAGCGGAAGACCTTCATCTTCAAGCACCGTTGAAAACGTTGACAGAAACCGGGATCTTGTGCGTTCAGATCGTCGGTTGACAGTCAGCATGATCGGATAAGAGTTGAATTTGACTCACATCACTGCTCATCAGATTTTGATCAGTTAATTGGGGATAAGAACGAGTCATTACTTGTGACGAGACTTGGGTATTTGAGTACGACCCAGAAACCTGGCGTCAGAGCATGGACTGGCACACTTAAACCTCCGCAAGGCCCAAAAAAGCAATAATGAGGAAGTCAAAGAGCAAACGCATACTGATTCGTTTTTCCGATGTACACGGAATCGTCCATAAAGAGTTTCCACCTCAAGGCCAAACGATCAATCAACACTTTTACCGGGTGGTTCTTGAAAAACTTCGAAAAATGGTGATTCGTGTGAGACCAAATATCAAGAACAACTGGATGTTACATCACGATAGTGCTCCATGTCACACAGAAAATTCAATAAACGAGGTTTTGGCCAGTAAAAACATTCTCACTCCCTCAGTCTCCTTATTCTCCTGACTTGAATCCTTGTGACTTTTTTCTCTTCCAGAAGTTGAAAAATCACCTCTTGGGAACTTACTTTGGGACAGTCGAAAGTAATCAAACGGCTGTAACCGACCAGATGAAGGCTATTCCGGAGTTCCAGCACTGCTATGAGGAGTGGAAGAACCGTCTCCAGCGCTGTGTGGCTTCAGAAGGAAGTTATAATGAGGTTGACCATATAAAATTGTAATTCTATTTGAATGGAAAAAATTAAAAAAAATCAATCCAGTTAATTATTTTACAGACGTATTTTTATGTGTATCAAATATATTTATGAATAAATTATTTAGACTTTATCTATCATTCTGGGGAGAATATCAAGAAATTGCACTAAATAACCTTTCGATCCAAAAGAGGAAAATATTTCTCCAATCTAAGTTAAAATTAAGACGACGCTGTATTAACAAGCCAAAAGAATTGACAAAAATTCAGGCATTCCATTGGGACTATTCGCAAGATAATATTGAATTCCCAAATAGTCTCATCTCATGGTGCCAGAGCAGTTCATCTAAAATATACATGAATATCTCGTAACGGAAAGAAAAACAATTGCGGTAAGATAATACGCTATAATAAACGTATGTGATGAATGTACCTTTTTCATTGAATCATTACGAATTGCGAAAGCCTAAGTCGACATTTTGACGGCAAACCTGGTATAACCAAGTGTAAAAAAAGGAGTCCGTGGTTTACATCCTTCTCAACCAATGCATGAAAGGCTGGAAGCTGTTAAGAGCAGCAGAATAGGGATTAAATAACCTCTAAGTATTATCCCCAATGAATCAAAATGTTCCAATTGAAAACAATCTTTGAATTGACTACTGTATCCGATTAAGTTTTACTTTTTGATAACCCTCACCCTAAATATTTCCAAATACCACCCAAGCCTGTTTGCGCAACCATTCCCTTCAGGATTCCTCTGAGGGCATAATCGTCAAGTAATCCCTTCTCTTATTCATACACACGCGGGATAAAATGTCGTTTGTGGTCGGAAGGAAGCCGATGGTTTAAGAGGTATCGCATTGGCCGGATGATTTTGTGTTTTGAGCGCTTGTGGTTTGGTTGCCGCAGAAGGGAAGGAAGCCCGAAAATCCCTATTCCGCTCTCTCTTTTTCATCCCAACGCTCTAATCCGAGGGTGACTGGGGGGGAGGGGGAGGGGGGAGGGAGGGAGGAGTGGAGGGGAAGTCGGAGTGGAGGAGGTGAGTGCGGGGGACTAAGACGAAAAATTTTCTCGGGAACGGGAGGCGGAAACACAGCACGGGCTCATTAAGCGGTTTCTTCCCAGTTAATATGAAAATGTTTTCTGACAAGATGCCAAGGGAACGGAGTTTTAAGGAGTCCTCAAAATGAAGCCAACTAACATGCTTTTTCTTAACAGGTGAAAATAATGTTTCCAAGATTTTACTCTGTGCTCATCAGTAAAACGTAAGCAATGGGCATCCCTTGAAATGTATCAGGTTCTAAAGTCATAACGAAGAATTTAAACACCATTTTGAAATACGCCAATTGCTCTTTCTTGCCATCATACTTTCTACTCATATACTTCGTACCATCTAAAATAACCGTTTGGCGTCGAGCCGTCTAATACCGATTAATCAACCATTCCCCCTTCAAATAAGATATTTCAACACCTCACTACATGTAACTACATCCATCTTTTCAGACTCTTCAAATTTTTCTGGACGAATGCTTTCTTCCTCAAAACTAAATGTTATGATTATTCATTGGAGTTCCCCGTGTTCATCTTTTTCAGTTTGCATTGTAAATTATCCAGGTTTTAAAAACTGACTTTTCTGTTTAATATAAAATGTACCGACTGTTGAAAGCAACTTAACTACAGTTATAACTTATAAAATTATTTCCATTATAAATATTCTTCACAATGGAACAATTTCAGAGTGTAAAAATCATTCGCCTTGACCGGGATGATTTTTATCATCCAAAATTGTTGCATTGCAATGCATATTAGCGGATGACTCCGTCTAAAAGATACTGTCACGGCATCCAGTAATTCGTGAATGTGAGCAAACACAGGCAGAACTTGCTGCAATGGATGAATATACGAGGGTCATCCGGAAAGTAGTACCCGTTCGTGAAATAAAGACACAAAAGTAAATATTAACAAACATAAAAAATTTCATTTGAAAGAGGATACTTTAAACTACTTCTCAACATAATCTCCAAGCAAATTAAGGCATTTGTCATAACGTGTGACAAGTTTCTGTATTCCTGCTGCATAGTCCTTCGCCGCCAGCTCATTGAGATACGCGAGGGACCCATCTTGCACAAATTTTTGCATAATGCAGATGGTGTTTAACAATTTCATGAACAATTGTTCGAGAAACATTGGGAAAATGCTCACAGATGTCATCAATTGTGATGCGCCGATCGTTCCTCACGAATTCGTCAACTGAGCTCACCAGTTGGTCTGTAATGACAGACGGTCTCTCCGAACGCTCATCGTCGTGTGTGTTCCCCCTCCCCATGTTGAAGTTGCGACACCACCGCCGAACAGACGACTCGTCCATTACATTGTCTCCATACACCTCCTTTAATTGGCGATGAATATCACATGGGCGAACGTTTCTTGCATTGAGGAATTTAATCACTGCCCTCACTTCACAACTGGCGGCGTTCTCAATTTTTTTAAACATTGTAAACAATCACAGAAACAACACAGGCAATGCTAGCGTCACGCAACTTGGCTCAGAGAAGGCAGACAAGCCACTGAAGCTATCTGACCTCGTCCAGCGGCTACTCGCGTCGTCAGCACTTCATGCGGCACGAACGGGTACTACTTTCCGGATGACCCTCGTACTATCGTATACTTCAAAATCATAGTATTTATTTATGTGCGTCACTTTTTTGGGGGTGATGCTTGGAATTTTCTCCCTTTGGTAATAAATTGCGAATTTTTCGCCAGAGGAGTAAAATTCCACGAATTATTAGTAATAAATGTAGTGAAAAGATATTCAAATGGTCTCTTATTCTCTCCAGTCATTCCGAATTTTCCGAAACGACCACTTCTTCCGACCGGATGGGGAACCTCCGGGCCCAGAGCGCGAGCCGCTTCCCTGAGTCTACCGTCCGGGGACCGGGGATTCAACGCCTGCGCCGCCGGGTAAGGAACTCGCACCAATAATGGCCACTGGTGTGATAGCAGCGCAGCTCTTTGAGACAGCATCTGAGTATCAATTGGTGTACAGTTTACCATTCCCACATTTAGCTAGAAATATTTTGAGCAATTCCGTTACTATTTCGAAATAGAGAGAAAAAAATCATTATTTATCTTGACGAGTAGGTGCATCAAAAGAACTATCTAATGGTTATATTTAATCATGCTTTCTAAAGTATCCGTTATGTTATATAGATATAATTTTATTAGGTTTTAGTCGCACTGCCTAAAGAATATATGAAATGTCCTCTTAAATCTATTGTAATCTACCCTGGTAGCTTAAGGGGTTGAAGGCATTGCTGTATAGGAAATGATATATTAGTGTTAAAGAATATATTGATTATGGTGTGACGATCATTTCAGGTCTACAAGGCACATTCAATTTCTAAAGGGTTATTTATTTTACAAACATCCTGAATTTATAATTCACAGATAGTCTGAAAATACTCCTGAAGTATTAAATTTCTCATACGTCCTCTTTAGACGTATACATTTTCCACAACGCCGACGCTTTGACTCTACTTCACCTGATGCAAGAGAGCCTGGTAAACGTGCCAACGCGGAGTGTGTTCCTCGTCGTTGAGGTGAAGCCAAAAATCTCCTAGAAGAGCGATCGGGACTTTGAGACACCACTTAAAAGTTGTGGTTACGAAGGAACTCCTGAGTTAAGGTCGATCGATGAGGAAGAGCACTGTCTTGTTGGAAAAGCACTCGAGCACTCTTTTTCGGTCGTTTTTCTTGCTAGAATGGAGGAAATTTAATTCTCAAAACATTTTCGTAGGATGCAGCTGTAAAACCTTGTGAAACACAAGGATTTACACCTTAAATGGCCAAAAATACAGCTACCATGCCTCAGCACTTACACTAGTTAGAAATTTCTTGGGAGACGGTTGTGGTCGGTGTTCGGGGATAGTTGGAGTGCTTCCGTTACGCAAACTACAATTTGGTATAAGGATTAAAAATTGCATTTTTACCCCAATCGATGAAAAGAAAGCACCAATGATAGCGTCATCACGGTTCAACATCGCTCGGGGACAGGCTACCCGCACAAATACGGGTTTGTTGGCCAGGACTCGGGGTTTCCACCGTAAAGAAACTCTCCGAAATTTCTCGTCTTCGTGAGGAATAGTCTGCGCAGATTCCACAGGAATGCCAACTTAATAAGCGATATAACTCAGGCCTAAAAATCTAACTAAGACTAAAACTAAGCGAAACCATGTCTTCGGCCCGATTGGTCCGTTGCCCCGAGCCTTTTTGGGGCCTTCGTCACGATACGACGCTCGGCTTCCTTTGAACTGTCGCGCCCACGGGCGCACTTTTGCACACATCCGTGACGCCATCACCGTGCAGGAGTAACGTATGTTTCTCTCGGTACTTTTTCATGGGTTTTAAACCACGCAAGAGGAGAAAACTAACGAATACATGATATTCTCGCAAATTAAACGAGTCCATTTTTAGCAATGAAAACACTTCTTGCTCTTCCAAAAGAGGTAAAAATAAAAACCAGCATTGTGGTAGGCGGCCATCTAGGTATTGAATTTACATTGTAAAGATAAGCAGCGTATTTTAAGCTATAACACATCATTCTATGTACTTACTCAGAATCTCCAGAAACGGAGTTGGAAAATAGTAGAGCTGCTTACCTTAGGAATTTTTATAAATATATAGTATGTGTATATTCCTCACCAGTATTGTTTTTGTCTTTTATGTTTTCCACCGTTTCCCCTAGACCTACGTGTATATCTGTAGGAGTGTGTGTGCGTGTATATATATATATATATATATATATATATATATATATATATATATATATATATATATATATATATATGTATATATATATATATATATACATTCAAACACGAAATCCTGCCAAACGGCGAATAAATACTCATATATACAGAAACATATATAAGGAAAAGGGATAGGAACACGTATAAAGGACGAACACAATAGAGGTGGGGAAGGCGGAATCGAACGGATCACAAGAGTAAAAATATCTCCTCAACCGGGACTCGAACACCGGATCTTTCCACTTGCCGGGCGGATGCTCTTAACCACTTGAGCTATCGAGGATATGTAATTTACCCTGAGATCCGTGGGTCTTATATGTCGCCAAGCGCCCCGATTCTTTAGCCAAGAGATGGCGTCAGGGGGCTGTTTCACCCACCAAAGGAGAAATAGACAATACACAAGAGGAAAGGCCAGTGGTTAGAATTCATACAACATCATACAGGAAAAGAACAGTGCGTTTCGTGGCACGCATAGCCAGAAGAAAGAGATGAGCCACATTGGCCAAATACACATTCAAACACGAAATCCCGCCAAACGGCGAATAAATACTCATATATACAGAAACATATATAAGGAAAAGGGATAGGAACACGTATAAAGGACGAACACAATAGAGGTGGGGAAGGCGGAATCGAAAGGGAAAGATCCGGTGTTCGAGTCCCGGTTGAGGAGATATTTTTACTCTTGTGATCCGTTCGATTCTGCCTTCCCCACCTCTATTGTGTTCGTCCTTTATACGTGTTCCTATCCCTTTTCCTTATATATGTTTCTGTATATATGAGTATTTATTCGCCGTTTGGCGGGATTTCGTGTTTGAATGTGTATTTGGCCAATGTGGCTCATCTCTTTCTTCTGGCTATGCGTGCCACGAAACGCACTGTTCTTTTCCTGTATGATGTTGTATGAATTCTAACCACTGTCCTTTCCTCCTGTGTATTGTCTATTTCTCCTTTGGTGGGTGAAACAGCCCCCTGACGCCATCTCTTGGCTAAAGAATCGGGGCGCTTGGCGACATATAAGACCCACGGATCTCAGGGTAAATTACATATCCTCGATAGCTCAAGTGGTTAAGAGCATCCGCCCGGCAAGTGGAAAGATCCGGTGTTCGAGTCCCGGTTGAGGAGATATTTTTACTCTTGTGATCCGTTCGATTCCGCCTTCCCCACCTCTATTGTGTTCGTCCTTTATACGTGTTCCTATCCCTTTTCCTTATATATGTTTCTGTATATATGAGTATATATATATATATACATATAAATATAAATATATATATATATATACATATAAGTATATATATATATATATATATATATACTATATATATATATCTATGTATATTGTTTCGTAGATGACGAAAAAGGCGTATGATAGAGTGAAGTGGGAAAAACTAATGAGTACATTGAAGAAAATAGTAAGAGATTGGATGGAAAGGAGGCTAATCCACAACCTGTACGTCTCAGACTTTTCAGGTGCGAGTGGGAAACGGGGAGTTCGGATGGTCAGTGTTAGGAAGAGGTGTAAGGCAGGGTTGTCCATAATCACCGCTGCTGTTCAACCTGTATGCAGAGGAAATGATCAAAGAGGCATGGGAAGAACTGGAGGTAGGAATGAAAGTGGGCGGGGAATTCGTAAAATCATTTAGGTTCGCTGATGACCAATATTTAGTTTGCCAGTCGGCCAAAAGGTTAGAAGCATTGCTGAGTGAATTGGAAAATCAGTGCGACAGGTATTGGATGAGAGTCAACATTAAAAAACAATGGTTATGCGATTTTCTAGAAAGAAAAAGGCCAAGCTTAACATTAAAATAGGAGGGTAAAAACAAGAGCAGATAGAACAGTTTACGTATCTCGGTAGTGTTTTGGACCAACACGGTCAAAGTAGCAGGGGCGCAAGGGGAAGAATTGCGCTGGGCAAAGAAGCTTTCACAAGGAGGGAGTGGATGACAGGGACGTTGAGCAAGGATATTAAGAAAAGACTCGTGAAAACATTGATATAGAGCGTAGGTAGGTACGGCGCGGAAATGTGGTCATTGAAGCAGGGAGATAGACGTAGACTGGAGGCTTTTGAAATGTGGGTGTGGAGAAGAATAGAGAAGGTGAAATGGACAGAGAAAAAACAAACGAGGAAGTACTTGGTATGGTGGGCGAAGAAAGGGGTTTGTTGGGAGAAATCCTACGGGGGCAGGTAAAGTGGCTGAAGGGGATATTGACCAGCAGTGGGATGTTGAAGACGTTGATAGAGGGGAGAATGTTGGACAAACGAGGAAAGGGAAGGAACAGGATAGGGATGTTGGACGGGATGAAGGGAGGAAGGAAGTACTCACAGATGAAGAGGGACCTGATATAGAGTAGGATGATGGATTTTGTGTTTTGTTAGGAGTCACAAAATATTTATTTGGTAGTTTTGTCCATCCAAAAACCTACCGCAAACGGCGAATTACCTAGATATATATATATATATATATATATATATATATATATATATATATATATATATATATATATATACACACACCCATACATATTGAAAATTATTTATTGATGAATAGGACGTGTTTCATAATGCGTTGTTCATTGATAATAATAATTAAACTTCCGCTTGTGTCATTTTTCTGTTAGCTCTCTTTTTTCTTATCAGTAAAATGAAATAAATTTATTAAAACTTAACAAGATTGGATAGTCCACCGTCAGGTGGGACTTTGATGTGTATCAGGAATTAGTCTTATGAGACGATGATGCTTTGTAGTTCATTTGTTGGGCTTATTTCATTTATTCACCGCCCATTTGTAAGTACGTGTTCTACTTCTAGTTAAAGGACCATTCTTAACCACATAAACAACCCCGTTACAAAAAAGCCTCTTTAATTGCAGTCTCAGTTCTAGTTTCTTGGTTTAATTAATTGTGATATTCCACCATATGACGCCTGAAGCTTCTCTTTTTCTTCGTTTAAATTGTAGGAAGTGAGAGGTCGACTGGTCTTGAGCATGAACGCGAGTAAACAACTGTTAATTGCAAGAAAATCTAAGCAATTAGTCCCCACCCGTTGTTTTATGACAAGAAAATAAAGTTCCTTTGCTTAAGAAATACAAATGTGAACGCCGTTCCGAAACTTACTTGATCCGAGCTCCAGCACGGTCCACTCTAGTTCCCGACGAAAGGTTTCATGCCTCGGCACGGATGAAAAACGTCCACTTTCTAGGTCACCCAAACGTTGAGAAATGGCGAATATGACCGCCGCATGCTGGCGACCTCTTGTTTACTATGTTCTTTCGCTGACATAACAGAGTATTATATGTGAAAAAAGATATCGGAAAAAAACTAAAAGCCATTTGAAAGACTTTTGAAAACCACTGTCCTGGCTGATTCGGAGATAATATCACAGGTACATATCCCGAGGGTTTTCTGAGCTAGAGCACGCTGCATTGATTCTAAATCGTAATTAGTATTTGGTACTGATGTGTATCATTTAGTGACTGAATTTAGTTTATGACATTCCAATAGGAAGAATAATCGAAAAATTATGTCTATAATAAATATTACATGCGAATAAAATACCTCATTTGGTGTATGTACCTCATTTGCCATTGGGTACAAATATGGGCCTATTTAGTTGTTGGTCATGCGTTTGTGTTATTCATCTTGAAATGTATCTATTAGAGTTTAGTTTTGAGTAGTAATTAGAACATTCTGCTCAGCTGTGATGCAGACTTTGGGCATTATATTTCTAAGTTATATAAAATAATCGATTTTATGCTCATCATTGTTTCTATGAAAATTATTCATTTCTATTATACACTATGTGGAACGAAAATTCTTTGCATACATTTAGAATCAGAAAATAATATCGGCTATCCGGGAAAAATCGAAGTTATTTATATCGATAATTGTCGATTGATCGCAGATTATTCCGATACATGTACCATCGGAGAATATTCGGGGTCGTTGGCTTATAAAATTTCACCCTTCTCTGCTAACTCGTTCTCATTTCCCTCACCAACATGGCTCACTCGTCGAGAAATGCAGTCTCGCCTCAAATGAATATTGCACCATCGTCTCTCCCCTCTGAATTTTCCCACACCCCTTAAATCCCTCAGGCTTCATCTCACAACCACGTGCCCTTCCCCCATCCCTGACTTCTCATTCTCCCTTCTCATCCACTGACATTATTTTCGGATAAAGGGTCCATGAATTAAGGAGAAATTTTCATCATCCTTCCTCTAGCGAAATTCTTCGGTTTCTTCTGTCGCACCCAACACCCACACTTGCGAATATCATTCTAGGGGGCATCTCATTTCTTGTTGGCAGCTCACTACAAATAAAGCAATATGCTTATCGTAAATCTAAGTCAATTAAAATACTACTGAGGTTAGTACTCATTCAAGTTATTTAGATACAGAGGAAACAATAAATTATTCCGGTTTGCTTGGAATGTAAAATATATATGGCTGGAGCCTACTCTGAAAGGTAGATAGTTAATGGAACCATGAGTATTTGGTGATAGGATTGAGAATGATAAAATATATTTTAGTGGCAGAAAATGTATATACTACCAATTGGCTCCGATTGCCAAAGTGTTGCCTTCAACATCCCAAGAGTTAAAAGAGCAATATTTTGTTTTCTTTGCACCAATCTCTTCCAGGGATGTTACAATTTGAAATTGTTTTATTGCAATGCCCATTACTGGATAACTCGGTTAAAAGTTATTTACACGACATCTCTCGCAGTTTCATTTAATTTTTCAGAAAAGGTAAACACCCTAGTGTTTGAAAGTTGGCTTTAACCTCGTCCCTTCACTTTACCTTCACATTTAAAAACGTCAACTTTTTAACCTTTAACCATAACATTTGGGCAAAACAGATGTGTACCAACGAATGAAAACAATATCGACGTGGGTGAATTATTTACCAAGGGACAAGGCGAATAAGTTTAGGATCAATTAAGACGTAGCTAAGTATTTGAATTAATGGTAATTATTGCATAGCTAATTTTGACCGCTGGGGCTGAAGAAATTGATTACACGAAAGATGAAAAAATGCAATGGATGAACAAGGGCAAATTTTAAAGACAGCTTTTGAAACGGGACATATTGGTTTCTGCTAGACCAACATATTTTGTAACTGAATTTGGTGGTTTGAGGCTCTACCTAGTGAAGATTCATGATCACTGAACAGGTGAACTTGGCATTATTTTCATACAAAAACTTTATTATAATGCTACCGGTTTCGACGCATTGGTGATATCATCAAGTACGATATGATATCAAGAAACCTGATGATGTCACCAATGCTTCGAAACCGATCGTAGTATAATGAGAAAGTTTTTGGGGTGAAAAAGAAGCTTATTTATTCAGTGATATTTTGTAAATATTTAATTTCCCTCGATAGAAATTTTTGTTTTAGACATTTACGAATGTGCTTCTAAAAATTATTTAGACCTCGCATTCTCAATTCCTCGTGAGTTTTCCCTTTGTTGAATTTTTTCCCCCAGTTTTCTCTTCGGTCAATATTTTCATATTTTCCTTAGAACAGCATTCCAGCTTAGAGACGGAGAAACGCGTTCCCTCCTCCTTTTGCCACCCAAACCCCTTCATTCTAATTTTGCCACCAACTCCATACACCGAGTTACCAGCACTTGCTCTCTAGTCCACCCCCCAGCACCCGAATATGAGCCCCTTTTTGGGCGGAAGGGTCTCTTTCACGAAATGGAATTAGCGCCGCTCCATTCCCCTTTGTCCAGACCGAAGGGGGAGGCAAACGCATTCCCGCCTCAACCTCAGGGTCGTCATCTCCCGGCTTGTGTTTCTCTCTGCGGTCCCGCAGCGCGTCTACGCTCAAGACGAAATCACGTGACTTTCCTCGATTCAGCCTCGGGTTTTGAAATTTTTTCTTCATTCAACAAAGCTTCTTTGTTTCACTTAATTTTTCAATGCATTCCTACGATTTACCCACCTGTACTGTCCCGGGAAGAAGACATAGACGGCGTGCGGTTCACGTTTTTGGGGATCGATTAACAGGCACGTTAAGACCATGTTTTCCACGCTTTGGTGCGTGTGATTCAAATATATTGATCATTATACTTCAAAATTTGCTTACAAAAATAACTTGGGATTGAATCTCAACCATTTACATTAGAAAAACGGAACTAATTATAATTACGACAAAGCCAGAGAATCTGTCGTACTGCTAAGGATACCATTACTGTTAAGTCGATTTTTCGAGTTTAAACTTAAAAATTGGTACTATCATAATTTGTATGAATAAAATTCTATAAAAAAATTTCAACTCCTGAAGTGCAGATGATATTTTTATTCACTATAAAATAGTTTCAAAAATGGATCAGTGAGGTGGAGTTTCAAGAACCTAAAATTAGGAAAATTTGCTTCACTTTTCTTAGTAATTCACGTATCAACCGGATGCTAACTTATTTACAAATTGATTGCTCCATATAAACTGCAGAGGATACTAAAATTAAGTCACTACTTTGGATGAAAGGAATCATATTCTACACCTAATTATACAAGTAATTGTAAGCACGGTTCTCCATTAATTTTCCAGATTTCATTATGAATAAGGAAACTGATGAGAAATTAAGAACGAAATTAACCAGCGAGAAGAGATGACACCATTCATTTCCTCGTCACATCAATACTATATGAACAGCACTTGGGAAACTGCGCAGTTTATTAATGCCGCTCCTTTTTATTAACTCTAATATTTAGTTGATACGTTCGTGTAACTTGGCCATCCATTATCATTGATAATAAAAGTTGTTTCTATCAGGGGTGCCTACCATCGATACACCACTTATCCATAAATATTTCATTGGATGTGTAAGATATTTTAACTGGTAAGTTTTTATGTTCATCAATAACGTAGGATTATTCCTTAGAAAAATTAATTTAATACTCAAAGTTTTCTTTTTCCAACGGAAAACGTGGTTTTTCGTGGTCCCAACGTTTCATTTTATTATATTAATGAATTTTTAATTTTTTTTATGTAAGTAGCCGAAATATAGCGGGATTAAATTTTACCGCCAATTTTTCGGTAGAAAACACCTCTAGCCGGATGGCCGAAGGGCAATATAGTGAAGTGTCATGTGAATTGTTTTGTCCTCTCGATTTCTTCGATGAAAGCGACAAATAGTTCGTTGAAAATTAGGAAAATTGGGGATGAGTTTTGGAGAGAAATCTCAGAACATGTAGGTTTTATTTTGCCTCATTTATCATTCAAAATTGGAATTGCCAATCAAGCAGAGAGAGAGAGGAGGGACATAAATAATAAGAAAAAATAATGAATGGCCGGTGCGAAGACCATTTTAGGAATTCATTTGTAAATACAAGTTCATTTGCTCAAGTTAAAAGATTTTTTAGGTAAGTCAACTTTATTTTTGCACGCAGTCTCCTGAAACATTATCATTCAACCATTCAAAATAATAAATGACTGAACGTGCTCTCATGACTCACGATAACTATTAAGAAAGAACATGTAATTGAAATATATCGTTTATCGGTACAAAGCCTAAAGCCATAAAAAAGTTTTGTTGATAAACTTCTTTAGGCCAGACGCGATTTTTCTTCGGTTAAGTCAAACGAAGATCATAAGTAAATGCAGGAGCTTTAAATAAAATTGGGTTAATAAGAGAAATACAGTAGGAATATAGAATGTAAGAGCCACTTTACTTCATTTCTATATTCCGTCAATCATTACACAAACTTATTTCATGAAAGGGAATCACACTCCAACCTGTTTTACAAAAACAGGTGTTGTATTCTAATATGAAACTATACTTTCATGCCCTTATTAAGGACAATACTTCATCACGTGTGCAGTTTCTAGTCTCCAAAACGATATCTCAAACATTCCGCACCCCTCTAGTCTTGGTGCGTCACGTTGCTTCTAACGGAGGCGGGTTCCTAGAAACCACGGCGGTCCCATGCATCCGCCCCCAACGACGCTGCTTCCGCTCCCTTCACATCCACACGCGTTCGCCCATCTCCGAGTCGACCCCTCCGACCCCCCTCCCCCTGCGCGGGCTGAGAGCCCCAGGGGCGGTGGAAGCTTTAAGCCGAGCTCTAGCATCCATGCCCCGGCCTACATCATCTCCCCACATACAGCCTCTCCTCCCCACGAAAAATGCCCGGGAGATGAGAAAAAGGGAAGTGAAGCAACAAACGAATTCACAGCCCTACTTTCTCTCTCCTTCACTCTGTTTTTAATAAAGGGATGCGTGAGGAAAAAAGCTGGAGGGAAAGCCCTGCCGCCTCCTCACATCCTCTGACGACGCTTATCCCACTTCGCCTCACAAAAATTACCCCTAGTGAAATCTTGTTCCAAGTCCTCAGGATGTTCGCTTTGTGACTATTTCATTTGAGAGATAATGTGAGTGAATAATATGGTGGGATGACATGAATAATATCTTACAGTTACAATCAGTTAGAAAGCAACGAGCTTCTTAGATATCACAATAATAAACTTTTGATTTAATGTTTCATCGCAGACAAGATTAGGGATACTAAATATGAATTACATTTTCAGTCGAAAATGCAAAGATACTTATGGTCATCCCATCCTAATTCTGATACTGTTTCTATACTTCCTAATATCTCCTCAATCCCTCCTCTTTCCCTTGCTTTTCGAAAATATCCACTCTTTTCCATTTCCGTAAAAACATTCCACTCTGGATCTCAAATCTGTTTTGCCTCATATTCTGCCAAATGTATCTGGTTTTTACCTTCCTTGCAGTGTTCTCTGTGGAACTTATCTTTTCATCTTTTTTCTGTCCACTTCCTCGTGCCGCACTAGATTCGTCCATTTATTCCTCAGAGTTCCCCTTCAGTACCACATCTCGAAGGATTCCAACCGGTCCTGCTCATCTTTTCCCAATTGATCATATGGTATATCCAGCTCCGAAGTATTTCTTACTTATCGTTTTGATTCAATGTGCATGTTTCTCCGTTGCATTAAGCCATTGTCCATATAAATTTTTCACGAGGCTTTTACTCAGCGCCCGGTCATTCATTTCCTCATTCTCGAGGATGCTGTTTTGATAAACGCAAATCTTTTCCAAAGGTCCCTGCTATTTTGACCATCTTATCATAGAAGTGGTCAATAGGTAACTATTATTCAACACTTCCTTGTTACGTCGACGGAAACATCTATATATATATATATATATATATATATATATATATATATATGTATACATAAATATATATAAATATATATATATATACCTGTATATATATATATATATATATATATATATATATACCTGTATATATATATATATATATATATATATATATATATATATATATATATAAAGAAACTAGAAGTTAAATCTTTAATGGCGAATTTTTTTGTTTCTAATTCTTAAGGAATTCAGGAAGAAGACGATATATTAACTATCAATTAGATAGGCTATTGAGATGAGGTCTTTTTTCCATTTTAATACAAAATTATTCCTTAGCACCAATTTTACTCATGATTTCGTTTTAACACTATCGTATGTTGAGGTTCTGAATTATTAAAAATAAATCATGAGGCTTAAAAAATGATTGTTTACCTGTAGAACTTGGAAATTATTTTAAATTTAATTAAAATTGTAAATAATATTACTCGCTTTTGAACGGTTAGGGTACATAACTATACTTCAATGAATCCTAAAAAAGGGTCGTTAAAAGCTTTGTTTTGATTTTCAGCTACGATTTGATACCGATTTATTTAAAAAATCTTTAGCAACCGGAAGTTTATTAACTATTTAGCCTTCAATTGCAATCCAAAAGCCGGCCGTGATGGAAACCGTGATCGAAACACTCCGACTGAAACCCATGGTGGCGCTTCAAGGCCTCTGGAAGTGCAGTCCCACTCCACTTATTCCTCGTTTGGGCCCTAAGGTCATGGTTCGGGCCAGCAAATCTTTCGATGGATGGATGCCGGGTGGCTGAATGTAAGTAAACGCGTGTCACTACTCACGATTCCGGAGACGGTGATCTCGCCGTTGGTGCTGAGTGGTAGAAGGTCCGTGAGAATGCAGCCCTCGAGGGCGTCGCTCAGTTCGTCCGGCGAGCAGTGAGAGAAGTCGTTCTCCTCCTCATCCTCAGGGTTGAGGTCCTCGTCCATCGGCCCCAGGATCTTTGGTGGCCTCTTCTCCATCACCTACACCAAGACAAACACGCGAGAGAGGAGAGAGACGGATTAAGACAATAGCAGTACAGAATGCCTTATAGTCTTCCTAATACTACTACGTATATCCCATCACCGTTATTTGAACTTAAAGAGATAAAACTCATCATTGAATAAGATATGGGACCTATTGAACCAGATATATTTTGGGATGCGCAAGGTATAATTAATCTATCAATAGTGACTTCCACATTGAGTTTTTGGTGCTTTTTTAGGACGAAATCGCAAAAAAACGATAGCACATGAAGAAGAAAAAAATAATTTTTCATTAATAAAATGCACTGTGTCCTAAGTCAATATTTATTCACCATATGGCGGGCTTTCGTATTTGAATGTATGTATGTATATATGTATATATATACATATATGTATAAACATATATATATATATATACTATATATATATATATATATATATATATATATATATATATATATATATATATAATAGGACGGCACAATAGAACACAAAGAAAATAGCAATAGTCTCACTTGAAGAAGTCCTCTGAGAGGGCCGAAAGCTCGAACAATTTACCGTGTGAGTGTCCTTTTAAATGTTGCTATTCTATTTGTGTTCTATTGTGCCGCCCCATTACTGTGCCACTCGTGTGAGTTTTTCCGTACAATCGGAAAATATTAATGTATATGTATATATATATATATATACATACATATATATATATACATATATATATATATATATATATATATATATATATATATATGTATATATATATATGTATATGTATATATATATATATATAAAATATCTTCGAAATGGAACGCTGAAGTTGGATTCAAGCACCCCCGTCTCTCCCCCGCCCCTATCCGCACCATGCAACCGCCCACGCTGCAAATGCTGTCATCTTTTAAGACCCTCCCCCTCACTCAGTACCAACTCCCAACCACTCGCCACCTGTACCTCAAAAAATATTATATATCGCCTCTCCTGTAACTTCTGCCCTGCCTTCTACGTGGGCGAATGCACGACCGCACTTTCCCTCCGCATGAATAACCACCGATATTCCACCAAATCTCCCACCTTTCTTAATTACCCCATCCCTACTCACACCGCTTCCCACAACCAATCTTTTGACGACTGCTTCTCTGTTTCGGTTATTGAAATCCTTCCCAAATCTGCGAGTATAATAGAAGTGAGAACCCGCGAGATGGCGCATATCTGGGTGGCCCAATCATTCAAACCGCCCGGGCTGAACCAAGCCCACTGAATGCATCAATTGGCTGCCTACATATCCCCCCCACCCCCTTGTTCATTTCCTATTGGTCCCTTTACCTCTCCTTCCCCCACCTCTCCCCCGCACATCCTCTCCGCTCTTCCCCGAGAACGCCATTCTGAAGACGACAGCCGTGCTGTCGAAACGTAAAATAACAAATTGTGAGTGTCCTTTCTTTGTGTCTCTATATACTAAAAATCTACATCTGTGTTTTATATATATATATATATATATATATATATATACATACATACACGCTTAATATATATGTTGTACAAATTTAAATGCTTTGACTTGAGTCAACGGCAGCCGTTGCAAGCTGAAAGTTCAGCTTGCCTCGTCTGCTTCTGATGAGAAATACGTTTTCCAATAATGTAATTATTCACATTGGGGAACAGGAAATAAATGGCATTGATTGCATTGGGCTCGACTGACAATGTGTTCACCGTAAGGAAAAATTTAAGGGCAGAATATTTCTGGAGGGATGTTTACACAAAATATACCATAGTACATGTTTTCACAATTAAATATCTTAACTAATAACTTACGGTTGCTTCTCATAGGCCAGAAATCGTATTTCATAGAGCTAAGTTTTTTTGTATACTGAAAAGGCTAATATACTATTTGCCATTCGAGTAATTGTACTAAAACTATGTCATATTGAATTTGGCAAAACCTTTATTTTATTATGTTATAAGAAATTGTTGGGCCAAGATAGGGGGATAGTTTTGTAAACCTTTTTAATAGCTTCTTCCGGAAATTGTTACACATTAACCTAGGTTATTGAATGTTACGAGGGCTCTCCAGAAAATAAGTCCAGACTGTTGACAGAAGGGAGAAGTGGTAGGGGGAGTGTAAAGGCATTTTGGACGTGATTGAGGGAGGCTGCAAGAATGTGTAACAATTTAACGTGATGTGTAACGACCGTGGTGCCTTTTAAGACTAAGCTAACAAAAGTGTCATTTTGCACCAGCAAATGGCTGGGTATTAGAGGGCTGTCCAGAAAGGGATCTCCGTTTTCGTGTAGCGTGAGAAGTGATGGAGGGAGACGAATGGCCGCTGTATTGACGCGCACAGTAGGTCAATAGGCCTAGAGCAGCAGTGGCTCGAAGGTCACCCCACATTACGTTTTCTATCAATAGTGAGTCAAAATAAACAATACAATTAAAAATCTGACGAAATGTTAAGTCCGTTCAGTAATAAGGGTTTTGCTGTTAAATGAACTTCAAAGCTGCTGACATTCATCGGGAAATCTTGTGCTCTGTACGGACCAAATGTGATGAGTGACAAGAGCAATGCCTTAGTGCTTTTGTTCGTTTGAGATAGGTCACGAATGTCCATGGTGCTGACAGAAATGGCCGCCCGTCTTTCGTGAACAATTAACAGCACCTTAAGATTGACGTCAAATGTCGTGAAAACCGGCGTTTTACATTTGAAATCTTGAGAAAGTTTTTCACTTATTTCTACGACTCGGTTACATTCAATTACAACTAAAAAGGTACGTTACAATAAGCTTCGTGCTCTTCCCGACGAAGAAATTCAATATACTGTCATTGGTTGGCTGCGATTACAGGCGACAGGCGGCGGAATTTATGCTGAAGGAATTTGAAAGCTAGTTTATAGATATGAAGAATTTTTAAATATGTTTGAAAAATTTAAATTAAAATAATGGAGGTATGTAGGTTTGAGATGAAAATAATATTTTTTTGGATCTATTCCAGTGTATTTTTAATAACATAACGGTAGTTACTTTCTGGACAGACCTATTTATTTCCCCCAGGATGGAAGAACGCAACATCGTCCACCCGCAATACGAGTGAGAATATGCGTGTTGCGTATCTTTCAGGATATATTTTGCCTTCCCATTCAGCGAAGTTCCCATAACAAAATCTTTCTAACAAGATCTGAAGTCGAAAGCAAATAATATCCCTGATAGCTAATTGGCGGAAATGTTTTCAACATTGTTTAATAATTGGACGAAGTTTCAATGTATTTATTTCGCAATAGTATCCGCTAACTTTATGTGCCTAGAAGACTGCACTAGGAAAGTTTTTACGTTCCGTGTAGCTTTAATGAATTTGAGGTTTTGGCTTCTTAGATTAATTGCACGCTTCCTTTTACGGTCTATGGTGTCAGTGGACAATGGGGCTACTGCTTTTGTGACGTAACAAAATCTCCGTCAGCCATAAATACACCGTTATAAATATATATGTCATATAATAAGCATGTATTTTGAATAGTTTAATAATTACAGCGTTACGACACAATTGGTGAATCTGTTAACGATAAAATGGATCCCTTGCCATTTAATAATTGCATTAATTATTTTAGAAAAGACGCAAGTCAATTTGCGGGCCTCGGTGTTGGTGGGGTAACGTCCTCGTCTGCCAATCCAAGGGTCGCGGGTTCGATTCCCACCTGGGTGGGTTTCCTCCACCTTGGGCTTGAGTGTTTGTAATCGTCTCCATTGTAATCACTGTTGATAGTCCGATGCAAAGGCCTACAACTGCCGATTTAGGGCTAAGAATAAATAAATTATATGATTAAGTATGGGTTTTATTATCCCATACCACATTATAAATCTCATTCAAATAGTTATCGTCCCAAATAACTAGGGTCAACGTAATATTGCACCATTGAAATGACTTAAAATTTACAATATCATTTTCATTGTTTTCTTTGTCTACAAATATAATTTGCAGTCAAATATTTCAACCTGCATATCATATGATGAATGAAGTGGGAAGGTTGGGCCATCCGATTGGAATCGAATTGGAAGGCCGGAGGAATTTTATTGGAATGTCGCTCTGGGATTCTCCAGAGGAGATCCGATAATTCGCGGTGGTCAGTCCAACAGGTGGCATTAGTCTCCACCTCTTCGGTTGCATCGCCTGCCCCAGCAGCAGTGCAAGCTGGGCGGGCTCGCGTCTCCTAGGGGAAACCATAGAGACGACCTTCCATCGAGGTGGGATTCATGTAATGGAAACTTTGTTCCTGACAATACTAACTCTGAAAAATAATTTTCAGGTAATCAAGTTAATAAAACATTTAGATTGCTTAATTTTGAGCCTCTTGAATCGCTAAGGAAAAAATTAAACTAACCAAATTTTCACATGAATGGTTGCATGCGAATTTTTGGAAGCCCTACAGCTACTGAATGATGATACTTCATTGCGATTTTAGGCAAAAACGAACTCGGACACGGTTTTGCCATACGTTTAATCAAAGAACGATATTTTACAATTTATATCATTCTTGGATTGAACATATGGCAGATCCGTGTGTAAGACCCATAAATGAAGAAATCACTCTTGAAAGATACGCGATAAGATACTCTCGTAAGTTAAGTCTTTTATATTTCCCAGAATTGGCGATTAGAAGGCCAGAAATGCACTAACCTAATTGCTGTCAAATCCTACTTTAGACCTAACTTAAGTTTTCGGCGCATCGCTGTGGGATATATGAGTCGGTAAAGATATTCGGCGTCCTATTGTCATTTAAATTTGGGTGGTTTGTCACAAAAAATATCTTAGCCACCTAAGTCGTTAAAATGCGCGTAAAATTCTGAGAAAAGAGTGACTTTCACCGAATGAAGGGACATTGACAGATTTAATTGTTTTTAAAGTCAACGAAATTCACGCGCAAATTCAATTGTTTAGTTGACATGCAACAATACTCCATCTTACTCATCATTACGACGGGTTTCACTATTTTCCTCACAGTCAGCCCAAAAAGAGTTTAAAAAATATGAATGCATCATGCTTTAAACTATAGCCAAAGGAAGAACCAATTTAATTACCGTTTTCACGGATTACGTTTTTACTGAGAGCTGGTTTCGCGTCTAGATGTTGCTACAGTGTAGCGTAACTAGTTAATAGTAAACATTCTAACCTGTGGAAACTAAGTTAAATGACGCTTACTTCTGTTTTACAGTGGGCTTCCACAAATTATCGATCTCAACTGATTTAAGTCATTGATAATAATGTTCGATTTTTTATATTACTAATAAATGTTCTCGGCACTCCCGAACTTAATGACTAAACGTTTCAAAGCTACATAATACCAACTTAATATTATTTAAAATTCTACAAATTAAGTTGATATCTAACGCCGATAGTGTAGCTAAAAGCAAATTTTGAGTCAGATGCTTATGCTTTACAGATGAGATCAATAATGCTGAAGTCTGTCAAAGTAATGTGTGGTCTATTTAGAGTTTATTTTGAATAAAATTGTCATGAAATTTTGGCCAGTATTGGTTTAGTAAATTATACTAGATGTAGAGTATTTATTTGTGTTATAAAATTTATTTGCCCTTTAAAAATTAATAGTTATGTACTTTTATTACGAGACTAATTAATATTTGCCATTTTCAAATTATATGATGTTTGTGCTTGAACCGACGTTGAATTGAAGACGTATATGACTCTGAGAGGCACATCATTTTACTCTTTGCATTATTTGCAGAATCAAAACACCATTTTTTGTTTGCGTAGACGCTGTCGCATTTTCTCTCAGACTGCTACTGAGTTGAGCACTAATTATATAGGAATGAAGATGATTGCAGAAGACCTTGTGAAGGTGTAATTAAGAAGTTTGTGAGACATTATTTAAATGGCACGCTTTATGAACTATTTGCATGATTAAGTCTGAAAAAAACGGTTTTGGAATGTTGGTGGGTAGCGATATGGAAAGGAATGGAAATGCCGATCCGAGTGGGGTTTAAGTTTGAGATTAGCGAGGGTGAGGGAACTGATTAAAACGGTGAGATTAGAGGATGATAAAGCCTTAGTTAGACAGCCAAGGAATTGGAGCAATTTATGAGAAAATTACAGGATAAGCGCTTGAAATATGGGATTGAGATAAATCATAAGAAAACGTAAATAAGGGAATCATTCAGAAATAGAGAGGTAAATGCGCAAATAAAGCGGAAAATAATGAATCTTGGAAAGTAAAATAGAGTTCGCATTATTTGGGTAGTATTTTTTTAAGTAGTAGGAATACGGAAATTAGACAATGAAATTCATCAGCGAAAGCGGAATTAGCAGTTAATAAATAAATGAAATGTAGCAATTTAAGACCTGGTCTAGGGAGAATAGAATCTTCGTTGAGAGGAATCTCGTGAGATATCTCGGTTAAGAGGAAAGAGAAAACCAATGATGAGTTTACAAATAAAATAGCGAGAGTTTTAAACATGGTGGGAATGACAAAATGTTTAATTCTAAATTCAAAGATGAGGTTCAAAAGTTCGTGGAGGAGATGCTGAGGGGCAGGTTAAGTTGCTCAAGAATGCACAGGATGAGAATCGGTTGGTGGTCGATCCCCGAACCGCTTGACGAATGCGAGTGTGTTACCGATTGCTTTCTCGCTCATCTATCATCACCTTGAATGGCTATATGGCATTTTAAATGTAAATAAAAATGAAGAGGGGACTTAACCAAGCCAATTAAGCAAGTAATACATACACTTAATATCTACACACTCGGGATCTCTGCCGGCAAGATCGTGGCTTCCAACATGTACAGGATCCAATAGGGGGATAATGATTCAGCATAGAACAAATCGGGACCGCATTTTGAACGCCTTGTGTCAATTGGAACGGCCAAGAAAAGTCTGTGCGCTTATGATAGATGTCAACGCTAGCTCCTAAAACGTAAAAGTGTATACTTCTGAGACCAAGCGGAGTGATGAAGGAAAGGTGAATATAAACATTATGCTCTAATATTCTCTCGTGTACTCATAGAAGCTGATTTAGATAGTAGATAAGGTCGATATAATAATACAATATTAGGCCGGAAGATCATGTGGGTAAGATGATAAAAAATAATACATTTCCGTAGTATTTGTAGAGCCTATGATATGCATTTACGAGTACATGTAAAAAATAATACACAAACACATGGCACTCAAATTCATGAAATTATGCTCAAATCATGGAAACTTTCGAGACGCTATCGAATAGAAATGCGGCACTTTTGCAAGCAAACACGTTAAGTATTCATTCGTTCATTTTATTATGATTAGCCATTGCTTCTTTGCAGCTAAAGCGATTGTTATTTTTGATTCTTCTCGGGACAAGTCAGCCAATATGTGTGTTACACGGTAGATTTTGATATGAAAGCACCTGTCAAAAGATGGGTTATACATTATTTGGGGAGGAGTGTGGGAGGGGTGGATGTAAAGGAGTGACTGTAAACTGAGGTGTTTTAAATGAGAAGCTACGGGAGTCACGAGTAAAAAAATAATTGGGTCAACACAAGGCTTAAGTATGAAAATTGAACGCCCTCTCAAATCTGAATTAGAATAGCATACTTGAGTTTTCTGCGTAGGAAACTTTAAAAATAGGGGTCGAATACGTAGTTCTCTTTTGCAATACACATTAAATTACTTATGGAACATTTGTGCATTGAATGTGCCACTAAATACTCACACTTCCCCCGGTTTGTTACGCCTTCACGACACTTACCTCCCACCAGCGGTGCGAGTAGGTGCCGACGAGCAGCCACTGGTAGCGGCGGCCCACGAGGCCCTTGGCCTTGGCGGCGCAGAACACCCGCCGCGCCCACGTCTCGTTGAAGTTACCCAGGATGACTCGGACGTCTCGCCGCCGCAGTCGTGACAGCGCCGTGTCCAGCTCGCGGGGCACGAAGCTCTGTGATTCCTCGATGGACACGCCGGCGTCCTCTAGGTCGGCCACGAGGCGGTTGTGTGCCTGAGGGGTGGAGAGGGAAACATGAGTGAGTCACGCGTCACGCAAAACGTATTTCATACTCCGTCTCTCGCCTGATCACTCAGGGAGGGAACCAAATTTCTGAGAAGGGTGCTGTCTGTTCCAAACCGCTTGGTTGAGAACAGACGTGGAATATTTCACCCAAAGTTTAATATTACACATATTATTCATCATCATCGCTGCAAAATGTTTCGCAGCAAAACGACATTTTGATGTATGGCAGAGAGTGACCATTGGTCATTAGAGTCATGGTTGATGGCGTTTAATACACGAGAAGTTCATTTGGTGGCTGAATTTCGAAGTGACGTACAGTAAATTTCTTGACCTGTGCCAGGGATATGTGATTCTTTATATCACTGAATTCGGCAGATAATTCCCGTAAATTCTCATTCTAGTTTTGCCTACCGATGCGAATTTGGCTCCAAGGTTTTTTCTTTTGTGGCATCTAGCCTGGCGTGTTATCTACTTTTCTAAAATTTTAAGTCTCGGTTTATACTCAAACTACTTGGTTTAACTAGTTTGCCTCATTATTGTGCATTTATTCCGAGAAAATATCAATTAAAATATACGCAAAATAAAAAAAAATTCCAATAGCTAAATATATTAATTTTAAAGAAATCTCCTGAGAGATCATATGTCACAATGTGGCTTCCCATGTCATGTAACGACCCCTTTAGGTTGTTTCTTTTAATTATCCAGAGGGTGAACTTTTTATCAGTTCTCCCGTTAAGGTAAATTTCAAATAAAAATATTATTTACAGAAAAAATCTAAAAAATATCAACTGCCGGGACAATATAGAAGGATAGTTTCTTTCCTAACAGATTAACTACTGTCCCTGCAAATATACAAATTGTGAGTGAGCGAAGAGCGAGCAATGAGAGTGGTTTCATTAGCGAGATTAAAACTCAACTTCGTATTGCGAGAGATCCATTCCTAAACAGGATTCAAGGAGACAGATATATAACGGCCCTACCATTGCCTTTCAATATTTCCTCAATATATTCTCACATCTTCGGCAACTTCTTCCTCTTTTCACCCAAAATATAGCCTCAGTGTTTGTTTTATCCTCTGATGGCCTTCTTTTTTCCATTATCAACCACTTTCACACCTAAAAAGCCTCCAATCTACGCTCATTCTCTTACCTAAAAGGCAAGAAAACGATATGCATTTTATCTATTAATATCTAAATATATTTTAATGTTCACTAGTCTTTTCTTGACATTTTTACTCGTAGTTTTGAAATTGTATTATTACCCCCATCGTCCTACGGTAGGAGAGATCATGCCAGTAAAATTAGAGAGATTAAGTGTGGAACATGCATGTAGATTTAAGATTTAATTTTTTCCACGTTGGATATGGGATTAGAATAAACTTGTGCGACCGCGGTAGGGTCATATTCGGGTAAACATTTGCCTGGTGTGTATTCACCCCCTGTGGCACGCACTAGCGGGGGCTTGCAGTGTACTAAAATTAAAAAAAATGACTTTTGCCGTAGAGCTAACCTTAAAAGATCCACCGGCGTGAAAGCGTGAAAGGTCAAAGAGCGGGAATAAAGAAAGAAACGAAAGCAGAAGAGGAGCGTGACTCATATCATCACCCGCGTTGACCTCGACCCATCCCTGTGTCCCTGTTTCCCATCCATTGTCTCTCTGAGGCCCCACGGCGGCCTTGGAAGCAAGAGCACCAGAGGTTCGTTCCGCTCCTTTCCCCCCGGCCTACAATGGCCCCTAGCATTGACACCAGGAGCCGGGCCCCAACCCAGGGCCGGGCACCTCGGCTGGAGCCACCTCGCCCACGCTGTTTGCTACTAGGAACTCAATTTCGGCTGAGCAAACATTACAAAAACAGCCGACGTGAGCCGCGGAGGGCGTCGCACCTTCACGGAGTCTGGATGCACGGCACACAGCACCAAAGTGGGTATCCAAATACTAATACCAACCCCCTCGTCCGTGCATTCGCTATTTGCTCATCAAATCAAGCGGGGGAGAGCGACCCCCCCTTCCCCACCTCCGTGCAGCAACCTCTCTTGGTGGAGACATAAACATTAATCAGAGTGGGGGGGATCCTAGGGCGCCCGTGTTCGCACCGTCTACACCGGCGGCGAGCTAATCAATTCCGCGATGGCACAAGTGGAGGGGGTCGCCCCCCCCCCATGGGGCTGGGCGGACAGGTACTGCTCCCCCATCCCGCGGTCATTTGTTATAATGTTTACTGCTAGCCACGTATAATGGCGCTGGCGTCAGCGGAACGTGGCTACACCTTGTTTGCGATGACAATGTAAAAATGCGGAGGTCGGTATGGAAGGGTGCGGGAAAAGGGTGGAGGATAAGGGGGTGGGCGGAGGGTTTGGAGTGTAGAAACTAGAGCAGGTGGAACAGTTTCCGTATCTCGAAAGTATGTTTTGGACCAACACGGTCAAAGTAGTAGGGATGTAAGGGGAAATATTGCACCAGGCAAAGAGGCTTTCACAAGGAGGAGGGAGTTGATGACAGGGGTGTTGATTGAGGATGTTAAAAAAAGACTCGTAAAAACTTTGACAGGGAGCTTAGTTATATACGACGCTGTAGTGTGGTCACAGAAGCAGGAAGATAGACGCAGATTGGAGGCTTTTAAAATGTGGGTGTGGAGAAGGATGGACAACGTGAAATGAAGCAAAAGGAAAACAAATGAGGAAGTACTTGGTATGGTGGGTGAGGAGAGGGGATTGTTGGGATAAATCCTATGGAGGAAAAATTGATGAAGGGCGTATTTATCGGCAGTGGGATGTTGAAGACTGTTATAGAGGGAAGAATGTTAGGTAAACGAGGAAAGGGCAGGAACAGGATAGGGATGTTGGACGGGATGAAGGGAGGAAGGAAGTACTCAGAGATAAAGAGGGAATTGATGTAGAGTAGGATGCTGTATTGTGTTTTGTTAGGAGATATTTATTTGGTAAATTTGTCTATCCAAATCCTACCTAAAACGGTAAATTACTTAATTACAAAAACAATTTGTCGTTAAGAATGAATATATATTAGCTTAGAATGACAAAATCGACTGTGCCACTATCGACAATCCCACGGCATAAACCATGAATGTGATGAGCTCATTTTTATTAAAGTTTTAATGAAGGAATTAATTAAAGCACAGCGAATATCCTTTTTAATTTTTGAAAATAACTTCCGTAAAGAGTTATAAGTGGCTCAGTTGCTAGACTAAAAAATTTAATGCGATCCACTCAGGAACTGGAGTGCGCGAAATAAATGAAATGAATTTGGAAAGGTTTGGGCCACTCTAAACTTCTGAAGCATAGCGCTTATATTAAAACCTCTTTCAACGATCAGTCAACTAGAAAAAAAGAGACAATAAAAAGAAATAAATCATCGTTTTCCATTAGCATCCATAGTGACCGGTTTATGGTGATACAAGTAATTAGGTATTAAATCACTGCGTAATATTAACGAGTGTTTATATAAAAATGTGAAAACAGCATTCCTGACGAGAGAGTAGGAAATGCTAATTCACACCTGCTAATGGAATCCACTGGACGATTACCAACCTATCAAATTCATATTTTTAAAATATCACTTACTCCAACAGATCTTGGGAACTATTATCTTGTGAAAGGAAATATGCATAAAATGACTTTTGAGCAAAAGAAGGCCTAGCTCCTTCAACTTGTTTTTAAAAATTAATTATAGTTATATTCCCATGAAATAATAGATAAGATATTTCAAATTGGATTTGCGCATGAATTAATATTTAAAAATCATGAAATGGTAATTTGACGACCTAGAAAAATGAGAAAATAATTGCAAAGGCACCAAATAGAAATATTAAAGTGTATAAAATGAGATACGGACTGATGCTATTTTCTTTCCGTTTAAAAATAGAATTATCAATCGTTCCGACAGATAACGAAACTACTGATTGGCAGATATTGTATTACTTAATTTTATTTTAATGAGTATTGATCATCTAATATTAGTAACAGTATTTCTAAGATGTATTCAAAAAGTTGTATTATTTACATTAAAGCAAAACACTTTCATCGCTCAAATCTTCGGGAATAGATTCTACTAGTCGGCATTACGAACGAGAGAGTGTCGGACTCAACGCACCTTACATTTCAAAATGGAGAGATATCTCTAACTCTATAGCCATTTCAAGTCATTAATGCATTGAAAATATATTTCCAGTTATTTTGTTCCAGGCAAGATAGAAATGATATCACTTTTCTCACTTATAAATTGGCGTTGCATTCACAAAATCGACCTTTGAGCCAATAATGAGCCCGTTCTCGCGGTGAAAACTGCAGGGCGTTTTCCCACTCGTACACAATCATGATCACTTTGAGCTAGATACCAATTAATGAAAGGGTCTGTACGACACTCGAATCACATTTCCATACATTTAAAAGTGGCTCCTCACGATATAAACATGTCCCGCCTAACACAACTACTTTATTCATCTCCTCGTAAATTATGCAAAACGCCTGTCATGCGTGTTTCATTTCTTCTTCTCGCAGGCACTCTTGCTTTCTATCAAGATGTATCAATAATTCCAATTTTATCTCCCAGTCTTATGCACCAAATATTCAATAGCATCCAATCGAAGGGATCATCACATTACGTTTTGGAACTGCACAGGGTCACGCCATAAATCCAATTTCATACCTTTTACTTCCTACATCATATATATAAATTATTTTTTTGCCCAAATCATAAATTCCCTCCACTCCTGCTGAAGCAAATCTTTATTGCTTTGCCCATTTTCTCTCAAAACAAAAAAATCTAGTAAACACGAATTATCAAATACTGACTTAAAAATTTAACATCTAACTTAAATTTCAGAATATCTTGAGATTCTTACCACATTCTTTTCCTGTGATATGCCTTCAGTCTTTGGCTCTCGCATTGATACGGCAATTCAACCAACGGTCATTGCATTTGCTTGGCTCTTCGAGGAATTTCAGTTTGGATCATATCTTCAAATAATCGTCAACTCATTTACTTACACTACTATCTGATTCTCTTATGATTATCTACATACTTTCCATCTGTCTTCATTTCTATGAATATGTTAAAACTACGTGCAGTTACACTCCTTCCTCTGTTGTGCATATCACAGCCTCCAAACCCCTATCCTAACTCGTCAAGTTATTCAAAATTAAGAATTTTGCAAGTTTGTTTTGCAGAAAATTTTAGCCATAACAGGGAAAATTATTGCTGCGTGAATTTCAAACAATATTTATTCTAATGAAACTAATTTTACTTCTTTAATCGAAATCGCCCTTTGAAGTTTTGACAAAAATACTTTGTGAGGCATTTCAATTAAAACGATCCTGTTTCACATAAATATCACATTGTATACCCTCCAGGTTGAAGTTTATCATTTGATTAAAAAACAAAATTCAATAGACCTCTATACGTTACTGAGTACTCAAAAAATAAACTTAACCATGGCTTTTAAGGCACGATAAATCAAAACAAAAATAAACGACAAAAATTGGTACCTCACGTAGAAATGCATGGTAATAGTTACATTATTTTACTGTACTTATATTAATATGGGAGATGATAAGATTATTTCAAAAAATGTCTCTATAAAGGATATTAAGTAAGTGGAAGTGCGGCTGAATTCACCAAACATTAGCATTTGCAGCAATTGATTTTCTTGCCAAGCACTAATCGATTTCAAAGACACAACAACCAATTTCAGTACTTGTATATTGAATATACGGGCTCATGAGCATATTATCTCGCGGCGCTCCATTATCAAAGACGGAGAAAACAACCCGTTTGCTGCCCTAGAGGCGCCTCTGCCACGCATTTGACGTTGACACTTCCTGCCTCTTTCTGCCCTGGAGTTCCTTTCCTCCCCTCTTCTCCTTAAACCTGTCCCATTCTCCCCTTTGGTCACTTCGAAACTTGTGTTTCCACTTTAGAACTTCCCGCAATAGATGAGCCCCAACAATTTACGACCCGGGATCCATCAAAGATCGCTCGCAACAACAGACAGACCATCGTCATCACCGGAATTCCTCCATCGCAACAAGAGAGCCACCATCAGCATAGGCAACAATAGACTGCTCGATAAGCGGATACGTTTAATGACCTTAGTCCGTGAAAGACCTCCACCATCACTCTTTAGTATACAATTTCTCTATGCGTTGAATTTTGCAATACATGTCATTAGCTAAAAAATAAATGTAAATAGGCGTTAATTGGTGGACTCTCCGCGTAGACGAAAAGAATTAGACTTTTTTAATTTCCACAGACGACGCATTTATTAATTACATAATTGTATTCTTTTAACAGTGTTTGCAAATTATTATGAGTAATTTTCCAGATGATACCCTAATTGGCTCAAACCGGAAAGGAAACATTAATTAGACGGTGAGTGTGAATGGAAAGTATTTAAATGTTTACACCGCCATTAGCTTCGGGAGATTGTGGGGTTTACTAAATGAGGTATCGATCTAATCGCACGGTACTATCTCTAGAACCGAATGGTAAGAGACAAAGTGGTATTGCGTCTTTGAAAGCCTCTTCCTGTACCTTACAGAAACCCCTTAATAACAGCGACCCCAGCCCTAGAATTTTGGTACTAAAATGCCCATATGTCTTTGAGTGAGACTTTAAATTAGCATTAGCGATGAGTAACAAATAAATTGGAGAAATACAGATCGGAAAAATCCTAAATTCTCCTAGATCCAGTGCCAGGATTGTACCCAAAGATGTTGACTCGTAGAAAATACCCAAAACATTACCATTTTTGCTCACGTACTAAGATTACAGGCCCTTTAGTGAAAGTATTTTCACTCGTTAAGGTCGAAAATAGACATTAAAAGACATAAAATTTCAATTGTTTTAAATCTAGAAGCCGAATTTTGATATAATTTCCAATGCTTAAAAACGTTAATTGCAGCCCTGCTGCCTTTAAAGCTGATAGCTTTCTCTATTTTTTGAAAATTCGTTAATTGTTGTCGGATGTTGAAATAACTTCAGCGTTTGGAATCTCTATCAATTCTGAGCGATTTAATGTTCTTATTTATAGTATGTATATAAAAGGAATGGATGAAACACCCATTAAAATAACATTTCAAAGTGCGGTCGTTACGGGACTAAGTTATATTGTGCAACAGATCTAATGGTTACAGATTGGTTTGTGAAGTCTCAATGAAAAAGTACACGTTTCGTAATCTATGATAAATCAAAACTACTATCCACTCTTATTTTTTTAAAAAATTCTACATGATCCACCTCATCTTTCACAATCTCTAACATATATTCCTCAGATTGTGAAACTTTCTATTTTTCTCAAGCCCTCAAAAGCACTCCTTTTCAGTTTTCTCTGCCCCAGTTACCCAATTGATTAACTGCACACAAGATAAAATCATAAAATAAAGACGCTATAAAAATTGTAGTTTTAACTTTCATATACATTTTTGTACGGCTCGGACACTTGGCCGATGAGACAGATACGTGAAGGTTTGAGACCTGGTAGACGTGGGGGCCAAAAAGAAAAATTACCTAAAAAGGAAAAATAACACAGGAGAGCTAGATGAGGGGGAAATAGGGAAGCTTATCGGAAGGAAGAAATTACACCCAGTGGACGGTATGAGAGATGTAGTAAATACGTGGATTTAAAAATGGTTTCCCTGTAATGATGTCTGATAATGTATTTCGTACAAAGTCAAGCAGTATTTAGAAGCCTATCAGGGCTTATTACCCATGAGGACATTGTGCCGCGTAATAGTTTTCCTGTAGTCAATGAAAACCTGCCTCGGATAGGGAGGCTTCATAACACAGTGGATAAACTCGAAGGTTATTTAAGTACATCCATGAGTCACGTGTATTAGTATTTTGTGCGCCCCATGGCTCTGGACGATCCTGCCTCCAAATATCGATAGCGGAGGATGAGGAGAAGGGCGCCTGAATACTCCGAAAACCCGTACCCGAGCCATGCAGTTTTGACGACGTTAATTATTAAATGTCTTTCGCACCTCTACTACTCCTATCCACTCGCTTCCCTTTCTTCGCCCACTCAATGGAAAATGGACGCCAGGGTGCCCTTTTCCCTTGACCCTTTTAAAAAGGTTCACGGAAATGGGCTGATCACTCGATAAATAGCTAAAAATCTTTACCCGAAAACCCGCGGGAGAAAAAAATTATTTGCTTTGAATATGTTTATTAATTATTTTAAACTCGCGGCCGTCACTATGAAACGGCAAATAAATATTTACGAAAGCGCTGAATACCCTTCATTTCCTTCATATGTAATTCACGCTTTGGGGCTTCCTTAACTCGCGAATTTTACAAGTGAGCGGATGGGAGTTGCTGCGGTCGTGGAGGAGAGGCTGAAATCGATACTACGGATCCCCTTGCGAGTTGGCGTAGGGCTCAAACGCGGAAATCTATCAGTAATAATGGCCTCCTTTCCTTTGAATTTTTAATTTATAGACATCCCGTGGAGTGCGGTCTCTCTTGGCATGCGCTGTAGGAGAAGAATGCAGGAAGGGCATAAAAAACCGATGATGAATGAGGGCCCTGAATCTCCACTCGCTCATGGTAGGGGGGGGATAGAGGTTTCGAAGGGCCGGTTACCTCTCGATCACGTCTCCCTAAAGCATCTCTAATTTATCGCGTCTCTAATGAATGGTGAGAATGAAATACTGTAACGCATCGATCAAAGAGCGCTCCTCTAACATGATTTCACACTGTTGGAGTTCCATTTTCAGGTCGATCTTTTAAAGTGAGAGGTCTTAAAAACGGGCAGACGCCTTTATACGGGACGCCCTGAAACAATTTTATATAAATGTATAAAATACGTTCAAACTGTTAAAATATCAAATGTAAAAAATCTATATTTTATTTGTGAAAAAATGGGGTTCTTTTTTCATTTCAAACCATATTATCTTCATAAATGTATAACTAATCTATGTTGTCCTTTTAACGCAATAAAGATTAGCAAAACGCCCTACATAAATACTTTACACAGGTTAATCGTGCTGTTTCGATAACGTGCTACTTCAATTTGGAGGAAATGATATTAATCCGCATTGTATATATGCATTGATTTCTCTGATAAATTTACGGCCGTATTTCATTGATATTTTCAGATCATAATTCAAGAAAATAACACGATTCCAGTTTCAAATTTTTTCTTTGGAATTTTGAAACCGATTTAATTCCTGCAATTCAGATATTTATAAGTTCTCCACAGTATCGAATCGGTGGAATACATAGAAAAATTTTTTCACGCACATTTAACTAGTGGTACTTTTACAATGCGTTACTCATTCAAATAGTCTGGTATTAGTAAATAATTTGGAAAAATATGGAAAAAACATTTATGGTCCTTCCTCGATGTGTAATCAGCAAATATTTTGTCAAAAGCAATCATTTTGTAATTTAACAATTTTTCATATCCCAGCTATAGAAGATATATTTTGAGTAAATATGAGTATTTACTTAAATGTTTTTAATTACGAGCAATAATCAGTACATAAATCACTATTTCCTCTGCTCAAATTAAAATACATCACTCCTCACATCCTTAAATAAATACTTAGTATCCACGCTAATCACACGGCTTTTCGACTACGCGGATGTAGTTTACTAAGATTTATCAGATGAATCATCGTTTGCTCAATTCATGCATGAGATTCATATTTAATCTACAGATATCTGATCACATCACGAACTAAATTAATGAAATTTCTGGGTCAAAGCTTAATGAAAGACGTCTACTTCATACACTCTCTCTACTTCATCAAATTATGAACAAAAATACTCATCACTTCTTGCTGGAATATCTCAAAACACAAGACCAGGTTCATGAAACAAATACATCGAGGAATTAAAACCTGGTTATACCGCAGCATCAAACGATCATCTATAATAAATACTTTAACGTCACATCTTGCCGCGAGTGGAAGAAACTCATCCAGCCTTTTGGGAAAGCTCTTTAATTTGCATCATTAAAATGAACATTATATAAGACACTCCTAAAATTACAGCAGAATTGCAAGTAAAACACTTCAGGAGCTAACGGTCATCTCGTATTCACTCAACTATTAATCAGAAATATTAACTCCACATATTAATCCTACCGTTAAAATTTCACTTGTGGTGATGGATTACCGTTAAAATATTTTTAAATTATCATTAAATCGTATTGTAGTTTAATGTTTTCTTTCATTTTTTAAATATTTGTTACTTCTGTATTAAAAATCAGTAATTTTAACTTAATTATTTTTTTCACATTTACATGAGTTTATCAGTACCCATTTTGTTTATTCTCTTATTTTTCACGCATGGCGTTATTTTATTTAATATTTTTATTTAGTAAATTATGACATTATAATTATCTATCCGTAGATTTTCGCAGATTTTTTCTAACTCCCCTTCATATGTGGGTGTTTTCCTGTAGTGAGTGTTTTCGTCAAGGATAAAAGCCTTATTCCTCACCTTATTCCCACATTTTTGCATATCTCTCTTAACTCTTTGTACTCATGCATATGCATTATTAATAGATTACCATTATCTAGTTCTTTTTTAAATCCTTTAGCACTTTAATTTAATTATATTTTGACTGAATGTACTTGACGATGGATTAGATGAAAGAAGGGACTACCACCATTTCAATTTCGCCCGAATTAAGATTAAGTGTTATTATTGATAGCATGTGTTCACCTGAAACCTGTTACGTTACAAATATTGATGCTTAACAATAGATAAACGGTATAAAAAAATCATTTTTCCAATGGTAAAAATGCTTGGAATGAGTAATTATATTTCAAATCAAATCATAGAAATATCTTCAATGGCCCTGAAACTCAAAGAATATATAATGCCCAAGAGGATTTTCAATGTGTTCAAGAATTCAATTGGAATTGCGCTATCTATTCGCTACAGCTTAAGCCCAAAGAGCAATTCTGTAGTGTGTATGGTACGAGCCAAAATTTGTGCCTGACAAAAGGCGTATTTTGTGCGTGGGAAAAACAAATCGTAGCCAAGAGGAAATAAATGGAGATTCGAACTATTAGGCGATTTATCAAAAGAGAGTACTTATCTATCTTAATTATTTTGATTATTCATTCTATTTGCACAATTATTTGATGTCATTTTAATCTGTTTTTAGCTTTGGTAGCGTTTCTAAAAGCATCACGTCAAAATAAGAATCATTCGGAAACAGCACCAGTTAAATATAGCGAAAATATTTAATAATAGCATGCCTCAAAAGTTAAAGACATATTAATTGTTGCTGGTTGCTCATAGTCACCATTGTTCATGATGAGCTACTTTGACTTGGAACTTCCAAGGCGCTGACTTTAAGCGTTCGAACATCCACCATCATGGGTTTTCCGTAGTTTTCCGAGAAATCGAAGGAGTACTAGGTCTAGTGCCAACTGCTAAACGGTAAAAAATCATGAAAAATGAAATGAAGGATGAACAAGAGAGTGAGAGAGAAAGGGAGGGATTAAGTTGCCCCATAAGGAGCATGTAGGGCGGAGGGCCCAGAATCTTTGATGTAGTCAGATAGGAGCAGACCCTCATTCCGTTCCTCCTCAGCCATTCTTCCGATGGACCATGAGGCGGTTTTTTTTATCATTTGCTCTTTTATCTATTCCATTTTTTATAGAACGATCACGTTTCATCCTCCTCTTTCTGTGAGAGTATTTTTTTTTTGCGAATCGGTCCCACCCTTATGCAAATCCTAGCCCCATAACCCAAAGCCCTACGGAGGGATGGTGGGAGGGAAAGGAAAATGGGAGGATTAAAATTCGAAGAGGAGAATGGAAGCGATCGCATTATTTTCCTTAAGACGGAAGGAAGTCGAGCAGGAATGAGGAAGCTGCATTGATAAGGCCACCCTGATTACGGGTGAAAAGGAGAGAACAAAACATCCCCTCTTTCTAATTTCCTCTCTTTGCTTTCCGTGGATAGAGGTGGAATCGCGTTGCTAATGATTATTCGTCAACAATTAAGAGGGTCTGGATATTACACAGAAATCAACCAGTTCCTTCCAACCCTCCAAATGCTGTATTAAGGCTTCCAAATAGTCCTGATGATGCTTGCGAGTTTCCCAGTCTCCTGAGTTATTTCCACGTTAAGCCCATTGAAAATAGTGAAGGTTGACCTTAAAACAAGCATGGATACTGATTAGGAGGAGAGCCATAGCGAGGGCATGAGGAAAAGAATTGCGTTTGCAAAGGAATGAGTGACGGAAATAAGAAAGTTAAAGACGGGAACTTTTTTTTCCCATGGAAATCGAGTGCTACCTCGAGTACTATCTTTTATTCTCTTTCAAGTACCTTGCAGGTGTCCCCAACATTAAAAATAATTTCGGCGAATTCAGCCCTTTAGTAACACATAAAATTATTTGAATATTCTCAATGTACGGTTTCTGAGAGACGGAGCAATATTAGTTCTTGTTTCTAGTTCAGAAATAAGAAGTTCTTGAGTTGACATAGTCAATCTTGGAGGCTTAATGTCATTTGGATGATTTTGAGTTTCAGAAATGGTTATGGCAAGAACAAGAATAATAGTCCGAGGGTGATTCAAAAGAAGGGGTGAAGAGTAGGCTCTCAGAGGGAGAGAGAGACCATTAAAAAGGTACAAAGAGTTAATAAAAATTACAGCAAGGGTAATACAGGGAAAGTAGATTACGTACCGATGGAAGTGAGTATTAGGGTATAGGAAGATTTTTGGTCTGTGAACTGCACGAAGTATAATGACCGATTTAAAACGTTATAAGAATAAAGCAACATCTTTGTTGCTGTGGTAAGTGCTTTCGATTCTCAAAATGCAAAACACACATTTTACCAGAGACTTGCTCAAACATGTCAAGATTCAGTATTCAAGAGACACTTTTAGGCTAATTTTTCCACCAAAACGTCCTTGCAATTTCATTAGGTTGTTTCCTGAAAGTTTTCTTGAAATTCTGCTGCGCCACAAGCAGCAATCGAGGAAATTACCCCTAAGCAAACACACGCATATTCATATGAATAGGGATATCATTACATATATAATCACACACGTAGAAAATACGTAAAAGGACACTCATATTTAAGAAAGTTTTAGTTTTCGATCTTCTCTTAGGCCTTATTCAGCTCAGATTCAGAGTCTCACCAGAAGAAGGCCTAAACTCAAACTTGGTTAAATGTGAGAATCCTTTCACATGTTTTCTATTTACAATTTTGTGTTCGGTTGTGCCATTCAAGTTGTTTATATATATATATATATATAATTATGTATTTATATATACATATATATATATATATATATATATATATATATATATATATATAATTATGTATATATATACATATATATATACATATATATATATATATATATATATATATATATATATACGTGCGTGTATGTAAATAATGCTTTGTATGAATGTGTTTGTGTATCCAACTATATTTCACCCTCAGAGGCTGTGAGGTGTTGTATCAACAGATAAAAATCATTTCCGTCGAGGGGTCACGGATGTTCAATGGGCGAGGATGGCGTGACGTGAAAAAGGGGAAGATAGCTTCTTCAGAGCGGCGCCTCAGATTGGAGCTGGCTGCAGTGCGGCAATCTTCCGCCAACTCTCGTGAAATACACTTTGAGGTGAAGTTCGCTCGCAGCTACGATAGTGTTCTTATCGGCTTCCGGATCACACACACACAGAGGGGTGAGAGAGCTCTCCCCGAGTGTCGGATTTTGCAAATGAATCATGGGCGTGAGGTGAGGAAGCATTATCGCCGCATTAATCAGATGTGACCTTCCCTGCCGCCTCCCCCACTTCCCCTACCTCTCCTCGGGGAAGGAGCCGCTCTTCTTGGGGAGGTCGGGGGACGAGTGAGGGGGGTGGTAGGCCAATGACGGAGGGGGGATGAGGGGGTGGGAATCGACTCGGTGGGGCGGATTTGCATCGAGCGCCACCCCTATGCCTCGCCAAGGCGACTGTCCCCCGAATCGGATAGGAACGCGCTCCGCTTATCCGGTCCCGTTTGCCGACCTTTCCCACAAATAAGGGATCCAAACCTTCAAAGGTGAGTTGATGATCTTAAATTTGAGAGGCTCATTATCCCCAATTATAGGATGACATTAGGTAAGGGGTTTTAAAAAATCCTCGTGGTTTACGCATCGCTATTTGGGAAGAACGCGAATGGAATCCCTCTGGAATGATCTGATTCAAAGTAAAACTTATTAAACCTTTAAAAGATATTGTCGGATTTTAAGTGGTGACAGCGAGGATCTAAGCTACCCTTCACAATATCTATATATACACAGATAAAGACTTTTATTTAAGAATTATTCGAAAGTCCAGTCAAAGAGGCTCGCAAAGATTTAATAATAATGTTCTCATCACTGAAGCACTATTTATGGGCATGAAAAAACGAGGGAAAACCTTAAATGCATCGAAATATTTTCTCTCTATTATCTCTCAATATTTTCTTTCTTTAATTACTCTTTGGATCATTGCAACTCGTCCCATGCACCTTTAAGCCGGAATTTAAGATATTTTATGGATATAAACAATCTGGTTGCTGTAAATAAAAATGTATCCTTTTCTATGGATTTTCCCATCATTAAAGTTCAGTGATTTATTCTCTGAAGTGGAAATAAAAAAATAATTAAATGAAAATGAATTTAATTGAAGTTAATTTTTGTCAATACCAATTACCAAATCTAAAAATGTCGGAAAACCTTAATACTGTTAGCGGATGTGAATCTCGCAGTTAAGAGTTTTGTTGGTAGGAAGTAAAAGTATTCTAAGTTCGGATCAATTCCTGCTGGGTAAGAGGTTGAATCGGATATTATTCCATGCGCAGGTCGGATGATCGGTAGTCTAAATTCCGTGTCTGCAGCCTGCAAAAAGTCGCTTGGTTTGGTTCAGTTCCCAAATCAGTACGCGTGAGATGAAGTTCGCGTCGCCTACGTCTGCAGTCATTACCTTCCGCGTCGTTCCTGTGCCACATAAATAATAAAGGGGAAGAGGCAGGGAGGCAAAAAAGTGCAAGAGGCAAGCGGTTGCGAAGACGCGGCGCGGAAATGATGAGAATTGATGACGCAAAACATAACGAAGGGGTCCGATGCGAGTGAACCTCATAATCCCGCGCCGCCTCAATCAAAAGCAAATTCCTTTTCATAATAGTCGGAGCGAAAACCACAGATTAATCTCATGTACGCTCAACGATCAGAAATCCTACAAAGCGTGGCCGGAATAAAAGTTATTTACTCATTTTTTCCCCATTACGTTCAAGGCATTAGAATGAATCACCCAGCCCCTTAGGAAAAAGCCTCAAAACTTTCTCATGCTTTGCACAATTCAATATAAAAGGATTAATCAACTACGGAAATGATGTATTCAAACTGCAGTGAGTTTTGCACGAGTGTTTCTTGTGCTCGTTTCTTAAGTGACTCGGCTTTACAGTCGAGGGCGCAAGAGAGTTAAATGGGAACTTTATAGAAACCCCAATTGTAAGCAAGATGAGAAAACTTAAGATCTGTTTCGCCAAGTTTAATGAGTTATTGTCTCGCTTCGAGCAGGATTCCTGCCACCACGAAATTGAAATACGGCCGCAATTGGTGGGGAATAAATGGAGCCATATTATACCATTTCTTTTCTCAGTGCCTCATCACTCGAAGCATACCTTCCTCCTGCGGTTACATATGTTATAATAACAGTACGCATAATTCTTAATCCAAATGATTCTAAAGGAAACAAAAGTGCTAAGATAAATCTCAATAAATAGACGAGGGCGTCCTCTGATGATATTACAAGAGATTTAAAAGGCAAAACTGTTAGCGTTCGCTGAATACTTGCAAGGAATGGAAAAAAAGTGAAAACAAGTTGGCGGTAGTTTGGAAGAATGAAAGAAAGGAGGTATTTTTCAGAGGGGACGAAATGAAAATACGGACTAGAGGGATAGGGTGGACGTAAAGGAAAAAAAGAACAGTCATGAGAGGAAATTAGCCAAAGACGATAAAAGTATTATCCAAAATGAAGAAACACCAAATGTCAGGAAAATATTACTTTTAATAGAAAACACTGCCAGTGATGTCGCGAATTCAAAACAGCAACATTTGTAGCAGATTATGATGTGAACGAGAAGAAAAAAATGACTAGTATAAGATAGAAAGTGGGAATATTTAATGTGCTATAAATTGAATAACATTGAGAATTGAACTCACCTAATAACGAGCCCAATGCTAAGTGGAATTTACACATCAGATCAAAGGCACCTCATAAAAAAAGCTTCAACTTCTTATTCCCTGTGTTGCTATGGTTCTCAAGGAAGATCAGATAACCGAAAAAGCACAAAGTTTGTGGGGAAGATGAGGATGCCCTGAGGCCTCAGCATAAATGAAACCCGGCACTCAAGTCATCAGCCAAGTGCTCTTCTCATTGGACTAGCACGCCCAGTGAGATAGGAAGAAAAATAATTTATTGCTGTAGGGAACACCTTATAATACAACGCATATAAACAATTTGGGGTTCTATATAAGAAATTTTATAAACCGTACGATGTAAAGGAGGCAAAAGATAACCAAGGCATGGTCTTAGTCAAGAAATGTATGAATACATTATTACGTAAGATATAAAAACCGTGGGGGGGATGGAATAGTGGAAAAATAGACAAATTAACTAGAAGTTATGTCTTGAAGGAATTTAAAAATATATCATATCATCACCATCAGTATTTCAATCCTAGGATTTTTTTACTGCAGTCCTCAATCATACTAACTTTAATGTCAATTCCCTCAATCCTTGATACCTTCTCTGTTTTACGTGCTTCTTAATTTGTCCTATGTACATATCTCTTGGTCTTGCTCGTGGAATCTTCCATCCTCTGTTTCCTTCTATTATATTCTTAATCAATCCATTGTGCCTCAATGTGTGTCCAATCCATCTATTTCTCCTTTGCCGCAGAGTTCTCCATATGGCTCTATCCTCTTTTGCTCTTCTATATACTTCCTCATTCCTTACTTTGCCAGTCCATTTCATCTTTAGCATTCTCCTCCAGCCCCATGTTTCAAAGGCTTCTATTCTTCGCTGGTCCACTTTTCCAATGTTCCAAGTCTCGGAATCATAGAGCGCCATGCTCCACACAAAAGTCTTGGCAAATTGCTTCCTTGTTTCCAGTTATAGCTTCTTTGAACATAGTAATTGCCTCTTCTTCATGAATGCGTTCTTAGCTTGGGCTATTCTTCGCTTGATGTCGGTCGAACTTCTTCCATCTCGTATTATGCTGCTGTCAAGTTAGATGAAGGATTCAACTTGCTCTAGTTTCACCCCTCGGATTGTTATATCCGAGTTCAGCTTCTATCTTCCACACACAAGGATTCTGGTTTTTTTCTTGCTGAAGTTCATATTATATTCCCCCAGTACTTGGTCCATAGTAGGGTATATCCACAGAGTTGCAAGCAGGTCCTCTTGCCTTTCCGCCGCTACTGCGATGTCCTCTGCAAACCAGAGCATGTTGATTTCTTCTCCATTTACCTTGATTCCTTTGACTCCCAATTCTTGTGTTTCTTTTATTGCCTCTTCCAAGGATACGTTGAATATTGCTGACGAGAAGTTGCTTCCTTCTCTTACTCCCTTGTTTATTTTGACTCCAATTTTTCATCCATATCTCGTTTATATTGTTTTAATCTGATTATTTATGGAGGTTATGGATAATTCTTCTGTCAATTCAGTTTAATCCAAGCCCTTCTAGCGTCTTGAACATTTCGTTCCATTTGACGTTGTGGAAGGCCTTCTCCAAGTCTACGAAAGCCACAGATAATGGCTTATTTACGTGTCTCATTTGTGCGGCCAGAACTTTTGAGCTGAGAATTTTACCTCTTGCTCCTCGGTTTTTCCTGAACCCGAATCGGTTTTCGGTGAGGTTTTCTTCTATCCTTCTTTCTATTTTGGCTAATTATCCGAGTAAGGATTTTCGATGATTGAGTCACTGGGCTCATTATTCTGTGTTCTTCGTATTTATCTGTTTCCGGTTTCTTCGGTACAGCAAACATTATAATATTCTGGTATCTTTCCGCTGCCGTAGCTATCTTTGATTATTACATAGAGAGCATCCTTCGCTTTGATCTCGAGTGTTTTGATTATTTTTCCCTTTATTTTGTCAACTCCAGGTGCCTTGTTGTTTCTCAGGTTTCTCTCGAATTCGCTTTTTAATATCTGCGGGCCCCGATCTTCTTAACCTATCATGCTTTCATCTTTAATTAAGCCATCATCTAGTTAGTAATCATATATTTATTATACATTGAATTAATTGCATTTAAATTTCCAGATGATTTCCACTTAGTTTCAACAATTGCATTTATTAGGTACTTTTCACAAAGTTATTTCGGGTTTACATTGATGACACATCTCAATTCAGCAAGATTTTTTCTGTGATGATATTTTCATATTTGTAATTACTATTTTAATTAATTAGTTACTGCCTATAACATTCACCTGCGTTTACACTGTGACACACGACAAAGGGTACAATGTGTTGTCAGAGCGATTGCTTGTTTTTATCGGGCATCAAACAAGCAAACACTTTGCATCGAGCTGCAATATGACAACATCATCGGTACACTTCCGCTCTTACGGTTCCGCTAGTCAAAACAATAAAGCTCTCGTCACGGCGAGGAAAGGACGCCAGTGGGTAAAGGCAGAGCGGTGAGGGGGAACGGGCGAAAGGATGACGTCACGGGAAGAGGGTGTCCGAGCCGATGATTGCCCCGGGAGATCAAAGGATTCCACCGAAATGAAAAAAAGCGATCGGCGTCAAAGACTTCCTCGAGAGGGGGGAGGGTGTGAATGGGGGAGGAAAGGCTCCTCTTTCATGCGATTCCCCAATTACCCAGCCTCTGGGGTTTGCCGCTCCCTTCAAGACACTTCGGCGGCTTCGAATCCAAGTTCGCGCCGCCACAAGAAAGTGGCCCCAGGTGGAGGGGAGCGTAAGGAGGAGAAAGGGAGACGGGCCCGCAAAGGGGAAAGGACAATCGAGATTCGAAATGTGAAGATCTTATTTCTTCCCGTCGGCTCACAAACAGAAGGTCGCTATCCCCATTCCCTGAGGAATTTGGATTGGGCACCATCACAATCCAACGATCCCCTGATTACGACGACGGTGACGAAGAGTCAAAGATTTTCACTTCAGCTCCCCCCCCCCTTCCCTCCTTTCCACACCCCTCGCACCCTTACCAGGAATACCTCATTAAAACGGGTTCGTTGTTTTGTCGCTTCAGTGCGTCTCTTCTCTCGCTTTGTCGTCCGCTGGCGGGAGAGTTTCCCACTCGCCCCCCCCTCTACCCCCCCCACCATTTATCCCCTCCCACTCCCCCTCCTGTCGAGGCGATTACGTTGAAGGCGCGCAATCCACTCCTTCCACTTTCATTAGGTCTGAATGTAACGTAATCATGCCAGAAATGATTAGCCAGGGGAGCGCAGCGCATTAATACGATCTCGCAGTCATCGCTTTGCCTTTCGAGGAAAATTGAGGGGCGGTTGGGGGATTGGGCAGAGGCCCAAAGCTAGGGGTCCATTCACTAATTCTTGCATGGCTTATTGTATACAAATTTAATTGAAAAATATATAGTTAACACTATGTGTGCATATCGCCATTTTTATTAAATTTAACTTAAATGGGAGAAATCAAGTTGGATAGAAAGGAAGAGAGATGAAGGAGTTTTTTAAAATATTGTGAACGATGGGAGGAAGTGGAGGGAGGGAGGAACACGAAAAAGGGAGAGAAAATAGGCGGAGGAAATGATGAAAGGCAATGGAATGTTGAATACACCACGATAGAAAGGAAAGTGTTTGATAAGCGGGGTAGAGGTAGTGCAGAGAAAAAGATTTTTAGAAGGCATAAAAGTTGGTAATAAGCGTAAATAAATTAAGGATACAGTAAATCAAATATTTGAGAACGCTCGTCAGGGAGCATCCAACACCTACTATAATAAGATATAAAACCAAATTCAAGTAGATAACTTTCAAAGATTGATTTACTATGATTTATGTTTACTTTGCCAAATATTGCACAGGGCTTGTAAACTAACATATAGGTTTAAAAAAGAGCCTTTTTAAAGAAACGTTGACGAACATTGAGAGGGAGTATTTTGTTTTTGATTTAAATTGTAAAATCTCGGTAAATGATCGAGAAAAATACAGAGGAGTGATTTTATATTCTCGCTCATAGCATTCATCTACTCTCTCACTCCGAATGTTGGTTGCCATCAGTCTTCCTCCTAACTGATCCTTCACAATTCCTCCTCCTTGTCTCACACCCTGACAGCTCCTTAGTCCGCCAAACCCTCTTTATGTCGTCCGTAAATTTGTCCCCTGACCCTTCTCAAGAGACCTTTCCACTACACCGTCAATTATACCCCTCACGTCACGCCCCCGTGTGGAAGGAATACGCCATCCAACCGATTCTCTTCTTTCATCGGGTGCATCCTCCGCATGGCAGAATTTTCGGTCTCTGTTCCAAAATTTTTCCATTCACTTTTCACATAAGCATTCATTCTTCCCTTTCGGAATCATTTGAAGTTTCTAACCTTCTCTCTTCAACTTAACCAATGCACTATAATGTGCCACACTAAACTCAACTGTTCACATCAACTACCACCTTGTTAATAATGATGAAATGACATAATTATGCAATAAATTAATAATGATATAATAACATATTAATTACTGTTATGTCAAAATAATGATGTAATAACATATTAATTACTTAATATATCACAATGTCATAATAATGACATAATAATACCATAATTACAATAACATAATAATGTGATAAGATAATAATATTTTAGCATAGAAAATAGCAGTAGACCTTAGATAATACGATGCGGAATGGTAACCCTATATTTTAGGCGATTGCAGTCGATACCAGATGTGGAAGTTATGAAGGAAATATACTAAAGAATTTGTTCATTTTCTTAATATTTCGATTGATAATCTGAGAAACTGGAAGAGATTGCAAAAGCACGCAACAAAATAAACGATTGCTAAACTTTCATTAAAGACACCCCGATAAAGGAAGTAGATTAAATGATGCATTAGTGATTTCCGCGTTCCAAAATGGAATTTAGAGGAATATGATTACCTGTAAATCGATTGTGATATCTGTTGAGGGTACTACAGTAATTTTCTTACTTTGGTGGTTGGCGAGTGGAGAGACGGAAGTAAGGTAGAAGAATTCAGGGAGAATAGTAGATACTTGAGAGAATAATGAACGTGAACGTGGTGAGAAAATTATAGGTTTTCGCATGGGAAATAGCTTAAATACTAGTATATCTAACACCCAGTACGTGTACCACAAAAAACCCAGGTGCACATAAAAATGCTAGAAAATACGGTGGATATCAGTTAGCTTATACACGTATAATGGCAAGGTACATTTTCAATATTGACCAACTCTCATAGTTTCTCGAGGGCAGATATGGATTCGTATTACTATTTGGCACTCATAAAGTCTAATGTTAAATTTGACTCATTGACAAAGGATAAGAAAATAGTATAAAAAATTGGAATGCATAGGACTTTAACTAGGACGAAAACGAAAGAGCACCAAGAAGTATGGATAAATAATGAACGAGGTTACGGAAAACGATACCATAAAAGATATATGGAAACACCACAATTAAGTGGTAAAGAAAGCTGGGATCGAAATAATAGCAAAAGAAATGATGAATAAGACCCAGGAAGCCATGATTACAGAGGAAGTGATCGGGAATATGAATGTCAGAAGGAAATGCGGATTGTGAACACAGAGTTTGAGGGAAAAAAGTACGTACAGCAAAACAATGAACTGAGGCGAAAAAGTAATGAAGCAATAAAGATAGTGGAAAGAAAAATGCAGTGGTTTGAAGAGTTCATATATTGGGTGATATGAGCGCGCTATAGAGAGAGGTGAAGGAAATGGCTGGATGTGAGAAAATAAAATCATGGCAGACTAATAGAGATGCATCGGGTAAATATTAGAATAAGAAGAGGCTCTGATGAGGTAGAAAGAATATATAAATGAAGTTATAGAAAAAATATATTTAAAAAAATATTAGTGTAGGGAGTTAAGATGCAGAAAAGGAATATGATACCGATAAGGATAGATTAGAACGAGAACTATTGACCTGAGAAATAATAAACATATTAAAAGAAATAAAATGGATGAAAAGTTAGCGTGAGAGTAGACAGCATCCGTTCATAACTACTCAAGAATTTAATAAAACGAGAAAGAGATGTGTTATTTGAATTTCATTCATGGCATTTATGAAAGAGGAATTTGGCCGAAAGAACTTTTTAGATCAATATTAGTAGCCTTTCGAAAAACGAAAAAACAACTGTATGTGAGGACAATGGAAATAAATGTTTAGTTTCGCATGAGGCTAAATTAGTACTTAAAATCATCAACATCATCGATAAAAGATCAAGGACGAATAAAATTGAGTACTTAGATGGAGATCAACTTGGATATAGAGATGAAGGGTGGGCTATGGCGTCATTGTTACTGGTGGAGAGGCAAATGGAACTCAAAAAAGTCTGTATTTGTTTGCTTCGTGGAATTGAAGAAGACGGATAACATGGTTAACTGGGTAAGGTTAATTAAATGCAGTTTGCAGAAGAGTGGGGTATACTGGAGAGATAAACGACTTATCCGAAACTTCTACATGCCTAAGACTGCACAGGTGTAAAGTAGTGAATGAGAAGTTGAAAATGCCAGAGCTTGACAGTAGAGTATGACGGCGATGTCCATTTATGCCTGTTCTTTTCAATACAAAAGTACATACACGTATAAAACTAGTACAGTACAAGTAGAATATACTTGTATATGGGAAAGAAACGGCGAGAGATATGGGGAGGGTTAGAGGCAGGAGTGAAATTAGGTGGGGAACTCTTCAAATCAGTTCTTATTGTGAATGATCAAGAGTTAGGAAGCCAGTCAGCCAAAGGGTTACAATCATCACTTCAAGAATTGTAGAATCTTTGAGATAGAATAGACGGGATACAATTAATAGCAATAAAACGAAGACAATGAGATTCTGAAGAACTTCAAAAGCTAAGATAATCACTACATTTTTTTAGCACAATGTAGAACCGCTAAGACTATTCACCTCCGAGGAAAATGGAGATCAGCATGGGTAGAGTAGTGGTAACACTCGTATTAGGAGAAGAATTGCGTAGGGCCAAAAAAAGACGAGAAAAACCTATAATAGGGAACTTAGTTTTTTTATTTCACGGAAACTTATGTTTTTGAGACATGAGGATAAACATAGATTTCAGGCCTTTGCGATGTGGAGGAGAATGGAGTAAATAAAATTGACAGAAAGGAAAACCAACGATGATGTTCTAGGCATGGGGGGGGGGCAGCTGCAGGGAGGATTTCGAAGAATGCAAGACAAGTGGAAGCAGCAGATTATAAGAGGACAGGAGATGCTGAAGACTGGCATGAGAAGGGAAAATGCTGAGAAATCTGGCTGAGGGAAGGAAAAAATAAGTATTTTTGGAAAGCATTAAGAGAGGTAGGTAGTACGCAAATTTAAAAAAAAATAAGTCCCTGGAATATATAGTATGTGGAACAGAGATATTTTTTGTAACACTAGTTACGACTTAGGGTTACGGTATCCTTCCAATCATATTAAAATCCGATTTAGTAACGTTCGTAAATTTGTTAGTCAATTTAGGATACGGTCTATGAATATCAGGTCATCATAGCCATTGCCACGATTAGAGAGCTTAAGGATAGAATATCGTAGGAAGGGTTTAGACGGCAAAAGTGTGCATAAAAGTAAAATCCAAATAAAGAAAACTTTAAAGAATCATCACTTGACGAATTGTAGGATCATTGAGAAAGGTACGGGATAAAAATCAATAACAATAAAACGAAGGCAATGAGATTCTGAAGAACTACAAAAGCTAAGATAATCACTAAACTTGTTGAACACAATGTAGAACCACTAAGACTATACACCTCTGAGAAAAATGGAGATGAGCATGGGTAGCGTGGTGGAAATACTCGTATTAGGAGAGGGATTGCGTTTGGTCAAAAAAGACGAGCAAATCCCATAGTAGGGAACTTAGTTTTTTATTTCACGGAAACTTATTCGCATGTTTTTGAAACATTAGAATAAACATAGATTGCGGGCTTTTGAGATGTGGACAAATAAAATAGACAAAGAGGAAAGCTAACAATGATGTTCTGGCATGGGGGGAAGGGGAGAGCTGTTGTGTGGACTTCGAAGAATGGAGGACAAGTGGAGGCAGGAGATTATAAGAGGTAATGGGATGCCTAAGACTGGTATGAGAAGGGAAAATGCTGAGTAATCTGGTAGAGGAAAGGAAAAAAAAATATTTTCGAGCAGCAATAAGAGAGGTAGATAGCTCGAAAATTTAAAAAGAAAGCAACTGGAATATACGAGCGTAGCATGTGGTATGTGGATCAGAGATATTTTTTGTAACGCTAGTTACAGCTTAGTGGCACGGTATCCTTCCAACCATATTACAATCCAGTGAATGATTTTTTACACTCTGAAATTGTTGCATACAATTTAGTAATGTTCGTAAAGTTTGTTAGTCAATTTAGGATAAGATCTATGAATATCAGGTCATCATAGCCATTGTCACGATTAGAGAGTTTAGGATGGAATATCGCAGGAAGGGTTTAGGCAGCAAAAGCGTGCATAAAAGTAAAATCCAAATAAAGAAAACTTTAACGAAAATCCTACAGAATAATTAACCATAAATGTATATGGTAGAAAACGTTAATAAATAGAATATGTTACTAATTTTATCACACGCTGTTCATAGCATGGCAATTAAAGATAGATTTTCTTTTTTCGAGAGAGGAACGTAGAAACATTCTTAAACTGAGGTAGATAAAGGATTGCATTGACAATAAGAAATAATACTGGCCAACAGGAAAGGTCAACAGAAGATCTAGGTAGATAAAATAAAAAATAAACTTCTACGAGAAACAGTTGAAGTATCTTGAGGAATTGAGAAGTGCCATTTTCATGGTCGCTTAGGCAAATATAAATACAATTCATTCAATATTGTACTATCGTCTTTCGTCATATTTGTATTGCACGCAAAGATATAGCAAAGAGATATACATAAAAGACAATAGTTGTGGAGGCAACATTTTAGCAGAATTCTTGAAGAAAACTATGCCGCTGACAATTTAATCTCAAGGAGTTCTGTACGCTAGCGTGAGTTGAACGCTGCCATTAAAAGACCAACGGGTAAAATGGGTATCGAGGATCAAACCGATATCTTAAGAAAAAAGTTTAGATTAGTCCTTTGAAAGGAACTACAAAATAACTCTCCATTTCAAAAATGATATCACAATCGTTATAAATTTAAAATATGTGTGTCCTTCTAAGGAAATCCGATAAATAAAATCCCCTCCAGGATATTGAAAAATTTAATTAACTTGATATGGTTATTTTAATATATTTAATAGATTAGAAGGTAGCTTCAAAATCAGCGGTTAAAGAAATATTGTATTAAATAAAAATTAGCAGTAGAAACGGAAAGCACGCTAACAGAGGTCAGTCAAATCAATGAATGGAGTGATACCCCTCACCAATACGCAAACAAAGGCTACGCTAATCTAATAAATTCTATTGATAAAATTCGGTGATCAAGAGACGCGGAACAAAAATGTCAAACCTTAAAGGAGTGATATAAACGTATTTGCAAGGACATAATTGAAACTAAGGAAGAAAACTAAGTGACTGAAATGAATATCGAATCATAAGAATGAAATAAATGCAATAGAAAATGTTTAAATTAGTGAATTAAAGTGCTTCGAATCGAAAGGCATTGAATTGAAATTGAAAACTAAAGCATTAATTTATATGCTGTATGCATTCATTAGAATAGTTTATTCAAGAGGAGATTTCGATAATTTTAAATGCTTACATTTAAATTTCAAATGGCAGTTCGTTTTGGGCTTATGTGATTTTCAAGGACATTATACCCCGGTGACGCCACGCAGTTTCGAGCTGCCACAGCACCGGGACCGTAGTAGGGACGTCCGGTTCCCCGTGTTGCTTTCCTTTAGCCTCTTTCCCGGCGCCACTTTCTTTTCAAACTCTTACTCACCACTTCAAAAACAGCGAAAGGCGCACCCAATGCCCGATTTTAATATCTGTTTATGGACTACGCTCCACAAGAAAAAATTGTGTTCGCAGTAATGAACGTTGAAAAGAACTCCACTTCTGCCCTAGAAATATCGTTTATTTTCGGTGACCGGAGGTAAAAATCTACAGATCATCACCCAAGGGGTAAGGTTACGAATGAATGGACCATTCCAAATATTCCTAGACATTTTTTTTAAATTTCAGGCTTTCGGTCAAAGCTCGCATTCATTATCTATTCAACTTTTTGAATTGACGCAATTCTGAATTTTCCCTTCTACTTCAACGTTGATGTTTCCTTTTCAGTGTATAAAGACCAGAATTCAAGACATGGCCACATCATAAATGCAAATGCTTTGTACCTTTCACATGAGTTAAGATTACCCATGCGAATTATTAACAATACGCGCAAATAAATTATCGACAAAATTTGTTTTGGGCAAAAATAAAATTTTTGAAAAATGTAATAAAGAAAATAATAATTTTTTGCATTCCAACAATAAACCTGTAATGCTATTCTTTTAACTACAGCAGAATTCATAAATTCAACAACATTATTGATTTTTGAATGTTTTCACAGAATCTTAGTACAATATTTAATTCATAGGTATAATTTTTACCTTCTAAATAAATGCGTAGAACTAAGTCATAAGGATAAGCTAAGAGTTACCTAATTTGTTTGGGATTATCATTAGTATTGATCAAAGGAACATAAAATACCAGTACGTTAAGTGTTTAAAACAAGAATACTGCAATAGTTAAGATAAATCTAATACATTCAAGAACAAATCTAGCACTAAAATGATTCATTTTTGGATTTAAGCAGTCCAAAAATTGGCAGTAAACACGCGATAATGACATGCACTAATTATCTAATTATGATTATATTTCTTATATTACAGAATAATATGCTTAAGTACATTATCTGGGTTAAACACCAGGGTAATTACTTCAGTTAAATTATTCATCCCAAAATATTATGTAGAATTGAATCCAGACTACAAATTCAGATTATAAGGATAACATTTGATAGGATAATTTGTCGACGTGACTATATTTGCAGCGAAGAAGTCAGGCAAGAACAGTGGATTGATATGTTACCACCCTGAATTTATAATGGTATAATGAAAGGAAACTGTAAAATCTCGTACAAAGATAAAGAACTATAAATGAAGAAAAGGAGAAATCCACAAGTTAGTTGAATATTTTCTAAGCGTGAAACTAAAGTCTTCAGCGATATAAAATACGAAGGAGAAACTAATAATTAGTAAAACAGAGAAAAAAGTAACAAAATTTACTGGTACTAATATTAGTAGTACTACTGGTACTAATTTACTGGTACTTATTACTAATTACATATTTGAAAGCATATATATATATATATATATATATATATATATATATATACACACACACACTCGTGTATATATATATATATATACATATACATATACATATACATATACAGGGTTCGTCCGGAAAATAAGTGTACTGATTTTTTCCCGCCGCTCCAGGCGCGCACAGCACCGCTCTGACGGGCTGCGATTGGAGGGGGGTATGTTGGCAAGCGACGCTGAAAAAGGCAGTCGGCTCTGAGCTGTGGTGTAGTGAGGAGCTCTGTTAACGCGAACCTCCACACTCGACCCAAGTCACGGAACGCGATGCCGAAGTTTTTGGAGCAGCGTTATTCCATCAAATTTGCGGTAAAGCTTGGGAAATCGTCTACCGAAACTGTCGGTATGATTAACCAGGCTTACGGGGAGTCAGCCATGTCCAGAAACATGATCTTTCGGTGGCACAAGATCTTCGTGGAGGGCAGAGAAGAGGTCGACGACGAACCACGGCCTGGACGCCCATCAACGACGCTCACCGACGAAAATGTGCGAAACGTTCGCGATGTAATGAACTCTGATCGTCGTCTTAGTGTTCGGATGATAGCAGAGCAGTGTAATCTTCGAAAACGAGTCGCCCGCGTCCGGCCAGCGATCAAAAACATCTGGCGGCTGCATCACGACAATGCGCCGTCTCACACCGCGCTTGTCGTGTCGGACTTCTTCGCCAAGCACGGCGTGGCAACGCTGCCGCACCCGCCCTACAGCCCGGACTTGGCACCACCGGACTTCTTTCTGTTCCCGAAGATAAAGAGGATTTTGAAAGGAACGCGATACGGGACTTTGGACGCCGTCAAAGAGGCCGTGACGACTTGTCTTCGAGAGGTTCCCGATGATGCCTTCGCGGGAGCGTTCCAGGAATGGGAACGCCGCTGGAACAAGTGTATCGACTCACAAGGGTCCTATTTTGAGGAATATTAGCTTAAGATATGTAAAAGTGTAATAAATATTTTTTCCTGAGCTCAGTACACTTATTTTCCGGACGAACCCTGTATATATATATATATATATATATATATATATATATATATATATATATATATATATATATATATATATTCAAACACGAAATCCCATCAAACGGCGAATAAATACTCATATATACAGAAACATATATAAGGAAAAGGGATAGGAACACGTATAAAAGACGAACACAATAGAGGTGGGGAAGGCGGAATCGAACGGATCACAAGAGTAAAAATATCTCCTCAACCGGGACTCGAACACCGGATCTTTCCACTTGCCGGGCGGATGCTCTTAACCACTTGAGCTATCGAGGATATGTAATTTACCCTGAGATCCGTGGGTCTTATATGTCGCCAAGCGCCCCGATTCTTTAGCCAAGAGATGGCGTCAGGGGGCTGTTTCACCCACCAAAGGAGAAATGGACAATACACAAGAGGAAAGGTAGGGGTTAGAATTCATACAACATCATACAGGAAAAGAACAGTGCGTTTCGTGGCACGCATAGCCAGAAGAAAGAGATGAGCCACATTGGCCAAATACACATTCAAACACGAAATCCCGCCAAACGGCGAATAAATACTCATATATACAGAAACATATATAAGGAAAAGGGATAGGAACACGTATAAAGGACGAACACAATAGAGGTGGGGAAGGCGGAATCGAACGGATCACAAGAGTAAAAATATCTCCTCAACCGGGACTCGAACACCGGATCTTTCCACTTGCCGGGCGGATGCTCTTAACCACTTGAGCTATCGAGGATATGTAATTTACCCTGAGATCCGTGGGTCTTATATGTCGCCAAGCGCCCCGATTGAGTATTTATTCGCCGTTTGGCGGGATTTCGTGTTTGAATGTGTATTTGGCCAATGTGGCTCAACTCTTTCTTCTGGCTATGCGTGCCACGAAACGCACTGTTCTTTTCCTGTATGATGTTGTATGAATTCTAACCCCTGCCTTTCCTCTTGTGTATTGTCTATTTCTCCTTTGGTGGGTGAAACAGCCCCCTGACGCCATCTCTTGGCTAAAGAATCGGGGCGCTTGGCGACATATAAGACCCACGGATCTCAGGGTAAATTACATATCCTCGATAGCTCAAGTGGTTAAGAGCATCCGCCCGGCAAGTGGAAAGATCCGGTGTTCGAGTCCCGGTTGAGGAGATATTTTTACTCTTGTGATCCGTTCGATTCCGCCTTCCCCACCTCTATTGTGTTCGTCCTTTATACGTGTTCCTATCCCTTTTCCTTATATATGTTTCTGTATATATGAGTATATATATATATATATATATATATATATATATATATATATATATATATATATATATATATGAGTCGTGGTAGTCCAGGGGGTAGAGCGTTGGACTGCCGACCGGAGGGGCCCACTTTCGATTCCCCGGCAAGGCACTCTGGACACCTGCAGCTATACCCAAGCTATGTAATTTTTCGGGTACCAGGTCTTCCTGGGAAACCATACCCGGCACAGGGAAAGAGAACTGGCCCCCCTACCCTGATGTGTGAATTTCACACGCCGTCGGGCTTAGTACTGGGCGAACTCTACCATCACCTGCCAAACCGACCTTCGGGTTGATTACTATGTTTATGGTTTATATATATATACATTTATCACTTAAATTTGTATACACTACATTTCGCTTCTTAACAAAAGGTTTATGTTATTTGTCAGGAGGTCTTACTTATAAGCATGTTTGGTGTTATAACCATAGAATCAGCTTCGTGAACACGTACCTAAATGTGGCCGGGGACATCCGATTGGTATTTCAGAAGGGAGACCTCAGTTCCGCCCCATCACATCTGAGGTTAGGCCTTATTCGATTCGAGACACAGCGGGGACCACTTCCTCGACTTTCCTCCGAGCCTCATCTTCCTTAATCTTTGCTTGCCAAACTAACACCTTCCTCTCCCCCTCTACAAACACACCTTCCCCTCGCCGCCCTCCCCCCTCCCGCAGGGGCCCTACTATCTGCTCTCCATTTGCAGAGGCCTTCATTATGCAAATGCTCGTTCGGGCGGCCTTTCGAGGGTGGCGAAGAGGGGGCGGGGCGGGTGAAGGGCGGGGGAACCCGGAGGATGTAATGGTGCGCGCCCCACAACGGTCTTTCGCATTGGGAGGGGAGTCAGGGGCGGGGGTGCATAACGAGGCCGGGGGATGTCGGAGGGGATACGCGCCCCTTCTCTCCCTCTCCCCCATCTCCACCCCCGAGCACCAAGCTCGCCTCTCCTTTCTCTGGATTCCAAAGACGTGCCCACTCACAAATAACGGCGGCTTTCCCTACTCCATCTCTCGCGCCCATTCTTTTTCATCCTCCCACGGAATGAAATACATTACGTGGGGGTAGCGAGGAGTGAGGAAAAAAATTGGGAAACAAAATGTTGGGATGGGGAGAGAGCATTAATGGAAGAAGGTAAAAAGAAAAGTGACGTCCGAGGAGTAGGAGAATGAGACGGCCTCGTTGGGGAGTTTGAGGGTTTTTTCTGTTTGGATGACTCGGGAAAGTTGGCTCAGCATTCCAAACTTATAACTTTTATTGACTCAAAAGATATCTCCCTTTCCGAAAGAACTTTCTTCTTAACGGTTTAAAGCATTATCCGAAGCGGTCCTCATTCTATATGGAGCTAAAATGATTGGATGAGAAAATGAAGATAAAAGGGAAAAATTTGGAACAATAAAAACTCCATTTTATAAAACTCAAGAGTGTGCGTGCAATTGTCGTGGTTTTATGTCACCTTTCGTTGTTGTGGTTCTCTAAAATTAATGTGCTGGACCCAGGCATACATATTTTAAACTGCAGTGGACACAATGAATTATTGGCATGCTCGTACAATCTATATTTCTAACTCGGTTGTATTTGAACTCTACAATGTTTTAGGAATGACCTTCAAAAACTTGGAATAATTAGCGATAAATTAATTTAAGACGAGCAGGTAAAATTTCATAATGGTCCACTTGCCTGTAAATCTGAAGTCAAATTGTTTGTTCCGGGAGAGTTTCATTTAGGGTTACGCATGTACAATCTTTGGTCATCTTTTTATTTTTTACATTCACAACACTCAAATATGAAATTGTTGATTACCTGAGCGTGTCAAAAGCAGGGGAGGAGTACTCATTAATAGTTATTAAATATTTATAGGTTTGCGGATATCCAAGCTTCAGTTGGCCATTCAGCCCAGAGCTTAGGAGCACTTCAGACCGCATTGAAATGTCATCACGATAGCTATGTTATTAGAATAAATGCAAAAAAAATCCATCGGTTTTGAGAAAGAGGAAATTTAATTTAAATATTAAAATAGGAGTTCATAAACTTGATGAGGTGGGACAGTTTACCAATCACGGAGGCTTTTTGTCCAAAATAATTTCAAAGAGAAGAATTGATTGGGGAGGGAATTCATGACAGAGTATTATATATCATATGCATGGCAAGGCTGAAAATATGTATTTGTTCTGCATACTTGGTATAAAACAGGATTTATATACACGTCACGTCACTTCGGGTAAACCGAAACTATTAATGAATTTTATTTATTTAATATAAATATTTACATTTCATGCACAAATGCTATACAATTATCACGCGAGCGCGAATTCTAAAATAGCGCGTAGGGAGTTTTTGTGCCGGAGGTCTGCGCATGCACCTTTCCCCTCTCTCATAGAGAAACCAAACACTCGGCTAATAAAATAAGCTCCTCTTGAATTCGATTTATAATACTGGTCTAGTCAGTTGGGGTTAAAAAATTATTTCTCTGGCTCCTACTCTGTCTTTATGAATACTCTTAGTCCATAAACTTCCCTAAATTGTATGCATAAGAAAGACAGTTTAAAGGACTATTGCTGTTAAGTTGGCTTTAGTCCAATTTTTGTATACTCGTGTGTGCGTTGGTTCAACTAAAGTTTATTCCATAGCCCGGCCACCTTTTCATTTTATGAAATATTATTGAGTCGAATTTGTTGAAAAAGTATGTTTACTACTCAATTTACTTGTGAAGGTGAGATATTTACACAGTTTTTTTTTATTAAAAGAATATTTGTGAATTTTACCCATTATTAGAAAAAAACCTATGATCCAAGAAAATGCTCAATGTAAAATGAAACCGTGACTTAGATCAGAGAACCTTGATTTTATTTAATTGATATCTAACCGGCAAAGGGGAAGTTCAGTCGTACTGTATATTCAAAGTATGAGAGAATATGTCCTCTTTTTGAAATGAATGTTGCCATTTCATGAAAACATAAACACTGGCTGGCATACTGGCTGTTTATTTTCATGACATACTTCGTCAACATAAAATAATGCAAAAATTATATAATTGTACAATGACAAGACAGATATCATGCCTTGAATGAAAAATAACATCCCAATACAGCCTTGATTATATTGTTGGAACAAATTTTTTGGAAAATCATTATCTAGGTAAATATTTAATGTAAAACCACCGAATCTAATTATCAGATGAGCTGATTCATCTTCAAATTTACACCCGTTTAATTCAAACGAAACCTTACTGCAGACGCACTCAGAGTCGTGAAGTTGTGATAGCGATAGACCAAATGAGATTAAACCCGTTCAAAAGTTTCCTTGTGCGAGAAAGGCTTTGAAATATTTTTTAACCTTTCCTACTTTAAAACGTTAGTAAACACATGGTTTTAATTACTTCCAGATGCGGGAAACAATGCAAACATTAAAAACGAATCTTTATTACGGAGGCAAAAGAAAGGTTACCGAGCCTTCACAAATGTCACATTGTCAGGACCCTCCGGCGCCCCCCTGCCGCCCCTTGCCTCTTTTCGCCCCCATAGACTAGAGCATCGCCCCGAAACCACTGGTCTAGCCTTTGGTATGCCCTGACCCGCATCCATAACATTGTGGAATCATATTTCGGGATTCAAGAGCGTGCGTGACCCGAATTTTGAATGTTCCGAAATCTGAAAAAGTCCAAAAGCATTAAATGTTATTTCAAATCGCACACTGCCTGATTGTCTGAATTTGGAGATTAATACTACTTGCTGAAATTTGTCAAATAAAAATGTAAAAGAACTGCACTGTGACTCAAAGAGACTAATTATGACATCATTAATCTCGCCTTTTAAACTGCTAGTGTTTTTTAGTTCAAACCACCAAGGCTTACACAGCAAGCGCAATTTCTACTGGGATAAACTTATCTTTTCGGAAAACAAATGCTTAATTATTCCAGATATACTTTATTAAACACGAGCTTGGTTTGGACTTACAAAGTCATCATCAGGTCCTGACCTGTTGATGACTTTGTAAGTCGAAACCTAGGTCGTGTTTAATAAAGTACCTGTGGAATAACTAAGTAATTCTTTTCTGAAATGAATCGCTTCCGCAAAGTGACGCCTCAAACAATTCTATTCAACTTATATTTTTATTTAAATTTACAATTTTTCATTCAAAATGAGACAAGATATTTCGTTTTATCAGGAAATTTTTTAAGGATTCGACTGCAATATATCATAGGAAGGTGTATTTTCATTTATTGTTCTATTTTCTGTATATCTGTGTGACGAAATTCTATGTCATATTCCTGACCGTCATCACACTTTAATGAATAAATAAAATAAAAACTATGGAGATGGCTAGGGAGCGAAAAGGAGGGGAATGAGAAGCAAGGCATTAGCAATCCGAGAGATCACTTCTTGCTGCGGCGATAGAATATCCAACCCGAGGGGGGTGACGAAGAACTACCGGGGGGAAGGCGTGGGTGGGGCCGAGCAGGGATGTGTCGAGTTGGGTGGGGGAGGAGGGTAATTTATCGCCGGCGGAGTCTCTCGGTATTCTATGACTATCCTATATAGGAATTTTGCGACGGGAAAAATTGGGGTAAGGATTCGCCCCTAGCTACGGGATCCAAGGGGGAATGAAGAGTGGGAGTGGAGATGGGGCGTGAGTTATGGAAAAGCCCGTGGCGAGGATAGGCAAGGCGCGGATGGGGGGAGGATCTTCTATGCGGAATGGGCGACGCGGGGAGTGGGGTATGTGGGGGGTGGGCGGAGGATGGATCGGGGTTGGTGAGGGGGATAGTGTCTAACAGGGGAGATTTTCCGCGGGTATGGCAATGATATAAGGCGGGGAAGGGGATTGCGAAGCATCAGAAGTGTGGTTTTTAGGCGAAAAAAATGGGCGTGGTGGGAGAGTCCTCTTACGGAGAGCTAAGGCGGTTGGAGTGGGGAAGGGGATGGTGTGGGGGCGAAGGGAGGAAGGGGAAGCGGCCAACGCAGTGCTATTAAAATCAGGTTACTTAATCTTTATCATTTTACTTCAAATATAATATTCATATATAAATAGTTCATTTTTGTGCCCTCATCAGTCAAAGGAGAGAAATGTTGGTCCAGGGGGTATGGCTTGTTCTAATTATGACAACTCGTTAGAGGGCCCGAGGGTAACTCCGGGTCCTCCGTTCACTCTCAGCTTCACCTGAGCTGTGTATTTTTACATGTACCAAATCTTCATGGAAAATCACAGGTTTTAGAAAATTATAACCCCCCCACCTTGATGTGAGCACTTATTCCACTGTTTACTTAATACCAGGTGATTACTGCGATAATCTGTGAAAAATACCCCTTAGTGTTGATAACTGCGCCTTTTGATCAGTTGATAGCCACAAAAAAAAATGTAATTGGCCGTAAAAACCAAAATCCCCACAAATCAAATCTGGGAAATGATGGGACTTTGTCCTCGTAAACGAAAAATGAACTTTTTCCAAGGACTGATAAAGGCTGAACGAAAACATTACGCGTAATATCCAAGAAGGGTTTTGAACACCTTCCCATAACATTTGTTTAAAGCCATTTTTGAAAATCCATGTTATATCAATGTAAGGTAACGAAGAGGGTGTCAGCTATTTGATGTGAATTTGTAATGTTTCAATCCTATAGCCAATATTGATTTTTTTATGAACTACACACTGATATTCGGTCAACTAGGTGGCCGTCAACTGGAGTGAGAATTGGGAATCGGGGAAGACAACAGTAGCGAATTGGTCAAGTACCCGTGACCCGCAATGTGAAATCATTCAGAGGTATAAAAATTGATATTGGTGTTTCTTAAAGAGCGATGTTTATACTCGCAAGCATTCTTAATTCAAGTGTGTATCGTTTGCAAGTAATTATTGCTAAGAAATGACCGAGACATCTGGATGAAATGTAGTCTGCATGGTAATTGATAATATTTGCATAATATTGTGAATTGAAGCTATTAATAATGATTTTCTTTGTTTCAGGAAGCCCTGGATGGACGTAACTCGATGCATGGAGAAGATAGAGGCTCGCAGTGCGATTACGTTCCTTCACTTCAAACGTTAACAACGCCCGGCAAATCAACGATGAAATAATGGCTGGTCATCGGAATAATAGCCCGTCATATGACATAGGTTTCAGGTAGAAAAGGAATTTTCAACTTGGTCACTTGTCCCTCACAGACCAAAAGAAAAAAGGTATGAAAGACCATAACTCACGGACGATACTGCCGCAGAGAAGAATGGGAAGGATTTTATCCTATTAGACTGAAGAACAACCGTCCATTTGATCATGATTAAGACACTCCATTCGTGGCAATGTGGAGAAAATTATTGACAAAAAACTGAACATGTCAGAGGTGTCAGCACGCTAGGTTCCACGACTAATGACTCTATTTCAAAAGCAAACACGGCACGACCCGCAATCGCGACCACGGTGCGACCGGAAATCAAAGCGATATACTACCTTGATCAAAAATTTCCCGGAATTTATTCAGAAAATTAAAAATACAAGTTTATTCATCTAAATCTATATTGTCCCCTTCAAAGTAATCCCCATCGACTGCAACACACTTATGCCAGCGCTTGATCCAATCCTCGAAACATTTTTTATATTCGGTTTTCGGTATGTCCATCAGTGCTTCCTGCGATTTTTCCATTACTTCCTCTCGGCTGCTAAAACGCGTTCCCCGTAATGGTTTTTTAACTCGATTGAACAGAAAGAAGTCACAGGGAGCCAAATCAGGTGAATTCGGTGGCTGTTGGATGGTATTTGTTGCATTTTTCGTCAAAAAATTACGAATAATGATAGCACTGTGCGACGGTGCGTTATCATGGTGCAAAATCCACGAGTTTTCTGCCCACATTTCTGGTCTCTTTCGGCGAATTGCTGCACGCAAACGTCTCATAACGCCCAAATAATACTCTTTGTTTACTGTCTGGCCTTCTGGCAAAAATTCATGATGCACTACACCGTTGTAATCCATGAAAACCGTCAGCATCGCCTTCTTTTTTGACTGAAAACGACGTGGTTTTTTTTGTCTCGGCTCATTTGGTGAACGCCATTCACTTGCCTGATGTCTGGATTGCGTGTCGTACTCATAAACCCACGTCTCGTCTCCAGTAATGATCCTTTTGATGAATGTGGGATCGGATTCAGCCTCGCAAATCATGTCTTTTGCGACGTCAACACGGTCTCTTTTTTGCATGAAATTGAGGTCTTTTGGCATGCTACACGACGGAAACCCAAATCATTAACCACAATGTCTTGGGCGGATCCATAGGCAATGTTCAAGTCCTCCGCTATTTCTCTGATGGTTAATTTGCGGTTATTGACCAACATTTCTTTTACTTTATCAATTTTTTCACCGACTTTCGATGTCGATGGTCTGCCACTGCGTTCATCATCTTCGATTGACTCACGACCACTTCTGAACCGCTCGTGCCACTGGTAAACGACCGTTTTTTTAGAGAATCGTTGCCGAAACACTTTTCCAACATTTCCAACGTCCGTGCGCCACTAAATCCGTTTTTTACGCAAAATTTAATACAAGTTCGTTGTTGCAAATTTAAATCCATTTCTGAAATTGTAAAAAATCGCCAACACACACAGAGATAGATGTACTCTTGGCTACGTAACTTTTGCAAATGTCAAGTTATGACACTAAGATTTAAAGGGAATATCAACAACAGATGTACCAATTTAACAAAAAAAACAGAACTCAAATCGGAACGATGGGAGCGCCACACGGTGGTTATTCCGGGAACTTTTTGATCAAGGTAGTATGGCTTTGGAATTTTATCACATTCGCCCTATTTTGCCGATTTCGTCCCAAGCGTCTTCATCTTATTCCTAGAACTCAAAAAACCACTGTGGGGTTGGAGATTCGATAACACAAATAACGTCAATCAACGCGTATTTACCTGGTCGAAGGAAGATCGTTAGGCTATGATCAAAGAAGGTAATGCATTAAATATTACTCTATCTAATAAAAAGAAATACTTTGGGGTCGCCAATAAACCAACGAGCGCCTAGGAGAAGCAACAATAAAGAAGTGGAACAATGGGAGCGCCCGGGTGTTCTGGACAAGCGGCGTCAGAGAAGAGCCTGGATGAATCCCCTGGAACCAAACCGTGGTCTCCTTGGGGGCGATAATTCTTTCACACTACGCCTCGGCGAGAAGGCCGCGGAGTCGTATTCCGCGAGGAGCGGTTGCTCCAGATGCTCCCGCCTGCGGAGCCTCTCACGATGCTTCAAGTGTGCTCGGTCCAATGGTGACGGGAACTGAGGTGGGCTTAAGTGGTACTTAATGCAGCCAATTGAGGACACATTCGCGAAACAAATCTCCCTGTTCGGCTGCCAAAATAAGCTAAAAATGTGATTGTTTTAGACATGACTATTTTAAAAACCAAGCAAGGAACTTAATACGAACTGCTTATTAGAAATAAACAGTAAAATGATAAAATTGAATTGGTGATTTCTCCCCGAACGCAAGCAATAATGATCTAACCTTTTTGTTTTCGTTTAATTAGCCTCCAGAGTTCCCAAAGGCAACTATACTTTTCAAATGTCAAGTTATGACTTTTGCAAATGTCATAACTTGACATTTGCAAAAGTTACGTAGCCAAGAGTACATCTATCTCTGTGTGTGTTGGCGATTTTTTACAATTTCAGAAATGGATTTAAATTTGCAACAACGAACTTGTATTAAATTTTGCGTAAAAAACGGATTTAGTGGCGCACGGACGTTGGAAATGTTGGAAAAGTGTTTCGGCAACGATTCTCTAAAAAACGGTCGTTTACCAGTGGCACGAGCGGTTCAGAAGTGGTCGTGAGTCAATCGAAGATGATGAACGCAGTGGCAGACCATCGACATCGAAAGTCGGTGAAAAAATTGATAAAGTAAAAGAAATGTTGGTCAATAACCGCAAATTAACCATCAGAGAAATAGCGGAGGACTTGAACATTGCCTATGGATCCGCCCAAGACATTGTGGTTAATGATTTGGGTTTCCGTCGTGTAGCATGCCAAAAGACCTCAATTTCATGCAAAAAAGAGACCGTGTTGACGTCGCAAAAGACATGATTTGCGAGGCTGAATCCGATCCCACATTCATCAAAAGGATCATTACTGGAGACGAGACGTGGGTTTATGAGTACGACACGCAATCCAGACATCAGGCAAGTGAATGGCGTTCACCAAATGAGCCGAGACCAAAAAAACCACGTCGTTTTCAGTCAAAAAAGAAGGCAATGCTGACGGTTTTCATGGATTACAACGGTGTAGTGCATCATGAATTTTTGCCAGAAGGCCAGACAGTAAACAAAGAGTATTATTTGGGCGTTATGAGACGTTTGCGTGAAGCAATTCGCCGAAAGAGACCAGAAATGTGGGCAGAAAACTCGTGGATTTTGCACCATGATAACGCACCGTCGCACAGTGCTATCATTATTCGTAATTTTTTGACGAAAAATGCAACAAATACCATCCAACAGCCACCGAATTCACCTGATTTGGCTCCCTGTGACTTCTTTCTGTTCAATCGAGTTAAAAAACCATTACGGGGAACGCGTTTTAGCAGCCGAGAGGAAGTAATGGAAAAATCGCAGGAAGCACTGATGGACATACCGAAAACCGACCGTAACTTTTGCAAATGTCAAGTTATGACACTAAGATTTAAAGGGAATATCAACAACAGATGTACCAATTTAACAAAAAAAAACAGAACTCAAATCGGAACGATGGGAGCGCCACACGGTGGTTATTCCGGGAACTTTTTGATCAAGGTAGTATACATGGCAATGTTATCTCTAGGTATATCTGCATGAACTCCATACTCTCTGGTTTTGCTGTTTGTTATTTTCAGCGCTTCTTTCAACTTATTCATGTTCCTTCCTAGATTTACAAAAAACTTTCATTTTACTGTGCAGGCTTCCTAGTAGGTAAGTAGAAGGGATTTACTTCTCAAGTGAAGACGTCCACTGCAAAGCCGGCGAAACTGTCGTCCTAGAAAATGGACCAACGCGGAAAAAATCTCAGAAGATTTAGGATGTTCAACATTTAATTTCAAAGATTTGTTGGCCAACTTTTTTCTGAATAAATCCTTAATGTTACTAATATATTAATGGCTTTATTGCTTTGAGGCTAATTACTTGTTTTTTTCAGCGAGCAACTCTTATATTTTCATAAAATATTTGTGACTGCTGTTCGTATTTCATTGTTGTTCAAAGTGAAATCTGAATAAATGTATTTTGAGCACTTTATTTTGTTACTGGATATTTCACCACTTTTCGGTCATAGGCTCTGCAGTTTAATTTTCTCACTCGGGCTATGAGTGAGTGAGGAAAAATTTAAGCTGACTGACAATGTTTCCACATTGTGCCCTGATACTTTTTGGTAATTTACGCTCCAAACACGGTCAACATGTACCCAAGAAGCAGCTTAGTTGAGTACAAATAATTGAACATGCATTGCATTGCAGTTTGAAGAAAAAATTGCTGAATTTGTAACTTATAATTATACATTTTCAAAGTAATACATCCTAAATGATGGGTTTCTCATATTTTATGCTCTCACTCTTGAAATTGCGACTTAGGAAAGTAGATATGTGGCGTTGTTCCCGTCAAATAAAGGAATGTTGTTATTTTTCTTCGCAAACACTTCTCAAACCTTAACTCTTTCATTACTGAAAGAGGTAACTTGATTGCTTTAACATATTAACTTCAATAAATGTCTTAATTATGTAACCTTATAGTACCTAGTATGGCATTAGAGGTAATCGGTTAGTTCCTTACCGTGCACATACATGCATACATCCCCTAATTTAAGTTAAAGGCACTTAAAAAACTAATTTTGAATATCTAGACATCGCATTATAAGAGATGTCACCATGCAATATTCAGTCTGGCTGGGCTGGTGAGGCATGTAACAATCAGAATGATTTTCCACTGTAAAAAAACACTATATAAATTGCTTCTTACTCCTATCGACATTAAACATGCTAAAAATATTAGTCGAAAATGCCGGAGTAGTGAAAATTACCTCGAGCTGTAAGGTTGCCACATGATTCATCATCATTTACTCATTCCTTGTTAAGTCTAACCATCAGGACATCATACATCTTCTCTACCTTCCTACGTGTTATGATTAAATGACCGACCCATTATGTACTTTAAGAAAGGATTGTTAGACTTCTGGTCGAGTTATATGGCGAATGATATAACGCTTCAATTTGAATTTATGTTCTAGGTGTTTGATGGCCAAATTTTTTTCGTCCCAGGCTCAAAATTATTACTACGATTCAATTAGTAACTTCGCATATCATCAATAATATCTGCTATAAATGTGCAATCATCCAATTGCAGTTGTAAAATAGTAAGTGTAGGAATAATAGTTATAGAGAAGAGTTGCACTAATAGTGTTCAGTAATTTGGTTTTAATCATCGGGAATATTTTAATAATAATGTGAAATATAGCTTATTACATACACACAAGCTGAATTTGTGTGATTTCCGTTTGAAATAATAGTTACACTTTTTTCATCTTTATTCTTAACTCTTACATTTAATTATTAATATATGATGGGGTGATCACCAGGATTCATCCTTTCTGGACTTGTCATTGCTAAGCTGCACTTATACACACTACACACGATCACGCTAGAGGCAAAAAACAGATGGGTTTTACGTGAAATGGGTGGCACATGGCCGGATATTCTTCGAACGGATGGTTTGCGACAACACTAGAGTCATCCGGCGAAAATCCGGAGCGCCAAGGAGATAGCTGCGGGCGGAGGCGTTTAATTCTCCGTATAGCACGGGAATGCACCCAAGGCAAGGCGTAGCAGAGAATTTGAATGTGAAAGTCATTCCCAGTGCCATTGCTCTCCGAAGCCCGATGCCCATGGAATTGCAGTTCACCGAGGCGAGATATTTCGCGGGAGAGGAAACATTTGGGGTTCTTGTTTTTGCCCTCAATGGGGTAAATGTATCAAATATATATTCTCGGCGTCGCGTTCTTACCTCTTCCCCAAACCCCCCTCCTCTTCCCGAGCCAGCCAACGGAAGGAGAAATAATGGAATGGCCTTAATGCTCTCCTAAGAATTTGGGGAGGCGTTCACTCGCTGACGAGAGAGGAGGGAGAGAGGGGGTGTACTGCTACAACAGCACAACAATAGGGAGACCTCAGGGAAAAGTCAGCACTTGGTACGTCCCTTTTGTTTACTTAACTTCTTTTTTTTTAAGTATCCCGTGCGCCAATCTTAAAATAAATATACGTGGGAAAACAACTGCCGACAAGCCTGCGCTGCGCACGGAGGGCCAACGCGGGGATCGAGGGCTGCGTTAAATATTCCACCATTGAGCGGGGGGTCATGGGGAGCGGGGGGGAGGAGTGGAGATGCCCGGATGACGATCCCGGGGAGGCGCCGCTGGTCGTTATGGCGACGCCGAATGGACGGAATGCAGACCTGAAAACCTCATCTCGCGTCACTCCGTCTCTCTCGCGAGCGCGCCTTTTCTCAAATGAACACGGAAATGAGAAGATTAATGGTGGGGGAAAATTATGAAGTAAATGCGAATTGAAGCGAGGAGAACGATACAAGTTTCCTATTGGGGCATCATTCCCGTTGTGGTTTCCTCTTGGGCGCTCCATTGGGCAACACGTCTGTCCAAGAGTCTCAAACCCAGGCGCCTGCTAAGAGAGTGGGGCTCACATGGCGCACGAACCTTTTTCCAAGGATTGCGTGCATTTAGGCTTGCAAGCTCAATTGACAGCGACGTGCAGAGAAAGTTGTGACGTGAGTCCACCGGAGGGAGCAGTAACCACGGTGAAAAACAATCTTTCACTATTTTAACGCTTGACTCATGTTTACAACTGACAGCGCAAATAAATATAATTACGAGTATGTCCATTTTTGAGTTTCTTCTAGGATCTGAAGTCACCTTCTTTAATACTCTTATGTTTAAAAGGGGTCACTATGTAACTTAAATAGATATTTTTCACTTTAAATCACGCTTTGTAAATACATTTCTATTGTACCGCTAGCGTCAGGTTACTAAACTACTAGGATTATACACTGAACCAATAAGATGTTTACAGATATTGGTAGTTGCCAGTGTACCATTTCTTGTTTGTGGATACAACTAACTGAATATGATTTCGATACGAACCACTACTGGCTTAACACGGACTTTCCAAACAACCCTCTTAATTCTTTAAGGATCCATCCTCACTTTTGGTTGGCATTGATTTCTCCAACAAAATTTTCATGAAATACTTACTTGTCCCAACTGAGCTCATATATTGTCCTGGTGTGACGCCAAGGTATATTTCCCGTAAAATGAGTTCACTCTCACTCGTTTAAAGGTTCAATCTCTTTCGGCTGTCGGAAAATCCATAATCACATACTTTAAACGTTATCATTAAACCCTGTCAAGTTTATTCATGTGCTCAGAGAACTAACTATGATCGCCACTTTATTTTACAGTCCCTTTAAGGAAATATCATGCCAAAATGTCGATTATAATTTTCATACAATATGAATTATCGAGATCGACTATTCGTAGAATTTCATCTTAGCTAAAAAAAAGCTCTGAATTAATTAGTCCTGAAAATGGATATCAAAGCTATTGACAAAAACTTCATTTAAAAAAAATCAAGTTCAACCCAGTGTCAGTTTAGACCTATAAAGAGACCTTTCAAAGAATTTCATCAGGAAGCCTGTTTTGAATGGTAGTGATGATCTTAAGATCACAGAAGAAAAACAGAGCGTAGAAGAAGTCTCACCCCTATGATCGTAGCTGAGCCTCCAAGTCAGGCGCACACACACGCCCCTGGCAGGAGGTCTAGGGGACGAGGCGGGGAGTAGGCTTGCGGAGACACCGCGGGGGCGAGTCGCCGGGCGTTCTGGGAAAGGGGGCGTTCATTCCGCACGAGAAGGCCGGAATGAATCCCTTGACGGGCAGAGCTCGGAGAGGCGTCGAAGGACTCCCCGAGGTGCCTCCCACGGTGATATGACTTTTGTCAAAGTTCCCTGGGCAAGTTTTGCGACAGTTAAACGAAAAAATGACCGCTCGCTCGAAGTGACTCCTGCCTCACAGTCATTATCCAAGAAATGATTTTTTGCGTGGGTATATTCATAAAATCCTTGAACACCAGAAGGGTTTCACAAAACTGACTTCTACGATGACGCGCGGGTAGAAAATACTCGGGTGTACGGCGTTGATGGACGGTCTGGAGGGAATACCAACTATTATAACATCCCAGACATTAACGAACGATGAGAATATATCTTCAAAAGAAATTACTGAAAGCATCAATTCCTGAACACCTAAGTTACTAAAGAAGGCTTGGTCAACTTTAATTCATGTCAAGAATATTACAGTTACATAAATACGGCACCCATTTCGTCTTACTCGAGGAGTAATCAGAATGGTAGACCACTAAGGCTTTTCGAATTTCCGAGAGAGGAAAACTATCCTCTCCAAATATATCCAACAGTGAAATAGTATTAACAGATGTTGATTAGCAAATGTAACGTCTATTCTTCATGATTCAATATTTTCGTCATGTTTAGGTTGCTGGTATATTAAACTCCGGGGTGCAGCGTGTTCTGACACCATACTCAGAGGCATTGGCGCCAATGATCTTTTCGTCATTAAAATTTAGAAATTGTTCCAATGTTGAAGATTTTTTAATGAGAGTAAAGCAAATGTCTCTACAGGGAGGGTTAAAAGAGGCAAGTATGAACGTCATCGTGGTGACTGACATAATAAAGGCGTACTGACGTGTATGCACCGATGCATAAATGTGAAGAAGGAGAAAGGAGTCTGCTAGGACAGAGTCGTATGAAATGGAGAAATCTATGGAAGATGGCATTGGCTGCTCGTGATCAGCAGTTAATCGTTTCTTTCACTGTTCCTGCTCCGAAATTGAGCTAAGAATCATATATTTATGAAATTACAAGAAAGACTCAGAATATAAGGGTTGAATCAATGACAAAACGGTTGGGATTTGTAGTGGTTAGCTTCCGTGACAGGTGCAGTGAAAACAAAAACAGGGCTTCTACCGAATTATTAATGCACCGAGGGAAATGGTGCCAAAAACATCGGATACATATTGCGGCAAGTACAAGGCCCAATTTGCTCATCCCCGTGCACCGCATCGCAAATTCGCATCAAAATCTACTGAGAGAAATGCGGAGTCTTCCCAGGTGAGTGGGGCAACTTCGCTCTCCACGAATGGTTGGCTACAGCCGAGAACTACGAGCGGTATGGAAAGGAGAGGGAGGGTATGGGGGTGAGACGTTTGGAACACTTCAAGGGTCGGAGTTCTTAAGGAGGAGCAGGAAGGAAATGGATGGGTCCCTTGGGATGAGGGGTGGAGAAGGGCGAGGCTGGAGGGGGACCTGGGAGGGGGAAAAGGGAGAGGGAAGGGGTGCATGGATTCCCGACTCAGAGCCCAGGCCAGGGGCGGAGGTTGCGGGGCATAACATATAATCGGAGGGAGGGCTGGTGAGGCCGGGTGGTTGGCGGGTTGGGAAATGAATTGGAGGGGGAAGTGAACGTATTCCAATGCATCATTAAGGGATTGGGAAGGTTTTTTCAATCGACGTGGCGCGGTCAAATATCTTCATGATACGAGCGACTTAATCTTCTCTCTCCGGATATTACAGCACTTTTTTCTTTCTTCTCGTAGGACGATTTTTCATATATATAAAAGATCAAACAAAACCTAACACGCTTCCTTCATTAAGACTTTCTCCAGTGCTTTACAAATATGAGACAAACACTACATACTGCTTAAGAAATACGAAATATATCCGCTCCTTTCCTTCTTTATCCGTTTATTGAAGTATATGGTGCGGTGCTTAGATCCGGACAAATTTCGAATTAATTTTCCCACCATATCGTACTTCCACAGGAGGTTGCGATTGGCATTCTTGAAAGCTATAAGCATCTAGTAAATAGTCATAACCAGAAAAATGTACAAATACGGAGCACAATCGAAGAGCCGCTCTTATCGACATTTTTCGTTCCGGGCGTTATACTTCGAAATAGTTCGATTCTTCTGGTACCCCAGATTAACTGTTTACGATACTGTGGCGAAGTAAAATTCTCCGGGGAAGTCTGGGGAAGGTTTCGCAAACCCGGCGAGGAAATCTCATTCGAGGAAACGCGTGCTTGTCCGGATTTAAGCAACGCACCCTGTATTTTCTTCATAGGGTTCCTCAAATGTTTGGTTTGATGAAATTTTAACTAAAGAGGGACCCTTTAGTTTTTCAGAATTATTGTATTCAATCTCGTCTGCTTATCACACGGTACCAGACCGGATCATACATACTCTTCTTCATATTAAAAATGTCTTCCCCGGCAGCCTGATTAATTCATTCAGTCTGTATCTGCATAGCATCAGCCAGCCACCAAAAGGAGGTAGAGATGTGAGGTTTTTAATGGCGTCGGCCCTTTTTGTGTTACCAGATGCTCATACTGTTAAAGCACGCTGTTTAAAATCACAGTTATTGACTCGGTAACATTATTATAAGTCACGAGCATGTAGCCCGACAGCAGATGTTCTAGTACGATATTTTTACTCAAATGCTCACTCTACTAGAACTTCATCTAGTAATAGTTCATTTCCGGGACGTCAAGGATCAAGTGGTCGCGGGGGTGGGAAATGGGACCAATATAGGGAAACGGACATGGGATTAACTGATATACGGACGGGAATATGAAAAAAGGAATACTTGATACGAGCTACGTAAGTGGGATTGGTCAGTGGGAGTGGTTCGGAAGATGAATACGAAGAATTGAGGTGAGCGTCATACAGATATTTTAAATAAATTTATAAATGTCAGATAACATAATTCATTCAAGCATTATATTATCCCACTGGTCAGGAAACTTAATTCAACAGAGCCAAGTGTCAAAATTGCACGATTGAAATTTATTTTCAAAGGGAAATGTTTTAAACTATAACTATAAAGGTAGGTACATTTTCATTAGCCTAATTAGGATACACCTTTGCTAAATCCGTCCTCAATCTGATTGAGGTGCATTGGCTGAGGTCGATTCCTTCCAATTCTCCCGTCCACGCACGTCTTGTATACTTGTTTCGTCTCTCTACTTTCCTCTCTAAATGCCCAAAACATCTCAAAATACCTTTCTCAACCTTCGACACTACATCTTGTTTCACCCCACAACGCGCTCTAAAATTAATTTTACATGGATTTCATTTAAAATTTTAAGTCTAAATCAAGCTATAGATAGGTTGAATAAAACTTTAATTCAGTCTTACAGGCCTTATAAGCATGTATTGACGATATAATTTATTGATAAAATTAATTTGTATAGCATCCGTAAAATTAAATCATGATAATGACTTACAAACACTATTGTGTACAATGGCCTTTGATAGTTTGCTCAAGGCAAACTTGCATGTTATTGTGTTAGATTTTAGGCACTAATGCAGGTTCTCATCAATAAGACGACTTTTAAATTTACCCTTACTAAGATTCATGCTAGAAAATGATTATTAGCATCAATATGTAAACCGCAAGGAAAAAACAGCAAATGCTAGTTTTTTTCAGCTGATTATATGAGCGAGTAATACTATTGCAGATGTTCAAAATCAACATTTATTTCTCCTCCAGGTCTTTCAAAGCAAATTACTCATCTTGTGAACAAAGTCACACTCAAGGGGCCAAAGAGCCACGTGCCATTCGCGAGCCGTGGTGTACGGACCAGTGTCCAACAAATCGCAGTAAAATATTTATTAGGCACGTATTCTTTGCTACTCGCTTACTTGCATTGTCTTTATTAACTTCAAACGGTTCGTGTTATTTGAGCACTATCAGGATTTAAATGCTCTACTCCTATTGGTAAAAACAAATATCTTAGTGACGTAATTAGACATTTTTGTTTGATTTGGAACAAACGCAGTCGCTATTTAATAAAAAAGTATTTAACTGCAGTTACTTTATATGCAGTGAATACCTAACATTTAGAATAAGCTTCTAATTCTTTTAAAATTAAACTACTTGAATGCGTATTGAATATTTAGAAGCCGTAATGAGAACAAAAACAAGGGAAAACTGCACCAAATACTTCTCTTTTCGTTTTAAAACAGATTAACCTTCACCAGAGATCAGTTACGGCAGATCGTATAACCGCCGGAATAATAAATTGGAATAATCCGGAAAGTATACCCCAATTTGGAACCGGAAGCGATTGGCGACCATGAAATCGCAAGCAATAACATATTCTAAGAATTGATTATAATTTACTCTTTTAAATTTATTTTAAATAAACAAAATTCATTCTATTTGAACGAATCATACAAACTTTGATTGAAGTGATGCTTCGACTATTCTATTCTGGCAAACGTTTTTCAATGATGCTCTAGAATTTGCAACGTGTTCTAACTCGTCTATTATATGCTTGCTCTTATTGACCACACCCTGAGGCACAATGGATTCGTGAAGAATATAATAGAAGGAAAAATAGAGGGGAAAGTCCCAAGAGAAAAGCTAAGGGTTAAATACATGGGACAAATTAAGAAGAAAGTACTTTGCAAAAACTACCAGGAAGTAAGCCAATTAGCCTCAGATTAGGGTAGGATGGAGGGCTGAAGTCAACCAATCTTTGGATTAAGGACCAATGATATTGATGATTATTTTTCATGATTCTATCAAAGTATCAGCATTAAGCCCACGAAACATCTAACTCCGTCTTGCTAAACACGCACATATGTTTATGATAACAAGATAAATAATCCAGAGGAAGGCCTACCAGCTTCGAGGATCACAATGCGCCCCTGCCGCCACACTGTCACCACTATCGACACCCTCCGCTGGATAGAAAAGACAAGAAGAAGGTGATAGGGGGGTCGTTCACCCACTCCGCCACGAAAGTTTATTGTTCTGGAATTATTTTGATTGCTCGCCAAACGCAAGAACATTTTACTCGCTCATTCGCGACTTGCCCACGGAATTCTAAATAGCAGTTTCGGACGAGCCTTAAATGCCAACATCCGAGGCTCCGGCATTCAACACGTACGGTTGCGACGATTTGGAAGGATTTAAGGGGGTATGGTGTATGGATTCAGGGTAGGCTAGGGGGGTTGGGTGGGGGTTGGCAACGGGTGCGTGCGGCGACTACAGGAGTGGAAAAATAGTGGGGGGGGAGTGAGGGGGCGCCGACCGCGAGGTTGAATTCCCTAAGAGAATTCGAGGGGAAATGGGATTGAGGAAGAGCGGGGAGCATTTTATTGAATAGTAAAATACAGTTATAAAACGTTTGGAGGCCAAATGAACTTATTACAAGCATTTTCAAACATATAAGGAAATCTCCCGGCGAGCCTTGACACATACCGACGGAATTGTGCGCAATCATTCCTTAAACGCATACCCATCAAGCACAATACTGTCTGAGACACGCACTACAACAAGCATTTCAAAATACAAATCGCTATTACGATAGCTTGTTTCTCTATTATAATGCAGATTAAAAACTATATATCCGTGTGAGTGTCCTTCTAAATGTTGCTATTCTATTTGTGCTATATTGTGTCAGCCCATTATATATATATATATAATATATATGATATATATATATATGATATATATATATATATATATATATATATATATATATATATATATATATAATATATATATATACATATATCATATAAATATATCATATATATATATATATATATATATATATATATATATATATATATATATATAAATTTACCCCGATCCGGAAACATCCGGATCGGGGTAAATGTACCCTAATTTGGGACCGGAAGCAATTAGCGACCATGAAATCGTAAACAATTTCATTAGCGGCCAATGCTAATGAAATTGTTTAGCAGGGGGGAGTGCTACTTCCCCCTGCTAAACGAGTTGGACGTTCTAACTTCCCCTCTATTGAGAACGTTATCGGCTGCATCCCAGTTATTATTTGTTGAGCTTCATTACAGACCATATTGTAGCTCCGGGATATTACAATTAGGCAAGATCTTTGGGCCTCCTCCAGTTTTCTCCGGATTCTGCTGTAATTTAACCTCTCTCACAACACCTCGCAGTCGTATGCCAATATTGGGATGGTGACTCCGTTGTATATAGTTCTTAAGCTATTTGTGGTGATGCCAAATATGTTTCTACACAGCCTTCTTAAGTAGTTAAATATGTTCTTGACCTTACCTGCCGCGTAATTTGCGTGTTCTTGGAATGTTAGTCTATCGTCGAATTCGATGCCCAGGTATCTGAATGTGGAGGATATTTTGATGTTTTGACCATAGATTTTTATAGTTGGGTTTCGTGACAATTTTTTCCCAAATACGACATAGTCTCATTAACAGAAATTTTTAATTTCACTTTCGCACTCCATGATCCACGATATGGCAACATTCCTTAGCGATGTTTTCTATTTCTCTCCTGGAATTTGCCAGCATTGTGATTACAACTTCATCAGCGTAGACTGTCCATCTGCAGTTTCCAGGAAGGGGCTGATTCAGCAAATCGTTCATGGAGATGTTCCAAAGAAAAGGACCGCGTATGGATCCCTGTGGTGCCCCTTTTGTAATGTTCTTTTCAACTTCCAGATTATTTACTTGTATTTTGGTTGTTCTATTCAAGAAGTAATTTTTAATAAGTTCTACTATTGGTCCCGGGATTTTATAACTTTTGAGCTGGTTTATGCAATGGGGCCACCATGAGTAATCGAATGCTGCTTAGTAATCTATGAATAAGGCCACCTTATACTTATACTTCGGATTTTTGATTTCTTTTAGCAGTTTCATTGCCACGGCTGCGGTGGATCCGCCTGTTCTAAATCCAAATTGGCTTTTGTGGAGTAGATCCTCCTCACCAACTGCTTCTTCAACTTTCATTTTGATGATTCTTTCGAACATTTTCCCCATTTCGGGTGGTAGTGCTATGGGTCTGTATGCCTTAGGATCAGAGGGGTCTTTTTCCTTAGATTTCAAGATGGTACATAGGACACCATTTTTCCATACCGCAGGGAAGTATTTGTTTCTGAAACAGTCCTGTAGCAATATAGTTAAATAGTTGAGGATAACTGGCTCGGCTGCTTCAATCAATTCAGCGTGTATACTATCAATGCCTGGGGCCTTTCTCATTTTCATCTCTTTAATCGTGGTTCTAACTTCCTTATCGGTGATGCCTATCTCCGTACTATGCATTTAAGAGCGGTTGGCTCCATTCATAATTAATTTTTTTTCTTCCTTTTCACTTTCTGCCGTGTCACCCGGTACTAGTGTATTGATGATGTTGGAAATGGTTTCGTCCAAGAATAGAAGCTCCCCTCTGACATTGGTCTTAGCAGAGTATGTTGGTAGGATTTTAAATTTTTCTCTGGCCATTTTATATGTTAACCGCCAAGGGTTTTCATCAATATTTGACCTCGAGAATGTCTCCCAGCTTTGTTCCTTGCTTTTTTGTACTTGTTGTTGATAGTTCTCCTTTGCCTCAAAGTATCTTCTTTTGTTGATGGTACGTTTTTCGTGGCAAATGCTTTTATGGTAAGTTCTCCGTAGGTTTCTACAATTTATTTTAAGCCTATGAAGTTTCTCATTCCACCATACTGTTTTGTTTCACCGTGTTCTGGTCAGAGGGATCAAGGCTAGAGCGGAACCTTGCTGCGTCTCCGTAAGTGATCTAACTGGAGCATCGGTGTTGTTATTGCTTGAATCCCATGGCAACAGTTCACATTTGCACCAGGTGTTCTTTGATAATGTCTCCATATATTTGCTTCAGTTTGCTGTACCGATATTAAATCTTCTTTGATGACAGCCTTCATTTTCTGTAGTCGTGCCAATCTGGTATGTGACTAATCTGTGATCGCTGATGGATAGTTCGGCATGAACCTCCCATCTGTAAACATCTCGTATTAATGCCGAGTTACTGACGGTTAGGTCTATTTTTGAGCAGCCCATTGTCGAACTAAACGTGTACGGTTGCCCCGGTTCGTTTAATATATACAGATCTCCGGATGCTATTAAGTCCTCCAATGCCCTGCCTCGGTCATTGGTTTCCTTGATAAACCATATTTCGTTCTTTGCATTAGAGTCTACTGCGACTAGAATCCTTTTATTTTTGAATTTCTGCATCAGGCTCTTTAATTATGTGATGTACTCTTGGATGTCCTCCTATGGTGGCATATATCCGGGAAGCGGTATCAGTCCGAATTTATGCGGCTGCGAAAGATAGAGATAAGTCGGGTAAGATAATAGTTGACACAGAAAAGATCCAAGAGGGATGGAAACAATATGTAGAAGAACTGTATGGAAGAGACCTTAGGCCAACAAGTTTTAGACATAGAAAGAGAACATGTCGTGGAGGAAGATAGCTCAGGGAAGTGTAATCGGGCCTTTGCTTTTTTTGATTCTTGTTGAGGAATTGAACCTCGAAGTGAAAAGTAAGATTAGGATGTTCGCCGATGATACGATGATTTATCGGGAGATAACTGGAAATGGGGATCGTTTAATTCAAGCCCAGGTAAAAACCCTTTCTTTCCGCATGACCGCATTAGATTGTCTATAAAAAATATACTGCTTTTTACAGTATTGCTTGCTCTGCCTTGTCTGTTTTTCAATTTCCGCTTCAATCTCTCGTCGCTCTCTTGACCCTCCCTCTACCTGCGGCGTTGGGTCACATTCCCTACTCGTGTCCTCGGGGAGAAGACCGTTGCATATTTCAAATCCTTGTGGCGGTGGAATTCCGCCTTCTTAATTATCAAATTCTACCTTGCTCGTAATTGGATAATTTTTTTACTGCATTCTATGGTGCAATTACTTGTCAGTTGTTAGTATAAGTATTCACATGCTTGTAACTTGAAAGGATTTTTGCATGAAATTATACGCCCCAGTGGGTGTAGGTGTGCATGGGTGTGTTTATTTTGCATGCGGTTTTGCTCCCTTTTACAGGACGGTGCCCTTTGATGTTGCCAGCGACTTGCGCGGTATTTGTAGATGTACGAGGTTTGTTCAAAAAGTATCGTGATTTTTAATTCCCGCAGGTTATGATATATTATGTTATGTTATATTTAATTTTCGATTTTTTTTCTGATGTAACGTTGGTACTTATGTTTCTCACCTATGCCGAAAATTTTGGCCATTTTGAATGTTCAGTAAATTGTTGACAGTTGTTTTGCTTGGACGTGTTTTGGCTTGTCTTCGATTTTTTCCTGTTCCAAAAAATGGATCAAAGGAACTGTATCAAATTTTACGTGAAAAACAAAATTAAGTGCGCGGGCCCATTCCGAATGTTGACTGTGGCATATGAAGAAGCTACCTTGGGCCGAAGCAAAGTTAATCGGTCGTACAAAATGTTCTCAGAGGGCCGAGAAGATGTGAACGACGAAGAGCGTGCCGGGCGCCCGAGCACGTCAACAAAAGACCTAAACGTTGATGAAGTGAAGAAAATACTATTGGCCAATCGTCGAATCACAGTCAGATAAGCTGCTGAGTACCTAAAAATATCCATTAGCTCGTACCTTTCGATTTTTACCAATGATTATGGCATGACACGAGTCGCCACGAAATTCGTACCAAAATTGCTCAGTTTCGACCAAAAGCAGCAACGCATTATTGCTAATGAGGTGTTGCGAGACGACTCAAATTTGCTCCAGATGGTCATAACCGTTGAAAAATCAGGGGTTTATGGTTATGACGTGGATACTAAAGCTCAATCATCCCAATGGAAGCTGTAGCACGAGCCAAGACCGAAAAAAACGCACCATGTTTGGTCGAATGTGAAAGTTTTGCTTACAGTTTTCCTCGATTTCTGGTGCCATGAGTTCTTGCCACAGGGTAGAACAGTAAATAAGAAATACTACCTGCAAGGTATGCGCGATCTGCGCGAAGCAATCCGCCACCAACGGCGGATTTGTGAAAGAACAAAAATTGGCTTTTGCACCATCACATCGCCCCTGCTCACACATCGTTGTGCGCGAGTTTTTGGCCAAAAACAACACACAAATGATGCCGCAGCCACCGTATTCCCCAGATCTGGCCCCTACTGACTTTTTCTTGTTCTTGAAACCGAAGAGGCCCATGAAAGGACAACGCTACGCTACGATTCACGAGATAAAAACTGCATCGAAGGAGGAGCTGAACAAGATCACAAAAAATGATTTTTTGAAGTGCTTCGAGGATTTGAAATAACATTGGCACAAGTGTGTAACATTTAATCGGGACGAAATAGATATTCATGAATAAATAAACAATTTTTGAAAAAACACAAAAGTCGTGACACCTTTTGAACAGACTTCGTATAAGGATCAAAAGAAGCCTACGAAACTAATTATCACAAATATAGCGTAAGAATACATGTTTTTTAGTTTAAAATTACATTAAAGAAACAAAATATGCATGCCCTTTCGTAGCAATATGAAAAAGATACCGCCGAGTGACACTAATCCGACGAGACAGCGTATCTATGATTTCGTGATTTTCAGCAATTTAAAGGGAAACGTTAATTGAAATTATTATCTTGTGGCTTACATTCATTCATACGTTTAGCTCATGTATGGGATATGACATGATTATTTTCAGTGAAGCTACTCACCCTAAAGGGACAAATTTTATGTATTTTCCCGAATGCGAGTGACATGTGCGGTGAGTGACAATGGATTGATTACCAAAACGCGCTGGCATATTCGGAATGATTAATTATATTTCCACCTCTCCAGAGTACATCTGCAACCATGCGTGCGTCCACAAATTTTCGCTTTTCCGCGGCTAACGATATGCGATTGATGTAGGGTCCTCGGTAGCGATTGGAAAAATGATTGCCCAGGCACAACAAACACTTTGGAGGAATAAGCGTATTTTTCAATCCTCTCTCGCCCTGGAATTGCTTTGAATTTACAAAGGTGAAATCTTCTTGTTGTGATCCAATTGGTTCCGACTGAATTTTTTTTGACTTATTGATGACATTACGAGATGGACACTGAGATGACCTTACAAAACAGCAAGCAAAGTGCAGCACCGATGAGCCGGAGGTAGAATTTTGTTTAGAATAGGAAAACGTATTTGGAACTAGTTTTTCGAATAATAAAACCATAATGTTAGTATACAAATTCACGGGAGACATTTAAAGTTTACCAATCAATCGGTTATGCACACCCCATGGTCGGGAACGTTAAAACTAATGCATACAAAAAGTAATTATTTACCCCAAACAATCAAACATGGCTTATTCGTTATTTTTGATGTCATTTGGTATATTGCATTGCTCTGGAGGCATGGTAAATAGGTGGTGTCTAATTCAATATAATCTAATGCACAGCAGTACAGCCAACATTTAACCAAGCATTGTTCAACTCACTAATTAATAACAATTTTCTGATAAAATATCCTATTGGCAGACACTCTTTGTGGACAAAATATAATTTTCCCTGGAATGTGGAATTCGATTAATATAGGCAAATTTGACAATTTTTTTAAATTTTCCCAGCGAATAGTGGAACCTTTGGAGACGAAAGGTAAATCTCAAAATTGGAATGCTTACCTCAAACGTTGATACTCACAAAAACAATTATGAAGAAAGAGAATCTGTCTCATAGTTTTGACTTTTTTTAACACTGAGAGAATAAAATTTTCAATGCCCAATAGTGAATGACATAAATACTAATCACATGCGATTAAGAATGGGGCCAGAAAATATTTCCTGAATTTGTATTTCACTGACTAAGGAGGTCAGTTGACTTAGTATATTGAATGCTATGGGGCACCTGAAAGACATCACCTACCCTTTTCCATTCGTCGTAGGCTAATTATCCAAAATCATGTAGGAATTCAAAGGTCGAACTATACTATAAATTAAGCTGCTACCCCTAATTATAATCTTAGTCCGACATTGAGGTCACAACCCTCCCTGTAAATTTCAAAGCTGAAGGAATAATGACTTGCATTGGTGATTTTTCTTTCCATCAGGGGATTAACAAGGGAAAATGGCCAGTGCGAACAGGGTTCAGTCAAACACAAAACCACCAAATACCTCGTACTAGATTTGTGCATAAAACTATGAAGAGATCGCAGGAGAGATTTTTAAGGGTGGAAGTCATGAGTTTCAGTGGATACACAATGGATATAGAATATATGAAGCCTTAAGGAGAGAGAGTCTCGCACGAATACCTAAATATTAATGTGACTGAGGAGACAATATCATGTCAGGCTATGCACAAGTGGGATGAGTAACTAAAGAAAGAGTTAATTTTCCCACCGTAATCTTATGAATCAGGTTTTATTTCGATTAAGTCTAACTTAAAATGGAACGTCTTGAAGGGTAGGCAAGTTTTTTTGAATGCTAAAACTAATTGGCCACGATTCAAGGAATTATTGATTTTTCATGAAGGATGCCCAGCAGCATATACACTCGCTCATCCACCGATCTTCCAACCCGCTAGGTTGCCTGGCACTGCCCAAACGTATATTCACATCAGTGAGTGAGTTCTGAGGCAGACTCGGCTTCATACGTGTGTATACATAGATTAAATAGAAGACCCAGAGGGCGAGAGACCAGCGAGAAGAAGTAAGCCGAGGCGTGGGTGGAATCAGCGGTGGTTTTGAGGCAAGGGGATAGTATGAGGAGCTTTGCATTGGAGTGGCCATCTCCGCTCTGCCCAATGGAGAGATATTGCGTGGTTAAGAGGGCAGGGGATGCAGGGGCGGGGATGAAAAATGGCGCGAAGGGGCGTGTGGGCGGGTGGATTCCTCCGAGGTGGGAGGGCTGGCACATCTGGGCTGGGACCGCTCTGTAGCGTGTGCGTCCGTGCCCCATCAGGCCGCAGCAATCGACCCGAGGGTGAGCACTGATGGAAGGGGAAGGTGGAGATGATATGCATGCATGCCCCTAACGACGCGCAAAATTCAAACACTCTTTTGGTATTAAAGGAAGATAATCGCTTCTCTCGCAATGCTTTGGGGACCGATAGCAGTAAAAAAGTATGTCCCTTCAAATCATATATAGTTTGTCACTCCACCCGTATCTCTACGTTTTCACTTCATCACCAGCATAGAAGGTTATTCTACGTTGTGATTTTTAAGAGATCTGTAGAAATGCAGCCGTGGGTCACACATAGGCACATGGAAAACTTACCCAAACCCGGTTGATTTATGCTAAACCCAGTTCTGCTTGAGCTGATCTATAACCTATTCGGGCAGTTGCTCGGCCTGGGTAATTAATGGTAACGTCCTTAGGAATTACTCAGGATTTGAACTCGGCACCTTGAGATCATAGACCGAAAACTATATGTATAAACAAGAAGAGTTCTTTGCCACTGGGACGCTACGCCACAATTCTGCATATCTAAGACGAATAGATTTTCGATGATAAGAGGGTCACCATTTTGAATGTAATCGTATTAAATTAATCGTATACGCTGTGAAGAAAACTTTTAAAATAATTGAACTATCCTTTAATGTTGCTGCACCAACATAGTTTTGATTTATGCCACGTTAAAAGCTTTGCCGCTTTCCTTCAATGCGTCGCCAACGAGTTATCACTGCGTTATGTAAAATTCTCAAAAGCGAGCAGCGTATCATGAAAGGTAAAAATTTTGCGAGGAACAACAGCATAAATTGGAGCGATGAATCTTGTACTGAATCAATTTCACCAATTTGCGTCGGAGTTATAGATTTACGAATGGGAAGCGTACCAAATTTTTTTCCGAAGTAGCGTTTCTAGGAATAAATGCTTATAATCGCGAAATTATGTGTGGGTGTGTGTGTGTGTGCGTGAGGCGTTGATTCATGCGATCGTGGCTTCCATTTGGGAGGTTTAAGGGGAAGGGGAAATGTAGAGCGAGAGACGAAGCGTTTTCCGGCGCTTTTCGGCGTCGCGATGCCGCGTATGAAGGTTATTTGCGAGGTCCTTTGACAAAAGGCGATGGGGCGCTTAGACACTCATCTTTACTCGGAGCGCGGAACACAAGCGGCGGAGAATGGGAGAGTACGCTAAAGGTAGATGACAGCAATCGAGCGTGAATAGAGCGGAAACGATATGAAATTTCCATATAAAAAAGTCAAAAGACAGGGAGACAAAATTCATTTTGTCTCACTCACGTATGCTCTCCGATATTCAATTTTGATTTACGCCTGATACCATCAAAATTTCATACTTGAAAAAGGAACAGAATACGAAAGTGAGTAGAACATATCTCATGTATTTTGTTAAAGAAGTAGCAGGAGGACCTTATTGACAAAAAGTAAAATGATTAATGTCCCGACTCTTCGAAAGCCATTATTTGTATTGGCACAATTTCAAGTAGAGAATTTAAAATCGTTTATATTTTGTCATAATTAATGTAAATTTCATTCTTCTTTTCCCATAAAATTAATTCACTTCTAACAACCTTACTTTTACAACCATATTTTACGCCCGGCATGAAATATGAGGGGCAGTCAAATGAAAACCTAACGGACGAACACACTAGACCCGACCCCGCACCAACAAGGATATGCGCCTGTGAGTTATCGATATACAGTTCTCGTACCACAGCGATATCAGTATCGATACGTAACAACAACATTGCCAATCTTCGCGCGGACTGTGTATAGTAGGTGTTACGTTTTCATTTGACTACCCCGGTAACAACTGTTAAATGTACAGGATGCGGCGCTTAAACCCGGACGAATTTCAATTTTCCACCATGTCGTAGTTCCTCTGGAGGTCGCGATTGGCGCTGCGTCCTTGAAAACTATAGGCAACTAATAAACAATCATAACCTCAAAATGGCCGAGATGTTACGTACAGGTGCGGAGTACGATCGAAGAGCCGCTATTGTCGAAAGTGTTCGCGCAGGGCGTTATATTTCAAAATAGTTCGATTCTTCCGGTGCCCCAGATCAACTCTTTATGACATTTTGGCAAAGTATAATGATTTGGAGAAGTCTGGGGAAGGCTTTGCCAGCCCAGCGAGGAAATCTCGTTCGAGAAAACACGTGCTTGTCCGGATTTAACCGCCGCACCCTATATATTCCCGTATTTTGCTTTGATTGAGCATATATTATTAGTACAATCAAAAAGACATAACTTTCATTAAGGTTTAAAAATTCAGAATTCTTAATCACCTACCGGCTAATCAAATGTTTGAAGCAGTCAGCATTCCAAGACCTGGAGAAAAATGAAGGGAATTAACGGACCCCGGACTCCAGTCTTTTAAATGAGGTCGATAAGCAGCCTAAATGCTGTACACATCCAGGAATATGCATGTAGAGTGAGCGAATCGCATGGATTTATTTCACTCGGATATGTTTCCCTAGAGACGGATCATGGAAAAAATCTGATCCCAGGAAAAAACGGTAACATCGTCAATAAATCAAAGCAGAGGAGAAAAATACTTAAGAAACGTTCATAAAATTTTTTTCCTTTTATTTGCATACTTCTATTTTGGCGAAAATATTTTGTTCATTTTTTATGCATACATTAATTTTTCCAAAGAAATCATCTGGAAAATTCAAATAAACAAACCGGTAACTGTAGATATCCGATTATAAGAAAATTTACACAAGAGAGAGAGTAAAAAAAGACGAGGAGATTACTTTATATTCAGGTTATCGATAGAAAATCGAAGGCAGGCTAAAAAAACAATTTTGGTGCAAAGCAACACCGTGGCGCAGAAGAAAAGGATGGCGTCTTGAGGGAGGCAGAGAAAAGGGCAGGGCCAGGGGAGGAATGAGCATTTTCTCCGGCGGGGTGGGTGAGGGGTGGCGAGGGAAGAGTTTGCTCGAGGATAGAAGGATTTGACGTCGGGGGTGAGCAAACGACAGAGGTAATATAGAGGCGGAGGGGTGGGTTTGGAAGGAAAAGGAGGGGAAGGGGGGTCGTGGAGACTATTGGCGTACCACTCTCGAGCAGTGCCCCCCCTCCAACCCCTCGGGTGGAGGAAGGTGCGCTCTTTGTGGCTGTGCGGAGTTTTCAAATTTGATTTGGAAATGGTGGTTGGGGGACGAGGGAAGGAGGGGGGGGAGGTAGTGTGGGGAGGAGACAGCAGTTGAGCTTGCGGCCCTTGCTCTCATCGTCCATTGGTGGGGTTCGACTGAATACTGGCTCCGTCTATTCCGCACTAGGGCGAAGGAGTGGATGGAAAGGTAGGCATAGACCTACACTCGACGGTGGATCGCGATGCCCTCCTCTCAAGAGTCTATATCAATTTTCAATATGCTGCAAAAATCTGTTTCGCCCGGAGACGGTAATGTATTTTTTTTGCTTCTGTCATTGTTTATTTGCGTTTGCCCCCCGATGTTTCCTCGATAAATTTCCACCGTCAAGAGTGCGAGTGAATTACGCTGCGCAAACATTTGTAAATCAATAAGACTAGGGAAGTAGAAAAGGTTTGGTGGGAAAAAGAGCTGAGAGGCGGATAAGATATGGGTATCAATAATTTTGTTGAATGAGAATAAGAACTGATCCAAGTCACTGACACTACTTAATGTTATTCGAGTTCACCATTCAAATTCACTCTAGGGTCTAGTCAATTCAGACGAAAATCACTTTGTGCACTTGGAACCCATTACAAGCGTGTTTTTTTACAGATTGCCCAAGAAAATCCGATAAGAGCGCAGACGAAGTATGAGTCGCGTTCTCGACTGTATAGTATTCATTAAAATGATTAACTCGCAGACTATTGCAGGGCTTTGAAAACAAAGGGATTCTTTATGCAAGCCGAAGAATAATTAACAGAGAAAAATTAAAACCAAATTTATTGTAAGAGGAAAACGATTTCTGGTACCCCTTGCAAATATTTGGTTAATAACTCATAAACACATCATCGATGTTATGTATCACAAGTAAATTTATTTTTCCCGCTGAAATATTCAGCATACCGACCAAATCCGTTGGCCTACAAGTCAGCGTAATAATTTTTCCATTTTTTCATGGAATTGCTAATGAAAAGTTTCTATAAGATTCAAGGATGCAACTGTCGCGAAATAACATGAATGAAAACCTAATAGGTAAAATAAACTGGTAATTTTTACAGTTATTTGGCTGTTGGAAAAGGAATACACTAAACATTTATAATTTATTCAAATAATTTATTAAAACGACTTGAATTTCGACACTTGAGTCATCTTTAGGTATCAAGTGTCATCTAGAAGTCGAAACATGGGTCGTCTTAATAAAAATAGTGAGAAAATTGCAATATTTTTGCCTATTTCTTTTTCATTAATGGAATATTTCCAAATATTGAAGCTTCCGACTGTACTGCTTGTTATCTGGTTGATTTTAATTATAGTGAATTTTCTTTAATTATTGGTTACGTTTAAGGTAGGTTATTGATGTAGACAGATTATACGGTGATTAAATGATCCATTTCGTCAAATCTCGGAACAAATCACGACCTAACTTTAGACACTTTAATAAAATCCTCTTCAGTACTCTTCCTTCCTCCCTTCATTTCTTCCAACATGCCCATCTTTTCCTAACTTTCCTCAAGCCTCTCTGCATCTATTTTTCATGCCTTCCTTGGATTTCTTCCAAAAATTATTCCTCTTCCTGTACCACGCGTAATATCTCTTCGTTTGTTTTCCTTTCCGTCCGTTTTATCTTTTCCATCCTACTCTTCACCCACATTTCAAAAGCCATAAATCTATGCTAATCGTTTTGTTTAAACGACCATGTTTCCGCGTCAGATGAAATCAGGCTCCATACCAAAGTTTTAACGAGCCTTTTTTTAACATCCTTTCTCAATGTCCCTTTTATAAATTCCCTCCTTCTCGTGAAAGATACTTCGCCTAACGTTATTGTTATCTTCTTGCTATATCCCTCCTACTTCGACCATTTCTGTCCAAAACTATTCTGAGGTTGTTAAATATTTCCAACTGCTGTTATTTATAAACTCCTATTTTAATAATGAACTTAGCATTTCAATTTTCCTAAAATCGCATAAATGTGTTTTCTTTATAATGATTACTATCCCATACCTATACCACTGACTTACCAATGCGCTCAACACTACTTTTAACTCCTTTACTAGCCGAAAAACTTAAGTTTGATAATCATGAGTGATTTTATGAATTCTCCACTGACTTTCATTCCTATCTTTAGTTCTTCTACCGAGCATGATGGATGGATTCTTTACTATGAAAATGTGCCTGCACATTTAGCATTGATTTTTCGCCAGTTTCAGGAAAAAATATTCAATCACCATCCTTGATCATCCTCCTTATTCGCCAGATCTCGCCCGCAGCGACTTTTTCCTATTCTCAAAATGCAAAAATGTGATGAGGGGATATCATTGGGAAGATGTGGACCCAATAAAGCAAGAAACAACGAGAAAACTAAAATGCCTAACTGCCAAGGACTTCCAAGGGTGCTTTAAACATTGGAAAAGAAGATGGAATAAGAAAGTATAGCAACGAATGGAGAGTACTTTGAAGGGGACAAAATCGATGAAGACTAAATTTTTCAAAATAAAGTTTTTATGGCCTCAGTTTGCGTATTCATTGGACAAACCTCATACACGTTGAACAGCTCGGATGCTACCCAATTCACTCAATCAAAAGTCTTCTTAAAATCTACGAAACAAACGTATACATCCTGATTATACTTTATGCTCCCAATTTTCTATACCGCATTGGAGCGTAGAGCCCTTCTTCACAAACCAAGTTATACTTTTTTGATCTTCGATATTGATAATATATATAACATACACTCATCCCCCTGAAAACATCCTCCTACTGTGGTCCAATAGTTTTTTGTATCTGTTTAAGTTCCGTTTTATTTGATGTTCAATATGTAAAAAGAAAGTTCTCAAAAGCATTAAAAAATTATTTCATAAATATTCATGTTTCAACCATGGAGAATACTTAGATAATAGCAACCAGTAGTAATAAAAAACACAATTCCAGCTGCATTACCCCATGGCATCGAAACTAGACGCACTGTTTTACCATACTCGGTATTCGTTTTGGCACGAAGAATAAACAAAAAACATACCTGCTGGTTGAATGATAGAAGGGCGTGTTCAAAATCGTAGCTAGAGAAATGAGGTAAAATAAAAAAGAATGTATTTAAAACCTTAAACTGAGCATTCTATAAATACATTTTTAGGGATCCTCCCCTAACATGTTGGGTAGGATCCCTAAAATTCTATCAACTATTTCGGAAACTCACTGCAAAACAGTTTTGAACTGTTACTCTGAAAATGCGATTTCATTTAAGAAATTTTATTTCAGCAATATTAATAAAAACATTTTGTTATCATCCAATTCATACCCTGCTCATCCCTATCCATCCCACCAATGCATTTTTCCGACCGAAAACTCGGAGGCAAAACGCATTGCAAATTGGCCTGCACGAAGCTGACTACAGGTACGTGTCAGACAGGAAATACTCGAGAAGAGATATATCTTCATATCGGTTCCTATATAAAATATGCTTCCTGAATTTTTGAGCCATAACATAGTGCACGTTATGAGTTAAACCATTTACAGTGGGCATTTACGTAAGTAATTCTATGACGTTGCGGGCGAGAAAAAGCTGCAGAATAACTGAAATGTTAGTCAAGGTTATATATGCAGTCTTGACTAAAGTACTTTAAAGAACTATGGGCCAGAAATAGTCTACAAGTCTTGTACAATGAATACAAACTAAGGAAAATCAATGTGTTGACTTAGGAAATTATTTAAAAGCCTGTAAAGTTTAATAATTCCGAAAATGATAATGCATTAACTGTTCGACCAATAGAAGTAATCTCTATTGTCAGTAAAGATGGTGAACTTCCTTTACCAATATCAGTCATTGGTAAAAAATAAACATATCACGAAAATCCACGTAGCAATAATGTTCGTGTATACCGATACTATTGGGTTAATCACTTTTACTCTCCATGTCACATGCTGGCTAAAAGTTTAAATGGAATATTTTCATATCGTCGACTGGCAACATTGCCATAATCTAAATTCAAAGTAAGTCTATATGAATCAGATGGAAGATTGCCGTATCGAGAACTTCCTCACAATTTCGGGGATAACACTTGCGTTGTCAACTTATCACGTATCACCAAAACCGCCATTGCCATTGGATTATATGTACGCCTTTACGCACATCATTTTTTACTGCAATATCTACACCCTGCTCCCCGATGTACTTATGTCACCGTGACTATTGATATCACCTAAACATCATTTTCCGAGGAATATTCATATGCACCCTGCCGATTTTGCAATAAACATGGATGCATAGAGTGCCAATATATTGCGATATCGTGCAGTCATTATCGCAGCGTTGGAAAACTACAAAAAACCATTTTAAACTTGTTGGCTCTAACATATTACTCCACTGTTATTTAGTACAACTTCGCGTCACCCCGCTTGGCAATACCTACGATGCTGCCTACTTAATGCGATGAGGATGTATCCTTCCGATAGAAAGGCAAATGAATCTCCACGGCGATCCGTGAACCAAGGGGGGATATAACAGAGAGCCGACTGGCTGCCCTCTAAATCACGCCATTACGAGGTTAGCCATCTGTAAAGAGTTTTTATAGCCAGTCGCATTAATAACGTCGCCGGTGGTAAAATAGTCTGGCATCCAACAGGAATTAGCGCTGAGTGGAAGACCTAATTCGAAGGACCTGAGGTCTACATATTTAATCAACTCAATGCTCAGGGTCCTGATTCGGCGGAAGGCGGAGAGACCCACTTCTCCCGAGGAGAGCGTCGCGACCGCCAGTCGCCGTCGCGGGAATCCCCCCCCCTCTCCTCTCAATTTACGTACAAACCTACTTCAGACTAACCACATTCCATTCATTTTAAGCACTCCGAGATTTAAGTCCTTCAAATAAATTGGTTTTTAGCAATTCGTTTGAAGTTCCAGGGCACGGCGGTCCACCTTGGATAATCAAAATTCTTGTTAAGAGGATTACGCCAAATGAGAAGTTATTGCTTAAAATTGGCGTGTACGCCTCAGACTCTGATATAGTGAAAATATTTTTATACTCTTTGAATATAAAACAATGAGGAAAAATTCATTTAGAGTCATTAAATATCGTATATTGGACTCGGTAAAAAAATAAAATCTCCCCCGCGCCAATTTTCACTATTTTAAAACTATTATTAACCCTGGGTTCAGTGATGCTTTATAATTTGAATAGCGTAGGTAAAAGAATGAACAACTTTTTTTTTAGTCCAAAAAATTCTAAAATGTTCACAGGAGTAGTCGTAGCTTTCAATGGTTAGTTTTAATACTAATGAACATGATCAGAAACTAAATCTATCGTGAATAACCTGCGAGAGAAATACTATTGAACACTCCATGAGTGTTACGAGCCGGTAAAATTTTCCAAAATTTTTCTGAACTAAATAAAAATTTTGATTTATTTCTACCTTTCTCATACAGCCTGTATTTATTCCACTGAAAAATGACAAATCTTGTTCATTACATCATGAAGTTAAAATTCATACCTGCCAATGGGCATAGTGAAATAATGATCGACATAAAATATTAATGTATTTTTTAGTTTTGAACCCAGTCTTGCCAGGTGAACTTTCCAGATAGCAAATGCAATCATGGTAAAAAAACTACAAAGCATTAGCAAATATAAACGTGCACCTGGTCATTAATGATGTTACTGCGCTAATTGATGTAACCAATGTTCAAGATTCGAATTCTCAGCGTGTTTCCGGCTTTCGAAGTTATCTGACCCCTCGCTCGTAGCCCTCGTACGTTTCATATGAAATAACTATTCTTAGTAACTAGTGTGCTCATATTGCCAAAACACGACAAGTAGAAGTTACTATCTGGGGTGTCAATCGATGACGGTTGGGTAAACACGAGCCCTGGAAGGTCTGCAAAAACTTTAGCTGTGTGAAATGTGCATCACCAGGACAGAAGAAGGCAAAACTAGATGAACTATTGTAAGAAAAAATTGTACTTTGCCTAAGTTTTGAAGATTCTCCGAGGAATGCAGTAAAATCCGACATTTCCACGTTATTTAGGGAGATTAATAATAAAAAAGAACATTTATTGAACAGAAGTATTGTGACAAATAACACCGCTGTGTTTATCGGTTTAATGTAAGAATATACTAAATGACTACTTTAAGAATTGCCAAATCTCATCTACTAATTCTGGCCAATGCAAACAAATTTCTAGTGTACTTTTGAGAGCTAAAAGTTGTGTATTTCCGAATTTAAGCAATTTCATTGATTAAAAATGAATAAGTCCCTGCATGATACAATATTAGGATGTATACATTTTCTTTCAACTGAATAAGTGATCACATATAGTATACATGTCGGCTTTGGGAAATCAGGCCGTGCTTGTTCTTAAAATACGGTACGCACGGTTTTAATTTCAAATATATGTGTACATAGGAATTATGGGTAGTAGAATGCTGGAAGGAGAAGAAATAAAATGATCACGCTTCCGCATATTTTTTCTTGCCGAGGAAAGGCACGTGAGCGAAGCATTAGCAGAGGGGTGGGGGTTTGAATGCAGAGGGAAGGTTTTTTTTAACGTCTTGGGTTTAGAGAGTATATAAAGGTGCGTCGATATTGTTGACGTGATGGGTTCAGAGTAGACTCCATGGATGGTGGTAGGGAAGTGGTTCGGCAAGAGGAAAAAAAAGAAATTATTCGCCGAGCGGGGTAGAAAGGGTGGCGGATGTGGATGGGAGGAAGGGCGGAGGGGGAGCGCTTGTGGGGGGGTTGGGGTGGTAGGAATGTGGGCGAGAGGAAGCGTGGAAGGCAATGGAAAAAATGGAAAGCTCCGACGAATAATGGTGAGTCGAAATGGAGAGGAATGCTCGCGTCGAGGAATTCGAGTGTCATTTGTGTCCACTGGAGTGGAGGGGACGGGAAGTGGCGTGGGAGGGTGAGAAAGGGGATCGGGTCCGGAAGGGTCCCGGAATGTACAAATACACACAAATAGAGATGCCGCCTTTATTTACGTCTACGTGTACATGTATGTAGGATTAATGCACATGCGAATTCGCGTGTACATTTATTTGACTAATATCTGATCAGATGGCTAATACTTTCAAATTAATTTTTCATACATTGCAATAGCTGGGGAAACTAAATTATCATTGGATGACAAGTTTGACTATTCCTTAAAGTTAATTGTACAGACTTCGTATAAATATTCCATTGAAAAACCAGATACATGCTAGGCACAAGTTGAAGCACTTGTATTTTCTACTAAAATTTAAAGAGCCAAATCCCGGGTCGCAAAAATAAAATTTTAGCTAAAATTTTATTTAGGAAACTTTTATAGGTCCTTGGAAACTTTCATTGGATAAATGCTGTAATGATTTTACATCATGTGACTAAATACCGTTGTACATGCAAGTATCGAATTTATTCGGTGTAAATGGAATATTTTCGCTAAACATGAATTTAATGTGCGCATTCAGTCCCATTCGGTTCCACTTCTGACAATGAATCCAATTCATCCTCTGAACAGCATACTTCACCAAGGACATACTCGGAACCTTCTCCTCCTCCCATTGCCTAGCAGGGAATCCCAAGGGATTACTGATAAGGATTGGCCTATGGCCAATATCCTGGATGTTGTCATAAAAAAATGATGAGTGACTGGTTTTGGACTATTTTGATGCGAATCCTGCTCTTGTGAGTTTTTTTGCGTCGCAAATGTTTGCAAACCGAATTCATAACGTCTGTTGCGACTTGGTACAAAACAAATGCCATTTATTTCAACTAAGTGTGTATTGAAGCCAGTTTGGAAGTATACCTCTGCAAAAAACCAAACGGATAACCGGAGTGCCTGAGGTAGCTTTTTCATTCCGTGTGACATTGGGAAAAATCAAAATTTTCGTCAACATCGGAACTTCTTGAATATTGTGAGAACCAGTGCGTGATAAATATGCAAAATATTTAAATCCTCCCTTTCATCAGCAGGTATGATTTGGGAATTCGAATGTTCTTCTCGTGAAATACCCGGAGTTTTCCGCTTACTCCAACTTGGACGCACTTCGCATTTCAGTGACGTGCAAAGTCGATGCTATGGAATTGTAAAAGATGAGTTGATCGTCAAAAGCTTGATCATAGTATATGAAACGGCCAACCGCTTATAGGGGTTGTAATTTTAAAACGAGATTAGGATTCATCACTTCGTTCTACTGTAAATTTCTAGCTACGTTGAGAGAAAACTTGTAGTAAGTATCAGTTGGGAATATGATTATCTTTGAATAATGAATGAATATTTCATTACAATTAATACATGAGGTAAAGCGTGATAAAAAAATTAACTGCAAATAATACTCAGCCCACAAATGCATTAATAATATGTTTTATCAGTGAATGCGGTAATTTTGCCACAATATCTTTTATTTTTAATTACTAGTGAAAATAATAAGTAAATTGAGTGAAAATACCGGTTGACATGGAAGCGTTATATGGCATTTAAGTGCGCGAATTACTCCAAAATGTCGATGGAGAATGCTGTAAAATGTAAAAATGAAGCAATACGAAAATTTATTTTCTTATTGGATCAAGGCTGTAAATTTTTCATAAATTCGCTTTTTAAAATTTGTGCGTTGCACTTATTATGATTTTATTCGGTCAATTCTAGCAAAATTCTCAATTTTTCAAATATTCATGACTATGCAATAAACACATACATAGATGAATAAAATTTATATTTGATTCAGAGTAAAATGCAAGATAATTTTTCTTCCCACCGAAAGGTTGCATTCCTAAGATGTGCGAAAAAAAATGGCGAGGCTAAAACTGTGATTGAAACCAACGTATTTAAAACTTTCGCCACTACAAAACACATCAAAGTCGTCTTTTATACAATATTTTCCTGAGAAGTGTTTATTCACCTGCACTTATTCGCACATAAGTGTACAATAATATTCCGGAAGGAATTCAGATTAAGCCTGTGTAATTGGTGTTTGCCTCCACCATTTTTAGCCCTAGTCGGAAGTGACCTCAGTAACCCTATTAGGTCTCAAACAGATTTATGTAGCTATATAATTAGCCAACATATGCGTGAGTGTGGGTGTGTGTAAATACACCTGTATGTACATACACACGCCCGTATATATATATATATATATATATATATATATATATATATATATATATACCTGCATATATATATATATAATTTATTTATTTTTTTTTTATTTATACATACAGGGTCCACTATAAAAGTAAAGCGCATTCTCTGGGAAAAATAGAGTTATTGATAGTACTGGTAAAAATACGTAAAATTCTTCAAAATATTCTCCAACTGCATCAATATACTTACGGAGACGTGTCTGCCATGCCTGGAACACACCCTGAAACATCTATGGCGATGTCTACCAGGAACGTTGTAGCATACTTTTGCATATTTTCCACGGTCCCCCAATGCTTTCCTATCAGCTCTCTCGTCACTCGAGGTCAACAAAAAAAGTCACACGGAGCCAAGTCGGGACTGTAATGGGGCTGTGAGACCACCAGGGTCTCCTCCCGGGCTTCCCACCCAGAGGGCCTGGGTTCAAATCCCGGCGGTGTTGAATATTTTTCAGTGGTATCTCGAGCCTTCCTTGAGGTGCTTTATAGAGGGCACTTTGAGTGAGTACGCCGTCCGTGGGATGAGACGTTAACCTGCGGACCCCTTGGCGCCTTTCGTTAAGAATAGGCTAATGCAGACGTCGGGTTTCTCTCCACCCTTCCTCCTTCCCTAATGACGTAAATGACCTCAGCTGTCGGTCGCCTCCTCTAAAATACTACTACTGCTACTACGATAGCGTATGCATTTGCATACGTGTAGAATTAAAGGATTTTGCATGAATGTATACGCCACTGTGGGTTTATGTAGTTTTGCATATATGTGCTGATTTTGCATGTGGTTTTGTTCTTTTTACAGGTGGTGACCTAATACCCCCCGCCACACGCTCTTGCAGCGGCTTGTGGCGCATTATGTAGATGTAGAATATTCATTAAGAGTGAAATTATATACTTGCGGATTATCATACACTATGAGTCAATTCAGCGAATGTTTCAGTTTCCTGTCTAAGAAATAGAAACAGAGCAAACGCACGCTTGCACTTTCATATTAAGTTAAGCACATAATATGAAATTGAAAGCGTACGTTTGTGCACGGCGCTTAAAGTGTTCTTCACGAATCTGTCGCTTTAGGGATTTGCTTTTAATTGCTGCTTCGGCAAAACTCATAGCAAAAGGAATCTAAAAAAAAGGTTAACCTGCACTTTAGCATAAAATTATAGGCTCATCATAGTGCCATGGAAAGAGGGATAAAAAGTAAACTGAGGCATGAAATAACGGAATTGTTGAAAATGGGAAGTGTGACAGGGAAGGGAAGGAATCGCGGAGGCGGGAAGAGGAAATGAATGGGAATATTAGAACTACATTTCGAAAATGCCTCCTCCGATTCTTCGAAAATCACATGTCGCATATTTCAACGTGGGGGGAGGGAGGGTGAAGAAATGGAGGAGGTTGATGGGTGTGTTTGTGTGCTAGGTGGGGAGTGCTGGATTTTCCAATCAAAAATCGCTTCGTGGTGAAGTGTGGAGACGGAATAACGTCGTTGGTTGGATCATCGCGATACTTGAATTTTGAATATCGACCCTCGTCGATATTCAAAATTCAAGTATCGCGTTGAAAAAATATTCAAGGGGCAATGAATAGCGAAAATTATCGGAAATATTCACAATAATCGAGCAATATCGATGTGATCCGGCACACAACAACATTTTAAAAGTATTTGCTATATTGCGTCATCTTCAACTGGCTTTATCAATTATAAATCCACGAAATATTCATTCATTAGGAAAATCATTTAATTTTTCATGGATTTATAATTTATTCCATTGAAATACTGCTCTCACCAGCGTCGATAGGCTCCTGTGTCATATGTCATAAGTCTCATAATATACCTGCAAGGCATATAATACAGCCCTTGTTGAGTGAAGATCAAAGATCTTGTTATTTCAAGTAAAAACGGGCAAGTTCACGAGATGTTCACGCATCGGATGTTAAATACGCCACTCAAATAACATGCATTCACGTAAACACGTAAAACTATCGTACGTGTACTCGTTAAGTTAAGCATATTTTCACACAAATTACCCGCATATGCGAACGGCCCGCCCCATGTTTCTTTAAAACACCATGCATAGTTTTTCTTTGGGATGCAATATGTTGACAATGTTTTTTCATGTCCATCGAACGGAATAATTTTGTTTAGCAACGTACTTCATTGTTCATATACACATAGGTGAACCTTCATCACTCGCGTGCATGAGTCGACACACTTGCGGGTAAACATTAGCACAAGTGCACTGTACTTCACCCTTGTTACGTGCATAGCTCAATATACCTCCGCTCTGCGTGTTAAAAGGAGATTATTCAAATGCTTTTTTTAGCGAAATCGTCACTGGAAATATATACATGCATATATAATATTAAAAAAAGACGCAGCAATAAACCCGAAGGTCGGTTTGGTAGGTAATAGTAGAGTTCACCCAGTGCTAAGCCCGACGGCGTGTGAAATTCACAAATCAGGGTAGGGGGGGCAGTTCCTTTCCCTGTGCCGGTTATAATGGATCTGGTACCCGAAAAATCACATAGTTTGAGTGGAGCTGCAGGTGCCCAGAGCGCCTTGCCCGGGAATCGAACCTGTGCCCCTCCGGTCAGCAGTCCAACGCTCTACCCCCTAGACTATCACTACCCCTTAGGCTATCACCACCCAAATATACATATATATACATATATATACATATATATACATATATATATATATATATATATATATATATATATATATATATATATATATATATATATATATATGTGTATGTATATATATATGCATACACACATTCAATCACGAAATCCCGCCAAACGATGAACAAATACTCATTTATATAGAAACAGATATAAGGAAAAGGGATAGGAACACACACAAGGACGAACACAGGAGAGGTGAGGAAGGCGGAATCCAGCAGATCACGAATGTAAAAATATTTCCTAGACCGGGATTTGCACTCCGGATCTTTACACTTGCCGGGTGGAGGCTCTTAACCACTTGAGCTATCCAGCAAACATAATTTATATTGAGATCTGCGATGCTTTATGGAACCAAGTGCCCCGATTCTTTGGCCAAGAGATGGCGTTCGTCCTTGTGTGTGTTCCTATCCCTTTTCCTTATTTCTGATTACGCCGTTACATATAATATACAAAATATATGTAGTCTTGCATGTACCATATACACATACTTTTTTCCCACCGTCCAAATCAGTACCTACGCTACCAATTCTTACCCAGGACTCGATTGATTTCCTTAAATTGCTTCCACGGTCGAATGGAGTGTTGAGGTGGGAGGGTCGGGGGTGAAGGCTGCTGTTCCTGGAAAATTCGATCCCAATCGTTTCAGTTCATATCCCATATTCCTGCCACCCCATTCCATCGAGTCCGCTCGACGATCTTTTCCAGGACAGCCTCGATAGCGTTATTTCTCGCCATCGGCAGTCGTGGAATGCATCGCTGCGAAATCATTTGATGCGAATACATTCCGCATCCGTAAAATAGAGAGCGGTGTAAAGCGAAACGGATAAAATCTAAACCATTTGCTCCAATGCGAAATCTTTCATCATCGAATTTCGGTTGAATTGGCTAGATAGGACTTAACATACATCGCGATTGTCCCCACGCGTGGCCTAAGAACATATTCCCATCCACACGGACATTCTTCGCATTTTCTGCATCAGGACTACTTAGCTAGAATAGAAATTGCAACCCCACTTAGACTCCATATATCGCTCCTCCATATGCAGCCATTGAGAAATGCGTTTCCCTCAGAATGGTGTGAAACATTTCTTGGAAGCAAAACTAGTTCAAATTAAATTAAAAATATTATAGCAATACAGAACGTGAACAAACAAATGATTGATCGTGCGATGAACCGAGAAATCAATTTGCATAGTCAATAAAGCCTCTATTTGAAAAGAGCTGCAATGATGTTAAAGCATGATATTGCGTCATTGCACTCGAGTAAGTCGGAGACATTAGAAATGTTACACTTATAATTATCTCACTAGGAATCCAGCGGATCAGGAAGATGCGATCAAGGCTTAACTGGGTTGAGTGTTTGAAAATGCGATTCGGAATTCCAATAGAATTACCATGACCAATTCCCTCTTTAGGGGAGAAAGAAAATATGACGGAGGATGTGGCTTTTTCTGGATCGGCCCGGATGATTGAGATTCAGGGGAAAGAGATGAGATGTCCGTAGGATGGTTAGTGAGCGTGGAGAGGCCGAGGAGGAAGGGGCGAACCGAGTGGGGATGGTTGCAGGATCGGCCGGGAGAAAGGCGGTGGATCAAAGGTTGAAATCGTTTTCAGTTTGTATGAACACATCGTAACGAAGACTACCGGAACGTGACCTCATGCATACCAGGGCCTGACAAATTTCAAATACTTCTATAAATAAGGTAAAATCATAAAAATATATAGCTACATATAAAATTTTATGACGTTTAAATGAACGAATGGACCGTAAAAATGGGGTCAGAAATTCATGACACCATAATACGGTATTTTATACCCTCGCCCCCATGTAACTATTGATATTGAATTGGAATTTTAATGAAATAGCTTAAGGTTTATTAAAAGCCTGAATTTTCTATCTGTCAAATGGAGACTGTGCCAGAAAATTAATTATTAAATGTTAGCATAGAATTTAGTGAATGAAACATAAATAACTGTAACCCACATTAATGAAACTGCATTGAGCAATTTCATTTTCAAATAAAATAAACGAAGGTATTTGAAGTTTAATAAAATATGGCTGTGAATTATATATTGAAAAGATTCAATTTGTTTTTTGATTAGTATCAAGATAACTATTTATATTTCATAAAAAATTTCTCAGTAGATACATTTTAATCACCTTACTTTTTTTGAGATGCAAACAATATTTTCGATGAACTCGATTATCTCTTACTTATTAGTAATAATTCATAATTATCTAATTGCATTGATTTGTCAATTCTACATCCTTCGATAAGATTTTCTGTCTTAGAGCATTGGCATCGTCTTTTCCTTTTATCAGCCTTACTAGCAACAGCACGCGTGTGTCCCAAGGACGTCCAAAATGAATAAAAGCTTGTTTCTTCCCCGATATGTTTTTCTTATTTTATCTGTGAAGTCATGTGGTCGTTTTTTATTTTAAAAATTTCTATGGAGAAATGTTGTTCATCTGGTGCCAAATTATTTGCTCACGGCGTTCACCACTCACTTTTTTATTTTTTAAGTGTTCCCGATTCCTCAAGTGCATTTTGATCGTCGCTGGCTGTATCGCCGCCCGCACCAACTGGCTTGGAATCGAATCCCTCAAAGAGCTTTCCACTGCTCCTCACCCTGAGCTTGGCGGGAGTAACTTCCCGTTGGATCCAGGGCGCTCCCACGCACTCTCCTTCGAACCAACATTTTCTTGTGCGGAAGATGCACGTTATTTCACCACCTTCCAGGATTAAGGAATGCGCGGTCACGTTCGCGTGGGAAGAGTAAAGAATGTGGAATTTTACTACTTTATAGTTAGTGCAGCCATCCGAAGGATGGTGCAAGTTGTAAGACCACCAGGAATTCCCTAAGGATTAATATATGGATATTATGTTTTACATTCAGTGGGAATTTTCTCTAAGTTTTTTGTTTTAAAAATTAAGTCAGAAGATATTTTATGCATATTTTTCAAACTAATGCAAAAGAATATAGTGGCGATGTAAATTTACTCAGGGTGGCATTCATTTCCTATAAATTAATAGCTAATTATCTTTGTACAAAACATCTTTCTTTGCACAGAGCATACTCATCCTTCAACCAAATCTTCTGTAATCTTCTTTGGTAGAAAAAGTAAAATATTCTTCTGATATTAAGCTATTGATCTATATATTCAGAATATTTTCTGATGCAATGCATTTATTTGTCTTCTATGAAATGACATCACTTTGTATTTTCGTTCATTAAACTGCCAAAACTAAAACTGGAAGCGTTTACAACCATTGAACAGCGGATTAAAATTAACGAATACCAAAGGATGTTTTTCACTACTATAACATACCCTGGAAAATATAAGCAAAACGCAATACAAAATATTATTTTATTAATCAAATAATTATTCCACCTTAACTAGTAGTTTTAAAGTATTAAGTATTAGCCCTTGAGTTTTAGATGATTGTTCATCTAATACTACTATTCCTTCCTTCATATTCAAAATAAAATTCGAACTCATACGTTATATCACAGCGACACGACGCGTTACTCTGCAATGAAGCACTTTTGCGAATATTCACTGTGTAAAGCGATTGAGACCGTGTTCATAAACACATCCACGCTTGGCAGAGCTAATTTGTTTTACTACACGGAAATCATAACAAAAAATCTAAGTAAATCTATTGTTAATGATACAGTAATCATTATTACATCTTTGATAATCGAGGAACTCGTTCCAATGCTTAGAAACTGTCACCGAATGTTGGATTGTTCATTTATCAAAACGAAATAAAATGACAAAAAACGCAAGAACAAAAAGGACGAATACTCATCTTTAAAAGCCAAATCTTATGTTTTCAAGTGCGTCGTTTAAGAACTTTCACCCGGGAATCAATTGAGATCATTATATCGGATAAGAAATGACGAGTACGATCGCGAATACCTAAGCTGGAGAGTAGCCGTCTGAGGGACAGAAACTCTTGAATCAGCAGTGTTGAGTCAGCAGCCAGAGAAACATGGGAGATTTGTAGGGCTACGGGGAAAAAAGGCACCATCAAGGGCTGAAGCTAGTTCAAGAATGAATTAATAGATGAGATGAAGAAATCTCCCGAATATCATTCACGGTGTATCACTCCGATTCCGCCGGCGTCGCTGGAATAGGCGATGGATTTTGTGGTTGGGACCTCCGCCTCCTCTGTGGGTCGCCGTGTGCGAAATCCCTTGAGGACCCCCGGCCACCGCAGTAATTAGGGATCGGAAACCTGAAACCTTGCGCCTGATAGTCGTCCCAAGCAGAGACGAGATAGCGTGCGCCATTCAACTTGACGGAAGGGAAAATGGACGGCGCCGCGCAGTAGTCCAGCCCGAATTCCCGGAGGTCTTAAATTCCACATCAGGGCACAGACCTCCTGCACGGATGAGAGCAACTGGTTTACCGTAAGTTGAAATACAGGTTCAATTTACCGCGTAAAGTTTAGTAGGTCAGCTATCGGAGGATATCAGAGACATACATATAAGTAAGTACCTTGTTTCGTGTAATTAACTTTGTTTTAGTGCATGATCAAACTTGTATTTATGTAGCGGTGTCATTATTGATAACAATATTGGTTACCTAACATACCCCGCGACACGCCCTTGCGGTGATTCGCGGAGTATTATGTAGTTATATGGAGATGAGTGGATGTGACACACATCCGTGCATTGAAGAATAGGCGGTACGTGAACGGAATGACACAAGGAGGAACGGAAAACCTATAGAAGAAGCCCGTATCAATGGAATTTTTAAAATAATTTTTTTCGAAAAACTTAAAATAAAGATGCTATTTTTCACTCTAGACTATATTTCCCTATTATTACAAGTATTTATAAATTCACGCTAATATTCATGCTAAAACACATCGAGAATTTCGGTTAAATTACCAATCACTATGGGTGATTCAAGTATAAGAGGCATAGAAATGTTTATACATACATGTAGAGTAATGTTCCAGCAGAGAGAGACTCTGCAGTCCAATTTTAGACTGGTCATTAATTTTTATATGTTATATCTCTTTTTTATATACATTTAAATTAAAATAATTAGAATCGACTAAGTAAAATTTAATAAAGGGTATTAAGATACAATAAGGAAATACTACGAGTTTTACCCAAAACTGGACACAGGGAGAAGGAGAAGGTCGTCAGTAAGATGGGAGCGAGGGGGAATCGAGGGGACGAGAAGCGATGACTCGGTCAAGGGGAAGAAACAATATTTGGCGCATAGCTATCTTAAGATGGTTACCCACCTAATCGAATACCTCCAATCAACAACGGTGGTACAAAACAAATTGGGCGAACATACGAGGGTCATCCGGAAAGTAGTACCCGTTCGTGAAATAAAGACACAAAAGTAAATATTAACAAACATAAAAAATTTTATTTGAAAGAGGATACTTTAAACTACTTCTCAACATAATCTCCAAGCAAATTAAGGCATTTGTCATAACGTGTGACAAGTTTCTGTATTCCTGCTGCATAGTCCTTCGCCGCCAGCTCATTGAGATACGCGAGGGACCCATCTTGCACAAATTTTTGCATAATGCAGATGGTGTTTAACAATTTCATGAACAATTGTTCGAGAAACATTGGGAAAATGCTCACAGATGTCATCAATTGTGACGCGCCGATCGTTCCTCACGAATTCGTCAACTGAGCTCACCAGTTGGTCTGTAATGACAGACGGTCTCTCCGAACGCTCATCGTCGTGTGTGTTCCCCCTCCCCATGTTGAAGTTGCGACACCACCGCCGAACAGACGACTCGTCCATTACATTGTCTCCATACACCTCCTTTAATTGGCGATGAATATCACATGGGCGAACGTTTCTTGCATTGAGGAATTTAATCACTGCCCTCACTTCACAACTGGCGGCGTTCTCAATTTTTTTAAACATTGTAAACAATCACAGAAACAACACAGGCAATGCTAGCGTCACGCAACTTGGCTCAGAGAAGGCAGACAAGCCACTGAAGCTATCTGACCTCGTCCAGCGGCTACTCGCGTCGTCAGCACTTCATGCGGCACGAACGGGTACTACTTTCCGGATGACCCTCGTATTACTCGCAGCGATGAATTTGATAATATTTTTGCGTACACTGCTGGCGCAATAATTTATAAATTAGATCAAGAAGTCAATTCATTAGACTAAAAGTGCGTTTAAAAAAATTACTTCAAACCAAGAGAAAAAAATATTTCTTATTTATAGAGTTAGTATAATCAACCCAGTTTTCATTTTTTTGAGTTGAAATATGTTTCAGCTGATATGAGGAAAACACTAAACGAATTTTAGAATGAAATGATCAAGCAGCATTTACTTAAAAAATGACAAAAGCTATTATGAGAAATAAGGTTTCTTTGAGGTTTTTCCGTTAAAATCTTTGGCAGTTCGAACGGATATCTCGTTGAAAAGTGATGACAGGCACAGACGCAATAATAAATTAAGAATTCATGGGGGCAAGGTTCGGTTTTGGAATTAGGGGTGAAACAAAGGAACAGACATAACAGGAGAAGAAATACTGCCGACCGGGTTTGCATCGGACCTCTCTTCATCCCTTACGGGGTCGCCAGAACCGTACGACAGGGAGGGCCGCCCTCCAGGACTGGCCAACATCATGGCGGGAACGTAGACCGACTCAGAGATGTTGGCGAAAGATGCCACGCTGGGAGATTTCCTCAACGGCGGAGCAGTCTCGTCCAAACCACAGCGGTTGGTAAAAAAACAAGTTGGATACAACTGTTGGGAACTGATGATACTAGAAAAGATTTATATTTATTCCTTTACGACGAATTCCCATAGTAAGGTAACTCATTTGTTTTTGCAAAAAATACTATATAGGTGTTCAGAAAATTCTCTTACGCCCGGGCAGTTTTGCTTCCCATGACTTAGTTTGAAAGCATGTCTGTCCGGTTATGGATGCAGGGTGTACCCATAGAATTACAGAGACTCCCTGTGAAGCGAATTTGGACATTAGCAATTGTGGAAAGTGTTTAGTGGCACTCACAGTAGCTGCTGGAGTCATCTTCACTCTTTCCACTGCAGCCACGTTATAAATTGCGGAAACTTAATCAACTCGTCAATGTGGAAAACTAGGTGAGGGTAGGAAATAATTATAAAAGGGTATCTTCTTCACTTAAACTATCGGGACTTTGGTGTAATGTACAGTAAAATGTTTCGGAGTTCAGTCCTTCTTCCAGATCTCTGGGCGATAATCTCTCTGAGAGAGCATATAATGTGAAATTCGTCAAATAATCACCCATTTTAGGATGGGGGGCCAGAGCACTGCGAACATTTAGAAAAGTAAATAACCTTGAAAAAGGCTTAAAAATTTAAAAACTAATGAAAAGATATGTCACAAAGGATGGAGTGGGAGAAACATCATAGCTCATATAAGAATGGCAAACGAAAAGCGAAATTATAAAAAAATACTTATTAATGATAGCGAGGAAATTTCCCCGCAGACACCATGGTGACAGTGACAACATTAGACACTATGGTGATATTAACAACAAAATCACAACTGCAGTACTGACAAGAGTTCATATTTAAGGAAAATGTTAAGGTGATGAGGTTGAATAAATAAATGTGCAATATTGTTGCCAGAGTAAGAAAAAAGAATTCAAAGGAGAAAATGTTATAGCATTGAGATGCGTAGTCTAATTAAATCTTCAAAGAAGTGAAATAATAGAGGCAGAAGGAAGAAATGTAACGAAGAAGAAGAAATTTTCACCAGAAATGGAAGTCCTGGTGTGAGTAATACGAATTGGTTTCGGTAAACACGATTTGTGTCGGGGGATATAGACGCTTGTGGAAGATAACGTGCCTGGGAAAATGTAAGTACCTAATTAACTTTGTTCTGTTAAGTCAGAGATAAAGAATTGAAAAGGGAAATGATAAAATTGAGCAGTGGCGAAAGGAAAGAAGGTGATTTTCAAATAGAACAGTGGAAAGGCAGCAGCACTCTTGATGCAAACGAGTGGAATGATGCGAAATGGCCTTTGAGGTCACTACTTAAAGAGTAGCGTCGTAGTCAACGGTCATGAGGAACGGCTCCCACTCGTCATGTTCACTCAAAAGGAGCGCGCATGCGCGATCAGCACTCGAGCAATGGACGGTGCATCATCGCGGTTTTCAGCTTTCGGGATTTTCGGTTCATGTCTACCGTGACGCAGAGGGGTGAGGGGAGAGAGAAAGGAGGGAGGGTGGGCGGGGTTTGATTTGTAGCGACGCATCACAGAGCGCACCGTCGCTGGTGCTGCGAGTCATTCGGACGTGCGGGACTGATTTACATCACCGCTCGCAGGGTTTGGAATCAAATCCTCGCGAAAGACGGAGAAGGCGGAGAGAGAGGGAAAGGGGCGGGGGGGTTGCGGCCGAGAGGGCTTTTGAAGAGCGAGGGGACGTGCGAGGGTTTCCAACTCCTAAGTCAGTTCAAAAGGGTTTCCCGGGGTTGAACATGCCCCGAGTATGATATTTTGGGATATTCTCGGTGGTAACCCTGAAATGAAAACTGCCACATAAGGGAACGCCGAGTCACGGACACATATTCCTTTCTAAAAGTATAGAAAACTTCATAAGTTTCACATGTATTGCCATAAGAGGCACGTTAAAATTGACAAGACATTAAAAATTTCATTTTTATGACGATCTGGTGCAAAAAATCATTAAATAATGGTGCCTGAAGTTAACGTCTGATATCATACCCTGGAAAATAATTTAAAAGGAGTTCTCATTCCTAAGTTCACTCAACTGTGAACACTTGGCGAGTCAGTTACTTTGCATGATATCCAGAATGGTAATTATGGCGAAGAAATGCTCATTAGTCAGGCGAGTTCTATGAAGCTCCTTCTTAAATATGCCTTAGTGACGTGACTATTTAATATTTAACTAGCTCCTTTTTCAATAAAGAAAGTATTTGTTACCATAACCTTGATGAATACAATTAAAGAAACAGGTACTCAAAGAAAAAGAGGATTCAGGAGGACTTACCTGTAGATGCCGCGGCTACATTTCGAGTATTTTCCGATATTTTAGAAGAGCCTGCGATGATAACTGTAGTGAGCTTGAGCGTTTTCATGTGCAAAAGTTGCTATATATCGCTTTCGCTGGCTAACACGAAAATCGGCTTACATTAGGATTGAAGTAATAAATTTCTGATGATGACATCCAACGTCGAAAGCTTGGTCATATTTCAATAAAGTTCATGGGGAATTACCAAGTCACTTCTTTTATGTAAATAAAGAATTCTCGTGAGGTGCACACCCTGTTGTGTAAAGCTTGAGGAATTAGCATTAAAACTCCAGTAAATTTCGAAATATTACTTATGTTTAGAATTCTGGAGGGCAAGATTAGTTGGCAGGACTAGTGTAGTCCCTAGAACATACAGTCCCTGTATGTTCGCATTTCTGTTGTCACTTTTCCTTTTCCCCATTCAACCTCTCCTGATTTTCTCGATTCTTCATCGGAACATGCTACGCCAATATATCCATGGAACGGAAGAGGCGGGAGACCTTATAACATTATGTGATCAAGAAAATAACTCGAAAAAAGAGCGCGGCTTAGCACAAAAGGGGAAAACTCTGAATAAAAGTAACATAATTGATGTCCGCGTTTACGCAATAAATTAAAAGACTTACACAATTATACTCTATTATTTTTTTAACGGATACATAGTTCTTGTTCAATTTGAATATTATAAAACGCACAAAGTTTAAGGATTCAAAATCAGTCGCATTTTTTCTTCGATGTGATGCATTTGTTTCAACTATCTCCAACTCTCTGAAATTGGTTCAATCTTAAACAATGCCACTCCAATGAAAGCATGCTGAAGTAAATGGCTTTTCTAATAAAATTAATCCAAGGAAACGAGCAATCCTCCCCGTGCGTAATTGTTCCAACGTAATGCTTTTAGATAGAGGTTTTGGAATTAATCTCCGATTCAAAAGTTTTCCTCGCATGGAGTTCATTATTCATAGAGGCACCCTTGAGATTCTCCGTAAGTACTTTCGCAGTTGATAGGAAGGATTCATCCTTAAACGATCTCATTATTACGCGCTGCAAGACCGGCACAAAAGGAGTCTCTGAACTGAATAAGAGAAGTTTCCACCCAGGGAAATGAAAACAGTAACTCGCAGCGCGAACTCAATAGGTCGACCATCAACGAATAATTACCTCAATCAATCACTTCATATTTCCGCCGATACCTCAGTTTTTCAACTTTTAGATCACTTTGGGAATAGGGCTCAAAAGTTTTCAAGAAGTTTGGAGCTCTTTTGTCAATCAGTCGTAATGAGATCTGCCTGTGAGTTTGGACTTTTAAGGACAGCTATGGTGGTCCCTGGATCATTATCATTTTAGGCATTTTTTATTTGAAAAGACTGCGTAATTTGAGGTTTTGCTTTTATGATTTCCTTTCATTTTATAATGAATTCGTGCAAAAACTCTTGAAAGAGGCAGAAACCTGCCTTTTTCTATCGGCAGTCATTTGACAGCCATGGTTCAAGAAAGGGAATATACATGGCTCGTTTTATGTGTTCCGACACTGGAGCCTCCGTCTGAAACATGAGTCAAGGAATTGAACGAAGGAAATCGTTAATGAAAAGAGGAAAATGATATAATATAAAAGAAAAAAACATTACATTACAAAAAAAGGATATAAAAACGGTCCCAGATCGCATGACGGAATATTGAAAGATTTTTGTTTGGCATGTTGCTGAGGTATCCGATGGTCTATAACAAAAAATAATTCTTCCACGCAGTACAATTTTAAAGTTCTTAAGGAATTCGTCCGCAAGAGTACGCAAGAGGAACTTAATACAGTTATCCTTTCAAAGAAAGACGTTTTGAGATTAGATATCAAAGGATACAGGAGGAGTAATTCTTTTTGACATCCAAAACTGTTAGTATTTTATTTGCATCAGGGTTTATAGAGGGCAATATAGATTGGAAATTGAAAGAGTTACGCGATAAGAATCTTGCAAAACCCTCAGGTAAACTCTTTGACGATTTATAATTCACCTACAAATACCCAACGCGGTAACTTGACGGAGGAAAGGTGAAGACGGAGCGGAAGTAAAGTGCCAAGGAGCTGCCAAAGCTCATTAAATGAGGCGAGTTTAAGTATTAAATATAACATAACTAATTAAATGAAGTTTAAACTTACAGCGATTTCCGACTGCATTGAATCGGGGAAATTACGCATCATCGTGTAAAGGGTGAAATAAGTGAGGGCTTGCAGGGAGCGATAATCGCTGTGCTTGCTGAGAGGAAAGAAGACGTTAGAAAGTACATCAGCAACTACGAAGATTGGGATGAGTATTAGAGTCTCGTGATAATCAAGGTTAACATTAAAGTTGCGATTTGCAGGAATAAGTAGGGAGGAGCCTCCACTACTAAGATAAGGGTAGAGCAAGTAGGGGCAATTGAAAAAGTTTTACCATTTATGGCACAAAATGACAAGCGATCGAAAAAGCAAGAGGGATATTATGAGTAGAATGGGAATGCTGAAGAATAATTTTTGCATGCAATGTTTGCAAATAGTAATTGAATAGAAATAAAGAGGTGCTTTGTTACAAAATGAATATGGGGTACACATTTTTAAGGATGTGACACCTAAACGATAGGAGCAGCAGAGAACAGAAGAGGTGATTGAAAAAGTTACGCTTCAGAAAAATGGTGTCATTAAAACGTATAGAAAAACAGAATATGGAGAAGCTTCGAACGAGAAAAGAAGTATATGTGTCTGGAGGTCACCCAGAGGAAGAAGGAAACTGAATGGACACACAATAGCACATGATTGCTTTATAAAGACAAAAAAATAAAGAAACACAGAGAAGACGGACAAATGCGATGAACTAAGAAAAACAATTAATAGAAAATGTCGGTGCAGAGAGATCTAGGGAATAAAGATATTGACTTAGAGAATGATAAGGCTTAGAGAGCTGTTACAAACCGATCCTCGGATTGATAACTCGCAGTAATGAGCCAAGAGGTCTTGCAGAATCCCCCATCTCGTAATCCGTATCGAAATAATTTTACAGATGCGCGGGCTGCGCTATATATATATATATATATATATATATATATATATATGTATATATATATATATATATGTGTATATATATATGTGTATATATATATATATATATATATATATATATATATATATATATATATATATATATATATATATATATATATATATATATATATATATATGGCACGATTCGAAAGGTTTCGTGCTAAACCCGCTATATGGCGAACAAATATTCATTCACATGGATATAGATATGAGTAAATGGGATAGGAACACACATAAAAGACAAACATAAGAGAGGTTGGGAAGGCGGAATCGAGAAGATAAAATTAGCGAAAATGAAATTAGCCTTGGCTGGGACTTGTACCACGGATCTTTTCACCTGCCGAGCCGATGCTCGAACCAGCTCACCTTCCGAGGAAACGTAATTTACACTGAAATCAGCAGACGGTTAATGAAACTAAGTGCCCCAATTCCCGGTCAGGGATTCCTGGTCATCTATGCAAATAAATATTTGTTCGCCATTTGGCGGGTTTTTCGTGCTTGAATGAGTATTTGGTCAATGTGGCTCGTCTTCTTCTTCTGGCTATGCGTGCCACGAAACGCACTATTGATATCCTTTATTACGTGTGTATTCTTGTGTCGTTGTGCATTTTTCCTCTGGTGGATGAGACAGCTCCTTAACCTCTTGGCCAAAGAATCGGTGTTGCTCTTATGTATAAACCCCCGCAGAAAGGTCAAAGCAACTGACAACTGGCTTTAATTTCTTCTCTCCTCTGAGATAGGTTGCAGCGCCACCGAAAATTCGGCATACGTGTAAGTTTTCTCTTTTGGGTGTTTATGTACAGGGTAGGGTGGAATGGATTCCCTGATTTGACGGGTGAATTGTAAAAAAACAGGCCGAAATTATTTTTAAAAGTTTTTGTTCTGAAAACTACTACATTTAATGCCATTTTATTTTCATTAGGTTATAAAAATTATTTCATCTAGATGACGACCTTGGTAAGCGATGCACATGCTGAGTCGTTCAAAAAGGTATTCTGAAACTCATCCCAGCTTATCTTGTGTTATTCCAGCGATGACATCTGTAATTGCCTACACAAGAGCTTCCAATGCCCTTGGTCGAACTTTGGAAACCTCAGCTTTGAGATATTCCCAAAGAAAAAAACACATGGGCTCAAATCCGGGGTGAGAGGGGGCCTCGGACAATCCCCTCGTAAGGAGATCAGGCGGCCGGGAAATTGTTCTTTTAGGATTTGGCGTGAACGACGGACAGTATGAACCGTGGCACCATCCTGTTGAAACCAAAAGGCTTTTGTGTCATATTCCTCACCATGCTCTACCATTTTGGGGAGTAAAAAGCTCTCCATCATCTTATAATACTGCACAGAGTTCGCATCAACAGTTTAATTTCGAGATCCAAAAAAATAAGGCCTATGGAGCCTTATTAACGGCTTCGTGGGATTCCAACAATCTGGGCTGGAATTGCCCAATCGCTATGGGGCAGCCCCGTATGGAGAAATCGTAATATTTGAATTGGCCAGGGTCAAGGAGGGAAGGGAACCAGGAGAAGGGAAAGGGAAACAGGGTGAGTTAAATCCTCAAGTGTTACGTGGGCGAACGCGATAGTCCAAAGCACGAAACCTTTCCAATGGCAGCCGTTGAAAAAAATTGCGAGGCGTGAAATGAGGGCTTCTCTCCACACGCCCTCGCACCGATTCAATTCAATCCACGAGCCATTTGTTTCCCTGGCTCAGGGCCCCACCCGGTCCCTCGCCTCTGCCTCATTCGCATTTCACGTCCAGTGCCTGAAACACATCTCCTCTCCTCCTCCAACAAGACCCGAACAAACCACATCCCTTCGCCTCCGGCATTCCACTCAATGGCGAGCAATGTGACGACAATGCCAATAATAACGTATTGTTCCTGCTGTAATATCAGCTTAGTATAAAATCCCAGTTGCGTGTCTAATAAAATGGCTGAGCTCAAGAACTGGAAGGCGAGGAGAGAAATGAAAACAGTGGTAGTTCTCATTCACGACACATACTACCTTGATCAAAAAGTTCCCGGAATTTATTCAGAAAATTAAAAATACAAGTTTATTCATCTAAATCTATATTGTCCCCTTCAAACTAATCTCCATCGACTGCAACACACTTATGCCAGCGCTTGATCCAATCCTCGAAACATTTTTTATATTCGGTTTTCGGTATGTCCATCAGTGCTTCCTGCGATTTTTCCATTACTTCCTCTCGGCTGCTAAAACGCGTTCCCCGTAATGGTTTTTTAACTCGATTGAACAGAAAGAAGTCACAGGGAGCCAAATCAGGTGAATTCGGTGGCTGTTGGATGGTATTTGTTGCATTTTTCGTCAAAAAATTACGAATAATGATAGCAGTGTGCGACGGTGCGTTATCATGGTGCAAAATCCACGAGTTTTCTGCCCACATTTCTGGTCTCTTTCGGCGAATTGCTTCACGCAAACGTCTCATAACGCCCAAATAATACTCTTTGTTTACTGTCTGGCCTTCTGGCAAAAATTCATGATGCACTACACCGTTGTAATCCATGAAAACCGTCAGCATTGCCTTCTTTTTTGACTGAAAACGACGTGGTTTTTTTGGTCTCGGCTCATTTGGTGAACGCCATTCACTTGCCTGATGTCTGGATTGCGTGTCGTACTCATAAACCCACGTCTCGTCTCCAGTAATGATCCTTTTGATGAATGTGGGATCGGATTCAGCCTCGCAAATCATGTCTTTTGCGACGTCAACACGGTCTCTTTTTTGCATGAAATTGAGATCTTTTGCTGCTACACGACGGAAACCCAAATCATTAACCACAATGTCTTGGGCGGATCCATAGGCAATGTTCAAGTCCTCCGCTATTTCTCTGATGGTTAATTTGCGGTTATTGACCAACATTTCTTTTACTTTATCAATTTTTTCACCGACTTTCGATGTCGATGGTCTGCCACTGCGTTCATCATCTTCGATTGGCTCACGACCACTTCTGAACCGCTCGTGCCACTGGTAAACGACCGTTTTTTTTAGAGAATCGTTGCCGAAACACTTTTCCAACATTTCCAACGTCCGTGCGCCACTAAATCCGTTTTTTACGCAAAATTTAATACAAGTTCGTTGTTGCAAATTTAAATCCATTTCTGCAATTGTAAAAAATCGCCAACACACACAGAGATAGATGTACTCTTGGCTACGTAACTTTTGCAAATGTCAAGTTATGACACTAAGATTTAAAGGGAATATCAACAACAGATGTACCAATTTAACAAAAAAAACAGAACTCAAATCGGAACGATGGGAGCGCCACACGGTGGTTATTCCGGGAACTTTTTGATCAAGGTAGTATAAGAGCATAAGTTGGAAACGACGTGGACTTTCGATGGGAACCGGATTGAATTTTTAGGTGAATCTAAGAAGCTAATAAGGGGAGCCGTAGGTAGATTTTTAAGATAGTAGACCAACGTAGTTTAGTCATATTCAAAGGGGTTGTCGGAAATATACGTACTAGTAATACATCTACATCTATATCTACATAATACCCCGCAAGCCGCCGCAAGGGCGTGTGGCGGGGGGTGTTAGGTCACCAACCGTAAAAAGGAAGAAAAGGTTCTTTTCTGTGAGAAGCAAGCGACTCCGTCTAGTCATTGCATGCGATCGTATGGTGCGGACATTCTGTCTTCTACAATAGAACGTATGTTTAAGGATGGGCTCTCAATGACTAATAAAGGGCTCAACCATTCACCGTATAAGGATCGCCAGAAGAAAGGGTTTTAACTAAAAGGGATGAAGTGGATGTAATATTTGAAGGACAAACTAATGAAACCGGGTATATGATAAAAATATTGAGGTTTATCTTCTGTAGTTCTTGCAAGAGTACTTCAAAGAACCCTCTGACTAACACAAAGAAAGAATTATAGTTTCAGAAAATATTTGTAACCTCCCTTATTCGCTGCGTTGCTTTCAGGTAGTTTCATTTAAAAGGCTCAAATATGCACTCAAATGTTTTCGAGAAACCTATGCTAAATTTGGGAGTGTATAAATAAATTCAAATTGATATTAGCCCAAATGGTGAAATAAGAGTATTGCAACCATGTGTAAATCTGATGTACAGAACATTCTTTATATACAGGTACTCAAAATATCCGTAAAAAGGAAAACTATGTGAGAAGTATTGGAACATTCCAAGTAAACTTTATAATACTGTCTGATAAATATTCTTCTAACGGAGAAGCACATTTCTTAGTGGAGGGAAAAGCCAATTACTGATTAGCCTCATCAAATGCATAGCAGTTTTCAAGTTTATTGACGATCTAGAAACGTCAGTAAAGTGCAAATGTGTCTAACAGAAGTAAAAAGTGCAAATCAATCTAACAGCAAATAGGCTACATTCTTTAAGAGAAGGATAAAAAGACTTTATTAATCCCACTGCTGGAAATAGTTCTACAGGATTCAAAAGGAAATCTGTTGAATTAATTGTATATTTAAAGTGCTTCTACTGATAATTATGGCAGTAATTTGTGAAAGCATTATTTTTGGTACTATCAGAGTGACTTTATTTTCAATGATTCCGCTTCACCAATCATTAAGTACTCGGAGAAAGAATATAGGGACTATCAGGTTCAATGAGCAATACGGGGAGAGATTAGGTACATATGCCTTTCAGAGTTTAATTAAGAGTTTCCGATGATAAGATATAATAACGGAAAAAATATTTTGCTACCAATTGAATTATTACTTAAAAGTTCTAACGCAGCTAGATATTCTTGATTAGAAATCATACCACTGAAAACAGTTTAAAACAAACTTTCCCCTTCATCACGGTGAAAGCATTTTAGGAGTCTCTGGAACGTTCCCAAATCGATTATATTCCATCAGCCTTCGTTGCTTTCAATCCACTACAATTCAAACTTCCACTGAATTCAAATTCTGAAGAATCAGTGAAAACTGAATTTTCATTTGATTTCGAGTCGATACGTTTTTTTTACAAACGATGCCAAGATATGACTGAAGGTATAAATGATTTTAAGAATTCATCTCGATTTGCAAGACTCTAAATGACAAGTTTCGTGAACAGAATTCTAAGTGCGTAATATGCATACCTAATTATCTCGGCTGTAAAGCATATCCTTAAAACCATTGGCGTTCTCACGCATTTCTGATTAACGGGACTCCTAATCTTCAGTAGTTACTAAATAATATTTTTTTCTGATTCAGCCATGGTATTTATTCTCCATTAATGGTTTTGCAAGGCAACATTGAAGATTAACACATGCTAAAGCTCGGGAATGGACACAAAAAAGGCTGATTGATGCAGAGTTCGCTACAACTTTAAAAGGTAGGAATTTATTTTATTCGTCATTTAGTTTTAACTTTAATGTGTACTCATAACTAGTTTTTCACATTTACTGAGAATATGATAACATAATGAACGTTAAATACTCCTACTTCTACCTAAAAATAAACAGTTAATAATATTGGAGAAGTTTTACACGTCCTTATCATATAAAAGTAGTGGAAAAATTCTAGACAAGAGAACTCCTTGAATGAAATCCTCTCTGTTTTTCTACCGTATTAGTGCCTCTATTGCTGCCGAAGCTTCGATAACCGACTCAGTCATTACCCTCGGGCCTTGTAAATACAGAAGCCATGAGGATGATGACCTAGTCGGTTATCGAAACGTCGGTAGCAATGGAAAAACTAAACGAGAGGAACACCCGAGAGGATTTAACTCAACAGTTAGGCCGGGGAAGCACAAGATCTTTCAGAACTCCTGAGAAGTCAAGAAATTTTGAAGCTGGTATTTACTACATTGGTAGCATCTTTGTCAGATTACCTGCGGACTCGATAAATAAGCTCGCTACGCTATTCAGGATTTCTTATGGATATCAAAGTGATTAAAATCGCAAATTATTGCACAAAAAACACACTGATACGATATTCAAATTTTTATTTTAATATTCCTTAGAAGTGTTCACATCGCTGCTAAAAATATTTTCACAAAGTCATTAAATTATGTAAACACGGCGATTCACCTCCATTTCCCGCCATTCGATGAAAATGTGTATTTTAAAATTTCGTAAAAAAATCGCAGTTTACCCATTTGGATTGTGACCTCTCTCACCTCACAAACTTCTTATTTTCATCTTGTTTCAGTAATTTTTTTCACGCTGTAAACTCACTCATATTTCAAACATGTTCGTATGCCAGTCCTTTGACCTAGTTTGAAGAGCTACGGAAACCATATCCATTAAAGCGGAAGCTCTGAAAAATGAAATACGACTCAAAGTTTCTAACCTGCTCCGATTTTTAGAATACTATTTTATTCTCCTTGCTTGATTTTCAACAATTTTTTGGTTTCATGACAGTACACAAATGCTCGTAAAAGATCTGGTCTTTGAACTTTGCCATTTTGAAAATAGAAATAAATGACCTGGGTTGGATAGATAATTTAGTTGAATGATGAAAAAGCATTATGAATCTCCAGATAAACTGCAGAATTTGCAACATTTTCAGCAGAGAATGACAAAATATTCGAGGGTGACTATGACCGAAAAACCGAAGGGATGTCATGAGATGTGACAAAACTTAAAGAAACCTAATAAAATGTGAATCTTATCAATCTGAAATTGGCTAAAATCATGAGTTATTAAGTTAAGTGTATTCAGTCGTAAAAAATTACTTTCTTTGAAAGGATAAAAAGTGCGGAAAGAAAAAAATAAGTTCCTCTTTCACCTATATCGATTTACATGAACCAATAATCTTAAAAGTTATCATTCATTAGGATTCAGGTAATGAGTGGAATACTGTGTCATTCTCAAATATTATGAAACGCAAGGCAATATTTGAGAATAAAGTTTTTTTTTAAGTTTGAATTACATGGACTCTATTATTCAGTGATACATGTTAGGACACAAGCACTTGTCTTAGGTTATATTTGAAGAATATTGAGAAGAGTGCCTCTGCATGGAGATTGAAAGTTATATTACTTTATGCATGCAAGAAAACGCAGGTGTTGCCATTCCAATAGTCTTACTTAGTCACAGATTTTCTGAAAGTTGGTCTAAAAACTCTGAAATGACTGCCATGTGTCCCTTCTTAAAAACACAGTGCCACGTTGGCCGTACATTTGAGTGTCTCTACTTATTTTCTTAAATAATGACGAATTGACATAACAAAAGCAATGGTTTCAATTTTCCATCTGCGAACTCATTAAATAATCAAAAATGGAAAGTGAATCCTCGAATAAGTTTGTCCATATATTTTATGATATGGAAAATGGTCGAGAAAAGAGAAATTGAAGGCAGAAATTTTAAATCAACCTTGAAAATTGTGTGCATTAGAGACTTCAATCGGAGTTGCCATTTCGTCTTCTCTTGGAGCTTCCTTTCGAGTCCCTTCCTCTCCTTCTCACCCACCTTCTCTCCTTCCCCCTTGCCCCTTTCAACCACCGCCTGTCGACATCCCAAATCGTCTGACTCAATCAACGCGGACAGGGAATGGGCCATCCGAGGCACGTCATCAAATCCAGCGGCCCATTGAAGGAGCCTCAAAAAGAGAGCGAAGGGACTCCTTGCTTCCTTTCCCGACCAATCAGAGCCCACCCCCGCGACACAATTTCCCGTCCAATCAGCGTGGGCGGTGCGCTTCCTCCGCAACCGTCTTCCCCCGTCCTTCCGCCCGCCCCACCTTCTCGCCTCCCCCCCCCCACTCCTCCCGGTCCGTCGGCCGCGGGCCGTCGCTTCCTCGCGAAATATCTCTCGGCGGATCCGCACGCCAGGGGTGCGCTTGTGGTGGAAAACTCATACCAATTGGCACAAGGTAGTTTACAATATTTTATTCCAATCTTCTCTAGGAGGCGAGAGAAGTTTTGGAGGATGATTCCAATCCTGAGAATGACTCGGAAATGGCTTTCTGACATGGAGGGAATCAAACAAATTCAGTGCTCGCAAGTCTACGTGGGCTAAGGCTTAAATAAAAGGACCATTAAAGGACTGCGGGAACATATTGTGCGGAAAATTTGAGGAATTGGTAGTAGCAGAGAATAAAATTGTAGAGAAGTACGAAATCATTGCAGCGGAGACATTTTACAGTAAGATGTGACCAACCTTTTGCGTTTTACACGCTGGAAAATATGTCGTGGAAGCCTCAAAATATTTGCAGAAAAGACGCTAGTGGACTCGGCGCCACATTAAAGAGACAAACCCGTCCCAAGGGAAAATTCCCGAATCTGTAAAAATACCCATGCCTTAGGAAATCATTCCGCCAAAGTCCGAGGAAATTTAATGATCGACCAATGTCATGGGGTGAGGTGGATTTTGCCATCAGAAACATACACAAAGGTACTCCCGGAACGCACTCTTACAAGTAGGTGGTTGAAGAAATTTCGGATAAAGAAGACCATGACCGAGAAAACGGAGACTTTATTTTTTACATTGTGCACGAGTATAAATTACTAATTTTTCTGTGAAGTAAAACCGGTAACAGTTGTGAAAGCTCAACTGATGAAAACTCGGAATGCATGGCAGTTACCAAAAGCCTAACAACTCAATAATAATTTGATATGTATCCCTAGAGGTAAGTGTTAACTAGGATAGAATAAACTATCTCTAAAATGCTCCATTAGCGGTAAATATATTTTATTTCCGATAGTAACCAAAGGCCGACAGGTTTCCGGGATATACGCGGTGTGTCCTATGTGTAAATACGAGTACATCTACAGAATGGAATTTTCACAGTCATGAAAATGGATAAAGATATTTACAGGTGTCGTCGAGGGTTTTTGCTAATACGACTTCATGTTTAGGCAATTACCTTGAATTTTACGGTTTTTTGTCTTATGAACTTGATCATTTGGTGAGATGACCAAACCGCCAAGGTTAAAACCATTTCAATAGTTGTATGCACAAGTGTTTTTTTAACATTGAGGGAAGTATGAGGTACAACAAAAGTCATTACAAGTATTAAACTTCCAAGTTCCAAATCGAAACAGACGCTTGGTTAAGATAGCCCCCCCACTGAAGGAAGGAGGAGGATCGTAATGGAGTCGTGGAGTCCATTTCTCTTATTTCATTCCAGTGGATCAGATTTGAATATGCAGCTAGCCGGTTCTCTCGGCTGGCAGCCCGCAGACGGACATGACAGGGGAAACGTTAAAGACTTAAATACGATTAGATTGGAATCAGAGATAAAATTGGCGTAATTGATTCCAGATTTCAGTGATTTCATTTCATTGGGCGGCTCTGCGGGATTTTCAAGCGACGAGAAACACGGAATGGAGCCGTTTCTCCCTTGGAGCAGGGATTCCGAGCGGGAGAGATTCCAGGGGAATCCTGAAATGAGGAGTGAAATAACTGGGAATTTAATTGGGGTGGAGGGAAGATGCGAGGAGGTGACGGGGGGAAAAAGGCCGAAATGTCAAAATACGGAATTAAAATAATTGCGAAGGAAAGAGAGGAGGGAGGGGAGATGAGGAGGACGGTTTGAGGAACAGGAGGGTGGATATCGAGGCGGGCTAACGCCAAACGTCCTTAGACAAGGTTATTAGTTTAGTCTAAAGACTAAGCGAGTACATTTGACAGAAAGCTCTATAATGAACTTTCAGGTGGCAGATTATTCATATCTAACCAGTAAAATAAAGGTTAATTGTATTCAAGGCGTTAAAGAAAACTACGCATAGAAAGCGTCTTTCGTTCCATTGGATTGGACGTAGCTCTAATGATGAATTTCCCGATTAATAATGACTCCCAAGCTACCGTGGAAAAAAAATTTCTAGAATTTTGCATCCTAGCAATCATTCGCCTAAACCAGGATTCGTTATCCCACTCTCGCATGGACGTTGCACTTCAACAGGTGACTCCCGTCAAGTTACAGTTGAAATTCCTATGAATTTGCCAAGAGCTGGGAAGGGAAAGCAGTAGTTCACAATGCCTGCATTTAGAGACGACCTTCACATACATTGCTCGACGCAGTTCAGGGTCCGCTCTCTTTATTTATGCTTCGCGTCCGCTTTTTCATTTCGGGACTCCCTCCAGACTCTTTCGTATTCATATCTTCGTGCCTGATTTCTTGTAAAACTGAGTTTTTTGGCTCCTATTATTTACACTGTCCAGTGGCATCAATTACACTTTATCATAGGCATATTGTTTTACGTGCGCCCTGCTGTTTTAAGTAATTAATGAGATGTGGTTGCTGAAGTAGACGGTTATGGGCGAACGAGGCACGCAAACATCCTAGCCTCAAAAAATAATGAAATTCGTGCATGGGAACAGATCCAAGGAATATAACTCACCGGTTCGTTGGGAAGCGATCAATTACCCGAGCGAAACAAAGGAAAGAGTGCTGGCGGAGGGAGAGAGAGATGAGGAGAGAGTGGAGGAGGAGGCAAAGAGAGAGGGAAGACGGTGGAGTGAAACACATCGGCGGGGTGGAAGGGGGCGTGGTTGCCAGGGGGGATTAGGGGGTGCGTGCAAAGGGGGTGGTCCACGGTGTGGGAAAGGGGGATGAGGAAAGGGTATAAGGGGTTGAAGGAGGATATTAGAGGGGGTCGGTGGGGAGTATCGGTCGCCAGAGAGAAAGGGTTCCCACCCGAAACAATGGTGACGCCACATCGGCGCCCAGCCTCCGTCTCAGGGGGCACGATGGGGGGCAGGGAGAAGATGACGGAAGGGAATGCAGGGGGGAGGAGGGGAAAGGGACGACCTCAGTGCTGATATGGCACGAGGGGGGGGTATCGAGAGCAGTATTTACAAAAGTACCCGGAATATCGATATACACCACATGGGCCAGTGAACGACAAATATCGAATGAATCGGTCGCACCCATCGAAAATGGTATGTACCAATAAATAATTAGTAAAGCATTTACAAATAACAGAAAAGGATAAAAAAATATGTTATATTCCAATAAAGAAATATTTTTTGCGTTTCTTATCTCAAACTTACATATACATAACGATATAAATGAATTAAGTTACAAAACTGAAAACATACTAATCCCTTATAGAGCTTGTACTTATCCATAAAACTGAAATATAGAAGAATTCTACATCTTATTAATGAACTACATGATATAAACTTATATATATATATATATATATATATATATATATATATATATATATATATATATGTATGTATATACATATATATAGACAATTTCGTCGAAGTTACACGGAAGTGTTGAAAAAAAAACTTGGAGAGCCACAAACAATATAAGAATATATATATATATATATATATATATATATATATATATATATATATATATATATATATATATATATATATATACAGGGTTCGTCCGGAAAATAAGTGTACTGATTTTTTCCCGCCGCTCCAGGCGCGCCCAGCACCGCTCTGACGGGCTGCGATTGGAGGGGGGTATGTTGGCAAGCGACGCTGAAAAAGGCAGTCGGCTCTGAGCTGTGGTGTAGTGAGGAGCTCTGTTAACGCGAACCTCCACGCTCGACCCACGTCACGGAACGCGATGCCGAAGTTTTTGGAGCAGCGTTATTCTATCAAATTTGCGGTAAAGCTTGGGAAATTGTCTACCGAAACTGTCGGTATGATTAACCAGGCTTACGGGGAGTCAGCCATGTCCAGAAACATGATCTTTCGGTGGCACAAGATGTTCGTGGAGGGCAGAGAAGAGGTCGATGACGAGTCTTCGAGAGGTTCCCGATGATGCCTTCGTGGGAGCGTTCCAGGAATGGGAACGCCGCTGGAACAAGTGTATCGACTCACAAGGGTCCTATTTTGAGGAATATTAGCTTAAGATATGTAAAAGTGTAATAAATTTTTTTCCTGAGCTCAATACACTTATTTTCCGGACGAACCCTGTATATATATATATATATATATATATATATATATATATATATATATATATATATATATATATATAAAAGTATAAATGTATATAAATAAATAATTAAATAAATATATAAATATATATATATATATATATATATATATATATATTTTTATTTAATTATTTTTTATATACATATATACTTACACACACAACATTCTCTTTTATCATTTGCAATTATAGGATTTTCAGTATACCAACTGACCCTTTTCCTGCACTGGATGGGCAGAATGGGTAGGGTAATGGGGACTTTTTGGGTCGGAGGGAAACTTCAGTTCTCCCTGGGGTTGTAAGGGCTGGGGGGATAGAAGGTAAAACAAAAGGAGGTGGGCATTTGTCTCTCGAACACGAAGAGATCCAGGGGCGGGAATTTAAATCTCGGAGCAAGGAAAGGAATTGAATTACCGAGGGCCGCGGGGTAGGGTAGTCTCTCTCTCACTCCACCCTCAACCTCCTCAGCATACCTCCCCTAACCCATCAAAATTCCATCCCGCACCGTGATTGGTCCAAATGAAAAGTTTTTCCTGGGCGTTAGCCTGTGGGGACGGTGAGGGGGGGGGGTCTCCGTTTTCCTCAACCCGCTGCCGACTGGGCGTCTCCCAGGCTCCGCCGGCTTTCCCCTTCCGTGCCGACCGCAATTGTCGATTACGAGCGGTCAGTCGATTAATTAGCAGAGTTTCGTGAGGGTAAGTGAAATCCAAAAGCTGTGAGTGCTGGGGTTTATGGAAGCAGCGACCCCAAATCAAAGGACCGCGGAGAAAGCTCCGTGGACAACAGTGGAGCTAGGGTTATATACCCTGGAAGGTGAGTCAAAGGAGCTCAGGCTTAATACGCTTTTCGATCATCATTTTCAGATACTTGCTTGCAGTTGTCTCATTCCGCGACGGCAATACGCGTTTATTTTTTTCAGAGAATGTGAGAATTTGGGTACTTAGTGGATTTATAAAACATTTGGAACATTACCTAGAAGGTGAAATATTTCATTGGGAATTGACTTAGAAAGAGTAGAGCAGTCGAAAATCAAACTCTGTTTATATAAATAAGTAAATACACACACACATATATATATATATATATATATATATATATATATATATATATATATACATATACATATATATATATGTATATATATGCACCCAAGCTATGTAATTTTTCGGGTACCAGATCTTCCTGAGAAAGCATAACCGGCACAAAGAAAGAAACTGGCCCCCCGACCCAAAAGTGTGAATTTCACACGCCGTCGGGCTTAGTACTGTGTGAGCTATACCATCACCTACCAAACCAACCTTTGGGTTAATCACTGGGTTTATTGTGTTTTATATATACGTATATCTCTAAATTACAAAGATATTACAATTAAATTTATAGGTAAGAATTATTGTTCGGCTATTCACAGCGTGGTAGCATACTTCTGTGAATATCATTTTAATATTTTTCGATATTTTTATTCGAACAGTTTAACTCAAGGTCAAACACCGATAGTAAAATTCATCAAATTAAATTGTAAAGTTTTTCTCCATCCAGTACATTTAGTGGAGGCATAAGAGGCACTGTGCATTCAAGTGAATAATGAGGACCGTTAGAAATATTTCAGTTTCATTTAAATGTAATATGATCCCCGTTTATTTGTATCAAATGTCGATGAAATATTTTCGAAAAATTTCAGTTAAAAAAGCCGGGCTCAAGGGTGGACATTTACGAAGCCGACAACTCTTTTCGCCCCTTGTAACATTAATTAATTGATTACCCTACCCAAATAACACACGAACACTTGAATGCTTAAATAATGGCCAAGTATTTTATTTCTATTTTTTAAATTCAATTAATAATCACGTCCATTATTCCGCAGCGCTGATTTAAGTTTTATAAGCCACGTGGTGGTTTGTAGCAGACATTTATTAATGAGCAGGCTTTCATTCAACAATCAAAACTAGAATATCAATATTTAATGAAAAATTGACTCCTCAATATCCGCTCTCCTTCCGATATATAAATTTGCAAAATATTCTTAAAATATTTGAGAAGTATATTAAGATGTTTTATTTTTTTGATGGCATCCAAAAATTCTTCCTAAAATGATTAAATTAATTATTTTTCAATCAAATTCAGCATACATGAAATTAAAAAATTAAAGTCGATACCAATTCAGAAGTAATTAGAAAATCATTATATTCATATGCTGGATTTCTCCCAAATTCATTTGAAACTATGATTAATTGTTTCGGATGTAGTTAAACAATAATAGAAATAAACGTCTTTAAAGAGGAAACTGAAAATAAGTTAGAAATAACTGAGGAGCCCTCTCTCTAAAGAAGGATTTGCAATCTCCTCTCAACTCAAATGGTTGGAGAACACCATTTGTGACGACTCAATCAGAGTCCACCGAAGAGGAAGAAGCTGCGAAAATGTTTTCAACGAAACTCAATTCTGAGTGCGCAAAAATCGTTTCGGCTTAGACTCGTATTTGGCACTCACATTTAAGAGAACATTTTAAGGAATTAAAGAGGACCAGAGTCCTCGCTAAAAATGCGTTATTTTTCACTAATATAAAACAATGTGGCGTGATAGGAATAATCGCAGACCGCAAGAAGTGGAATCGTGTAAAGCCTATCCATAACTTATTCGAGTATGATCAGAGAGGGAACTGTTTGATCGCTGCATTGAGCGAAAGAAATATCAATTACTGATATCTTCAAAAAATTGCAGTGTTCTAAGCGCTCTATAAATGGAGAAGGGCTCGAAAGTGGATTTATAAAATGAACGAAACTGGCGAAGTAACCGTCTATCAAATAATAGCATTGACGCTCTAACCCTAGGGTAGACGGGGAGATAGGAAATCAGATCCGTTCTACTGGTGAGTGCTTAAAGTTCCATTTTCTCTGCCCGATAACTTAAAGTTGACCTTTTCCAGAGCAAGAGCGAAAGCATGAGGAAACTATGGAAGGTGTTCTTCTAGAGATACGATACAGGCAATTATTGCTACTGAATGACGAAAAGTTGATTTGTAAATCAAATGAAATTTACAAAAATGGAAAAACAACGTTCATAACTTAATACGTGTTAAATGAAATATTTTCTGGCACTGTGGGCGAATACTTAACCAGAAAACGAGCTATCCCGAGAGTTTCATGTTAAAGAGTTTCCATAGGCATTTGATTGTAAGGGTTCACTGGTAACGATTAGAATATTCTCTTCAAATATTTACAAAACTATACTTGTTACAAATTAAAAAAGAGAAGAAAAGGGAAGAAATAAGAATTAGGCCTGCTAATGGGTAAGAATATTACCTTTTAAATTTATTCTAATCAAATTTTCTCCTAAGAAATTATGTAATGCAATCCAACAATAACCTTCAATCAACATCAAATTATTGGTTTTACGTATGAGTGTGGAACGCAAAAGTCGTACCAAAAAGCAATCAACGATCTGCCCGGATTCAATTTGATTAATCTCAGGCGGGTATTAAAAGTTCACCAGTCGTAACTGCCGGCATATTACAGGACTTCATTGTGCACGTCTTACCTTCAATGCTCGCATAAGGGGTGAGCAATGCTATCATAGCCAAAGTAGACGTACCTGTAAAAAATTAAGGAAAGTTCAGAAAAGTACATGATATAATATCTGTTCACGCCTAAAAGTAATGCACAAAATACCCAAACGATGTTCACAACTAATATCATTACATTCATCATGCCTTAAAATAGGACAGTATGTGGTCTTAAGCAGGGAAACTACGCATTTAAAGTGAAAAAACAAGTTCTTTACTTAAAAAAAGTTAATTTAAACTTAGATATCCTCATTTGTATTCCTTGAAATAGAAATATTGAAGGTCTGTGCTGAAAAACAACTTTGTTTCCATGAATATCACTGTTACCAAAGTAAGTATGAATGGGTCGGCGCCCAGGGACGTCTTTTACCTCACCAACTAAACAAATTCAGCCACGACATGACAGTTATGGCAAACATAAAATACCGCAATTTTGGAAATGTCCCTGCTGTCACCGTTCTATGATAGATGATCAATTATCTCAGTGCGTGAATTCAGTGCTTGTCTGACTCACAAGTAATTTAAGTATTGCTACATGAAATGTACGTGACAATACAACGAGATAACTACAGGCGCATTACTATTTCACACCATTGGCGAACAATCTACTCCGTCTTTACTTTATACTCCATAATTATGTGTTTTTATTTGTCCATTTCCTTCTCTCGTCTATTTTATTCATATCAGTTACAATCCATGGCCTCCTTGTTATTTTCCTATTTATTGTGACTATAATTTGGTGTGCGACTTTTGCTATCCATTTTATAAGATTCTCTTATCTTTCTTCTATTTTACACATCTCTATCACCTAACTAATAATGTTGCCACTGTCTCCTGGCACTCATTTCTTGTTTCTCAGTTAATTTTCTACATTTCCATTTCCTCCACCGCCTTTCCTGTTTTATCCATCTGAATCTGACGTTACATTTCATTGGCATCAAATTATCTGTATTCTGAATCCGCATTCGCTTCCAGGGAAACTTTGCAAATTAATCACGCTGCTCCTCACTTCGTGCCTAGCGATATTGTGCGAATGTTATTGATAACTACCTGATGCCTCGTACTCAAACTGATATCTCGCTGATTTCTCAGGCATTTTCCTCGTAAATCTACGCCTTACTTGGTGCTTGGTTCAATTTTTCGTCATAATTAAATGTCTCCTGCAGAGCTCTAATTTTTTCCCTCTGGATTTGATTCTAAACCGCAGCACCCGACCTCAATATCTCCCCTATCCCATCTCTCCTTTTCCCCGCCATCGCATTCCAAACCCATATACTCTCAAATGTTTCCTTCCATGGGCACCCGAAATGAATTCCATCAATTGATCAAATACCGTTTCTATTTATTCTTCCCTACGATTACTTAGAGGCATTTAGCCCAATATAATGAAACATTTTATTGGCCCAACGTTTACTTCTACTAATATTGTTCCTTCACTCGCTTGACATATGCTTAAGACGCTTTTTCATAAATTTTCAATGCTAATAACCACCCCTCTCCTGCTCTCCTCCCCATTTACTGTAGACTACGTTTAACTATCGCTTTCTTAATGGAAGATACACTCTAATATCACATCATACAGTTTTAAAATATCTATATTTCCTCTCTCTATCTCCCGGTTTATTTTTTATAAATTTCCAAGTCCTCAAAATCGTGTTCATATGTCCTTGTTCTAACTGGCTCACTCTTCTTCTATGTCTTCTTCAATGCTGGTACTGTTACTTCTGTGTTCTATGAATTTCTTGTACGACGGAAGCCAACTTGCCTACTCTTCTAAAGTGGGAACGACTCGTGACCAAGCTGGGTTGATGCACTGAATGGTTGAGGCCTTAACTTTGTAGAATTCCATTATTAACTTAGGAGAAAAAACACAATTTTATCTTTGCTTTTCTACAGAATAGACTTTACTCGTCGACTAGTTTCAGTTTACACAATAAACATCATCAGGACTAGTGTCACACTAGCCACACTAGCAGGACTAGCATCACTAGTCCTGATGATGTTTATTGTGTAAACGAAACTAGTCGACGAGTAAAGTCTATTCTGTAGAAAAGCAAAGATAAAATTGTGTTTTTTCTCCTAAGTTAAGCTGGGTTGATTCTCGTATTTCCCAGAGCTTATTTATATTCATTATTGCGCCCATTAAGGTCCGCTGGATAGACATTTGAAGTGGCTTCCCGTTGCCTTTCTCAACAATGATTTTAACGTTACAAATCACTCAAATGGCCACTCTACTGTTTTCAGACTTTTGCAGTCGCCTACTTAAGAACAGAATACCTTTCATCTGGCTCCCACCCTTCGACATATGTCACCCAACCCTGAAATATATCATTACTCCTGCCAGCACAGCTCTTTGGGTTGTCAGAGAGCACAAGCCCTTCCAACACGTCAAGGTTGTAGCACATAGGCAGCAAAGGTAGATGTGTAAAACTTTATTTTATGAGTGCTTAAATTAGTATGAGCTTCGAAGGTGGTGGCCAATGCATCCAAAAAATATTTATCGAAACTCCTCTTTCCTTGTTTCGATTACATAGTTTAGATATTTTAGTACCCCGCAAGCCACCGCTAGGGTATGTGGTAGCGGGTGAATACACACCAGACTAATTTTGACCCAAATATGACCCTTACCTGATCTGCCAACGTTATTCTGATCCCTGTCTGATTGTTTGTGGAAAAAAGGCACCCTAAATCTCTCTTTTTTGCAATTGATATCCCTAATTTTACAGACACGATCTCTACTACCGTCTAATGATAGGGCTAATAACGCTTCTTCAACATCTTTTCTGAAGAGACATCTTTCCAATTAATACAATAAATTTAATCTTTGCTCTGTGAGTGATTCCCAGCCTAGCTCCTCTAATAATTTGGATAAGCTGCTTAGTTTATCATAATGGCATTTTACAAATTTAGCTCCTCTACAATACACGCGATCCAATGCAGCAATCACTTCAACTTCATGAGGACCCCATTTGCTTGCAGTATATTCTAAATGAGGCCTAACCAGCAAAAGATAACATTTTTTCTTGACTTTTCATCACATTTACCCAGTACTCTTCTAATAAATCCTAACTTTTTGTTAGCTTGTTCCTTGTATGTATTTCACCCAGGTAACGATTGTGAGTGAGGGTAACGCCTAGGTATTTAATTGAGTCTACACATTCCATTTCGGTGTTCCCTATGCAGTAGGCGTTCGGAAGGGAATTGCTCTTTTTCAAAGAATTTATCACTACGCACTTTTTAAGTTCAATTCTAATTGCCCAGTGTTGCACCAGCGTTGCATAGCATGAGTGTCACCTGATATAGTCGGTTTGTCCTCAGGATTACATATATCGCAATAAACAAATGTATCGTCCACGAATAAACGTATCTTACTAGCGAAAGTGGAGTAAATGTTATTAACGTAAAGTAGAAACAAAAGAGGCCCGATAATACTTCCCTGGGGTACACCTGAAGTAACTTCTACTGGATTATAGCTAACTTCATATATGACTACTCTTTGTACCCGACTATTCATAAAGTATCTAATCCAACCCATGATATTTTCATCTAAACCATATGCTTCTAGTTTTGTGAGTAGTTTACCATTAGGTATATTATTGAAGGGTTTTGAAAAATCTAGAAAACCGCATGCATTCACTGGAGCATTGCTTCCTCCTAAAATAAAAATATCACGAACAAAAAGCGTACATTCTCAGATTATAACATCTCTATATTTTACCACTATCTTTTCCTTGGTCTGCTTACAACTCTTTCATCTTGAAGTTGATTTCAGGCAACCGGAACTATTCTTCTATCTTTCATTCAATCTATGTGACCATTGTATTCCTGCCAAACCATTTATGGCTATTCTCTTCGAGCAGTATTTTCTGATGTTTTCAATTCTCATCCTGTCCAATTATATTTTCCCTGGTAATTTTCACTGGGTTTTTACATTTACGATTTCTGAGCCTTTTAGTTTTATTTATCTCGGGTTCTGCCTCTGACATAGAGGACATTATTAATCCGACTGTTGTGTTTCATATTATTGCCATAGTCTGCTTTCTTATATGTGGACTTCTTTTTCCAGGTGGTACGTGTATCATTAAGAAATCTTTGTAATTAGTTCCAAATCATTGCTTGTAACTATTACAAAATACATGCAGCACATTTCCTGTCGGATGAATATATAATCAAATGCTAATATGCATCTAAATTATTATGTTTAATTTTTCATACTTCATGCTTTTTCGTGTAAATAAATTCATGTCCATCAATGACCTGATACATTGAATATAAGCTACAACATTTGTAAATCATTTTTGGCCAAAAGAAGACCATCGTTAGGGATGGGTTAGAAACTGATACTATATATCCCGAACGAGTCATCTGTCGGTTGAAAAGGGCTCGGTAAAGAGGAGGAAGCGTGGGGACCAATGAAAGAGAGATAATAAAATGATTGTTTCAGATGGTATAATAATAATAATAATAAGGAAAGGTGGTGAAGGAGTTTCCTCAATCACAACTTTCCTTTTTTTTATTGCGGAAGGAAATACAAAAAAATAGCATACAGAAAAATAGCATGCTATGTTGAGGGGGTTCCTGCTCTCGCTTAATCCCCCTTTTGTGTTCTGATATAATTAACATCAATTACACAATATGAGAAAAAGAAATATCAAACAAGATGACACAGTACCATTAAATTACAGAAGTAATGTACAACCCAAATTTAGTACAATTAGAGATAATAATTATTATAAGAAATAAATATATTATTCTATGATAACACTTCAGTTTACAGAGTCATACAAGATTTTTTTTCCTTTGATCGTACACGAGGCAAAATAGTACACGTTAACTTAAAATAGCAATTACATGCAATTTTATTTATACAATAAACGAGCAATACAATTACTAGTTTTATCAAGCATTTAATTTACCAACTTCAAATGTCACTACAATTATCAAATTTCATTATAAGAAGGGGAGGAAAATATCTTGAAATAAATGATTAGGCAAGGAGGAAATAATTTCACGACGCAGCAAAAATATTTATATGGGCGGCCGAAAATCTGTCTCTCAACTGCAGAAAGAATATTTCACTAGTTTTATGATGCCGTAAATTCGTGCGAGGGTGCTAAAAAATATTTTTTGTTTAGATTCGAAAAAATGTATATACTTCCAATTGGAAGCTGAAAGATAGGCCAATCCTGAACCTTCAACGAGGGGAATACCGATATATATCCTGTTTGATTCCCGTCAAGATGGATATTCCTCTACCGAGACCCCGAGATTGGGTGTATGTAATTATTTTCAATGCAATGTCTAAGGGTTAGGTGGAATACGGAGGGCTATAAGTCTCAATATCTGCCAACTATATACATACAAAATAAAACAAATAAAAACCCCTATAAGGGGTTCTCCTTCGATCGACACGTATTTTGTCGCCGGCACCAGTGGCCGTGTAAATTCAGAAATTTGGTCCACACCGATCAAGCCTTTTAACCCCCATTTAGAGGGAATGCCCTTCCAACAGCTCTTCCAAGAGCGCAACTGAGTTTCAGATTCGAGAAGATATCTTTCCCAATTTTTTTTCAATCAACCATCGACGTACATCCGACTTTTGCCCTTTGAACATCTGGGGGGAAATTCAGCTCAACACGATTAGAATACAGTAAGGTTATTTCCACCAATTAAAACTGTGGGATTGGAGGGCTTTAGAATGAAAGGGTTACGAGATTGGCTCATCAGTTGAATATTCCTCAAGTCTCCCGGGCCAAATTCATAAAGCCCACCCATTAGCTCAGCCTATTAAGTCTCATTTCCATAAAATAACACGAAATAAAATAACATAAATAAAATGTGACGAATAGAAGGAATATGTGTTTACCCGTACATATATTTTGTGGCTTAAAAAATTACTATTTATAAATTACCAAAGTGTAGAGAGCTCTTTGGTACTTCCAACAACCTCACCGTTATCAAAAGAAAGAGCGAAAATACCTTTCCCCAGAATTAAAAGGAAACGAAATTCTGGTGAAAATACACTCTTTCTTTCATTTAATGGATGACAAAACTTCCACGAGTGATTCCTGACTCTATAGTAAGGTTTAACACCCTACCACCAGTATTTTCTTTAAAAGAATTATCCCTCTATTCACAAACATTAGGCCAAGTCATACAAAATTATCTCCTTTTCTATATATTCTAGTTATATTTTCGTCATGAATACATTATTTCCATTCCTATTATCATATATAACCATATTTTTCCTGGACGAATTTGTAACAGTTCCAATTTTATTCTTACTCTCAATAGCTAAAGAGTAGCTCGCTGTCCTAGCTTTGATTTCTCAGCCAACAATGCAACAGACATGTTATTATAATGCAACCATGACACGCTACATTTCCAAGCAATCACAGAAAGACCCACTCTATTTTACTCTTACATTAATATTTCATAGCATAGATATTTTTTGCGGTATATGCTCATTTAATCCATATTTCTCAAAATCTTCCATAAAAATCCTCAGCTAACCCTGTCGTAAGCAATCTCCAATTCCACGAAAACACGACGCAAGTGCTTTTGCCCTACTTGTTATTTCATCAAGTACTTACTAAAGTGCAAACAGTTCATCTGTATATTCGCTACTCGCAAACTACAATGCCCAGATTTAGTCCAACGTTACTATGCATCCATTACTGCAATCATAAGTTGACCAAACACGTATGCTCTTCGTGCTTTAACGATTTGTTTCCATGTAAGACTTAAGTTAATCAATAGCACTGAAATTATCAATGATAAAATACGTTAGGATATTAAAAGTTTCCTTTGATGTTACAACAAAAGATTTTTATCTGATTTAAGCGTTCACAAAATTAATTAAGGATCCGTTGAACTATAGGAATGTGCCGCAGCTACTGGACAAATGCCTACGGGTGGTATTTTCCGTTGGCCATTCCCATCGATTGATGTGAGAATACTTTTACACAGGAAAAAAAAAGACATCAAGGACATTCTGAATTATAATCATGCCGTTTTTTAAGCCTTGAATTCCCTCCAAAACTTGCACATTTTGCTAATTGGATAATAATTTGGAAATACATGAAAATAAACTACTAGGCAACGACTAATGCAAGCAGTCCGATAGTCCACGTTGAGCATGAACTCTAATACCTGCACAGACATTTCCACTTGGGTGCAGTGCAATGAGAATTTATGACATTGCATTCTTTGAATTCGCAGCTTTGAGATAAAGCTTAATGATTGATTGTGTAGACCTAAAACGCCTCTCAAAGAAAGTGAATAAAATGAACGTGGAGCATGGAACGCCACGGGAGAGTACTACCGTTCCAATGAAAATTCATTGGTATTTTCGAATGTCGGATTGCTGGGAGAAACCCTATTTTCCTCCTCCTATTTTATGGTGGTAGAACTGATTGATGTGCCGCTTGGACTGAAGCTAAAATTGCCGAATGAAAACTCATGTTTTTGCCCACTCATTCGCGGGCAGTGGAGAGATGAACTTTTGCTATCAATCTGTCGGGCGTTTTTCCCCTCGCTGAATCCTCACCGCAGGGTCCCCAACCTATGTGAATGAAATGGCGACGGCGTCGCGGCCGAGTGAAAGAGAATCCACTCTCCTGGGCTCCTTCGCTTGGATCCGAGCGTCTGGCTACTAATTGCGGGGATGTTTTTAAGGAGAAGGGTTCCAGTAGGCTAGAACGCCTGCGTTTTTTTCCAACAGCATTAAAAAGGGGATCCCGTTCATTATTTCGATCTCGAGTTTTTCAACTCCGACTTTTCAGTGTTGCTCTATCCTCGTTAGCTCGGCAGGATGAGAGAGGGGTTTACGTTGTCTCTGGGTTTACGTCCGTTAACGAGCGCCGCTCCCGTGTAATTATGGGTAAACTACAAATTAGACGGAGGCTCGGGATGGACCCAAAAACTATTACTCAACGCCTACAATTGCGGAGGACATGCGCTGAACATAAACGCATGTTACCCTACATTGGAAACCTTTCCTTACCTATCTCATACGTCCACGGATTTTTATTCCTTTCTACCCCTTTCCTCGTGCACACCCAACGTTCCCTCCCACCACCTTCAATGCCCAAATCCATCAATCGATATCTCCTTCACGGACAGTGTCCGCTTTTCTTTAATTAGCTCCAACCACTGCTTCCTTGCCACGGCCATAAATAAAAACCTTTCTTTGGCGGATCCCCTTGTTGAGCGTGTTTTCACCATGCTATCTCCATATTAATACCTCCAAAGCTTACGATAAATGCGTTCATACGGAATATACAAAAGTAAGAATAGTCAACAACATTTTTGCTGGTTGATACATTTCAATCAACGGTATGTGGCTTATATAATTTATTTATTGAAATTTAATACCCTTTTCCAATGGTAGGGCATACTATGGGGCATACATTGGCACCCGCATAGACAAAAATATCAAATTTTTATCAATGAATTTAATATACGCAGATGCGAGCGTTCCGTGTTTCGCGTTCTTTAAAGCCTAAAACCCTAGAGCATAAAATAATTATATCTTGGCTGTCAATTATACATATATATCCGGACGAACCCTGTATGTATATACAGGGTTCGTCCGGAAAATAAGTGTACTGAGCTCAGGAAAAAAAATTTATTACACTTCAACATATCTTAAGCTAATATTCCTCAAAATAGGACCCTTGTGAGTCGATACACTTGTTCCAGCGGCGTTCCCATTCCTGGAACGCTCCCGCGAAGGCATCATCGGGAACCTCTCGAAGACTCGTCGTCGACCTCTTCTCTGCCCTCCACAAACATCTTGTGCCACTGAAAGATCATGTTTCTGGACATGGCTGACTCCCCGTAAGCCTGGTTAATCATACCGACAGTTTCGGTAGACGATTTCCCAAGCTTTACCGCAAATTTGATGGAATAACGCTGCTCCAAAAACTTCGGCATCGCATTCCGTGACGTGGGTCGAGCGTGGAGGTTCGCGTTAACAGAGCTCCTCACTACACCACAGCTCAGAGCCGACTACCTTTTTCAGCGTCGCTTGCCAACATACCCCCCTCCAATCGCAGCCCGTCAGAGCGGTGCTGGGCGCGCCTGGAGCGGCGCGCCCAGCCCAGGAGTCAGTACACTTATTTTCCGGACGAACCCTGTATATATATATATATATATATATATATATATACTACCTTGATCAAAAATTTCCCGGAATTTATTCAGAAAATTAAAAATACAAGTTTATTCATCTAAATCTATATTGTCCCCTTCAAAGTAATCCCCATCGACTGTAACACACTTATGCCAGCGCTTGATCCAATCCTCGAAACATTTTTTATATTCGGTTTTCGGTATGTCCATCAGTGCTTCCTGCGATTTTTCCATTACTTCCTCTCGGCTGCTAAAACGCGTTCCCCGTAATGGTTTTTTAACTCGATTGAACAGAAAGAAGTCACAGGGAGCCAAATCAGGTGAATTCGGTGGCTGTTGGATGGTATTTGTTGCATTTTTCGTCAAAAAATTACGAATAATGATAGCACTGTGCGACGGTGCGTTATCATGGTGCAAAATCCACGAGTTTTCTGCCCACATTTCTGGTCTCTTTCGGCGAATTGCTTCACGCAAACGTCTCATAACGCCCAAATAATACTCTTTGTTTACTGTCTGGCCTTCTGGCAAAAATTCATGATGCACTACACCGTTATAATCCATGAAAACCGTCAGCATTGCCTTCTTTTTTGACTGAAAACGACGTGGTTTTTTTGGTCTCGGCTCATTTGGTGAACGCCATTCACTTGCCTGATGTCTGGATTGCGTGTCGTACTCATAAACCCACGTCTCGTCTCCAGTAATGATCCTTTTGATGAATGTGGGATCGGATTCGGCCTCGCAAATCATGTCTTTTGCGACGTCAACACGGTCTCTTTTTTGCATGAAATTGAGGTCTTTTGGCACCAACTTTGCTGCTACACGACGGAAACCCAAATCATTAACCACAATGTCTTGGGCGGATCCATAGGCAATGTTCAAGTCCTCCGCTATTTCTCTGATGGTTAATTTGCGATTATTGACTAACATTTCTTTTACTTTATCAATTTTTTCACCGACTTTCGATGTCGATGGTCTGCCACTGCGTTCATCATCTTCGATTGACTCACGACCACTTCTGAACCGCTCGTGCCACTGGTAAACGACCGTTTTTTTAGAGAATCGTTGCCGAAACACTTTTCCAACATTTCCAACGTCCGTGCCAATTCAATTCTCGTGGACGGACCCCCGTTACTCCGGTCGGGGCTCCACTGTGTTGCCTTTCCAGCCGCCTAGGCTTCTAAGGCAGGGCGTCGTCTTCTGCGTTGTCACGGCGTTCTGGCGATCCCTGCTACTGAAGCCTGGGCCTCTTCTTCGCTGGGAGGGCATCTTGGCGATCCATGCTCGCAATGGGGCGCTTATAGCGGTCCCACGTTGAAACCTGGATCTCTCCGAGGCGTCGGATGGTGGCGACGTCTGAATCCGCAGCCCTCTCGAAGAATCTTCGAGACAGCTCCGGAAGAAGGACGTTCAGAGGTTCCATGTTCCCGTCCTGGTGCATCTCTTCCACGCGGGCGTAGCGCCCGCATCCCAAGATGCACCATAGCGCAGAGTTCTGCACCACTTGGATGAGAGCGAGGGTAGACTTCGGCACTCCTGACCATACCGGCGCTGCGTACGTGATGACAGGCAACACGCACGCTCGGTACAGTCGACGCTTCGTTTCCGAGCTCAGGACCCTCGGACGAATAATCGGCCGAAGCCGGTTAAGCGCCGCGAAGGCCTTCCCTCGGACACGTCGCGCTTGGGCGTTCCAAAGGAGTTTCCGGTCCATCAGCACTCCGAGGTAGAGAACCTCAGATTCCCACGGAAGGGTGACTCCATTCACCGACAGCTCCTCTTCTGTCGGCGCTCCTCTGCCGGTATGGAAGACGATTGCCTTCGTGCGCCACTAAATCCGTTTTTTACGCAAAATTTAATACAAGTTCGTTGTTGCAAATTTAAATCCATTTCTGAAATTGTAAAAAATCGCCAACACACACAGAGATAGATGTACTCTTGGCTACGTAACTTTTGCAAATGTCAAGTTATGACACTAAGATTTAAAGGGAATATCAACAACAGATGTACCAATTTAACAAAAAAAAACAGAACTCAAATCGGAACGATGGGAGCGCCACACGGTGGTTATTCCGGGAACGTTTTGATCAAGTTAGTATATATATATATATATATATATATATATATATATATATATATATATATATATATATATATATATATTGGACAGCAACAAACAATATAGACACACATAAAAAGATCACTCACACGTTATTTCTTGATCATTTCGACGGAATTTGCTCCGTCGTCATCGGAAGATATAACTTCTTCATCTTTCGACGGTGCAGAATTCCGTCGAAATGATCAAGAAATTATGTGTGAGTGATCTTTTTATGTGTCTATATTGTTTGTTGCTGTCCTATACATATATATATATATGTATACATATATATATATATATATATATATATATATATACAAAAATTAATAAAGGATACGTTTATATGTATTTAAAAATATTCTTAATTTTTTATTTTATTTTAGAATTACGTTGCAATAGGGCGATTTTCCTGGTGGCAACGGTCTAGTTTGGCCAAAGATAACTCTTACAGCGAAAATTATAAAAATACATATACATACATAAACATAAACAGATAAGAGACAAAATATTCTTACATACAGTGACACACAAACCACCTCTTACACAAACAAACTTTCAAATTTTCAATTCAAAATCCAAATTTAATGGCGTTATATATTCTAATGGTTATGTTGCTGAAAGGAGAACTACTTCCTATTCTTTAAAAAATGGTTGCTCAATTTTTGCCTTTTCATCGATCAACTTGAAAACCATTGTGGCCTAATAAAGTAATATATTCTAAACACTTTATTATTAGCCTAATGAAACGTTCATTTTTGATACCCTTATCTATTTTACACAGGCATTGGTCCATGTGTCATGCCTTGTAGCATTCCTTTCTATTATTATGTCCATTACACCGATCACTGGTCCACAGTCTATAACCGAAACCTGTCGTTCCATAAACTGCAGTTTCTAATCCGTCTCCCGTCCTACATTCTCTTCTTCGACTGGTCGAAGAAATTACATTTCTCAATTTGAGCGTCCATTTCTTATACTGAGCGGTCGGCAGTACGTTTACTACGTCATACTTTCGATCAGAAGACCTTTTGTTTTTTAATTTCGAAAATAATCTTTTTTAATTCGATTTGCCCATTTTTGTCTCCATTGGGATTTAAACGTGAACTGATTTTCCCTCACTCTTCCCCAAGGTCGCTTTTTAATTGATATAAATAAATACCGATTCATAACAAAAGTCACCTGACAAACCCGGGGGTTGGATCTAGTCATTCCAATAAGAACGCCCTTATGTTTTCAATGGTGTTCTTGGGGATATATATCCATTGAAGGATCGATTTCACTGTCCCAGTGAGTGGGGGACGAGAAATAGGGACATGAAAATATTGGCGACCCCTCTCGCCTTTTAATTTTTGGAAACTGATGGAATCGAGAAGTGGGCGTCAGGCAGGGTGGGTAGTGGTCGCCCACCTTCCCTCTGGTCCTCGCCCGCGACGGGAAGGGATGCCCCCGAAACATAAGGGCGGGGGAAAGATATATCGTTGCACGTCCTCTCCCACGTGACGAATCATTCCATTCCCATATTTTGCGTCAATTTTCTGCGCGATTTACAGCCATCAAGATATGCTCGCCGGGGAGAATAACAAACAAAAGCCTTCTGAATTCCGTCCGGGGGTCCCAGCTGCTGCGAGGGTCCACCCGCATTAGCCAAATGAGAACGGGAGGCTGTGGGCGCTGCCACCCTCTCCACCCCGATCCCCAGCCCGCCAGGGTACACCGGCCCCCCCGTCTACCCTTGTGCCTTACTAATCGATGCGCCCGAGGTAACGTTCGAAAAGATCCTTAAGACTTTGCACTCATTCTTTCCTTTCACGAGTGTTCCACTTTTTTTTTGTGACCGTAGAAAGGAAAGAACACTTTTGAAATCTTAATCCGAAGATTGTTGGAATGCAAATCTTTTCAAATCAAAGCTAATTATCCTGTCTTTCTCTCTCTCTGGACTGCGTTTCATTCTTTTAATATTCTTCGGAGACATATCAATCTTGAATGAAGTCCCCTTTTTAAAGAATAACGTCCTCCAGATCCAGTTTTACTATCCTTAGATCGTTTCATACTGTTGACGTATTATGCATAGAGGCTAACCGTTTTGCTTTTCCCCCCTTCCCTTTCATCTTTTTTCTTCTTTCGTCTTAATACCTAACCATTTGTACCACGTACGCCATTAGCAATAGATTTCAGTGAACTTGACCAAATCATAGCAAAGCTACCGCTAGAACCAAATTGACACACTACATTGCATTATATAATTCTTCAATGACGAATATTTTCTATCTCCTTTCATTCCGTCCGAGATCCTCACTATTTCCCTCTCTCACTTGTCTAACCATCTCCCCTCTATAACAATCTTCAGCATTTGATCACCAATCAAAGCACTGTGCATCCACTTTTTCTACCTCCTTTGGATTTCTTCTAACGGTCCTCTCCTGACTATGACATATTCTGAATATGGACATCTTAGACAAGGAGATCTTACTGCAGCAGCCCTCAGTGACCTTGCAGATATATACGGACGCGATCCCGCTGCAAGGAGGAGTAGCCATACCAACGTGGGATCTCACCAGGTCCTTCAGGGTGCCGGAAAATTGGTATATTAACGCCACAGAAATGCAGCTTTATACGGGCTGCAAGAGACCATTTGAAACGACCTGAGCCTTACCAACTTATCAGTAATGTTAACTTGGATAATACTGTGGCCTTGTACACCCTTAAAAGGGTAATGGCACTATGTTCCGCACTTACCCGATGTTATTTAACTTGTATTTTGAGATAATAAAAGAAATTCAGTCACAATTGATGACCTTCTCATGGGTTACAATGACTGACAATCCGGTTGACGAGCCCTCTCGGGCCGTACCGTCCTAATAATGTGCGCGCTGGCCACATTGGTTGTGCGGGCATATTAGCGGGACGATGCGGCTTGAAGGCAGTCGAAAATAGCCGTCAGTCGGGGGAACTCGGGGCCAGCAGCAGAGGAGCTCCTTTGCCCTAGCCCTTCTTACTTCGCTATTTATTCTTCATCGAAGAAAATTATGATGAGTTAAGAGAAAAATGGTGATTAGATAACCTACAAATAATTTACTTCGCAGAAAATAGGTAAACCGTATTAATATGATCAGTATGTCTGAGCAATATTGCCAAATTACTACACCATCAATATATGCCGACCGGAAAGAGCGACCATTTAAAATTTAGTTTAAAACAATATTATGGTGAAAGATACAAGTGGGCACCGGACTGAGAACTTCCCGGTGACGACTCCGAGGATAGAAGCAGTAGTACGATTGTTTGAGAACGAAATCTTCCAAGTAAAACACTGGGGTAGTCAAGAAAAAAACTTGCCTAAATTATCAATGCCCACAAACAATATGCAAACTTAACGCACTGTACTCAGTGTAATTAAAGCTCTGCTTCTTTTATTAAACAAGCTTCAAGGTGAATACCTTGGAAGCACAAGAATTATTAACAAGGTAGCCTCTTCCTACTCCCTCTGCTATGAGCGTGCCAACTGAAGAAACATTTGCTAAAAATTAATAAAATTATGTCAAACAAATATTCAGAAAGGAAATCATTAATACAACTTCTTATGCACGGGGATAATTATTTTAAAAAAACAATACAGAGAAGAAAGACGGCAGAATAATTTTATCGGCATCTTTGAAGAATTCCTTAAATATATATTATTTAGCGTTTGGGTAGTAACTATTTTTGCCTACAAAATGCTTTATTTTGTGATTTAAGTCAAACCTTTATAGTTACTCATATTAATGCTTTAAGAAGGCAATATTTTAAACAAATATATATTTTTTGAGTGAGGAGAGGAAACTTGGAATTCATTTGCACAACTATAGAAAACTTTCGGGTCTTCATTAATTGCAACTTAAAGAGCTGAAGCTTGGATGCTGACACAAAGAGTATAAGTTTGAAATTTTCAAATTCTTAGCAGATCTAATGTAAATTTTTATGAGATATCATATGAGTGGAGAAATCAATGTCCTGTATAAAAAAAATCTTTCCGTGAAATATGATCAACCTACTCTTTTATATCAAAATAATAATACCCCGTTTTCTTTACCTTTATTCCCTTCTTTTTTTACTTTCCCTTCGCTTCCATGTTCCCAGTCCTTCACAAATCAACAAGTGGCGCCATTTCCGTCACTAAGATACGATAAACGTACCCGAGTGGATGACGTGACAGTTAAAATGGATTTAATTGGGAAAACACGCCCCAATTTTCAAAGTCCTCCAAATGAATAGCGATCGAGATTTCGCAGAAATAATCTTAGGGGACTTGCATTTCACGTTTGCTCAGCCATTGAAGCAGAGAGTTATCTAAACTGCTACTGCCTGCTACCATTCATAATTGGGTCAAGGGTGTTGGTGGAAGCAGAGAAATTCACATGTGAGCTTCACGAGGGAAAATATAAAAAAAGCCTCATTTTCAAATAAAGTAAAGCAACACATAATTTACAAATTCATTGGACTTCCACGTGGAGCGTATTGCAAAAGTTGAAATTAAATCGCGTAGTGAAGCTTCCTCTATTAATAGCAGTTCAAGGTGTATTTAATATATCTATTTAAGCTAATGTAAACAGTTTCTAAATTAATTCTTCGGTGTTAAATATAAATAATTTGGATAATATCAATTAATCTGAGCTATAAATTGTTGAAAGAATATTTAATAAAATAACGGGCGTTATAAGCAAATAACTCCAGTTAGTCTCACTACAATTAGACCTCGTCACACATACTAGAGTTAATCACACTTAACGTTGGCATCTTGACAATTTTTTTGCCTTTCATTATATTATCAATATACGGGCAGCTACCGAGAAATGGCTCCCCTCGGGCATTGATTAGCCGATGCAATGAATGCAGAACACAATATTTAAACCTCAGATGGAAAAATAAAAAATGGCCAATCCAAACACCCTTTTTATAGTCATGAAAATTCCAATAGCAAAATTAAGCATCTTACTGAAAACACTTGTACCTCTGAACTTGATGCTGGTCATGAAATGCGCACAACTTTGAATAACATGTGTGTTATAAATCATTTTCGCCCTCACTGTCAGTACAATTTCTCGCGGTACTTATGCGTAATTCTATTTAATATTTTTGACTTAAATAACGTTATCTAATAGTATTTCAAAAAAATTGATGGCCATAAATTCTGCCAAGTTACATCTTGCTCCTTTGATCATTTTCCGAATTTTTAAATATGTATTTCTTTGAATGGTCCATCAATATTGAACTCCACAGATTTCGTAATCTCCTTCTCCAAGCGGAAGCCGGATTACTACTGTGCCCTTTCCCCGTCAAATTTTTTTCCTACCTTTTTACAAAATATACAAATCGGTCCGCTCGAGCGCCCAACCCCGGACTGCCGCTTTTATCGGCGCCGCTAATGCCCTAGCCCACTCGGAAGAACCGGCCCAAAAGGAAAGCCCCACTTTCAAGTCCACCCACCGCCTCCCCTTCAACCCTCCAACGATTCCACCCCCCAACCCCCACCCGCTCCTACACCCTCTTCTCCTTCTCCGACTCCCCAATCCCCCCGCAACTATTAGTAAGCCGATGAAGGAAAAATTCCCCGAACGGAGGATTTCTTCCCGAGAGTAAGTTAGAAAAAGGGGGAGGGAGAATGGCGGAGGGAGATTCGGTGAATTAAAAAAAAAACTGGAAGAGATTAAGGAGACCCAAGTTGGTCGGATGGTCGTTTAATTCGGGAGCCAGTTGATCGCCTTAACTGCGCCAACACGACGAACTCCGCTCCAACGCTGGAATCGCATTCAGGAGCGCATTTATCTCTTTTTCTCTCCCCACATCGGCTGGGTATCGCCCGGAATCAATGCTGAGCGGGACAAATATATTTTCCACCGCCGACTGTAGAGGGGTGTGTGATGGACTGAAAAGGCCCCGAATGAATAAATAAATAGGCGTTTCGTTTCACGCCAACCCCATGAATATTTCGCCATCGTGCGACCCTCAGGAAAGGCCCACACTGATTGCATAACGATTATTAACTTCATAACGCATTAACGTTCATCCACTTCTGTCAGCGGATATACCGTAAGAATTATCATAGGAAATAATGAGCTAAGCTTAATTTTAATTATTTCTAGAGAACCTATTTGAATGCTGAAGCACTAAGCCTGTCAGCAGCTAGAACCATTAGAACATGCTCTCGGTTGTCGAACGCTCTATCCACGAGACTAGAGAAACCAATTTCTGACTTTTTTAAAGTATTGATTTATTAATCGAATAGATTCATTAAACCAACTTTAGAGATCAACGTAACTTGCTTGCGTCCATGAAATGAAGAGCGTCTTAACTTCTGTCCATATTCAGAGCGATGTCCGAATATATTTTGATCTTAAACTAACCACGCACTTCGGCTTCGTAAGCACTTTCGATAGGAACGCGTAAATCTAGATAAAATAAAGTAAAATTAGGTTTATGGAAAAGTAAAATTCATTAGAAAGAGTGAATTAATAACTATTGAATTCGTTGGAAGAGATACCCAAGCAGAGGGACGACTTTCATTAAGTAACCACGACGTAGCTACTTGGGTGTTGGACACTTTTCTATACTGATAAAACTATCAATTTTGACGTTTTGGACCGTCTCGTTTTGTGATGGTAGTACGTGTCAATTTCATGCTTGATTAGATGAATACTTTCTTACTTAAATGTCAAAATGTTGATTCATTTGCGGGTGTTGTATTTTTTCTTCGCTTCCTATTTTCAGCTCGCTGTCCACGTCCACATCTATGGGCCACGTGTCACATCACTATATGCGGCTTCCTCAGACGCTTTCCACATTCATATCCACATTTGCCCGCTTATTTTGTTCCCTAAGGATTCATATTTTGTTCCCTCTCCACTCATCCATTCTTTCTCCCATTGTGTTGGTTATTTGTCAACCTTTCGTATTATGTCCGTCCTTATCAACTAATATACCAACTCAACTCTCCGCAATCTTCTGTAGCAATAATTCAAAGGCTTTCAGTCTGCTTCACTAACATTCCAAGTTCGGGAACCAATTGGTCCAGGCAAACATCTTTACAAGATTTTTGCTTAGGTTACACTGCATTTATCACAAAATAATTGAATAGTGCCTTTTTGTAAATAAATTAAACCCGTTCTTTCTTTCCTGTGTTTTTTTAAGCTTTAAGAGAGGGGAGAAATTATTAGCCAATGGAGAGGGTCTTTGGTGGGATGGGCTGTTCCCCTGCACCATCGTTCACGTAAATGAAGGGCCCCGATTCGTTTGCGGAAGTGTCAGGAACCGAGGAGAAAAAACACGCAAGCTGCTCTTTCCATATTTGTATTTCAGGATTATTATTATTTTTGACTCTCTGCACCTCAGCCGGGAAACTTCAGATTGTTTGTTAGGATTGGTACGTTAACACTATTCAAGTGTTAACACTATTCGGTGAATAAGGCCTTCAAACTTCCCTTGGAAAAGTCTTACGTTCAATAATAGTTTCTATATATATTGACAAAAAGTATTAAATGAAGCTAAAAATGTGTTGGATTGCATCTAAGTTATTTCATAATTAGAATTAGACTTTGAATGTTTCATAAATACATTATTAAGATTCGATGGACTTCCGCAGTATTAACGACATATTCAGCTTTTGCCCCACAGAATTCCCTTAATCATCATGGAGATGTTTTGCTCCAAATGCTTGTTTTATATGCGTATTTTTTATGCGCCTTGATTATCCAAAAATTTTTAAAATGTATTAAAGACATCAGCATCCCAACACCTCATTGCCTCAATCGCTTCATTTGAAACATTGAACAGGTGTATTCATTTGTCTCCCTTCCTCTGCAGTTCATTATCACCAATCTCTTAACACTCTTTATCTGTGCACGTCCTCCTATGCCAAATAAAAGATTTTCCTTAAATTTAAATTCTTCCTTATCTTACTGACTTCCTCTTATCACATGCACTCTTTAGCAGGCTTTTAAAGTTTCAGCAAAAATTCTCTCCAAGTGCGTTTTGACAGCGCAACGCTTCCCCTAATACCCTTCATTAAATTGACATCCAACCACGACCACCACCACACTAAATACTGCGAAGAGACGTGAACTGAACCACCATCTCTTATACATGCCCTCCTTCTTCAACGCTAATTAAGCATTACTGGACGAAAATAAGAATCTCAATACTATCATACTATCTCTTCCCATCCCACACGTATTCTACAAATTGCGAAAAAATAAATTGCAATTCCACGCCATTTTGTCCCAATAATGTTTCTGGAAATCAGACTACGCCAGATTCCTGAATACTATGCCCTCCAAACTCTTATCACGTGTTTTTTTACGACACTAAAGCTTGCAAAAATATTGAAGTATAAATTACCTCGCTTATAAAAATACACGCGAATGTTAAAAATATCCAAGTACCTTTACGTCGCATCGCAGGGCATTTTACGGGGACACTGTTCGGTTAGCCAGTCGACAAATTCGAGGCAACTTGCTTTGATAAAGGATATCGTACCAGATATGTACTCCTGTCAGCCATAGGGCTATATTTGTGCGGATAAATAAGAAGGCCACGACGACTCGAGAACTCTGCAATAGAGTGCGACTCTCTCCTTGTCCCCCACCCACTCTCTCGCGTCGCGAAATAGATGGCGAGGAAACTCACGGAATGCGCTGCTCATCTTTTTTCGTCGAAATGGAGCCGAGAGACGCTATTTGCAGGGAATCTTTTGGCAATAGACCTTCCGAATCGAACATAAATTGCGCAAATGGATGCGACTAATGGAGCTGGGATCCATATGGATGGGAAGGAGGCTGGCAACGAGATATATTGGTCGAGTTTCCTCGGTCTGCAGGAGGTTGGCGCTCGCTTGGAGGCGAGCGAAAAGTAATGGCGGAGAGAAGGGATTGAAGGGGGAGGGGGCGATAAAACAATGCTCCCTGATGAAGGTGAGGAAATCGGAACAGAGATATTTGTAAAAGATGCTCCCCGGAACCGGTTCCATAAATCAGAGCTACACTTCCAAATAATGAACAAGCTCAAAGCTTCGCCACAACTGCTCTCCTCTGTTCATTGTCCTTCAAATAAATTTCGATAACAGCATGAAAAAGCTTACAACCCCACGAATAAATATAACAGCCAGAAATATGAAGCAGTGATAAACTACATTCTAGCCAGTGACCCCAATTTATTGGGTTTTATCGTTGTATAACCAAATTGGTATCAGTAAGTATTATTGGAGTGATCTCTATTTCAGTCGGTCTATACGGTTTAATTTTTGATACCCCTGTACTTAACGTTAGTCAAAACTAACATTTGAAATTAACAAAGGCTATGTAGTATATAATCAGCAGTTTAGTAGTTTAGAAAAGTATCATGCAAAGATACCGCGATTGTTAAGATGCTAGAGCAATTGATGCAAGATGCAAGAGTAGTTCTTATTTGATTGAAAAACGTAAAATCGCTACCAGAAACTTTAAGTCAAAGCATTTGAACATTTCAAATTACTAATATTTGATGCCGTTGCAATGTAGATGTCTCCAAGTCCACAGTAAATCATTCTTGATGCAGGCTCACGTTTCACTAATGTTTTGTTAACGCTTAGCACAACTTCTATACATACCGGTCTCGGTTTACCTGGAGGTATGTACACTAAAATGATATTTACTTGTCTCCCGGTGACGATAACCCTTGGGGCAAAAACCAAGCGAGAGGCATTGCACGCTTAACGATCACAATGTTAAGGGGAGACCACGTACAAGCGTTTCATTAATTAATGCGATAGTCTACACCAGCTGATCGCCCGGGTTGGCACTTGAAGCTCATACTGGCTGCCTTTGTCTCTCAGTGGTGATTTTGAGTATACGTATTTTAGTCACGCTTCGCAACAGTCTCGGGAAAGTACCTTTGCTCAAAGTCCAGGATGCTTTTGCAAAGTGAATATTGTACTATCATACTCCTACCATACTCCTCATTGTCTTTGAACTGCTATGTCTATACTTAAATGCGATCGAAATATGAAGAAGATTATTTGCCACGCTCCCAGGCCTCCTTAACCAGAGGCACTTTCTATAAAATAATGCAAAGTTTATTTGAAAATTATTCCAGTTACCAGACAGAGTTCATAATTTGAGCTTTCAGTCCCCAGCAGTACCAGATTCGAGCTATCTTTGTCACGCCTATTGAGTGCAGCGCAGAATTTAATTCTATAGCTGTTGATAGGTGGATAGTTGTTGAACAGGATACAGAAAATGACTGTTTGTTCCAGGGGCACATGAGTTAAGTAGATTGCGAGTAAGATTCAAACATTTAGAGAATTTGCAAATGCACCAGTTTGACGCTGGCGAAGAGGTAATAGTTTTATGGTCTCATTGTAATTATACAGAAGAGACTCCGGTGAGAAGTTAAGAGAAGTTGACAGACCAACAAACTGATACCATTGACGTTAGATTATCTTTCTTACAAGAGATTTGAGGACAACGCGGAAGAAAACAAAAATTACGTCAACTTTAAATTTATGGTTGCCAATTATTACCATCGCCTCAAAATGACTCTAATGGATGATGACCTAACACCCCCTGCCGAAGGCCATCGTGAGGTCCCTGCGCTTTGGGTTGGCCGACTCTTGGTTTCAAGATCTAATTCACTCAAGGAAATAACCATATCTTCACTTAAATTAAGCCTTCTCCATTTATTTTGTTTACAAACACTTTAACCATTACAGGTATATTGCTGAAGTACGACGAGAATTAGTGCGTGGCTGTAAAGGAATTTCTGGGGCGTTATCCTCCGTTGAGCATGGAATCAACCCCAAAAAAAGCAGTCTATAAACTAGAGCACATCTCTAATTGATTGAAAATAAACGTCAACACCTTTCAAACTTTCATTACATACATTTTTCTGAGATAACACAGCGCCCTTTCCAAGTTCCATATAGTTTCAAATGCCTTCATGTTCCATTAAATATCTTTATTTTCCTCTTTCCTCGCTTTCCAATCATTCATTCCCTCTTCTTCCAAAGCCTTATTTAAGTCCCCACTACACCTCTTTTCATTTCTTCCAGGCAATTAACCTGCTGCATTTAAATTAGTCCAACAAATGTCCTCTTTCTTTGTCATTTTAAACCCTTCCTTTTTTCTTATCGATCCTACAATAAACCTCATCTGGAAAGCCCTCAATTCTCGCTCAACCTACTATCTATGAAAAACCAAATTTCTCGAAACCACAATGATAGGCTCCATATCAAAGTCTACATTATTTTTATTCAAGTTTTTATTCCAGCCTTGTAATCAATTCCTTTTTAACTCCTGATGCTCTCGCTTTGTGCTATTCAAAAACCCCATTTTTGTCCTTGCTAGTATTTTTGTTTCACGTTGTTGGGAAATAAAAGTTTCTTTCTTATTCATGAAAGTTTTTGACTTTGCCAGTCTTTCACATAACACTAAAATGTTGGAAATTGTATCTATTTCAGTAATTAAAATTGTTCATGCTAGCAATCATTAAATTTCACAAATGGACAATGATATACTTTTAAAAACTAAACAATCATAAATATTTGGGTCATCTCTAAGGCTGTTCAAATTGAATGATCAATTTAAATGTCAGTTGCTATGTGTAACAAGTAGTGCACATTTTTGATATGCATCGAAACAATATTAATCAATGCTGTCCGCTAGCTAAACGTAGTTTTATTTTATGCACATTTTATTTTCAGACTATACCAACATAAATTCCTCCATTTTGTCCAATATGGCTACTTAATATCGTGTAACATCTTAACTTGATTAAATTAAAATACTAACCTTTGAATTTGAACATGAAGTAAACATTGAAGATAGATGCCAGTATTACCGAGGAAATGACTAGTTATCATTAGAATTAATGGTCGGAGTCGGAACTTAATAGAATTGTTGTTTCAATGCAAGAATCTGTGGAAAGAAACCATACATTCAAGACATTATGTTTTATGTAACCTGTTTAACATTGGTTTAGGCAGCACAAACCAGTTTATTGAGGGGGCCAGACCAATTTCGAAAAGGAAAAAGTTATGCTCCCGGATTTCTCTCTCCCTTTCCTACCTTTTATAACTGGCGGTACGTACGACTGATACACATTTTTGAATCGACCTTAAAGAAACTTGGTTTCATTTAACGGCTAGAGGGAAAATGTAATGAGAATGTCAATCAAAGGTAACACAATTTAATGGAAATTCCACCCTCAGAATATTAGACAAGTATTTTGAGACCCTATTAGAAATTATAAGTATCCGAATTAGCATCTTTAAATCCAAAGAAATTAACCTATATTTGTCAAAAATTGTTACCTTAAAGAAGTAAATACTTAAATATGTTTCCTGCTATGCGAGGAGGGGTAATAATTTTTGATTCACATAATTTTAAGTACAATATTTAGCTTTATTTTACACGCAAGTTGTTAGGTTAATTTGTAATTCATACGCGGTACTAGTTTAATGGTTTTCATTTGGGTGTTGCATCAGAAGCCGCCATTGCAATTTGAAACATGTTCATTTGACCTTCGCAAAGGATGGAATCAATACTCGACGAGCAATAGGCTGCACTGAAACATTGCATTCATCTGAAGAATTTGCCATTCAAACCCAAAGCAAAGTAAAGACACCGTTCGTTCTTCCCTATAACGGTGCAATAAGATGGCGTAAAATGTTCAAGGATGGGAGGGGAAATCAATTCCAAAGGACGGTGTACCCGAACCTCCAGTCACTGCTCTTACGGAAATAAACAATAACACAGCTGCTACCGACTGCTACGCAGCATTATAAGAGAGGATAATCGAAAAACGTTCAGATCTCTCATAAATATTGGAAATTTCATAGAGCGACACCCACACGCTGGTAACCGAAAATTTGCACGTGAGACGTTTTGTGCGCGGTGGGTTCCGAGATTGCGCCTACCCAAACAACAGGACGTTCGATTGCTGGTATGTTCATAGTTTAAGTTGATGTCATAGAAAAATGAGGAGTTTTCCTCCAAGGTTATTACTGTGGGTGAAAGTTGGCTACATAATTTTGTTACTGGGAGCAAACAAGAAATCTATATTTGTCAATTTCTGGTGGCGCCAGGGTAAAAAAAAACAAATATCTTCTGAAAAAGTGATCATGGTCTCATCATTATTCGATATTCACGGAGTGATGCATCGCTATATCGAATCGGAACGTAAAACTGTTAATAAACATATTACAGTGGTTTGCGAGGAAATCTCCAAAGCCATTCCTATCTCAAAAGACCAAATTTCAAAGCAACACCACCACGCTTATACACGGCTACACATTGCGAATGCCGATGTTACTGAAAAACCAATATGGAGAGTTTTTCCTACAGTTCAGACACCCATGAGATTTTCCTGCTCGCTACAATGAATAAACCCTTAGAGGAAAGCGATTTCCAGCATCAGAAGCAAGTGTTGGTAGACTTAACATGTTTAAACTTGTAACGGCTGTCGCATACTTGGGTCAAAGAAATAAAATTTGTACCACGTACACATTGAGTTAATAATTTAATATCTAAAAAAATGGAATATTTACTACATAAATAATTCTAACAAAAAAAATATGACCACTAGAAGGATGGGAGTGACTCCAAAACGAGAAAGGAGCAAATGAAACTAAGAGTTGAAGAAAGGAATAGGAAACTTAAGTTAATTTTTTCCCAAAAGAGGAAATCACAAAGGCTTCACATCATAATTCCGGAAGATCTGATGACCATGATGATAGAACAAAAAATGGTACTCTTAGGTACTAATAAATGAGTACTCTTTCTTCTCCATAGATTAGTTTGTGCTGGCAATAGAAACAACGTTATGGACCCACCAACAATCCTCAAAAACCTAAGTGTAAGCTGAAAGCCTTATTGTGGAAGTCATACTCACCAGAATACACATTTGAAGGTAGTGCCCTAACATTACCAGCAACACCCCCAACATGGCGGCTCCAAGGGTATGGCGTAGATTAAGAAATAGGATAACTTCGAGTAAGTTGAAATAGATATTTGCCTTCCGTGATAACCGTATTGTCAGCTTGTAACATAGACTTCAAATACGAAGAATGGATATATTTATGAGTTTTGTACAAACTGTTTTTTTGTTATTTTCCTTCGTGCAAAACTGCTTCAAACCAGCGAAATTTTAGCATGTAAAATACATAAATTCACCACTGCTTAAGCAAAAATGTTACACGCAGCATGGTGCAATAAATACTGAAATACAGGAGTACATACGTGCAAGTAGAGATTTTACGTAGTTTAACTTCATCCGAATATATTTTGACGTGCATTATTAAGACTTCAGAATACGAATTGAAGAAAACTTCGTTGTTTACGTTATGATTTTCAAAGCCAACTTATCGAGTATTAGACTGCTTTTTGGTCCCTGCGCGGCACCCACAAGGCAGGAGTCGGTTTCTTAGCCTTATATGGGTCGAATTCCCGTCATGAATCGCAGCCACATGTATGAGGCAACGTAAAAGCAAAAAAAATACATTTTCCCGTGCCGCGCCTCGCTATATTCGAGACCCGTGGCTGCCCCCATCATGGCACGCAACAGCGATTGTGCACCAGGCATTGTCGGTGCGCCATAAAGTGTCAAAGTGGGGCTTTCTCCGTGAAAGAAGTGGCGCGTGGCCCGGGGCTGCCCGCGTCGCCAGCGCGCATCAAACCATCGCCCGTGAGCGCCGCTGGAATGAGGAAGGCACATCCTCTTCCCTCCCTAATCATATATTCGCGGGGCGCACTCTAAAGTCGAGCGGCCCGTGCACCGAGGAAGGAGGAAACACGAAAGCCTTTTGTGTGTCTATCACGGTGTGGCGGCTGCCATAAATAACAACGGAGACTCCCTCTCTCCCATTTCCGAGAGCGAAGCGTGTCTTCCCGGCGAAGAAAGGCGACACGGGGGTGAAGGATGGCGACGGATGCTTGGATAGGGGGAGGGCGGGGAGGGAGGTGGGCGCCGGAGAAGCGAGAGGGATGGCTGGGACGGAACCTGGAAGGATCCCGATGCTCGCATGGAATTCTGGTATTTCACTTGGATATTAAAAATACCATTTGGCTCCGGATATGTCTCTACCTACGAGCAAACATACCCAAGACGTTTTCAATAGATGTAAGTTGGTACAGAGCACGTGTTTTTATATAATTTCAGACCACTGTATCGCGAATTTAATCTGGGGCCGTAAAGGATTTTTTAGAGGGTCATTATTTGAAACAGAAAATCAAAAACATGGACTTAAAACTAATATTCAATTTTTTAGTCTTTAAAATTGAATATCTTGATTTTTAAGCATTGAAATTGAATAATAAAAAAATAATAGTTTTATTTGTTTTAACTTGTCTCATTCAAAAGGTTTTCCTAAATATGAATATGATTAAATGTAAATGATAATTAGACGACCGTGGGCAAATTACCTGTTACGTATCTTTCATATAATTGGGTCGTGACTCAAAGAAAATTTGGCACTTGTAATTTAAATACTATAGCTTTATACAAATGAGTTAAATTCATCGTGCCATCATTTTGGTATTGACTCGAGTAGTTTACTAATTATAAAAATGCCCATTTCATCCTGTTGTCTCTATAGAACGTCCTCCACACTTGTACTTTAATTCGTCCTATACTTATTCACACTTCCTACCGCGCTCTCATGCTATTGAAATCGTCTATTCTCACACTCCCTCTTTCTAGCTAAACCAAACATTCACCCCTTCATCGCAGTATTTTTTCATATTCCATTGCCTCTCAACATCCTCGTATCAAATATTTTCACATTCTTCGAATGCTATCCAGGGACTTCCCCACCAATGCCACTTGGTGCGGAATATTTGTCGGTCAATGCGGTCATTTTAGACGGGGGTATTTGAAATAAATACGAGACACATTCAAAAAGTAAGGACCGTTTTTGTAAACCTAAATAATATTTGTGGACCAGGTCAAATTTGTACGCACGCAGCATCATCTATCGATTATTTTTAAATCTACTGAAAATATTTTTTTGATTCAGTAGTCATTTGCGTGTCGGTGAAATCAGATAGCAATGTCTGCAAAATGGTTGCTTCCGCCAGTTCAAAAATGGTCGCACAAATGTGCAGGAGAGGTGTGGCAGCCTCAGTATCAAGACCGATGAAGTCATTCAACAAGAACTGCATTCTGATCAACGACATGACTATTGGTGCCTTGACTAATATATTTCATTTTGTTGGACGACATGCGATTGCTACGGGTAAGATCGGATATCGCATTATTGCACGGTGGTTATCGAAAATGCTTACCGACCAGCAAAAAGAGCAGAGAATGTTGAGTTGACGAGCGTTTTTGTAACTCTATCGACATAACAGAAATTGATTGCAACTTGAAACTATTTCCTCGTCTTAAACTTGAGAAAATGAGTTGGTTGGAAGACGACGAGGAACTCAAAAAGCTTTTCTTAACTGGTTCAATTCCCAGGTGAAGACCGTCTATGCTGAGGGATTAAAGGAGCTGATGAGGTGATATAAATAGTACTGAGAGGTTGACGGAAATTATAAGTATTTCGAATATATAAGGAAAAGTTTATTTAGAAGGGAGTAGGAAACTAAAACTTTAAATTAAACTTTTTATCAGAATATTTTTATTTTGACCATACAGTTCTTAATTTTCAAATATGCGTTGCATAACGTACTCGATTAGGGGAATAAAACAAACTAAATTCGTAAGAATATTTATTATCACATTTAAATCGTGATTCATGGTTGAAAAGCGAAAGAAATGATAATGTATTCGACGCATAAGCCCACAAATTCTCGAAATCATGTGAAAAACATGAGATAACGAGGTGCATTAAACTTTGAGTGGACCGCCCTCCCCCCCCCCCCTACACTTCCTCAACAGGTGTGGGTGTGAGGTACGTGAAATGCGAGGGCATTCACGGACGTGGAGGCGCCCTTTCCGCGCGTACTTTTGGCCACATCCGGAGTTATCCTCGATGAAGAAGAACTAATCCAACTATTCTTTCTTTATAAGCTTTCATAAATGCTTGTATATTCTGAAAAATATTTTATGGCCTATAGCAGTTTGCGTTAGGTCACCATTCATTGTAAATATAAGCAGTTTATTAGGAATTATTTTATTTCTCGGGTAATTTCATTTACCGATCTTGATGTTTCCCGCCATTGTTGTCACGAATTGTTCGGAAATAGTGGTCCGAGTATCGCTCCGATCGATATTCAATTTCCCAATTAGTGATGTAGTCTCTCATGTCATTGTAATGTGGGAATCAAATTATCCCCTCTATGTCCGCATTCAATTATTGGATTTCTTGTATTTAATAATTTAAGTCGTGAATGCAATCTTCGTTCTAATAATTTCTCCCATAATCCTTGTCATATATTTGTTCTTAATTGTATATAAAATTATGGGGGAATTATTAAAGCGTATTTGCGAGAAATGGATTTCAAAGGTACGTTTCATTCACAATTTGATCAATTGTGATCGGAAATATTCAGAACTCAAGCAGCCACAAGAGAGTCATTTAAGGTTTCTCTGCTTAAAATTCTAAAATATTCATCCCATTTCTAATCTTTCTTTCATAAAGCCCGTCGAAGTCCCATACAGTCAGATAGTTTAAGAACGGTTTACAAGAGTCGGTAATGATTGAAGCGTTTAAAGCGTTAACTCTCCTCCAACCTTCTAAAATTTTAATCGTGATAGCTTTTCAGATTTATGTGTAATTTTAATCAAAGGAATCTCCGTTGACGAAGTAAAATATATTTTAAAGCAATGAAAATTAATTACACCAATATATTTAGAGTATATCCTAAAAAAATATATGTTCAAATGTGAAAAAGGTGTTACTTTTCAAGACCCCTTGACCTCCACCGAAGGTGGATATTGGTATATATAAAGTAGGTAAATATCATAAATTTTTAAAACAATGAAAACCTTTTCACCTATTGTGTAAACATGAATCGAAAACTGTCCTAACAGAAAGCCCTCTGCTACACTCCCACGTGACTTATGCAATGAGTAAAAGTATACTAATAAAATTATGCAGTGCATAAATAAACCAAACCAAGGGGCTGCAAAAAATTATCCAACCAAAAGTCTCTCAAGCAAAATTGAACTTTACCTTCAACATTCTAGCCAGAATACGCGAAAGAAATTCATTGGAAGAAGAATGCAGGCTGATGTAGGAAAACAAGTTTAATGCGCTAAAATTAATTAAATTTTTAAAATTGCTTACATAAACGTCATAAGACTGTAGAGATAACTTCCCATAAAAGTGAGAGGTATGAGGAGGCTGTGGCGCTTGCGCACATGAGCGAGGGGAGGAGAGTACCTTGGAGGTAGGGAGCAATTCGGTAGGGCCTCTCCCCGTTTCTCTCTGAGGAATTCTAGGGAAGGGAGGGATGTAGCGGAGAGGTTGGGGGTTGGATGGGGTGGTTTACTGCAGAGGAGGGGACACGGGGTGGAACAGCTTCATACGAACATAAGAATATCGGCTTGAAGAGAGATGGATAAGAGCGCGAGGAGGGAATCTCCTTCCTGGAGGATTACGGAAAGGAGAATCGATTTTCACGAGAGCGATGGATTGGTTGGCGACGTTTAAAACTAAGTGGCGCAAGTAAGACTGGGGATGAGTGGTGGCATTGCAATCCCAAGCGGAGGCAGGAATTTTGCCGAGATGGAAATGATTGTTTCCCCTCCCCACCACCCTCCACTTCCCCCCAAATCGGAAATTCTTCTACATTTTATGGCTAAAATGGAAACGACTTTTTTAGCTCTCCATTTTCTGAATAGTGAGTATTTTAGTGAAGTGTAAATACGAGATGTGGCTGCATCATTCCATCCATTTGATATTCCATCATTGATAAAGATTGGAATTAGGTTTTGACAGACTTTGAATTCCCTTAAACGTAGTGCCGGAATTCAGAAGCAATTCCTTATAACCTAATCTTCTTTTGACGTTCATTTCTTTCTTTAGTATTTCATTCAGTCACCCTCTCCCTTCCCGCCGTGTACTTGGCTATTTTTCACGCCCACAGATCCATCTCCTTCACATCAGGCCTCTGAAATGTCATTGGCGCTCCGCATATCCTACATCCCGTTTTTCGGTCTCTTCGAATATCCCTAACAATTTCTTCACTTCACTTAACAAACTTGGAGAACTTCCTCCGTTGTCTTCCTTTTCTTCCAATTAATTAGCTCATTAATGCGCAAAATCGACACCCAAGAAGATGCCAATCTTCACCACACCACTTTCCTCAGAAACAATTGTTGGTGTCAACCTTTGTAATCAATGCTTGCATTACAATTAGTAATTATAATTAATAATAATTAATCAATTTGGCCCGTTCAATTATAATCGGGCAATTTATTGTTTCAATTTCAGTTTTTTGGGGTGTTATTTTTAAACCCCCAATGCAATTTCGTTAATTATTACAAAATACAAAATATGAGTTACATGAAATTCCTTTTTGTCGCTCTCCCCGTCCATACTCTATCTTTAATTGATAAATCTTACCAATATTTTCCCAATCGGTTCCTCGTTTAGATATTTCCCAATTTGTTGGACGTTATGCAATTATCCAAGGATAACTGTCAGTTCACGTCTTTCCTTGGCATAAATTGGGCATTAAAACTTTAGTGATTTATCGGTACGTCATGAATATTATTAACGATTCTTTCGAGAACATAATTCTGCTCTTTAATGTACAAATTCACGCTCGCCGCTACATAAACTTTTAAACGAAAAGAAGCATTTTTACACCATTGATTTTTTAAGTTAGCGTATTTTATAAAAAGAAACATTGCCCAAGTTTGCAATTTAAAATTTATAAACAGTGATCAACATTGCATTTTAAAATAATGTAAAACCAAAGTATATTAAAATTTATCGGAAGAATATATTAATTGTGAGCAGAAGAAATGAAAATCTCTAATCGGTCGACAATTTCATTTTTTTAATAGATTTAATAACGAACATAGCTCTACAATGTTAAGTATTCCGGTCATTTTGCCAACACTAATCCCAAAGAAGATAAAACTTAAATAAAGGAAACTAGATGTGAAAACGCTCATGTGGAATGTAGTCCTTTATCGATCAGAAACTTTTATAATTGAAAAACAGATGAGGGAATTAAAGCCGACTTCGAAAGCTGATGCTGGAATCGAATGATTAAATCTCTGTGTATGAAACGGAATTCATTGGAAAAATCAAATCGAAAGATAGGAGGCAGTAAACAAAAATGTCATAAAAGAAGAAAAACAATGCGGAACATGGTGTGTAAAAGAGGACCATATGTATTGATTGGGTACAGCGAGTGAAAAAAAATGTTAGCATCAAAATAGCAACGCCAAGAGAGAACAATCGAAAAATGCGTGAGCGAATTCAAGAGGAATGCTTGCTACATACATGAGGTAATAGTTGTCGGCCAATGGGTGGACAACCACTGAAGGGCAAAGAAAACTTAGCTTCGGGTTTTAACATCGATATTGGAGCTTAAAACAGCATTATATTGAATTAAATTGTTATGGGATGTTCTCCTAACGATGCCTGGCTTAAATCAGAATGGTGGCTCAAAAAATAGGGAATTCCAAGGGTTAAATAATGTTTCTTATATATATATATATATATATATATATATATATATATATATATATATATATATTTATATATAGTACAATACACAGTAACACACAATATAGAAACACAAAAAAAAGAACACTCACACGTATTTTCTTGATATTTCGACGGAAACAATCCGTCTTCCTCTGAAGATATAGAAGTAATCCATTAATCCGTCATTACTTCTATATCTTCAGAGGAAGACGGATTGTTTCCGTCGAAATATCAAGAAAATACGTGTGAGTGTTCTTTTTTTTGTGTTTCTATATTGTGTGTTACTGTGTATTGTACTATTCGGCACTTCCGTGTTACGTCTACGAAAGCATATATATATATATATATATATATATATATATATATATATATATATATATATATATATATATATATGTGTGTATATATATATATATATATATATATATATATATATATATATATATATATATATAAGAACACAGAACACACAAAACAATTAAAGAAACTCCCACATTTTCGAATTCAAGCCATCTTTAGAAAGGTGGCTTGACCACCGAAAGTTCAAAATGTGTGAGTCTCTTTTCTTTTTTGTGTATTTCTGTGTTTTTCCCGGAAGTGCTGGCACCATATATATAAATAAATAATTATATATGTGCATACATATGTGTTTAAGTACACACACATATATATATATATATATATATATATATATATATATATATATATATATATATATATAGAGAGTACGTATAAGTACTATTAGTAAAAGCAAAGTCCACTAACTTGGACTAAGGACAAGTATTGTACAATAAACGTTCACCACACAGGATCCCCCAGGACAAAGCATTGAATCAATTCAAGAACCCCGTTTTGATTCTCTCTTAGTTCCGGAAATTAAGCGTAGCCTCAGGCAGAAAAGACTAGCATCGAAGCTCTTATTTGACCAACCTCAAAGAAGCACTTTACACTGACATTGAATGGCGACAAGATGCCTGTAATTATTTCTTATTTTTACTCCTGTAATAAATGGTCTTTCTGACATTCTTTCACAGTGAACACATTTCTACTTATGAATTGGTGCTGGTGTTTGTCATCCAACAAAAAAAACGGTGCACACAAATCCACCAGGGATACTGTTTACGTGGCTCGCTGCCGTGATCTTTGGCTTTATCCAGGAGCGTAACTTACCAGTGAAAACCGCGGTTCGTTCTGGTACAGCGTGCCCACTCTGGTCCAGTTGAAGGCTCTCAGGAGCGCCAGCCGGGGGGCGTTGAAAGCGGTCTCCGACGGCACCACTCGGAAAAAATTCGGGTAGGACTTGTTGGTGAACATGGGGTGCGTATCCGCGTACGACAGCTGCGACGTGATTGGATGGAAGAGAAAGGAGAAATAATGCGTTAGATGAGTGTCGACATCGATTGCTGGGACCATGATTAATGACCCATTAAATCATATTACGAAAAGATGTACAATTTAAATGATGGAAGCAGTGAAAACTATTTTAACCTTGATGCTATTTTCCCATTATCACTTGTTGATAAGTTAGCATGTTACTCATCTTCGCGAAGAAGTACTATTAATTAGTTTAAAATTACGAAGTATAATATCTTTTCAAAATCAATATAGGAAAGTGCGTGAATGATTCATGGATGGATAAAACAGCATAAATGTTAAATTTACAGTATAAGATTATTATTTCATCACGGCAAATAATCAGGAAAACTAATCGGTAGATAGCAGGGTAAAATAACGGCAAATCATATTTTAACGGTTAGATAAGTGATACAAAGTTGCGTAGAGAAACTGTGGATGAGAAAATTCCTGAACATGAATTTTATCAAGTATTTTTTTTAAAAAGATGCCTTTCTTGGAAAAAAAATTTATATCCAAAACTACCTGACTAGGATTAACAGTCATTCTGGTTTTAAACATATATTTAATATTATTTGTTAAGTTATAGTAGCTAGAATATAGTTTTGACAATGGATCGCGATAAACATTTATCATAATTCGGTTTACGATGTAGTTCGAACTGATAAATAGCAGCATCTTAATATATGACCTCCTATGATAATCGAGAAAAACAGTTGATCTAAATCTTATTTTACCGAAGCAAAATTGCAAAAACGAATTTTACCAATTCATTTAAAATATTAACCAATATTTTAGGAAGTAATCAGCCAAATATTCAGTCTCTACTCTATGTAAATTTGTAATAAATTTACAAAGGTGTCTGTTGCAGTGCTGATAAATTACAACTGAGCATAGATATTGCCATAATCTAATGTAAAACTAAATGGGTAGGTTATAATCAATTTGCGATCATCAGGTAAGAGTTAAGTTTTCATAAATGTGAACAAACGTGAAGTGACTCCGCCAAGGAGTACGATTCAAATGCTACAGGTGGATTTGGTCTTTTCGTCTAGAAGGAATACTAACATTAACTTTTAAGAATTTTTAAATTAATCTCACTTTACGGATAACGCAGTAATATTAATAAATTAATTGATATTATTATTCTCCTTGGACTTCTTACTAAGTATTTTCATTTCCTTAGCGTTAAATTACTTCATTCATACTGTGTGTAAACATTTATATTTTTATACACCACAGTCATTAAATTACATTAGCACTGACACTATGACTCTGAAAACAAGACAATGACATTTCTGTAACACCTACTTTAACCTTTTAATCAAATAAATCATGTGTGCATTAATGTTTCTTTAAATAGCAAATAATTGTAAATTATTCATTTGCATCTATTTGTACCCAAGTAGTTTTGGAAAATCAATACACAATTATTATGAACAATACACTAAAAAATACGTTACATGATAAAGATAAGAGTTATACAAGCAACAGCATATGATACTACTATATTACAGAGCAGAGCACAAATCAAAGTAGGCACAAATCACAGAACGATAGCAATGTAATTTTAACGAATGATTTCGGGGTGTAAGGCGGACGTATATCTCCTGTTATGAGCGTCGTATAATTTTATATTGAAACAATCGCTTTGTATTTCTTGCGCACAATAAGGTTGCGATGAACTTATTCATCCGATGGTTAGATATCCTCTGCAAAAAGACACCGATTTTGCTAAGTTTCACTATGAGGTACACTTGGTCGCCTCGCTCAGCTCCGCTTCAATGAGGGTAAAAAAATACACGCATGATCAAAATTAAACGCTTGGACTAACGAAGTAAAGCGGAAAGAGAACTGCGCTAAACAGCTAAACCTTTATAACGCTTATTCAAAGAGTCAGTAACTCTGCTAAACTGTTGCGAATGACAAGGAAGGTGTGATTCCTCCACGCTGGAGGCAGCAAAGGAACATTAACCGCGAATGGTTCGTTTTTCCGGTTGGCTAACCAGTTGAGTTCCCGTGCTCGTAATTGGCCGGCACTTAACGACTTAAATTGAGCGAGACCAAATCATTGATGATCGCTCGAGTTTTTGTGTGCGTCCTGATTGGCCAATAAACCCCCTTAGGACCCCCCCCACTCCCCCCCCCTTCCTTCTCCCGCGGACTCAACGGTCTGTGGACGAGGATCGCTGAGGTTCTTCTTCCCACCGCTACCCTAACAACGGCGCTCCTGAACGATGCCGTCGGCAAATGCGAGAGAACTCCACAAGGGGCTCATTGTATTCTTCGCATGCAGACTCAGACGGTGAGCACCGAGACGCCCAACCGCTCCTGCTCTGGTGAATGCGGGCTGAGTCACGGGGAGGGAGGGACGGGCAAAGTTCGCACAAGAGAAAGGGGGGAGGAAGAAGCCCGCTAAACAAACATAAAGCCTGGGGAACAGTTTCCACGCAAACAACAATTAGCACCGCTTGATCGCTCATATTTTCCTCGATTGGCATTGTACCCGCCAGAATATTCACCAATAAACTAAGATAAACATCAATCAGTGATGAGATTACGAGTTAATAACCTTTACAGTATCCAACAAGCTCAAAATGAATCAATAAAACTCGGTTTAAAAACCAATTGCTCATAATACTGAACTAAAAATTGGCTATCACTTATTGTCTATTTTTTGAAGAACAAAGAAAGCTAGGTGGATTCGGGACCAAATCTCTGGCGCAAATTTTGGGCAGAATTATATCTGAAAATTTTAAAATCACATTTTAGGGTTTATATAAAAAGTATCAAACAATTTTTTCCTGACGTGACTGTGCGTCGCAGCGTGCTGGCAAAGCGCAGGCTGGATGGTGGAGGGTTTGACTTTCAAAACGCGCCAAGCGATAATCACCCGCGAGCGTTCGTTCAGGATATATCGTATTTCCAGTGGACCTCTGTCGAGTGACCAATAGGTAATTAACCAAATATTGAACAATTATCCTATTGTAAACTACTTATCACAATTAATCAGGATATTTTAATAAATATTTTAAAATGTGTTCTGCTAGCATGATGTTCAGTAAGTTCTAGTTTAAGGCTTAACTTTGTGGAGCTTATTCTCTACGGAGAGAAAAATAACTATTTTAAAATCTCTATGATGATGATACTGTGGTTGAAACCCGTGTCATAAAATTATTTAAAAAAATAAGTGGAATTAAGTCTTTTACATTCTATTTTCTTACACTCCTGTCCCAATCTATTTCTTTTAAATTTACCATCATACTTCCTAAGGCCTGAATTGCAATCCAATTACTCATCTGCTCCTAGGGCACTCAGTGAGCTCAACACGTAATTACACATTATATATCTAACCATAATATAATCAAATTGATATCTCCCAATATCGCTCGGTACTTTCAATATTTAAGTTTGACTAATGTGGCGTTTTAAACATGCATTAGTTATAAATAAGCCATTTCTCCTGCAAAACTCAATCATTTTCTGCCCGCGGTCATTACATTGCACACTATTCCATTACCTACCCCTTCCCCACCATCGTATCCTAACTTCTCATCAATATTATGTGTATTCCTCCAGGAAAATTTGAATTCATTTCTTCTGACTAATCTTCTCCTTCCTCATTATTGTCGCAGGGCAAACCTCAGTATATTTACCAAGTCTATTCTTGCTTCTGGTAGTAATATGTCTGTATTCATCCATCTTCGTTAACTTTTCCACGAGTTTCCTCCTTATCACTTTCCTTGGGAAACTAATTAGAAAAGTAACCAGTTCTTTATAAAGAACCCTTAGATGTATTACAGAGGTTTTAGGAAATTCTCATGACATAGTAAAATGAAGATCGGTTATTTTAGTCAGGTTAAGCCAGATGTGGGAATCACGGGAAGTATAATAAACCGAGGAAATATTGGAGAAGTGGCCAAAATGTTGAAGTTGAAGAAGAAGAAAGTATTTGGGACTGATTGAAGGAAAAGTAATTTCATAAATGGGATAAGTTTAGAGAAAATGAACAATATTTGCGAAAAGTTTCTTGGAGAAAAAAATAAAGGTGGGGGGTCGCTAGAGAGAATAGGCTGAGAACCCCTCAGTCACCAACGAAATGTCGAACACTTCGGGGCACGAGGTTAGTCCTGAAACTAAAAAGGATGTAATTTGCCACCCCCAACACTATTCCGAAATACTGAGACACCACAGTAATCGAATGCATGAGACGAACCCATGACCTCTTGCGAACTTGAACGGGAGGAGGAGCATTGAATTTCTCCATCCCTGAGTCAGAGTGTGAAGAATTCACTGGCGATGAGTACGGGAGGAGGGTGGGGCGGGGGGGGGGAAGGGGAGCGGCGAGTCTTAGGGACAGCAGCGCCGAGGGGAGAGGAGAGGGCCATCAGAGAGTAGAGGGCAAAGAGCGGTGGCAATTCCCAGGGTAATGGACGAGCTGCAATCCGCCGTCCTCAACGTCGCTTCCTCCTCTGAACTCCTGCGCAAGTTCCTTCAATTTTCTCTCTCTCTCTCTCGAGATAAATGTGTTGGGCACAACTTGGTTCGTGCCTCTCCTCATCCGCTGCGATGCGGCAGATTAGCACCACTGCCACTGAACGCAAGTACTAGAAGCATTGCCATTTAAATACACAAGAGGAGAAAAACCGGTGACAGGCACGCCAATTAACGGCAGGTGAAAGTAACTAACGATTTTAACATGAGCCCGAGCTAAGTATGGTTAAAATAACATGTATTTAAAGAAAAAGGGTGAACACAGAAAGTTTAGGTAGACTAATGAGATGTGAGAAAGGAAGGGAACATACAGAATAAGATTATGTATGAGAGAAAAAGTGACAAAATGATGGTGTTAGAGAAATCGAGAGAGAGAGAAACTATGTTAGCTTCTTGTAAAACGCATCCATGGCAAAAGTATTGGTAAGAATATAAGATCTTAAGTGATAGCCGTATGTGGTAGTCGGGGAAAGAGACGACTAAGTCTTTTGAACGGTATGGTGACGGATAAAATGCATAAAATCCTGGAAGGAAATGATATCTGACAAAAAAGGGCTAAGGCTGGGGAAGTACATACACGCTGTAACGTATAGATGCTGGAAACCATTTAAATTGCACACTGCACTTGACAGTTAAGACTACCGATCATGATTGCAGCTAGCCTAAAACACGTTTTGGTAGTTGAAATACGTAAAATTTTTAAAAAGTTCTGAATTTAATTACTGGTGCTCGAGAGATAATAAGAATTAAAAAACTCCTAAATCTCTCATGTAAAGTCGAGTAGGACGATTCATTATGGCCTATTTAAGTGTTAGCGGCATAACACTTGAGCGAGATGGGCGTCAGAATATTGAAAGAAGGGCAGTGCGTGGAAAATACCAAAAAAAAGTCAGTTTGTCGAAAGCAATGAAAACAGTAGAATACACAATGTCACCCAGAGGTATTAATGATTGAAAATCTTGAGAATAAAAATTGAGTAGGCCAGGATAAGTATTTAGTGTCGAATCAATGGGGTATGCTCCTAAGAGTTGATTCTTAAGGGTTGGGCTTAATCCCAATAGAGAAATACACGAAAGAGGAGCAAATTGAGCGAGGTAAAGGTGTAGGTCAAAAAGGCCAAAGGTAAAAAAAGGGTAACTGTGGTCAAAGAAACTATAGAGATGCGGAATTATAGAGGTCATATTGGACGATGTTTCGGTCTATTAGGATTAAAAATAGGTCCTTTGAAGGAATAAACAGGTTAAATGAAATAAATACAAATAACAGATAAATGTCTTTACTTTTAGGGGAAAATTGAGAGTTTCAAACGCCACAAAGAATGCTGTTACATTCACAACTGAGAAGAATGACGCGTTTTTACGAATAAATAACTGTTAATAAATATGAAAAATATAATAACAGAGAATCTACGGTTACGATATTGCTAATAAAAAAGTATAAATATTAATTATAGGTGTAAAATCTATATTTATACACGCTTGATTTCTTGAATTTTTTTACAGTAAACAAAAGTCATTCTTCCTGAAATTATTGTTATAACTGACCCTATTTGATCTAGTGGAATCTATCAGTTAAACAATCGAAATTATGTCAGATCTACAATTTTCATCAAGTTGATGCATTACCTTTTAAATATGATTTATTTTATAGAATCCATTTCTCTATTATTGACAATGCATCGAGAAATGAAGATTTTCCCATCGAATAATGGCGATTGCTTTCCATTATTTTATCTTATTATTTGCCGAGTGATTAGATATACTATATACGTAACACGTGGTAAAGTGAAGATAGAGAAAGACCATTATGATTTGAGGGTTAGTTGACTCTGTTGGCAAAATGCTCAGACCGAAAATGACCTGTTGCATGTGGCCTTCCTGTGATGAGGGATAACGGGTTTAGCCTCTTAAATTATTGACCATGGCCATCGCGGATTGGTAATACCTCTGGAATTATTGACATTATGCATTGCGAATCAAGGTCATTGAGGTATGTTATTGGCGAAAACTCTTGATCAATCTATGCGAGAGGGAGGTGAATCGATTAAGCGTCCGACTAAAAAAAGTGTCCTCGCGAAACGACTGACGAGAGGAGTGTACATTTAATATGGCACTTTATTTATTTTCGTAATTCTCGTGTTAATTTATGTACAATCGTAATTCTGATGAATTTAAACGCAGTCATTTAATCCAATTCTTTTCGCATCGTTTACCTCATGAACTCTTCAAAGGGCAATTCTTAACATATACATGATGATTCTGTCCTTCCTCTTTTATATGAATTAGATAGATTAGCTTCACATTCTCGGGGATATTCCTTGATTACATAAGCGTTTAGTAAATGACAATTTTAGTTGAATTGATCATCGTATCTTCTGTCTTAAGGCCATGCCAAATGCATGCTATTGAATTCATAATTAAAATAATGCCATAGCGTTAACTTGGATATTTCTCATTCGAAATAAAAAAAAATTGTAATGGCTCGTAGAGTGATATATAAAATATTTTTGTGCATTCATATGAATCTTTATTGTTTTTTAAAGAAGGACAAAATATAATTGATTGAAAAATCACAATCTTAAAAATGGCAATTTTTGATGGTTTTCGGCGTAACTTAATGGAATCGATTCGTTGTGGAAATGAAAAAATAGTGACTTTCTGATTCCACAGAAAATGGATTACGATGCGACACGGAGTTCGACGTTCAACGTCATCTTCTGGTCCCTGAAGGGCGTAAAGATGACGTTGAACGTCGAAACCCCCGGGTAAGATCGTAATCAATTTTCTGTGAAATCAGAAAGCCACTATTTTGCCATTTCTATTGGCAATATTTGATTTGGCTAAACAACATATTTTCAATGCTTATAACCTAATAACGAACAAAGTATAACTGATTTAAAAATCATAATCTTTAAAATGACAAAAATTGATTTGGCTATACAAAATAATATTTTCAATGCCTACAGGGTCGGACCCAAAAGTGGTAGGACTGATTTTCTCTGGCGCGAACGGAGCGGTGGAGGGGGGTCTGCCTGGCAGGGTAAGGTGGAGGGGGCTCTTAGCAACAGACCGACACCAACCTCAGTCGCCTGCGGGCTGTCGTTGAGTGAGGACACCGTTTTTAGTGAAGCAAGTTTTTTGTCCGCGTCGAAAAACAAAATGAATCTGAAGTTAGAGCAACGTTATTCCGTGAAGTTTTGTGCGAAACTCGGGAAGACGGCAACTGAGACCCTCGATATGATCAAGCAGGCTTATGGGGACACTGCCTTAAGCCGTTCCACAGTATTTGAGTGGCACAAGTTGTTTAAAGAGGGTAGGGAGCTCATTGAAGACGACCATCGCTCCGGACGGCCGTCGACGACAAGAACCGATACGAATGTGGACAGAGTGAGGACACTGCTGAACACAGACAGACGCTTAACCATTGAAGAAATTGCAGACCAGTTGGGTCTGTCTGCATCCAACGTCCAACGCATTATTTCACAGGATTTGGCCATGCGCAAGGTGTGCGCCAAGATGGTGCCGAAAATTCTGCCATGGCGCGCTCGTCGTCAGACAGCTCCTGGCCAAATACGGCGTTGCCACGTTGCCGCACCCGCCCTATTCTCCCGATCTGGCACCACCGGACTTTTTCTTCTTCCCCCTGATGAAAAGACAGCTCAAGGGACGACGTTTTGAGTCGATAAAGGCCGTTCAAGAGGCTTCGACGAGGGTCATCAACGGCATCCCCAAAGAAAATTTCCTGGGGGTGTACGGGGAATGGGAGCAACGCTATAATAAGTGTGTAGCAGCTCAAGGAGCATACTTTGAAGATAATTAAGTCGATGTAAGCATATCGTCAATAAAATTCTTGTAAAAAAATCAGTCCTACCACTTTTGGGTGTGACCCTGTATTAAATTATTTCCACCTAACTTAGACTAACATCCAAGTTCAGTAATTTGTAGTCTGATATTTATGTCTAAAAAATAGATTTAATAAATTTAAACTATGTCAAAAGGCATGATTATGTAGTATTTTATTATATCCAGAGATATTCACAGAAAATAAGTGAGCTATTAAATACAAATCTCTAAGTTCTAAATTCCCTCCACGTTACCCAATCGCAAAGAAGAAAAAGGGCATCGATGTGTAAGGGCAAATCTCAAGAACCTTTCAAAGATGGGTTACATCTAGGGATGCAAGGGTACTTGGAAAATATTAAAAAACTTTCCAGTAGAGCATAGTAATTTTAAAAATTCACACTAGCTAGTGCTACCAGATTCCTATACACGTTTACGGCTAAAATAGACTATGTTTTTATCCCTTGCATAACTGAACAAACTTCAACACCACCCCCGGTCTATTAATAGTTTACCTTTTATATTCTGTGTCCCGACACTTAAAAAATCGGACGGACCCTAAAAGCATTTTACTCAAATATTAAAAAATAAAAAATTTACATTCGACCACCATGCAGAACGACTCTCCATTCCTTTCAATGCTTCCCGAAAATTGGCGCGTAATTTTTAATTAACTAAAATCCTATTTCAGCCTGCGGCCTCATTCTTCCGCTTCGCTCACCCTGCATCCGGATAATGTGTAAGTAAATGATAAAACCTCTGCGCAAATTCTTTTTCCGTACAAATTTCATAGGTCACTTGCGCCTAGAAAAGTGTAATATACCGCCTCTCTTGTAATTGCTACCCCTGTTTATATCTATGAATTTTCCACCACACTTTCGATCCGCAATAGGCATAACTCCTCGAAATCTCCTAATTTCCTCCAGCATTTCCTCCTTCCTATAGATATTGACAGCTTCCTAAACTTAATCCTTCGATAAATTCACTTTAATACTAAAAAAGTTCTCCCTTTCAGGCATCATTTACATATAACTTGAGAAGGTTCAAAAATAAAATCATTCGTCATTTTTTTATCGTGTCATTTTTCTTGATTCGACGAAGGAGGCATGCGGACGCCGAGGCATAACAGATTTCCAAGTTACTTTTTTAATTTATGTATCTGCTTTAAGAGTGTTAATATACGCATATTTCCTCCATCACTTCATTCCGTACAAGTGCTTATCATCCTCCAACCCCTTCCTCGTCCAACGAACGGTCTCCTATCCATCGCAGTCTCACTATATTCAACATTCCATAGCCAATCGAAATTCTCTCTATCCGCCTTTCCTGTCTCGGTTCCATTTCTGAGAGTAATAGCCTCTCCTCTCTCAACATGCCATTTCTCATGTTTTCTTTTCTGTGATTTTCATTTTCCGTCCTTTCCAACTCCCACAATACAAAATACTCCAATCTACGCATATTATCATGCTTCAACGACAATTTTTCCACAGCCTACAGAATCATAGAGCCTACACTTCATATCCATAGGTTTTAATAAGTACTTCCCGAACATCCTTACCCAATGTCCTTCTCATTTATTCTTTCCTCCTAGAGAAATTTCTTTTGCCCAATGCAATTCTTCTTCTTATATTCGTACTACTTCGACCTTCTTGGTGCGAAGCACTTTCGCAATAGGTAATCTGCTCCATCTACTCTAGATTTTGGCCTGTTGCATACATTTTAAAGATCACCTTAGCTTTCCTCTTCCAAGAAAACCTCGGAACATTTTTTTAGTTAACATTGAGTCTCATTCCATGCCTATTGCACTGACTTTGTAATTCGTTCAGTAGTGTATGAAACCCTTTGACTGCCTGTCTAAGTAGAAGCAAGATCAAAATTGCATATACACGTCAGCACCGTATATATCCAACAAACATAGTTTGTATAGCACCAGTGAATGCTCATGTGCAGGCAGATTCGCATTCTCTGGCGTATGTGGAAGAGGCAAACTTATTCCCCACTCACGTCTAAGCATCTGCGTCGAAGTGGTTCACTGGAGGAGGAATGCGAGAATGAGACATGGCGAACGACACGGCCGGGTAGGTGGCCGCGCTAAGAGGCGGAAAGTGTTTAACTGGGAATGAGAGGCAGGGTATTAAGGGGAAAAGGGTTTGGGGGGCGGCAAGAAGGGAGCGGGGGTTGGATCCCTGGCCATATTTTTGCCCCTCGAAACGGCCTCGCCCTACCCTCTTAGCGAGAGGGCTTCGACCGCGGAGAATGGGCGAGATGGGGGGGATATGGAAGGGGAGGGGGTAAGATGTGGAAGACGGCGCTGTAGATGGGGTGTTGAGCCGACAGGGGTCGCTGTTAATTGGAAACCATGGTCCGCCCATGGACCTAAGGGAAGCACACAGACACGCCCTCATACTAACGGCCGAACTTTCTACAAGAAGGTCGGAATGCATTTTAGGAACCCTTATACGCCTTTCGAATTCGGAATTCCTCCATTATACTCAATGCAAGACTAAGCGGACGGAGTGGTTTAAAATTTATTAGAAAGAAAACACAAAAATGCTGAGCCCTTTTTCCACTGAATTGCATTACAGGGAAAAATTCAGGGGTTATGCAGGAAATCGTTAAGGACTGGAAGACATAAGCGAGCACCTATGTATTAGATTACATAATTATATATTTTTGGATTTATTTATTAATGAATTCATAACATGACTCAGTAATATAAAACTATGGTATTCTAACTATTCAAATAATAAAAAAAACTATTCGACAGATACTAAAAAGCTGCTCTAATTATTTAAGATACTACTTTCTGCATCTCCAAAAATCCAGCTCATGCGTTACGTTTTAATTGGTTTTATAATACCACTATTTTTTTAAATTCCTTCTCCGATTATGTAATTCGTTAGATCTTACTGTCTGACTGCTTTATTGCATATTTAAAACTCATAAGAAGTGGCTCCGATTCATGGGGATTCTTATATATCGTCAAACGTATTTCAGAATATTTGGCTTCGTGTTTAATTATTCATATATTCTGCGTTGGCTATGAAATAATAATATCCTTGCAGTATATGAATCAAATTGCTAGGGTGATAGTAATAAGGATTACTCACAAGAAAAGTACGGGAAATTAGGAAAAATTGTGTGACTGAGAAAAGTAAAGGAATGAATTTCAAATATTTCTTCGGATGATAACATTAATAAATATATACAGCACGTTAGAGTAACATATAATAACAGCGATAAGGTAGAAAACGTGGTCACATACGATATTGTTAACTCCTCAGGTGATAATGATGTACATGCAGTCCAAGTCAAGTAAAATACACACAGTTTTACTTTTTTCAAATGCGTACTTTTTATTTTTGTCCTTTTAGGAGGGCTATGTCGTAATATTTTGCAGTCATCGCTGGGTTTCAAAGTTCAAATGTCGCCATATGGATTGTGGCCATCCAATGTTTGTTGCAATGGGAAGGTGAAGTTAATGGAAGTGAGTTTTCGGAGGGATGAAAGGAGGAGATTTCGGAGCGCGGGGGCCATCATGAGGCTTAAAGTTTGATGTAACGGCGGCGATGAAAGCTCCTCGAATGGCATTGGACATTTGGGATCATGTGGGATCAACGGCTGCGGCAGAACATTTGAATATTTATCGAAGAAACTCGTGGTGATGACAATACTCCTGCCTCAGTAACCGGCTACCAGAGACCAGTAAATGCGTGAAATGATATTTTCAACAATGATTATTGTTAGTCGACCGTTTGGCAGGACCTTGTAATTGGAACCGTCCTGGAGCCGTTGAACACATCCGCACTCCACAAAGCATATCTTGCCAAAAGCACTCCCAATCCTCCTCAGATCTACAAAACTTTCCATCTCCTTTTCAGAAAATAAAAGAAAAAGCCCGCCCACATTTGCCCCATGTCCGCCTTCCTCTGCGCGTGTCATGACCAAATATGACCTAGTCCAAGAGAGGTCGTGAGTGATGGTCACGTGTAAGTATTTAATCGAACCTAAACATTCCATTTCGGTGTTCCCAATGCATTGGGCGTTTGGGAGGGAACTGCTCTTTTTCCAAAAATTGAGTTGAGGGAAACAAGGTTTCAAGGGCATTATTCGCCCTAGTGAGTTTATGTTTTAGTCAGGAAACTTTGCATGGGAGACAAACTATTCATATGAATCCCTCAAAGGACTAGACCCAAAATGGGTAAACTCAACGAGATCGTCCTGCTGATATTTCACTTGACAATTTCGGTTAAAGTATTTCAGGAGAAACATTCATTATGAGTTTGATATTGCCTAGACCTCGCCAATATAAAATTTGTGCCTTCAGGCACCCTCGCTTTTGAAACACCACGATGTGTTTCCGAGGAAATGACACAAAAACTCCTGTTTTGCTGTGAAGCCGATCACTTCATGTCTCCCGGAGGTTATTCTACGGTCTCCTCCGTGGATAGAGTGCGGCGTAGTCCTCTCATCAAATGACACTACACTACATTTTATTTATATTTTAATTTTTAGTACCTTTCAATTCACCAATAGGTGTGTAGCATGGGGTGAATACATCTACATCTACACAATACGCCGCAAGCCGTCGTAAGAACAAGGGTTGGTAGGTCGCCAGGCTTTCTACATGTATTTCCTTTATTTCCTCACGCACATGGCACCCCGTAGACACCCCGAAAACAAACGTGAATTAATTTTGAAATGATTATTTACCTCGGTCTAACAATGTTATTATGATCCCCTATCGCTTGTAGAAAAAATAACCTCTCAAATCTAAAAAATTAATTTATCTTTTACTTAAGTGCATTGGATAACTTACTCAAACTTGCTTTGCAAGGCGATGTTTTTTTCTGTTCTATTTAATTTCTTACTACCACAATGATACTAACCAGAAAGGTACATTTCGTTCCCACAAAGTGCTATATAACCTGCGGGCTCCTAAGTATACAGATATACCCTTCAATTTGATTGTACGCATTTTAGTGGCAAGCTTCCTATCGATTACGACTATTTTGATAAAATTATTATATTTAAAAAATTAACACGAGGGAGATCGTAATGATTTGTAAACAAAGACACTAAAATCCACAGTGAAATACCAAGCAAACAATAAAGACAATCTTTCTATGGGAAATAATTTCAATCGCGTGAATCCTTGCAAATATTTGTTTTGAATTGGAATGCCTATTATATTTTACGGATTGCTACATATTAGGAATATAGAATTGAGTGACTACATTATTTGAAAATATCCCAATTTAATCAATTAAATTTTCATACCATGCTACTGGAATTAAATGGAAAAAATTTCTCACATATTGGAGTGATTTTTGCTCTTATTAACGCAGGGTCCTAAAAAACGCTTATTTGGAATGAAATGAAATGGATTTTTTATTAAAAGGATTTTTATGTTTAACAGCGATGCGAAAACCGCAACATGATTTTCCATTAACCCGAAAATAATGTGCTCCAGTTTATTCACCATCGAAATTCAACCTTATAATTAAATAACAGGATAACATATATGCATTACAAGTATGCTTTGCTGATATTTCCTTTGCCACGATCTAGAGGACGAGTAAAACTAGGGTTTATTCAACTATTGCTAATTAATTGTCGCTTACTTCAGCGTTAATAATTTTCCTTATGGTCTTGGACAGAAATCTTGCTAAAAGTCTTCCTTAAATCATCCGAAAAAATCTCCTTTTATTCATTTTCATTACATTCATATTAACTTCAGTCATTTTCATTTCATGCCTCAGATTTGATGAGAAGGTGAATGGAATATTTATTTGCGGACGAGTGAAATGAAGTCTTATAATGGCTCACCGGGATGATGAAGTTGATTTTATGCCTCATAAAATGCTGGCGGTAGATTCTAAACAGGTGATGACGTGATTTCGCTGTGATGAGAAAAAGAAATTCCATAGTGATGATTTTCGAGAGCAAGGATGACGCAGAAACCATTAATGGACCGCAGATTCCGCCAAAACTGCCGGTAAGTTGAGAGTTTCACCCATAAAATATCCTATTTCTTGTTACCATAGAAACTCGGATATGAACATAAAACTCTGTCAGGGATTGAGAAAAGATAAGTAATTTTCCGATTCAATTTTTCTCTCTATCATGGAATAAATCGTATAAATTTTGACCTATGAAAAATAATTGACAACCCAAAGGATGTTTAATATATTGTGGTTAGTGATGATATCTGTGATACATTAATGGATAAAATAGTCTGGCGGCCTTATACATGCGGGAATGGTTTCGCAAGTAGTCTATCCACAGTGAATAAAGGTCAGAAAAATTTCGTTTCACTAGTTTTTCTGCTGAATTATAATTGTGAAGGAATAACCATAGGAATGCTTGGTTTTGAATATGAATCTTTAAATAAAACTAAACGATTAATGATACACAACCATTTTCCCGCAGGCTAGAATATTTTTTACGGGATTAATATCCCTAGTGCGTGGTAGTCGCGTAAGTCGTGAGTAGTGTTTACTTCTACGGATGAATGGTCTCAGCATTATGATGCAAGTGATACTACTGAACGCAGGCGCCTGCGTGAATTCATATGCGCCGCCAACTCAGAGGCCACATAAAGCTGAGAAAAGGGAACTGCTGATGCGCGGTTCATACTGTAATGGGGTTTTTAAGAAGGCGCTCAAATATTTATCATAAATTATAGTTCATTTTTATTTCACGTAAATAATATTATATCCATCGAAGTTTTAATATGACTAGCAAATAAGAAAACTAAACACTACAATAATAAACAACGACTATGCTATAAAACGCTGGTGCGACTCTTGGTAATTAGAATTTAACTTAAAAAAGTGCATAGTCATAAATTTTTGTAAGAAGAAAACAATTCCCTTCCGAACATCTACTGCATTGGGAACACCAAAACGGAATGTGTTGACTATTAAATACCTAGGTATTAGATGTTGTGACGAAATACCGTACATACAATGTCACAGGCATTCGTAGTCGTGCGCGACGCGCCACAGTCCACGAGGTTAAAGCCAACTTTAAACACTTACGGTGTTTATACTTTGACAAATTCCAAAGAAACTGCGGGAGATGCCGCTACAGTAACTTTTAACGGAGTCATCCGCTAATGTGCATTTCAATGCAACAATTTCAGAGTTTAAAAATCATTCGCCTTGACTGGGAATCGAACCCAGATCCCTCAATATCCGGTCGAGTGCTTTAGCCACTTAAGCTACCGAGGCGTCCTCTTAAACTCTGAAATTTTGGGGCTTTTAAAGGAACAAGATGTTGTGACGAAATACCGTACATACAATGTCACAGGCATTCGTAGTCGTGCGCGACGCGCCACAGTCCACGAGGTTAAATACCTAGGTATTACCCTCACTCACGATCTCTTCTGGGTAAAATACATGCAAGGAATATGTGGACAAGCTAACAAAAAGTTAGGATATATTAGAAGAATACTGAGTAGATGTGATGCAGAGGTGAACGAGAAATGGTTTCTTTTTCTAGTTAGGCCTCATTTAGAATATGCTGCCTGAAATTGGATTAATTACCGAATTGGATCGCGTGCAGCGTCGAAGACCTACATTTATAAAACTTTGTTATCAACGCAACAATATCAGAGTGTAAAAATCATTCACCTAGACCGGGATCCGGGTTCGAATCCCGGTCAAGGTGAATGATTTTTACACTCCGATATTGTTGCATCGAAATCCACATTAGCGGATGACTCCGCTAAAAGTTACGGCATCTCCCGCAGTTTCTTTGGACTTTGTTATGATAAACTTAGTAGCGTATTCAAAATATTAGAGTAGCTGAGCCCAGAATCTCTCAAGGAGTGAAGGTTAAATTACATATTGAAGTTATTGCGTCAGTTGGGAGGATATCTCTTTAGCAGTGATGTTGAAAATGTATCATTACCCCATGGTAACAAGATAGGAAAATCATGTCAGTAAAATTAGAGAGATTAAGTGTAGAACATATATATATATATATATATATATATATATATATATATATATTTATTTATTTATTTATTTATAGTTTCATATTCATTCAAGTGTAGAACAGATAGATTAAATATGCCATTTTTCCACGATGGGTAAGGGTTCAGAAGAACTTCGTTCGACCTCGGTAAGGATAAAAATATTCAGGTCAAAAGTAGTCTGGTGTATATTCAACCCCTACCACGCACCCTAGTGTTGGCCTGCGGGGAGCTAAATTATGTAAACACCAATGTTTGTTTGATAGATGATGGAGGGGTTCACTTCGTTCTTTAGCTATATATACAGACACGGAGTAAAAGGTACCCCCGGAGTAAAGGTTTTCTTTCACTTTGTCTGCCACGTTTGCGGTTTCCTGGAAAGACACGTTGCCCAAAAATTCGCAAAGACTGGTTAAAATAATGAATGTGTCCGAGAGCATCCCCCGTCACAGTTCTCCAGACAGCAGCTCAGCACTCTGCCTCCAAGCCACCGATGGCCACCACAATGGTCGATGCATACAATAGGGGTGGAGCAATATGACGGCGGGTGCAGCATCCCGCCAATGTCCGGAGGACCTGAGCACAAATCTTGGGTGACACCACAGGACAACCACAGCTAAAATTGCAAAAGATTCTAATTTCTATTCACCAGGAATCCGTGGGAAATAAACTGGTATGGCAAGTTAGGAAAATCCCTCACCCCCATTTTCTCCATTTTATAATGTATGGATGTTAAAGGTATGAATGCCTACTTCACGTCAGTTACCATTCAGTCGCGCATATAGAACACATTGCAGAAAAATGTCATTTTGGACTAAAATAGAGCAGAGAGAAAATAGTTTTGTTTCGTTCAGAATTACGGTAATCGTATAGAAAATGTTACAATATCCTGGATTGAAGGACGTTGGGAGAACGAAGATCATATGCACAATTTAAAATTTTAGCAAAGTTCAAATTATTTGACTTTAACGCTGACACGTGAAATTATCCTAGCATCGCATTTAATTAGTAGAAGGGACAATAATGTGGAGTTCAGGCCGATTCCATGTGTTCAATAAGCTGCGGAATCATTATTCTCTGGCAAAAATGGTGGCAACAAAGGTAAAGAAATTAACTTGCGAACAATTGAAATTCCCGATTTCGACTATCGCTAATCAGCAATTATTCTATAACCTAACATCCTCTGTCAAATATCCTCGCAGTAGGTTGCAGCGTGTGATGTAACTATAGATACATGAAATCCGAAGTGAGTTCTACCATCCTCCACGAACACCGAGTTTATTACTGTGACATTTATACAAAAAAATAGTATCTAACTCTTATTTGACCGGAGAGACATTATTAGCATAAAATCCGATGCGTTGCGAGCGTACTGGCACGCTGAAAGGAGAAAAGTCTTCCCCTGGAGTCACGTAGCTTCGATCACTTTGAAGGTCCACATTCCCGAACCTTTTCCGACCCAGATTCCTATACGGACTCTAATCCAAGCAGGGTATCGTGCTCTTTGAAGGAGTGGATTGTGCATCGCGATAATGCCAAGGCTTCAGAAGCAAGGGCTCGGTTGTGCAAAACGTATACCTCCAGGATGTTATCTGATCTACTTCAACGTTCCACCTTTAACCATTCAGGCCCTAGGCCTCCTCAAATCCGATGAGGGACTTAGGAAATCCAAAATTATTCCAATATCCGGAAACTTTGGCAATAAGACGCAGCGGTCCTCAGTTTTCCTTCCATCATTGGACCATTTTTCGAAAGGAATGTACGATACATATCCCCCAAGGGAAATATGGACGCTTTTATCAAACATGAGGCGTATTTCGCAGTGATTGCGAAATTCCTAGTATTGAAAGGTGAGCCAAATATAGTCTCAATTCTCTATTATTCTAGGTACGGGGGTGACTAGCTTCAGGATTGCCGTTTTAAATTATGTTAAATAACTTATTAGTATTTTAAGATTTCAAGGGACAACTATTATTTCATTTCGTTATATGACGTTTCAACAATTTGCACATTTATTCTTTTAGGAAAAATACATTTATAAGAAAGAATATTGTAAAATTTGTTAATTTCACGAGTGAGAACGACTATGTTTTAAACCAGAATGATGTATGTCTAATAGGTATGGCCGTTGATGAATCTGGTCTTTGAGTTGAGAGAATGAAGGAGCACTGGTGGCCTGTGACATGTGGGTGCGGCGAGGAATAAAAAATATAAGCGTCGCGCAATATTTAAAATGGTTGCAAAGACAGGAATTTTCTGAGGGTGAAAATTGGTTGGAGATTGAAAGACATTGATGTGTTGAAGACCGAGATATAAGAGAGAAGGCTAGGTAAGCGGGTAAGAGGAAAGAAGAGAATAGACAATTAGACATAAAAGTAGGAAAGTTAGAAAATACGAATGCCCTTTGAAGGAAAACATATTGCGGAAAATACGTAGAAGTAGTAGCCGCGACTCAAGGAAGATAGTAATAAATGTGAAATGCCTCCGTGAGGAATTATGGTCATCCTTATATGAAGCAACCAATTATTAATTCGTCTATGAGTAAAAATTAAATTTTGAAATTGAGCACGCGCGGTCATTTGTATTAATATATATCAGGATGAATAATTATAGCTGCTTTTAGTAAGCGAACAAAGGGGTTAAATTATCAAGGTGAGATACAACATGTTCCAAACACATAACAAATAACGCACTCGCAGATAATATTCTTTTCCCTGAACTATTTATACAAAGGTTTTAACGAAAAATTATTAATGCATTTATTATTATGCATGATAATAAGGTACTTTGCAATGGTCATTCAAAATGATATTTTTATAATTATAATAATCTTATATTCAAAGATGGGAAAATGTATGTTGGAAGCAAGCTTTCAATGAATGTGAAATGGGAGCTCTTTCGAAGGAGAATGTGAAATATCGTGACTGTATATCCCACGGAGAGTAGGAAAAGAAAAGTGAGCCGAGAAAACGAAAAAAAGTAGAATAAGTCATTCGAAGTACTGTGTGGCAAAGAGCCAAATCGATGAGCACAGAATATAGAAAGACCTGTGGAAATGCCAATAGAGAAAGAAACACCGTTAACGGCATACAAAAGAGAAGAGAAAAATGAGCGCCGTGAGGGTTGAAACATGAGTGAGGAAGCGGAAAGTAGCTGAAAGAAGATCGGAGAGGTAAGTTGGAGGAAATAGTAAGCTCGAATGAAGGTTGCTCCTACGTGCAAACTGTCGAATTAAGGAAATGCGATTTGAAAGTTATTAACAAAATGTCGCGTCATGAGATGAAGGGGAGCGAATGAGAATATAGTATTAAAAGGAATATGGTGAGCTCACGCGGAAATGCTCACCGTTGAGAAGATACGGCCGTTATCGCCGTTGTGAGAACAATAGTGTTTAACATTCTCTGAACTACACGAGGAAGCAATCGACGACCTCTTTACGCTTTACAACTCGCGAGCTATGTAGAGTGAAAAACAGACTACACTCACGAGATGCATGAATACATATCTTCACGGATGACTTCCGTCAGAAGAGAAAGGCAAAGACAGAATAAGAATATACGGAAAAATATGTATATAAAATAACAGACTGATTCTTTGATAAAAAAGGCTTTTACGCATTTTCTGTTGAGCTTTCAGATTATATAAATGCCAACGGCAAATGAAAGCAATGAGATTTTTTCACCGGGAGTGAATTGTTCCAAAATGCATTTGCCTCAAGCGAGCTTCAAATTTTAGAACAAGGAATAAAAGGTAAACTACTAAAACCAGCATGAAATACCTCAAGCTACATGCGGCATACCATAAGAAAAATATATCAGACTTTATTTCTTACTAAAAGCAGTTAATTTTATTTTTTCAATCGCATTCATCTTAGCAAATTTATAATTTTATTGGTAATAAGGTAGAATATAAAGGAAAAATATAGTGGAGAGGCTGAACGGAAGAACCGATTTCAGATAGCTACCAAACTAACCGGGAGCATTGTATTCAAGGAAGCTAGATTTTTAGATCCTTATTTTTTTAATGTTTGCCCTGATTCCTTCAATAGGTTTTGAAGTGGCTCATATTAATATATTAAGAGGAGATTGGAATGTCACATTTTGTTATATTATGAACGGCGGAAAATGAAATGAGCACTAAAATAAAAAAATAGCTTGGAATAACTAATTACCCTTGCTATTAATAATTTTAGGGACTAGTTTATTCACACTAATAGTAGCAATATGGCCGCTAGCAAGTGAAAATGCACTGATTTCCTTCATCAGCAGTTAACCTTATAATGAGGTCATAAACGTGTAATAATGGAACTACGTAATAGTTAGTCATTGTTTGAACTATGAATTGCATGCCTTAACTCCAGTATTGACTACATAAATTTTTGGGATGAAATCAGTTATCCGTGATGATAGGCTAGGAAGTGCATTATTTGAAGCTAGAAATGAGGTAATTACCCGTATGAATATTATTAGACGTTTATCTAGCGTGTTAAAATGCTATATCAGAGTAAATTAGCATTTAAAGCTAACACCAAAATAGAATTTATTTAGGGCAACAAGATCTTGATGGAGGAACTAATACGGAAGACATAATAATATGATGAGGAAAATACTCAGAAATTCCTTTTTTTCTTGTATGGAGAAACTTAGAAATGTTTTTTAATATAGAACGGCATTGAAATTATTCACAGTGAAAAACAATACTGCCATCTTTGACAAAACACTGGGGAAACGGTTTAACAAAAATTCAATTTTCAAAAATAGAAAGACAGACCCATCCCTCACAAAACATAACTAGCTGAGCTTTTTTCGTGAAATTTCATGTTCTAGCTGTTTGTGCCACTCTTTAGCATTATTCATCTTAATTAAAACCCTTAAAGTGTCTTTACTTAGTGTTTCTCCGTTTATGCATAATACGTACAGCATGCACCTATCCAAACAATAGGGTATAACATTGGTTGGCTTCGAAAAAAACTGCGGCTGCCTTCAGCACCACAGAGGCCAAGAGTCAACCTGCAGTGGCTCAATGCATCGGTTTTCTCTGATGCTACCACAGGGAACGACGATATCCCCTGCGTGGTCTTTAGGACGACCAACGCTTCAGAAGGGCAAGGATTAAACCACGGGCGTCTGCAATGGAGTGCGGGCGAGAAAGGTGGTATTTGGGGGATGGAGGGGGGCGACCCTTTGGCCCGATATCGGCAGTGCAGTTGCACCCTCCCGGGAGACGCACGTCGTCGTAAGGGTGAGTGGTTTGCTTGGTTTGAGGTCGCGATATCCCTGGGCTTCCCCGCCCACACGAGACGCCACGGGGTGGTTACCACACAGCAGAGGTCCTAGCTGTGCTTGCTGCTCGAGGGAATCGGAGCCCTGGAAACGGAGCAAACACCGAGGCCGAGATGTGATTGGGTGAGTTGGAATTCGACGGAGGGAAGAGAATGGGGGGAAGGGAGTTCTACCTCCCACTCCACTCTGGTGACCTCGCTCGGGAAGGTCAGTCATAACAAACGGCGGTAGGAGGTGACCACAAAAAAAAGGAAATCCATTCAACATTCTGTGTTTTGGATAATTTTATTGTTTATAAGCGTGTATGTGCATTTGAATATACACGCACGCATGCGCGAGCGCGACCATTTACTCGTTTATTTTCCTTTCTACCATTTAACCTTTTCAGTCCCTCCCATTTTACCTTTCCCATCCTTCTTCACACTCACATTTAAACAGCCTTCATTTACATCCATCATCTTTCTTAAAATTCCATATTTCCGCGCCCAACAAAACATATAAATGTCTTGACGGAACTTTTGTTAACATACTTACTCATCGCGTCCCTATCATCAATATCCTCTTCCTTGTTAAAGCTCTAACTTAATATTTCGTCATATATCCTCTTTGAACAATTCGGTCAAGAAACTTCGGAGATGGACAACCTGTTTCATCTTATCTAGATGCTGAACTTCAATTTTAACATTGAAATAAAATTAAATTAATGACTTGGTAATTCCACGACGTTGAACGTCATCGCCAGGTGATCTTGACTGATCGTCATTACCATCGGATGATGACATTCAGTCAATTCAATAATTTCAAGCCAATATGTTATGTAAATTCTATAAAGTTACGCCGGAGACAACAAACTTATGTTAATATTCAGTTTATCCATTCTCTTTCTGAAAAAAATGTATAGCCTTCGTTTAATTTAAAATAATTCTCATCTCGATCTTATCGCACTGACTCTTCAATACGTTCAGCAATGCTTGCAACCATTTGGCTGATTGACAAACTGAAGATTGATCATCCACAAACCTAAGAGATTTTCTAAATTTCCCACCGATTTGCGTTTCTATGTCCAGTTCTTCCATTGTCTTTTCAACTATTTCCTCATTTTATTCGTTGAGCAGTACATGTGATAATGGACACCCCTGTTAAACTCCCCTTCCTAACTTTGCCTATCAAGACTTTCCCAATTCGCACCAACGCAGTCTTGGACATGTACAGGTTGCGGATAAATTTCCGAATCCCCCAATCTACTCCTATTATCTGCAAAAGATTAATTAAATCCACTCAATTTACTCTATTGAAAGACTTATGGACTCAAAGAAAGAAACAATTAAAACCTGATTTTATTCCCTGTTCCTCTCTATGAGGGACCATACTGCTATGGCATCGCTGGTACCTCCCCTTTCTCTGAACCCAAACTGATCATATCCCAAGTAGCTGTTTGCCTTCCCCTTGCAATCCTCATTGATGGCCCCGAGAACCACCAGAGCTGCTTGCAACTTCAAACTTGATTTATAACCTTCATATGGCTGCATTCCGTATTTTTGGAAGGGAACTCATCTGACGAAAGCTTTCGCATAAACTCCCCCATGAATGCTATGAAGGAGCCAATAAAAACTCTTACTTCCAGGTTATGCTCAAACCTTAATTACGTTGGCAAAAAATTATCTACAGTCACGGCCTTATTTTTTTAATTCCCTTAATACCCTTTCAATGCCGCCATCAACGATGGATTACCCTATTCTCATCTACATCATACAATCTTTCTATACTAAATTTGTAGGTCTAATATTAATACCGTTGAAATGATCTAAACATGTTTCAATCCCTGTTGAATGTTTCTTGGTTTCATTAATAATTTTTGTGACTTATCTTTGTTGCTTTTTACGAATTCTCTCTTTTTACTTCCTGAGAGAGCTTTCACTTTCCTGTAGAGTGAACCCATTTTAATTTTCCTTTGTTAAGTTTCCATTTTCTCGGACAGCGTCTCCCTCCACGCTTCTTTTGATAAACTAGTTAACCGCCTCAGTTTAATATTCAAATCTTGGTACTTTCTTCTACCCACTCCTACTTTTACATTCTTCGTTTCCTTTTATCCCCTATTTTTCGAACCATCAGGTCTTTAATCCATGGGTATCTTGGCATTTCCCTATAGTTGCATCTACGGCTATCGCTATCCCTTTTTTATATGCTCCATTACCCAGTTCCGTATCTTTACTGATGTTTTCTTAAACCGGCAGATACTCCTTCCTTCTCGTTCTGGTTAATTTTTCAAATTAAATTTCTTTAAACATCTTCCCTGTTTGATTTTTTTAAATTGGACGTTGTACGCCATCAGTACTAAATTGTATTCCAATTGTTTCAACGTGTGGTTTATATGTGAATTCTAGACCATAGTACAGTCTAACTGATATTTTCTAAACTCTTTGGTTGTTACCATGAACCTGTAATTTCTACACTTGATGAGGTTTTTAAATCAAACTTTCGTGAAATGGGAGAGTTTCAACTGTATTATTCTCTTCGTTTACAACGCTAGGTCACTCTTGGCGGTGGGGTCTCAAACACGAGTAGCGCTGTCTATTGGACGAAACGCAACCCTCGCTTTACTCTCAAATGCATATATTTGCTCACTATCCCGTGATAACTGATCAAATTTAAAATAGAATTTAATCAAGCCATGCCGAGGCCATTCTGGCGGTCACCAATCGCCCCACGCGCCGAGCCTGTCAATGCCATCGCCCTGGCAACCACGAGTCACCCTAGCCTGACGCTGTCGCGGGCACGTATCCTTCCCCACGCCCCGGGGCGCAGTTGCCAGGGGTCCCACAAATAGCCACCCCATCCGCGCTGCCCACTGACGGGACCCAGCGCTTTAGATCCCTGCTCCCTCTCCCTTCCAGCCCTTTCGCGTGACTTGATCTTGGAGGCTTCCTCCGGAATCAGGCTGGAGGTTTGATGTCGGATTAGGAGGTTGGATAACTTGCGTTTGACAGCGGTGACCACGCAACGTGTTGTATACGGTAACCTTCAATATATATTTATATTATACTCAGCAACCACTGGGGTGCGAGTAAGGGGGTGATTCCACGCCAAGCTTGCAACATCTACGTGAAGTGTTACTTTAATGTTAGTTATCTATAGTTATGTAAAATGAAAATAATGTTATCAATTAGCTACATGGAAAACGATTTCTTGTTGTAAAATGCTCCTCCCACCATCGAGGCACCTTCCAATTAAAGGAATAACTATGAAACAGGGTTGGATGACACTGATGAAAGCGCGATGGACTACTTAGTATTCACACTTTTTCATCCGGTGCAGACATTTGCAGATTTTGATGGTCCCTTATTATTTGCGGGAAAATAATATTCTGAATCATACTAAATAATGATTCAGAGGGAAGCGAGAACTAAATGTGTTTAGCGTATCTCATTAGTATACGCCTTTAATTTCCTAAGTATTACTAACATTAGATTAGGGAGATCAACTGATGAATCAAAAGGTTTTTACTGTCCATTTACCTACAGAATATTTTTATTAGTACAACGGCCTGCGACGGCATTATCATTTCACCTAACTTTCAAATTATTATTTTACTCACTACTATCTCGTCTAGTATTCGAAAATATATCTTAATCAAATTCCACAAGTATTTTAAAATATTATTTCCGTTATTTAAATCAGTTAACTTTGTTATTGATAGCTTAAAATTGAAAAACTTCAAATTCTAATAAGCAAGCCTAGGTATGAAGTTAGCCACTGCAACAGACCGTGGCAAAGGCTTGCAGGGTTTCATGCAGATTCAGATTTGCGTTTCTCCTTTCTTCTTGTTACGTAAGCTTTGGATCTCCTGTCAGCTATCGAGCGGAAAATAGCCAAGATATTCTTAATGATACGAATGCTGTTGCTACAATATAAGTAATCTACTAAATAAGGGGAGTTTGCGAATGTTCCCGAAACAGGATTACCCAATGAGGAAAGGGATATAGCATATACTAAGAAATGTCAAATGTGCCATTCATAAAATGAGAATGGAGAATTTCTCGGTAAAGGTGTAGTCGTTTATGGAGGGTAAATGTGGAATTGTAATGCTGGTTTCCTCCCATTCCTCACGATGGTATTTTTTAACCAGGTGAAGCCAGGAACATCACCCCTTATCCAGTACTGCACAAGGTCGTGGTCATCTGAAAAACCACATCACCGCAAAACCCAGTGCTTTTCGTCCTGCCTTCAAGAGCCTTTACTTTAAAGGGACCGCGCAGGAAAGAACGAACTCATAAATCACCTTACTCTCGTCGACATGCACGCTGTGTGGAACGGGGGCCACGAAACGGAGTGTTCGACTGGAGGAAAAAGTAATGCAGTCTTCGCGGAGTGTGGTCTCACCACGGGGGTGGGGGATCATCCGCCACCTTGAAGGACCCGCTTGGTCCCGCGGGGGGGGGGGGGGTGGAATGGGGAAAAGGAAGCGTGGAAGGGGGGGGGGCGGCAGCGGCGAGGGACTGGAGGTGACAAAGTCACCATAATACATTCGGCGATGGATTAAGATGGATCGGTCATTTGGAGGCACGAAATTGGCGCACTGATGAATACGATTCATCACCTGATGTTCGGTTTGCAAATTTGGGCGGACATATAATGTGGAACGAGGGTGATTGCGATACAGAAATGAAATTGGTCATTGAAAGTTACCCCGGCAACGCTGACGATGATAACAACGGAGAGACGTTCGTTTGCAACGAAGTGATCACTGTAATTTGTATGCACGTTAAGATATTTTTAACGCAACCAATTTAAATTTGATGAAATAATGAACTTCATTACTTTAAAATAATGAGTCAATCCATGAAAAAACCATTAGAGAAGAAAATCAGAGATATAAAATCCCTTCGAAAAATGGTTTTGAATGTGTTGTATTTTGAAGACGAGATGGGCAAGCGCAATGGCTAAGAAGATTTGTACGATAACAGTCAATAGTATCAAAATATTACCTTTCAGATTGCACCAATCTTCTTTCAGATCTATATACAATGCTATTCATCCCTAAAGCGCTCTGTTCAGTGATACTCTGTAAAACTATTTGATTCCCCATGCGAAGAAAGTAGTTTTTTTATACTACGTCCAATGCTCTGGCTTATATACAGGCACAAGGGAATGAAAAATTACGTCGTCAGTAATTTCCGCGAGAAAAAGCACGAATTTGTGTAACCTTTGGACAATGTGATTGATTTTGACTCGAAGAGGGTTGAAAATGTTATCATAGAAACGCGGCGAGGAAAATGTATCAACAATTGGAGGAAGATTATTGTAATATGATTTTCTATTCTGTGTAACTTTAATAACAAAATGACTACTCCGAATTTAAAGCATAGTTCTTCGTTAAAGCCCTTACAGTTTTTTTTGTTTCTTTATAATGTTGTCGCCCAACATAAATATATCACTGCTCTTTCAACGGTTGATTAGGCGTTATTCCTGTGCTCATATAATTATTGCTTCGCATCCATTTAAAACTTCGCATTTTCATCCCCCACTGTAGCTTCCCATTTTCAATAGGAGGAAGGGTATTTGCACTTCCAAGCACTAAAACCCTCTGATGTACTATAGTTTATGAAATTTTGAAACAAAGTTAATTATGCGGGTTATAGTTTTATATCTTTATTTTTAGGAGGCTCCGAAGGGTGAGTACGTAACTCAATTTCAATTCGTCACATAGATGGTTAAGATAAAGCATATGGGGTATTATTTGAAGGTCGAAAGGCAAAATAAACATTGTATGCCGTAAGCAATATTACATCTACAAGCAATATGCCATAAGCAGAGGCAAGGGCGTTTGGTGGGGGGTATTAGTACACCATCCCTAAAATAGAATAAAACCGCGTACAAAAAAAACAAATACATGACAATTCACACCCACATAGACGTATGTATTCATGCCAAACCCATTTTAACTTCCACATGGATATAAATATACTTGTCACAAACATATACAAGCACATACACCTAGAAAATACCCCAGATGTCTACGAAACCTTTAATATTGTCCTTTCTCGTTATTATGGTGTATTTACTATTTCTTTTACGACTTTGATTGCTCACAATCGTGATAATTGATTGTCCACAATAAGTACGTACAGTATATTCGTATCTATCTGTGTTGAAATCTCCCATATCTTATTTTTGCGGCCTAACCTAACAATACAGTGTGATGTCATTATGATTCCCTTTGAGTAATAGTTAAATTCGTTTGTTATTCACTTGCTAAAAGTCTCGCTTCTTCTCTTCGCATCTCAAGCAGCTCCCAACCTCATTCCTCTTCTAGACTTGTAAGTATTGTTATCATGACAATTTTTGACGAATCTGGCGGATTTTCTCTGAACTCTATCCAATAACTTATTGACTCTTTCTCCCAAGGATCCCAAATACTTGCGGCATATTCCAAATGAGGTGTAGTAGATAGAGCAAAATAACACTCTTTTTAACTTTCTCAATACATTGCCCCACCACCCGTTTCATGAAACTGGGTTAAATTAAGGTGATCCACATATTCTCCTGATATTTGCTCCTCATGAAAGGCGTGGCGTTAGGACCACCCCTAAATATTTAACTTGATCTGCCGTAGTAAGCACAAAACTCTCTATATCATATGATATGCTTTGCTCATCACTTATTTTGCTCCAAAATTTCAAAACTGCGATTCCGCTTATGCTGAGTACATAAACTCGTTGCACCGAACTGATAAGAAGTCTAAATCTCTAGAGATTAGGCTGCAATCTTCTGGGGTCCTTATCTCCCTCGATAACACCGTGCCGTCAGCAAATAATCTAAGGTTTCTACTGGTGTATGACCTTGAGCCATTAATGCATAATAAGGTTCGTAGCGTCCCTATTACAATTCTCTTGGTACCCCGCAGATTACATCTAACTCCGATGGGCACAACCCATCGATGACTACTTATTGATTGCAATCTGACAAGAAGTCTTCCATCAAATTTATTAATTTCTCATTGATACCACATGAATTAATTTTGTGCAAGTTAAATGTGCGGAGGTTTATCAAAGGTTTGCCTAAAATCCAAAAATACCAAATGGACTTGTGTGTTATTTTCTTTCAATCTAAGGATATAGTGAATAAAAGGGCCCCAAGACCTCTGGTTTCGCAATAAATGCTCTCCCTAAATCCGTGCTGGTTGTGACTAGTGTCTTCCTACTATAGAGAAATATCATAACTTTACTAAAAATAATTGTTTTAATAGTTTTAATGAAACCAATGTTAAATATATGTGCCCGTAATTGATGAGTTTATCTCTATCAAAGTAAGCTAGCCAGGGTAAACGCCACTGGGTACAGGCTTATAGGAGTCACACGTTACGATGGTTATTTGACAAGTTCAGTCGGTGGCTTTTGAGAAAAAAGGCCAAAAACACTGATTTAGATGGCTCTAAACTATGGGAAGATTTTGACGAGCGCAGGAAGAGCATTCGACGCCACGTCCGCCGCGGTCACTTTACTTGGCTGTCAGTCACCCCTTGCAGAGCTTGCATGCCGCACGGGAGGGCGGTTAATGAAGAAAACTGGCTGCATGCTTACATCTTGGATTAATAGATACACGCATCAAGAGATCCTCCTAATCACCCTTTCGTGAAGGACAGCAGTAAAAACTGTATTATCCAACACACATTTGATTAATAATTTATTTTTGAATTATTTATTTTGCATTTGTCCGAAAACAGCACTTCAGCCTTTACATCGGACATTAAACAAAAAATACCAATATAACTATTAGATACGCCCAAGCCCTAGGTGGAGGAAGAACCACCAAGGCGGTAATCGAATCCGCGACCTCTGGATTGGCAGGCGAGGAAGTTACCCCGCCACCACCGGGGTTTTGTGCTAGAATAGCATTCTGAACTTTTTTAAAGATAAGTATTTCGTCTCATCATTTGGGGTAGATGTTGAGGATTTGAAAAATCAAATTCAGGAAAAATTCGTGAAATGCGTGGAAAAATCTTAGCACATAAACGTGGCGGGCCATTGGAGTGACTGTGGTATAATCCCCGATGACGCGAAGGGAGGACGGGAGATGCTTTATAAAAGTCACAGATCACACAACAACTTTACATCTAAAACCTTAACCTATCGCCCAAAAAATACTTCACTTGCGATATTATCTAGTTCAACCAAGCTTTAAAAAGTGCGCCATGATGAATTTTTGTAAAAAGAATCATTCCCTCCTGAACGCAAAAGTAACACCGAAATAGAAAGTGTAGACTCGATGAAATACTTATACGTTGCCCTCACTCACGACCTCTCCTTGGTGATTGATATACATACTTGGAATATTTGGACAGCGTAGGAAGGTATTAGGATTTATTGGAAGAATATTGGGGAAATGTGGTGAAAATTTGAAAGAGTAATGTTGTATTTTGCTTGCTAGGCCTCATTTAGAGTATGCTTCTAGTATATGGGATCCTCATGAAGTTGGATTTATAACCGAATTAGATCGCGGGCAGCGCAGAGGAGTTCTATTAGTAAAACGTTGTTATGCGCTAGATTTATAAAAATTTGCTATGATAAACTTAGTAGTGTATCCAAAATATTAAAGCAGCTAGGCTGGGAATCACTCATGGAGCGAACGTTAAATTACATATTATATCTCTTGAATAAATTGAAAGGATGTGTCTTTAGCGACGGTGCTGACAATAGAGCAAAGGTAAAATTACAGATTTAAACCTTTAACATTAATTGCAAGGAACGATAATGCTAATAATCTATTATTACCTCAAATCACTGCGGTATGAGAGATCATATAATTAAAATTAGAGAGAGTAGGTGTAGAACAGATAGACTTACATGCCATTTTTTCTACGAAAGATAAGAGATCAGAATGACGTTGTCCTACCACGCCAGGGTGGGAAAACATTTCGCGTGAAAAGTATGGTGTGTAATCATACCCTGGCGGGGGTTTGTAGGGTACTATTTTATAATAAAATATTGAAAAATAATAAACGATGTGTACTTGGGTTTTAGGACCACATCGATCGAATTGAAAGAAGTCGTCCTTTTGCAAGTGCTTCATGCTTGCCCACGCGGTGCAAACATCACTCTCTCCCGCTTTTCGCACCATGTAGGGGCGGGGGAAGGGGGTCGCGGGGAGCCACGACGACAGCGGCTGGGGCAGTGGGACCCCTTCGCGACAAAGCCGGGCCCGCCGTGGGGCCACACCCTCGCCCTGCGGCTCTTCTCCGTCATCTCAGGGGCGATCGACCGCACTAAAGGCATTGATGGGCCATCACACGAGATACCCCCCCTCTCGTCCTTTCAGTCCCTCCCCTATCGCCGAATCCGCCCGGGGAATGAAGTCCGCACCTTATCCCCTCTTTATTGCCTCTCCTTCCCCATTTTATGCCTCCACTTCCTCACGTAGCCCCAGGGAGGGAAAAGGGCCTCCTCCTCCCCCACGCCGTTTTAATGAAGCCGGCTTCCACGGCGGCTCTGGCCCCACGCCCCTTTCATCTCCCCTCCTCTAACTGCCCGCTCCCTCGCATCCCTTTCTTCATCTGTCATCTCCTCTCGCCGTTCGGGCCTCCTCCTCCCAATAAGACGGTACTGCCATCCCTCGGCCACACCCGATCAACGCCTCGCACGTCGAGGCGGTTTAACGGGCCCCCGTCCCATTTTCCTCCTTTTATCGTCCCCTCCCCCTTCCCTTCACCCCCACCGATACCGTCCGCCGTCCGCCCGCCCGATGACTGTGGCATCGGATCAAGGTGACAAGCCGCCGAGAAATTTCATCGCGTTGTACTAAACATGACTCCAATAATTTAGGTTTTCAATGCAATTTATACCAATTACATATTCAGTGACTCATTTTTTAAAATATTCATTATTGCGTAGCATTGCGATGCTGACAAAGGTGTGCCTTGCCATAAAAATAGTAATATTTTATTTCAATAATGTTCGATAATAAGTTTCCATATTATGGAAAATTATTGAAATAAAATATTACTATTTTTATGGCAAGGCACACCTTTGTCGGCATCGCAATGCTACGCAATAAATATATATTATTGAAAAAGTGAGGCCCTGAATATGTACCTAGTATAAAGGGGTTGTAAATTTTTATGTTATTATAACGTTTTAAATGGAGATATACTGAACGGCGGTTCATTTATTTAACAAAGTAAAATCTATCAAGCGACACAATAATAAAACACTCTTATGTTTCGCATACTTACTTCTTGCCTCCCTCCCCCCCAACACGCCAATCCCATTCCGACCCCTTCATCACCTGACTGACCTTCACTCCATTATCAAAATCATCACAATTGCATTGCTAATCCAATTAATCCTCATCCATATTCACTGTCCCCTTATTTAGGAGTGGTAAGGAAAGATATCGTTGTACCGTTGTATAGTCTCTGCCCATTCAATATAAACCTTAACCTGTAGAATATTGATAATAATAATTTCGTAATTTCTTAGCTGACTGGCAAACTGAAGCCTTATTATCCTCAAAACAAGCATTTTTTATAAATTCCTCATCGAGTTTCATTCTTACCTCCAGTTCTTCTCTTGCTTTTTTTTGCCATCTTCTACACATCTATATCTACTTAGTACCCCGCAAGCCGCCGCAAGGGCGTGTGGCGGGAGGTGTTAGGACACCACCCGTTATTAAGAAAAAAACTGAATGCAAAAGCCACAAATTTATCCAGTTAACAAACAAAATATGGTATACATTCATGCAAAAACCCTAATAACCCACACACATGAAAACACACAAACTACCAACTAACATACACATGCACCTACAAATATACCTGATGTGTTTGCAATGTTTAACTTTGTTCCGATATGTACATTAAATGTTTTTAATGCACAGGGATGGAGATTGCCTTGGCCAAACAAACCTAGGCAGACATGCAATAAGGGAAACAAGTGTTCCGAAATTTTTGAGGGCCCAGGAGACCTGCGGAAAGTAAGAACATTTTCCGCAGGAGAAGGTAATTGTGCTTTTATTTCCATATCCAGTTCTTCCCATGCATTTTAAATGATTTCCTCCACATATTCATTGTACAACACTGTTGATAATGGAAAACCCTGCCTTACACTTCTTCATAATACTGCCCATCCGGACTCTCCGCCCTCCATTTGCACCAAAGCAGTCTGAGACATATGCAGGTTACGCCTAAGTCTCCTATGCCTCCGATCAACTAATATTTTCTGCAATTCTTTTACTTATTCTACCCAACTTAGCCCGAACGATCGTCAAACATAAACATACATCCTGATTGTGCGTGTTCTATGATCCTCGCCTTTCATGACTTTATAGCTGCTTTGGTATCGCTCGTGCCTCTGTGATTCCTGAACACAATTGGACTGACCATCCCATAAGTAATGATTACTTCCCCTTTCCATTCTTTTATTAATCCTAAGAACTACTTTAGTTACGCGCGAAAGCATACTACCTAGCATAGGTTATCTAGTCCTCATTGATAACTGACTTTCCATTTTTGGAATAGGAACTAACATTGACTTGACGAAATCTTCCGGTCAAATTACTCCCTATTAATTGCAACGAATTAGTCCATAAAAACTCTTTCTTCTATGCTTTCATAGGCCCTTAATTAGTCCCACAAATTTTACCATCAATGACCTCTGCTCAGGTCTTTACCTCAAAATAAAAAGAGACGTTTCAGGCGTGATATGGTGGAATATCATGATTAATTAAAAATATCAATTTTCCACAAAAATAAAATTTAATGCGACCGGTTTCAATGTTACTACACCTCACCTGATGATCATGTAGTAACATTGAAACCGGTCGTATTAAATTTTATTTTTGTGGAAAATTGCTATTTTTAATTAATTTACCTCAAAAGTTTAACTGTGCTTAATCTTAAGAGGTCTGTTGAACAAGTATCGCGACTTTTGTGTTTTTTCAAAAATTATTTATTTATTCAAAAATATCTATTTTATCCCATCCAAAGTAATCCCCGTTAGATATTATACACATGTGACAACGTTTTTTTCCAATCTTCGAAGCACTTAAAAAAATCATTTTTTGTGATCTTGTTCAGATCCTGCATCGGTGCAGTCTTATCTCGTCAATCGTAGCGTAGCGTGGTCCTTTTATGGGCCTCTTCAGTTTCGGGAACAGGAAAAGTCACTGGGGACCAGATCTGGGGAATACGGTGGCTATGGCATCATTAGTGTGTTTTTTTGGTCAAAAATTCTATGTAATTCAAGTAACGATGTGTGAGTAATTTTAATGAGGGGCGTTGTAATGGTGCAAAAGCCGATTTTTGTTCTTCCACAAATCCGGCCGTTTGTGGCGGATTGCTTTGCGCAAATTGCACATAACTGGCAGTTAATATTTCTTATTTACCGTTCTACCTTGTGGCAAGGACTCATCGATCACCACGCCCCTGCAATCGATGAAAATTGTAAGCAAAACTTTCACATTCGACCGAACTTGTCGCACTTTCTTCGGTCTTGGCTCGTTTCTGCAGCTTCCATTGGGATGATTCAGCTCTAGTTTCCACGTCATAACCATAAATCCATGATAAATCACCAGTTATCTACCTCTGGAGCAAATTTGAGTCGTCGCGGACCTCATTAGCAATATTAATGTGTTGCTGTTTTTGGAATTATTTTTTAAATTGAGCAATTTTGGTACGAATTTCGCAGCGACCCGTGTCATGCCCGAATCATTGGCAAAAATCGAAAGGTATGAGCCAATGGATATGTTTAGGGACTTAGCAGCTTATCTGACGGTGATTCGACGATTGGCCAATACTATTTTCTTCACTTCATCAACGTTTACGTCTTTTGTTGAGGTGCTCGGGCGTCCGACACGTTCTTCGTCGTTCACATCTTCTCAGCCCTCTGAGAACATTAAGTACCACCAATAAAAGTTACTTCGTTCCAAGATATCTTCTTCATATGCCATAGTCAACATTCGGAATGTGTCTCCGCACTACATTTCGTTTTTCACACATAATTTGATACAGATTCTTTGATCCATTTTTTGGAACAGGCAAAATTCGAAGACAAGCCAACACACGTCCAAGCAACAAGGTTAATTATTTACAGCATAGCTGTAAATAATTAACCTAACATTCAAAATGGCCGAACTTTTCAGTATAAGTGAGAGGCAATACGCCACAAAAAAATCGAAAATCAAATACACGTAACCCGCGAAAGTTCAAAATTAACAATACTTTTTAAACAGACCTCGTAGTTACATGATTAGCTGTTTGTAGAACTAGAACTCCATCTTTTAATTTGTATCAACATTTCCATTATTTCTTAATATACAGACTAGCGCAAAATTTCAATGATTCGAGTATAGCGTGGAATCAAAAAACGCTATCATTACTTTGTTGGTGGATTTAATGCCAAGTACATGTATCATTTAGGGTGCCTGGAGGAGGGTGGCGACCTCTGCTGCGTAGAAAACACATTCATCGGAACGCACCGTCAATAATTAGAATTTGAACTACGAATCAACGTCGCCCATTTGAAAACTAGATCCCTGGGAGCTCTCAGCCCTTCAGATATTGGTCGTGACACGGGACATAAAGATAGCGGACTGGAGAGAAATAAGAGCCATGGACTCAATGGTATGTTGAGAGCAGGTGCAGAGAATTTGCAGGGCAGATGAGGGTGGGGGGCAAGGAAGTAGTAAGTAGAGAACGTGGACGTTTAGAAAAGGGGAGACAGTCGGGATGGACGTGCACAACAGGGGTTTGTTTCCGGAATTGAAATAAAAATCGTGGGGAATAACTGAAAAGAAATCAACAAAAGGCTAAATAGATAGAGAGTAATACGATACGGAATAACTCTCAAAGAGGGTATTAACAAAGAAGGCCCTCAACTGAAAATATAAAATGGCAAACCTTATACACTGCTGGCCGCGACGCATGGCTTTGCCCACATTTAAAGCTTCCTTTTTAGAAAAATATTACAAATACCCAGTTGATAGAAAAAGCCGTTCCTGAAGCACGCCATTTTTTATTTTCTAGAGGCCGTTTATGACGGAGGATAGGTAGGTACTCCTAAGTTTCGCCGGTTATTGTTAAAGTTAGTAGATTAGGAGAACTTTAGTAGTGGTTAAAGCCATGTGTCACGGCCAGCAGTTTTTCAGACTCTCCATCTTGGATTTTCAATTGTTGGCCTTCTTTGTTTTATATTTTGTCTTAAATGAGTTGGTTTGCGTTGGCCTGACACATGTCATTCCTGGTCTCCGTTCACGTGAGATTATAAATAAGTAAACAGGATGTTTTTCGTGTTAACATTCATTTATACATATCATGAAATACATTATCCACGGATAGCCAAAGGTTGCCTAAGCCATTCAGACATCAATGAACTTTTTTCTAGGAAACAGTTATAGAGGAATGCATCCATAACGAAAATTATATATTCGACGTTACTTTTCATGATACAATTTTTTATGCCAACGTTTCCTTTAATTTTGGTGATGCACGGAGAAGTTAGCCATACTCGTTTTGCGGAGGGTTTCGAAATAATGAATCAAAGATCCCAGATGTCTGGGGTTCCGGACGCAGCCGTCTCACTTTCTCTCCCCTCTCCTCCTCCGCTCCAATACTCCACTCCGGAGACGTGTCGACGCGGAGAAGAATATCATCCCTTGATCACCGCTCATCCGAGGAGCCCGTCAACATTGCGAGCATTCGCACTATTCCCTCAGTGACCGAAATGTAAAAAAAATCGCCATGGCATATCCTAGGAGAAAAAAGTAAGCAATCCATTTACGGTCACGGCTAAAGATCGATTCCCATCAACAGTGACGTAGTTCCGGAAAGGTGAGACAAAGAGTAATGGGATCTCTTCGATGACTTACGACGAAGAAACATTTTTTCCGAAAAAAAGGAATGCGTAAGGCACACCTTCCTATCCGATATTTTCCCTCAATTATTCCTAAAATTCTCCTTCTCGAGCAATATTCTTTGGGCCTGAGGTAGAGACTTCCTATTTTCTTACTTTTTATAATATAGGTATAATTTTACGGGTTCTGTGAGTGGTTGACACCCAAAATTCGTAAGTCAGACTCTGTAAATATATAAATATAAATTTGAGTTTTACAACCCAGAGGAAGAGAAAATCCATTGCAGTGGGTTAAACAATTTGCTTCATAACTTATTCCATAGGTAATGTTTGCTAAATAAACCTTCACAATTAATTGTACTAGTAAAATTAATGAGATGAAATCATTGGTTTTAATAAAATTTTTGTTTTGAAAATCTACTGTTTTGATGGCATGGTTTAATGATTTAATAAACATGATTGATTGTTGATGATAATATTAACATTTTATTTATCTTTCTTGACCAAAAAAGACTTCCTAGCTACTTACAAATGACAACATGACATTAATGTCGACATATTCATAATTAAAAGCTGCATTTAATCTCAATCAGAGGATAATATCATGCAATGTAAATAAAATTGAGATTATCGCTGATTTTGTTGAGATTTTTAATCAAAGAAATTTCAACCAAATCGGAGTTATACAGAATATCTGTCCGGTAAAACATTTTTAGCTGAATTATTCCCCTTTCTGAACATAGAGAACAGCTTTGTATTTATTTAATAGCCGATCCAGTTTGCTTTATAGGTTATTTTTCGACTAACCCAGGTAAATTGACATTAAACTATATATTAAGAAGAGTTTCTCAAAGTATTTTTGTATTTATTTATCTTTGTATTTATTTAATAGCCGATCCAGTTTGCTTTATAGGTTACTTTTCGACTAACCCAGGTAAATTGACATTAAACTATATATTAAGAAGAGTTTCTCAAAGTATTTTGGAAATTATGAACATATTTTCCATAGTTGAGATTTTTGTTGACAAATAATTATTTTATTTGCTTTACTTATTTTTTATAAAATAATTTTCAAAAATATTCTTCCTATTTTCTTTTATGTGTGACAATGCGTTTTTTCTTGGCAATATAGATTTACCCCATTGAAATCAATTAAACACGTGGATTTTTATTTAAAGTATGTTTGGACATTTAAACCAGGGTACTTAGGCGCTGGAAACTCAAGTATTTAAAAAAATGCTAAGAGAGCTTGTCGGAAACTTATAATTTTCAGTATGTGGTGATAAAAGTAGCAGAAAACCATTTATGCATATCACTGAGCCCAATCAAGCACCTTCCCCACAGGAAAAAATAACGATAATTACGCAGTTTACACTTATATATATATATATATACTACCTTGATCAAAAAGTTCCCGGAATAACCACCGTGTGGCGCTCCCATCGTTCCGATTTGAGTTCTGTTTTTTTTGTTAAATTGGTACATCTGTTGTTGATATTCCCTTTAAATCTTAGTGTCATAACTTGACATTTGCAAAAGTTACGTAGCCAAGAGTACATCTATCTGTGTGTGTGTTGGCGATTTTTTACAATTGCAGAAATGGATTTAAATTTGCAACAACGAACTTGTATTAAATTTTGCGTAAAAAACGGACTTAGTGGCGCACGGACGTTGGAAATGTTGGAAAAGTGTTTCGGCAACGATTCTCTAAAAAAAACGGTCGTTTACCAGTGGCACGAGCGGTTCAGAAGTGGTCGTGAGTCAATCGAAGATGATGAACGCAGTGGCAGACCATCGACATCGAAAGTCGGTGAAAAAATTGATAAAGTAAAAGAAATGTTGGTCAATAACCGCAAATTAACCATCAGAGAAAAAGCGGAGGACTTGAACATTGCCTATGGATCCGCCCAAGACATTGTGGTTAATGATTTGGGTTTCCGTCGTGTAGCAGCAAAGTTGGTGCCAAAAGACCTCAATTTCATGCAAAAAAGAGACCGTGTTGACGTCGCAAAAGACATGATTTGCGAGGCTGAATCCGATCCCACATTCATCAAAAGGATCATTACTGGAGACGAGACGTGGGTTTATGAGTACGACACGCAATCCAGACATCAGGCAAGTGAATGGCGTTCACCAAATGAGCCGAGACCAAAAAAACCACGTCGTTTTCAGTCAAAAAAGAAGGCAATGCTGACGGTTTTCATGGATTACAACGGTGTAGTGCATCATGAATTTTTGCCAGAAGGCCATACAGTAAACAAAGAGTATTATTTGGGCGTTATGAGACGTTTGCGTGAAGCAATTCGCCGAAAGAGACCAGAAATGTGGGCAGAAAACTCGTGGATTTTGCACCATGATAACGCACCGTCGCACAGTGCTATCATTATTCGTAATTTTTTGACGAAAAATGCAACAAATACCATCCAACAGGCACCGAATTCACCTGATTTGGCTCCCTGTGACTTCTTTCTGTTCAATCGAGTTAAAAAACCATTACGGGGAACGCGTTTTAGCAGCCGAGAGGAAGTAATGGAAAAACGCAGGAAGCACTGATGGACATACCGAAAACCGAATATAAAAAATGTTTCGAGGATTGGATCAAGCGCTGGCATAAGTGTGTTGCAGTCGATGGGGATTACTTTGAAGGGGACAATATAGATTTAGATGAATAAACTTGTATTTTTAATTTTCTGAATAAATTCCGGGAAATTTTTGATCAAGGTAGTATATATATATATATATATATATATATATATATATATATATATATATATATATATATATATATATATATATATATATATATATGTGGCGTTTAAAAGAAATGAAGTATGACAATTTTTTTATAACTGAAAGGAAACGGAGAGAGCCCACCGGCTAAGAACATATATAACTTAATTCAATTACATACCATTTCCCTTAAAAAGTAATATTCACCTTAATTATTAGGAAGTTTGATTTCCACTATCCCAGCGACACTAAGTCACCATACATTTATGGAGAAGAGGCTTTTTAATAAAGGATTACCATTTATTGTTTGTAAAATGTGTCATGCAAAAATGAGGCTGCCGCGATATTTCGTTGAAAAATAAATTTCTAAATTATGAATAGAAAGGAATTCGTGAAAGAATATTTACAATAACTTTAGAATTCTTACATGAGATAAAAAGCATTACATACTGGACTGGAAGGCTCACGTAAGTGATCGCATATAAAGTAATCTTTTCTATGTTTAACTTACAATCATATGAGGATATTTCTAAAGACGTTTTACTCTCCCCACTAATATACATACATGATTTTATAGAAAGTATGAAAACAATCTTCTCCTGGCGTGCCTGGTCGCAGCGCGCCCACACCACGGAGACTCGGTGGGGGATATCTGGCCGCGCCAATCGTCTGCGAGCGTTTATTCAGATTAGATCTGGTTTCTTGTGGACCCCTGTCGAGCGACTCGGTACAAGCGCAAAATGCAATGAACGATTGAATAGCGGTATACTATCAATTTTGGTGTTGAAATTAGGAAATCGGGTACCGAGTCGTTACCATAATTTGTCAAGTAATCAAGGATGAAAGCATGTCACTAACTGCGGCTTTTAAGTGAAACAAGCTCTTCAAATATGGCCGAGAGAGCGTAGAGGACGAGAACCGCATTGGAAAGCCGTCGATTTCATGAACCGACGACAATGTGCAGTGTGTGTGTGCGTGAAGAGCTGAATTCAGACTTTCGGTTAAGTGTACGCATGATCGCAGATTCTAGTGGCATTGAAAAGATGACAGTGCACCCCATTATTGCAGAATATATGGCGATGCGAAAGATCCGCGCTAAACGCTATCCGTACTCGTCCGAAGGTCTTGACAGACGACGAAGAGCAGAGTCCAGTATCTGCTTGCAAAGATCTCCACCATCCCGTGATCCTCCCGATCAACGGCATCGCAACGATTCCCCAACCCCATTTAAGTCCCCACTTGACCCCAGCAGACTATTTCCTACTCCCAAAAGTGAAATCCTTCCTCAAAGGGCACCACCATGGGACCCTAAGTACCATCAAAGAAGCTTAAACGCGTTTCCTTAGGAACCTTTTAGAATCCGCCTTCCAGGGAACCTTCGAATCGTGGAAAAGCCGCTGGAAAAAGTGTGTCGACGTTCAAGGGATGCACTGGAAAGGATTTGTGGAGGAGAATTTTTCCTGATACTCTTAAAACAAACCTTATAGTTTAAGGATAATACTTAGGCAATACGATTACCATGAAATACTTTGCCTCCCGTCTCTCGATGCGTGGTAATAGACAATATTGACCAAAACGAAACGAAAAGCCGGATTTTAATTAAATGCTATATTTAATTTTTTGTCAAGATCTCTAGCCCAGAAAACACGGTCTATATAAATGGAATTATTAAAACAGTAGCAGTTTAATAAGAAACTACAATGTTTTAATGAAAAAAATATAAATAATATTAGTATATACTTTTTAAGAAATGTAAAAATTAGCGCTGAAAAGTAAATGGACTCCTTACGAGGTGTATTTTATATATGAATTAAACTGAGGGCGAATAAGAGTAAGCCATGTAAGAAAAATAACTTTGATGCTATAAATGCCATAATAAAGACTTATTTAAGAGTCTCTCACAAAAAGTTTAAATATATTTCATATGCCCAACAAAAATTTATTAAAACATTGTCTGATGATTAAAAAAATGTAAATTTGAACCTTATCTTAATACCAATGAAAGTTTTAAAATTAAAATCTGAGAAATGCACGTGGTAGACTGGGAATTTTTTTCGACATAATTTAAAGTGATGAAATAATGAAAGAATTCTGTTCCAATTAGAAATGATAGGGGACCTGAGCAATTGCATTTAAGTTAAACCATGTAGACCAGTTGTCAGCCTCAGATGATTTATATTTTATCCTTATGCGTAGGACATCGATAAAAATTATTCTTTATTTCAAAAAGATGTTTGCCTGCACACTGTTACGGCTGGGATTAAATAGCTTTTGTGTCAGTTCCAAGGATTTTCGTTGCACATAATGTGGGTAGTTCATGCCTGGTTTTGAATGAATTCCTAGCCCAAAACCATAGATCTGGATGGAAAGATATCATGTGGATGTAAATTTTATAATGGACGAGACAAATGGCATATTTAGCGGCTCGATATAACGTAGGACAACGTAACCTAGATGATAACAAGTGGGATTTAGGGTGATATTAATCATATTATCTCAATTTTGTCCCAACGAAAGTATAAGCCAATGAGGAACGGGAATCTTTACGTAATTAATGCATTTGTATAGGCCTAGATTCCTTGAGTTAACCCGGAAAAAAGTTTGGTGAGATTTCTAGAATCCTCCACTAGATCGTCATACATGGCCAAATGGATGATAAAAAATGAATTATAGCCTAGCACCTGCAGAAGCTATCTTAATGATCCATTATTCCCAGGTAAACACTATGTTTTTCCTGCGGAACAAAGTATGGCCATACACCCAATCATTATAAATCTTAAAATACTTAAAAGTCATCTGCCGATCCATTTTCGATTTCATCACGAAAGTCCAAAATTGAACTGTTTTTTCTCTCTTCTTCCTCTGTTTACACTTATGGCAACTCGCAAAAAAAAACGATTTCGTTTAAAAAAATATATATATAATTTGATAGTAAGACTGAGCAACGTACGTCTTGGCCATTGAATTACACTCGGGTATTTTCTCTCGCGCCTCCGCCCCGACCCTGGAATAAACGCAACGTCACTCACTAGAGCCCCGCATTAAATATAGCTGCAATAATCCATATCGACTACAGCGAGCAGATGGATCGTCTCTATGCAGTCATAACAATTTTGAGCGTATATCTGGGATTATTTTCCAAAGGAACTGGCAGGTGATAATTATTCAAAATCAATGAATTAGTTAGCCGTAGGGTGAAGGGATAATGTAGCATGCGTACATCGAAACCTGGTCGATGATAAATTTTCATCTCTTGGAAAACTGCTATTATTTGGTCATAACCGTAGGGAATATCTGTTGGATTCAAGAGAGAAGAAACAGAAGGCTTAGCATTGAAACTCGAGCTGCACGTATGATATAGATACGGGTGCAGGGGGAGTGGAAGGGGAGGCGAAATACCAGATCCGCAGTAGCACACAGTGGTAGCAGCTCTTGCTGGAGATGACCCCGAGGCACAGGGCATGAGTAATTGGGAGTAGAAATGAATCGAAACTCCAGCAAGGGTGCCTTGTACAACAATAGTAAGCACCCGCCCCCACTCCCGCTGGAGCAAGAGAGTCACTCGCAATGCTTGCCCTGAGATTTCCCGCGCAAGAATGGCAGCTGAAGGAGAGAGAAGGAAGGGGGATGAGGGAAGGAGGAAGAGGGGGAAACCAAAGCGCCCGGAGGTGATCCAGGGACGGATGTCCGGAGGACGCCTGCGGTCCCATCGTGGAGACGCGCGGTCAAATCGGGTAAAAAAGGAGGCCCATGGGCTTTGCTTTCGCTCCGGGTGGGGGGTAATGGGGACCCCTCATTAGCAGGAGACATTCTCGACATCTGGATCATTCGGGGGAGGAAAACAGTAACGGCAGGCCATCGGTAACTGGGGAGCGAAGCTGGCTGGCAGGGGATTAGCGCGCGTGACTTCGGATATTGGATATTTCCTCGTTCCCGGAGAGTGTCCACGGCTAGGCCGGAGTTCCGTATCTCGCATTGCACTCATTATTCGTGTATGAGGGATGCGATTCACGGATATTGAAGGTCTATTTTTAAAACGAAGGGGGGAAGAGGTAAAAGCGTCGTAATCCCACTCAGCGCAAAACTCATCCGGACGCGTAACCAGGGGCTAGTGGATGTACGAATGTGCAAGACAGCTTCAGATTACGCGTCAGCACGAGAGGGAATAATGCCTAGGTCGGGTATTTTTAAATTGTTGAGGGTAAAGCTGGTTTCATACGAGGCTCCACACCTTGCGTGTTGCGTCGCTCGACCAATGGCAGGCGAGGAATTAACTTTTGATCCCTATTTCCCCTGGTCTACAAGTAGTTGATGTGATCAGAAAATATAGCCGCCTGCATTTATTTGGCTGGCCATGTCCAGGGATTATGATCCCAATTTAAATTCGGAAGCCCTAATGTTTAGGAATTCGGAAGCCCTTTTGCCTCTACTGTGATCGTCCATTATATGTGTTCCTATCCCTTTTCCTTGTATCTATTTCTTTGTGAATGAGAATAAATAAATAAATAAATAAATAAATAAATAAATAAATAAATAAATATATATATATATATATATATATATATATATATATATATATATATATACCTGCATATAAACAATAAATTGAGGCGGGTAACAAATATAGCAAAAGAAGCATGGTGGAAGACGCAGTGCGAGGATATGGAAAGTTTGCAGAGGAAGGGTGAAATTGGTGCGCTGTACAGCAAAGTTAAATCTTTATCGGGAAGTAAGAAAGGGAGATCTATGCTAACAATTAGAGATAAGGCGGGTATGATAATAGTTGACGAAGGAAAGATCCAAGAGAGATGGAAGGAGTATATAGAAGATCTGTAAAGTAAAGAACTTCGACCAACAAAGTTAGACATTGAAAAAGAATATGACGTAGAGAAGACAGCTTATGTCCAGGCATACTATACAAGACGAAGAGATAGAAAGGGCATTAAGGGAGATGAAACTAAATAAGGCCGTGGGGGTGGATAACATTCCCAGGGAACTATTGAAATGTTTAGGAAAACGTGGGAGAAAGAGGCTATATGGGCTGATTCGTAGTATATACGAGGAAGGAATCTGGCCGGAAGACTTTGTAAGATCAGTTTTAGTTCCTATTCCGAAAAAGGTAAAGGCCACGTCATGTGAGGACTATAGGACAATTAGTTTGATATCCCACGAAGCTAAAGTTGTTCTCAGGATCATAAACAAAAGGATAGAGATTAGGGCAAATGATTACTTAGGGTATGACCAGTATGGGTTTAGGAAGGGGAGAGGTACGCGTGATGCCATTGCAGTAATGAGATAATTAATCGAGTGGAATATAGAATACAACCAGCAGGAATTTGCCTTTTTCGTAGATTTCGAAAAAGCGTTTGATAGAGTGAATTGGGAAAAACTAATGAGTATTCTGCAGAAAAAAGGAATAGATTGGAGGGAAAGGAGGCTAATCCGCAACCTGTACATGTCTCAGACTGTTCAGGTGCGGGTGGGGGACGGTGAGTCCGGTTGGGCAGTGTTAGTAAGAAATGTAAGGCAGGGTTTCCCATTATCACCGTTGCTGTTCAACCTGTATGCAGAGGAAATGATTAAAGAGGCGTGGGAGGAACTGGAGGTAGGAATGAAAGTGGGCGGGGAATTGGTATACACACACACACACACCAGAGCTGTCTGGATTTTAACCTCCGTTTTCGTGTAGCGTATAAGTATGTTAGCGGACGGAGCCGAATGGTCGCTGTACTGACGCACACAATACATGTCAGCGCGCTTTGAGCTATTGTGGCTGGAAGATCGCACCGTTGTTGCTGTTTATTTACAATTGCGGGTCAAAGTGAACAATGGAATCGTAATGCCCCCCGTTATGTGAAGTTTCGTTCTATATAAGATATTTACTGTTAAATAACTTCAAAGCTACTGACATTCATCGGGAAATTGGTGCTCTGTACAGACCAAATATGATGAGTGGCAAGAGTTGTGCCTCACTATTATCGTTTGTTAACGAGTGAACGTTAATGTCCTTGATGAAGACAGTAGGGGCCGCTGTCCTGTGGTGAATATTGATATGTACCTGAAAATAGACGAAACGTTCGTGCAAACTCGCGTTTTACGATATCTGTAGTGTAAAGAGAGTTTTACACGAATTTCTACGACTTTGTTGCATGGAAACACGACTGAAAAATTAGGCTACTACATGCTTTGTGCTCGTCTCAACGATGAACTTCAAAGTTGCCGTCATCGGTTGGCTGCGATCTCTAGCGGCAGTAATTTATGCTGCAGTAATTTGAAAACTAATTCAGAGATACGGCGGGTGCTTAATTATTTTTGGTGAATATGTATAAAAATAGTAGGGATGTGTAGGTAAAAGATATAATACATTTTATATATCTATTCACATAACGGAGATAACTTTCGGGACAATCGTCGTAGATTATGTCATGCATAACGTCACACTGACCATATTATCTACATTGTTACTCTGCCACCAAAGATTCCCTTAATATTGCGTTTCTTTTGAATAAATAATTACACTATTCTGGTTTTGTAAATAATAACGAACTGTTCACTGAAAAAAAACTAACGGACACGATACAATTCCATAGCATAACTTTCCTCGTTTGGGTTTTCTGACGTAATTAGAAAATACTTCGGCGCCCTGGGTGATAATTAATGCATTGCATGTTTAACGGAAGCGAATTCCGAACCCTGCAAGTTTTTCACCCCTGTATTATGGGCCCGCGATCCATGGGAAAAGCACGGTGCCTCTTGAGGAAACGAGCAAAACACCGCGCATAAATAACAGAGGCCGCGCACTGAAGGAGGAAAAACGTGCCGCAACGGAATAGCATACTACGATTGGATATCATATGAGAATTCCACTCTCTTGTGGAGCGAATGGAATAGGAGTTACTATAGCAGATTCGAGATACCTCAAAACCCATCAGAAAATGAATGGCGCTCTTCACGCACGTCGAGTAGCTGAATTAATCTAAAAGGTCGATACATTAATATTCGGAGCGTGAATTACAAACTGAATCGAACTGATAAAACCGTTGCTCTCTCTCATTCTATCGAAATGCTCTTTCGCCTATTTTTAAGAGAGTGGAACTTTAGAATGCTTCGGTCGGTTTTACCTACCGCACGACTTTTCCCTCGAAATGGATCCTAGGGTGATTCATCGTCGAGAGGGACTTATTTCCAGCAGGAAATGAGATTTGGGCGGCCCTGGCGCCATCAACCCTGGCCCACTGCAATCGCAAGGGGCATGCGAGTAATATTTCGGAGCCTTAAAGGGATTGGCGGGAGGGGCGAGATGTGGAGCCAAGGCTCGAATCGCAGAATCCGTCCGCCATGAGAAGGGGGGGGGGAAGGGGGGCGTAGACGCGCGCGCTCCCTTTGTTGAAGAATTTCGAAAGTCGATATTCAGAAGCAATTCACCTGCTCTCCTCATGAGGGCAAAAGGCCATTAATCAAAATGCAGGCTGCTCCGCCGTTCCTTTAATCTCAAAGCCCATCCGCTGGGAACCACTCCCGCTAAACCTTTTCTCTCTCTCTCTCTCTCTGGCTGTCTGCCGCCGTCTGTGCTCGACTTTTCTGCCCGAATCGGGTCCACTTCGTGCACGTGCTGAAATAGCGTCTGCCACGGGTGTTATCCCGCATTTCATTACCAAATGCTCTCTTTCCCGTGCTGAAATCCGATGGCAAAGTATCGCTGTATCGAGAACTAGCAGTGTGCAGCAAAGTACCTGTATGGTACTATTGGTAAGTATTTTTCAAAAGGATGAGATGAAAATGAATTAGGTTGCTTGGGCAAGTGAACGACAATTCCTGAAGATGGAGCCTATTGGGTCACGATAATAGTAAAAATGTTTGATATTGCTCATATGTCGTGCAATACGTGAATTTATTTTGCTGTTTTACTGGCGTCGTAGTTGATTAATTATAAACGGTCGATTCAAGTTCTACTCTTCAATAAGATTAAGCGTCTCTTATCAAACGCTTATATATTTAGCAAATATAAGCGATTTAATAATTTATACTCTAGAAAAATTTTACAACCAATAAAGCATAAAATGATATGTAATAATAGGAAGGTTATTGGATAGAAGAGAAATGATAAATTCTTAAAAATACTTCAATGAAAGGTAGATTTTTCATTTTTCATCTCATTCTACATAACGCTTATTATTTCCTCCATTTTACCGTTTCTAAAAATTGTTGAGATATTTTAATATTCTGACGCAAAACTATCATAATAGTTGCAACACATATTGCATCTAATATATTGCCTAATTAACATTCTTAGTTCTTCATTTGAATCCAAATTGTGAGAGGAACTTTTCCCACTCCCCTGATTTCCTGTACTCTTATTATATCGTACCTCAGACCATGTCCAATGTTAATTCACATTTTTGCCTTGTTTAGCGTTTTAATTAAGTTATTTCTTGTCTCACGCATGCGTTTATAAAATTATTAAAGAAATAAAAGAAGGATTAATCCTAAAAAAAGGCTAAAAAAAGAGGCTTAAATTTAAATACATTGTATATCCATTCTTGCTGCCAAATTACATAAAAACAACGATACTTTCTTAGACAAAAAACTTTTAGGCACTTAAAATAAATTTAAAAAAGGCAAATAATAAAGGAAGTTAAATTAAATAATTTAGTGCATTTTAGCTTAATACAAATTTTCCATGACAACTTAAAATTTACGATCAGCAGTCTTGTCGCAGTCATCTCTAGGTGTCAGCCTCGCCGATTGACCAAGAAGTCGTAAAGGTTTGAGTGCAGATTTTGTCTCACAAAGGTTTGAAGGTATTTTAATTTGCATCCATCTAATTTTGCATGAAATGTTGATATACAATTTGCGCTAAGACTGTGATTCCATATCATGAATATAGTTTCTCAAATTAATTATTACGAAATGTTTAAAAACAATGGGGAAAGTACGTAACCAATAAGGTAAGATATGGTTACAAACGACACCACGCAACCCTATTTAACTTTTATTTGGAACTCCTACTTATCCGAGAGGAGCTTATGGTAGTTTATATAAAATAGTAGATCAAATTGGATTATTTGAGAAATGGACGAAAAAATGTGATCGGTTGTAGCGGATTATCTCTGAGCGCTTTGGATGACCGACCCACGTGCGGGAAAAGTCACCCCCACCCTCTGCGGCGAAGAGGGGAGATGGGACGTGGCCACTGGCTTCAAGGGTGGGGGGGGGGAAACTCCACCGAGGCATCGATATACACACCGACGGCGCATCGAATCAACACACCGCGCTCCCTTCCCCATGCCAATTACGCTCGAATTCAATTAGTGAAAGATTGAGAGAATAGTTCGAAAAAGATACTAATGAACAAGCCAGTACTATTTATAAAATAATGGAAAATATAAATATTGCAAGACGATTGCTAACGATCATGATATTTTACGCGATGGTATAACATGCCTGACGGAACTAATAGCTAAAGTAGACGGAACCCCTTTCAGCCGACTCACCCGCGATTATCATAGAAAGAATTAAGATAGAAAATAAAAACGAAATTGATGATCACATGAAAAAATAGTGATTGTGCTTGTTTATGATGCCAGTTTTTATCCGAAGTCCTGATGAGATGAGAAACAATTATCCTCGAAAGGGAGTATAGGATAAAATTTGACCCCAGTAAGTCCAGTTTCAACCATTATACTTTCTAAAATTACATATTACTAGAGTGGAAAAACTCAGCACTACACAGACTAATTTTGGCATTCAGTTAAGCACGTGGTTTTACACGGATACATCTTAAAATTTTAAGAAAATAATCGGCGGAATATCCATGTATGTGCATACACATACAAATTTATAAGGGAAAAATTATTTGCAAAATTGCATATAATTTTCCATTGCCAAACAGACAGGAAGTAATGAAATTCGTTGAAAAAAGAATTAATACTACCAAAGTCAGCAGAATTAAAATGTATATAATGAATAATTTCTCTTTGGAGAAATCGGATGCCCATAGGCAGCCTTTTCTGTACTTTTCTTAATCTTTGAAAAGAAAATCTGTTTGAATTGACTGGGAAAGCCGTGTAAAAGATAATAATGCCTAAAATGAGCTATAATTCATTTATTATCATTGAGTACATTAAAGATATTGCACAAGTAGCGTGAATTAGAGTTAGTTTTTGATTGTGAGGCTGTCACTACTCTATGCAGAAAGTCGACACAGGAACAATCCTATTGGAGCTAAGCCCACATTTATTCCTAAATTTCCGGCGGCAACTTCGGTACCAATTACAGTGTGATGTAAAAGAGCCCTCAACCTTGCCATCTGCTGGGCAATCGACCACGGATAAAAAATGCAATTCCCTCACCTGGATCACTTGAAGCGCTCGTTCCCGTCAATGCGACAGTCGCTAGATGGACACGGGTATAACCCTGCCGTAATGGCTGAGGGGAGTGGCGTGGCTTGCACTCGGGGGAGGCGTTCGCTCGTGAAGGGAATGGATATTGCGAAGATCGACGTACTGCCGCACTGGCCTTCCAAATCCTTCCCGAGTGCTCGTTCATTTAATCTCCTTCCCTTGGTCCCAACTCTCGCACGGGACATGGGTCCCTGTCCAGCCACCCTGCTGCCTCCAACGGCCCTCCGGTGACGCGAGAGACATCGCCGTGTAATTCCGGTAAGCGACGCCAGTGAGCCCATGACGAGCGGAAGAGCAGGGGTTTGAATGCCGACGAAAACGCTGCCTAGCTTTAAGTCACGCAAGAGAAATTCGTACGTTTCGGGGTCATCGGGGAGAACGCCGAGTAATCTACAAATCATCGGATGAATGCAAATACAGCAGGAGGAAATACGGGAAAGGAAGCTTTTGGTGGCTTTTTAAATGAAATCGCGTGGAAATCCGTTCTCATTTAGCTGAATTTAGTAAATTATACGAGGGTTATTTGAAATGTTCTCGGAGTCACCACCAGATGTCAGCGCTCATGCAATTGGTTACCCGTGTAGTGATAGGTAATCTTTAATGATTAGGCACGGACAAAATCTGCCACTACCCCAGAAGTTATGGCAAAAGTGCATTTAATGGCCATGGAGAATCGCCGGCGGAAAGTGCAAGAAATGGCTGAAGCTGTTGAAATGTCATTTAAAAGGGCATGTGGCAGCTCAACAGTAGAAAGGGGTATGAAAAAATTACCTGCGAAATGGGTTCCGCGACTCTTGAAGCAGGATCACAAACGGATCAGAATGGAAATTTCCGAACAATGATCGACCCGTTTTCAGAGCAGCTAAGATTTTCTGATTCAGTTTTTCGCAACAGATGAAACTTCCACTACTATACAACAGAGACAAAACAGCAGTCAAGGCAGTTGAAACATATTGATTCACCGGCATTAAAGAAAGCAGAGGCAATACTGTCGGCCGGACAGGTGGTGGCAACAATTTTCTGGGGTACGAAAGAGATTCTGCTGATAGATTATCTTCATACTGATCATAAAATTACTGGAAAATACCACGTTGACCTTCTTGACCAACCACAGCAAAAGATACACGTAAAAAGGCCACATTTTGCATAGAAGAATGTCATCTTCCACCAAGAAAGTGCACGCCCAACCACAAGTGTCGTCGCCAAGGCAAAAAAAAATGAACTCAATAATGACTTGTTGCCACACCCATCATATTCGCCTAATTTGGCTTTAACAGAGTTCCTATTTCTTCCCTATGCTCAAAAGTTTCCTCCGTGGAAGGCAATTCAAATGGTTTGAGGCGTCACTTTATGGAAGCGATTGATATCGGAAAAGAAAAAACTTTGTTCTTCCACATCTCGTATACTCGTAATTGTGGAAGAACGAAGTATTTTATTTTCCAACGGAGATTATTTTCAATCAAGGTAATCAAGGTATTGACAGCCAAAGTAGAAGAGTATTTTGCAAGCCTGAAGGAATATAATTTCCGAGATGGGATATTGGAATATCGCTGGACCAAGTGCATTGATGTTCAGAGAGACTATATTGAAAAATAAAAAAAATATATTTCACTGAAGTTAGTCGTTTATATTCATTCCAATATCAAGAACTGTTCAAATTACCCTCGTATAATCCTATATCTATTGGTAGTCCATTTCCCTGCGTACTGCTGTAATAAAAGAACACAAAAGAATGAGGGGCAAAGGTGTATGGGAACGGCAGGCGACAAACACCTTAGCGCTTCATTATTTATGAAAATTTAGTATGTCGTTCAACGAATAAACGGTCTCTCCTGATGTCAAACGAGTGTCATGCCTCTGGTTAGGCCACCGCTAAATTTGAAGCTGTTTGGCTTTCTGCCGTCCAAATTTTAACTGAGGAAGCTTCTCATGGCGTACAGAAAGAAACTGGTCTCCTTTATTACCATTCAAAGTGTGAACCCTATACGACAGAGGAGAGTTAGAAGCACGTGAGCGCCGACTCATCACATCATTCGAGTTAATATTACACCGTTGGTGCTGTTATAAATCCATCCAAATGTATTTCGTCTGAATTCTGCATAGGATATAAGCCGTGCACGTTTTTAACTCCACTTCAACCGTTCACTCGAATACAGGCATTGAGAAGGAAATGGGCACTGTAGATAGCTTAGATGTGACGAATGGACTACTTCCTCTTACGCATTGGCAAATGAAGCGAAATGATCTGAGGACTGGAGAGCTTATCGGGAATGGGAACAAGACGATTCATGAGTTCGTACTGAGATAATCCCTTGATAGTCGAATGTTTATTTTTATGGAACGGTTATTTATGGCAGACCTTAATCCTTATGACGCAGACTGCCAAGGGGTTATCGCATCGCTCGCAACTCTTACTCTGAAGCCAGGAAGTGGCATTAAGGGCGTCGAGGGAGTTAGAGGGGGAGAATTGGAGGGCGATTCACTCCGAGCGATTGAATACGTGAGAGGAATGCATGGCGCGCAGCGGATCGAGCCCGGCACGCTCATCACTCGAATCTCACCCAATAACGGGGACAGAATATGCAGGGGCGTATGCAGGCGGGACTGGATTCGGAAGAGAAATACACGAATTAACAGACACTGCTATTTGAATTTTTTGATTTTCCGAGGCAATGGAAAATGAATATTAACACAGCGATGCTCAAACTCACGGGTGGGCGCAGTAATATTTCTCAAATGGCATATACCAAATTGAAGTCAAAGCACGAATATTTCAAATCGGAGTGATTTCTGAATTCAACTTCATCCATTGGAAATTTAAAAAAATGCTGTTTCTACTCAATTTATCCCAGAGCTCTCCATTAAAGAGAGTGCTAATGATGGGATGTGTATATATATATATATATATATATATATATATATATATATATATATATATATCGTATATATGATCGTATTTTATAGGCTGCCTTTAAATAATGCAATCACACAAAAAAACTTACAAATCCACTACTAGAAACCTTTCGATATATGCTATAAATCATTTTTGACTTGATTTACATGGAGCCAATGAAAATATTATTTATATTCCTGGAGCCTCCCGCAGTCAAATCCACATAACAAAAAAATAAATCCAATTTTTTTTTGTATGAATGCGTTTGAGTTTCCTGTTAAACTCAGCGTGGTTTGCACGTGTTTGCAATTGGAAAAACAATGATGCGAAAAAATACAAAAATTAACAGGACAGTTTAAAAAAAGTACCCTGTTCTTCAAATATTTGTCGATTGATATTTCTCGAATTCTTATTCAAATAAAAGTGCTTGAATTGCAGTGGGATTGACAAGTGAATGCATATTACATGAAATTTTCCAGAAATTTTCATTCGAAATTTCCTATTGGTTCGCCCAAAGTAGACTATTTATGAAATATCAATACAATGGCATTAAATGCTCTTTACTTTGTTTGATAGGTGGACATAGAGTGAGTTTTTTCCTGGCATCTTTAAGTCTGGCACCGATGAAATCTCAACACTTGCGTTTTAAACTGGCGTAGAAGAAATAAATCGTCCAGATTTGAACTTGGCATGGGCGGATAGTAAATATATCCAAATATATGCTTTATGTTCGATATATCCTAATCAACATTTTGTATTTAAATATCATTAGATATTTGCGATAACCTAGTCTACTGGATCAACGAAAAGATAGATATAGTATTTCGATGTTCGAATTGATGAGAAAGTCTTTTAAATTTTTAAAATATAAATGAAAACGCTGGAAAAGAGGAAAATGAATTGCTGAGAATTAAGCTTTACCAGTTACCATTAATTGGCGTGGATGGACCTCGTTCGAATCCTGGAGACGGCAGATCCTTCTCAGTATGCCGTCTGTCGGTTGACTAAGCTGCGGACGTTGGTGACTTTCGATTTGGGTAGGCTAATACCGACGCCAGGTTTCTCTCCACCCTTCCTCCTTTCCTCTCCATTCCTAATGGCGCAAATAACTTAAGCCATTGGTAGCCTCTCCTAAAAACTGCAACAACCCTCTGCAAGCAGGACATGTTTCAACGCAATTTGACATTAGCACGTAAATCGAATAAGGGATTTTGGGATCGTAATATTCTATAGTCAACGGTCATCAGCGGGGGAAAAATCATTGTATCGCACGCCCATTGGAAACTGTTTTAGTACAATATTGTTTCAATAATTTTGAATTTGATAACGTTATCAGTTTATCTGATTTATTGATACAAATGCGGTGATAATTTTGATTCGGTTGTTCGCCTGTGGGCAAGCAAAGTGGCCGTTGATAGTCACTGGGTCGTCTGTCGTTCTGTTAATCGATGGAAAGAACGAAAAATGCTGAAAAGTGTCTTGTGGAAACTTCCTTATCCACAAGCCGGAGTTCATATGTTGGAAGATAGAGGAAAATGCAGAGTCAGTTGGAGTAAAATCCGAAATGTCTACGCATAGAGTGAAGGAGACAGTCATGGGAAGGAGGCAAGTGCCGTGAAAGGAAGTAGGCACTGGATCAAATTCATATTCCCGGTGGTTCCGCACTTTCAGGAGGGGGTGCGAGGGAGCGAGGGCAGGGGAGTGAGAGGGGAGCGAAGCCTGTGAGGGGGGACGTGACGTTTGGGGAGGGGGACTCGCGTAATCTGATCTCCGAATACGTTATCTTTGGAGAGAAATGCCTGCGAGTTGGCGTCGTAACCTTGATATGGTATTTCTGGAAGTTTAAAGCTATGAAAATATGTTATAAAACGCTATCAGTATCAAGAGAAAAACTATTTTTCGTAACCAATATTACCAAATTTAGAAAGAATATAACGAAATCCATAATACTAGCATTTAAGTAAGAGACAGAACAGTTTAGGTCAAATTTGAGAAAGATGGTTGTAAATAACCTAATTGGGGTATAAATGATGATGGAAAATATGAGTTTTATAAATACTCTATGGCATTGGCAGGTTACTCCTAGTGATGCAGCGTATAAAAAGTGACATAAAAAACTTTTGAAATTCTGAATAGTAGTTTTTATTTAGATCGTTTGTAATATCAAGTAGTCGTTCACAAATTAAATTCTTAACGGTGTCGTTTTAAAGTAATTATCGATAAGAAATAAACAAGATATCTGGATAAAATATATTCTACAAATTAATTGATCCTTAGGTTCATAATTTTGTAAATTACAGCGAATAATGTTGGTTTGTTTTGATTCAGAAAGCCATGGATTGAATTAACTCACAAGTCGGCAGTTTAATACCTTCAGTTGAAAGGCTACGAATCCATGAAGAAATGATGGCCGCTTATGGAAATAATATCCCGTCATATGTCAGAATAAATGACACGAAAGTTGGAAAATAATTTTGAAACTAGCCACATCTCTCTCACAGACGATCCAAGAATTAGAAGACCATCACTCACGGACAATGCAGCCGCAGCGCAGAAGGTGGAGAACTTTATCCTATTAAACTGAAGAGCAACCACCCAAATGATCATGAATGGAACTGATCTTAGCCTCGGCAGTGTGCGGAAAATTATCCATGACGAACTGAACATGTCAAAGGTGTCAGCACCCTGGGTTCCATGACTACCGACTCCGTTTCAGAAGCACACACGGCGCGACCTGCCATGGGAGGTGATGAATCTCTTAAAGCAAGACGAAGATTTTTTAATTGTCTAGTAACAATGAATGAATCGTGGGTCCTTCAATATGATCCAGAGACTAAAAATAAGAGCAAAGAGTAAAAGTACAGCAACTCATCTCCATCTTCCCCAAGAAGGCTAAGGGGCAGAAGTCTTCAGAGTAGGTTATGCTGTCTGATTTATGGGACTGTGGTGTCATCTTAATAGACTACCTGTAGAAGGGACATACTATCACTGATATCTATTACTGCACACTACTAACCTAATTACATTATGATCGGAAAAGTAAAAAGCATTGTATGATCGCCAAATGCATCCATCTTCTTGCCGAAAAGAAACCTGCTCACTTATGTCGAGGTGCGGTTGAGGAATCGAAATAATGTGGCTTTCAAAATTTCCCACATTCGCCCTGTTCTCCTCATCTTGCCCAGGGGTCTGCGGGGTCGGAGATTTGACATTAAAAAATGACGTCATTCAAGAAATGGAACAAAGACGTTGACTGAATCTGCTGATTCCTATAAAAACAGCCTTCGAAATGTCAAGAAACAACCGGGGAAATGTATAGCACTGGATGATAACTACCTGGAGATATTAATAATATAACAAGAATAATTCATTAAAACTTTTTCCATCCCCATTATTTATGTTAATAATTAAATATTCGCGATGCTCTCTTGCATAGCCATCACAGAAAATTACCAACATTTCACCATTGAACACGTTCGCCTTTGAAAAAAACGTTTTATTGCGAAATGTATTATTTCAATTCTACTTGCTTATTTTTTAGCGAGCATAGGAAATACATAAATCTAATAAAATGTCCTCTTTTACCTATTTTTTTTATTTTTCAGTGAAAAAATGGCATTGTGGTATAGTCAAACCTTCGATGAAGGACGCTTTCAAGAAACAGGTCAGTATTACGTAGGAGGGTTTGGGGGAGATGGCGCAGAATGGCTAAGAAAGCGGACGATATATCTGTACATATGCATCCAACATACAAGGATATGGAATCTATTAATGACAACTTTTAGTGCTACGATGCACCAGAGAAGTACTCATCTGCCATCATCTTTACAAATATACTATAAAGGTAAAAGTTTGAGAATACGAATGCATTTATTTGAACAGAAATCCATGTCCGTTAATTTGTGTACGGTCCTTAGTTTGTAATGATTGGTCCATAGGATAGGGGGAAATTAATTCAAGTGGAGTAAACAGTAGAAAATGTCAATGTTTAAGATATGATTTTTATGCCTACCTAGTTGCTAAGGTGTAAAATTATTAATAAAATAATTTTATCTCGATAAAATCTTTTCTATTCGACCACTAATTTTTACCCAAATATACTACTAAGTCATTAGCAGCATAAGAATATGAGAATAATTGAATTTAAAAACAGTTTTCCAATGGCTTTTGAGTAAGAGACTTTCAATAGCAAGAAGTGTCAACTTGAGTAAAAACGAAAAAATTTTTAAACCTTTGAACCTTTTATTCAACTTAAGGTAAAAATTAAAGACTAGTGCTTATTTTCTTCCACGTACCCCAACAAAAATAATTCTATGGAAAAACTGTCGCCGTTGAATTTCCCCCAAACAGGATATTCTGAGGTGGGAATTATTTTCCCTCGGGGAAGATATACAGCAGCGCTTTAGCGATTCAGCAAAGGGAACGGAGGAAACCAAGAACGCTGCGTTGTGACCCGGAACGATTTACCCGCTGCCTATTTGGGCGCCAACCATTAAGCGGAGATCAAAGAGTCGCCTCGGATTCTCAAACACTTTGAACAATGACTCTGTCTCCGACTTAGCTTGAGTAAATTCGAGGTTAATTGACTTTCATCTTCCTCGCGTTCCACTCCCGAGAGATACGTGCTACGCTCCCGAGCGTGAGCGAGAGCAGTCAAAGGGCGCCATCGGCTCGCTCACCCGGAATATCCGAACGGGTCTGGGGACAGGTGGGGGGGCAAGTGGGACGGGGGGGGGGGGCGCAGCGCGGGGTTTGCCGAAGGAGTTGGAGGTGGCCCTGAGGGAAGATGGCTTTGGAGAACAAGTCCAAGCAATGATTACACTCAACGATGCCTTCCGATGCAACGGGATGAGGAAGAAGGCATTCGGGAAAATATTAAATGACAGATAAGGCTCGAAATTTCACCTCCGAATTTCACGATTGTGAAAATGACATTATTTCTGTAATGGCCTGCGGGTCGATACCTCGGGTAAAATGTTACTGAACAGGGCTGTAACGCAAATTTATCTTCTCCGATCACAGAATTGATAACGGTGGAGTGGTTAGCAAAATTATTCCTTCGATTCAGCGACGAATTGTTCTTTCAACGGCGTAGAAACCTCTCGTTTTCTCCGTTCCCTAGTAATCATATCCATGTTGATGACAAAATTAACCTAAGTTATGGTCGCAAAATTGATATCAACTATATATTTACGATTATTTTTTTGAATTCTAAAATAAAAACTATTATAATCAGAAATTTTACTTTCACACCAGTTCTCAATGCATTTGTGAAAATGGCCTCCGCTAACGATAAACTGATAGAAATACATATATTTAAAGAAAGCGACCCGGATCGATCTAACCAACGATGTGAATAAAACATTCCAGAAATGAACCGAATGGTTTTGACAGACAAGGGCAGTCCACACATCGATCTAACGACAAAATAATTCACAGATATCATTACCTTGGGCCACCTGATCCGATGGATGCCGAAAATGATCAACGCTATGATTTCTGATTCGAACATGGGCAGTCTTATGTCAGCAGGCCAACAGTTCGACTCCGAAAATACTGCAATCAAGGAAACGACAAACCACACTACGCACTTGCACTAAAGTCTACGCTAAGATTTGTTTTCTCGTGGCATGGCGTATCTTTATGGAATTTAGATAGCATATTGAAATGACATGAAATTATTGACTTTGTGATTCTACGCACTTCGCTGTGTGGAATTACAGTCATTAATTTCATCTAATTTCAACTCTTCTTAAATATTTGATACAATGCAGTGTCTACCATATTAATTCAGTTTGAAACCGAGAGAAGATGAAAGAGATATAATTTATTCTCCAGAACTCAGTTAATGTTTTATCGGACCCCATGGGCCGACTGGCCTCCGATACTGACTACTATTACCGGGGTATAGCCAAACCTAATCACGCCCCGGGAAGAGAAAATACACCGCACAATTATCCCAATGAGAATGAAAGAACTCCTAACTACATGGGCAATTAATAAGTAGTATTAAGTTGAATATAATGAAACTAAAAGAGTATTTCCAGGATGAAGTCATGAAAAAAATATTTTTAACATTTATATTTACTAGGAAAATGCAGGATGCGTAGGAAAAATTACATTATGAGAGTGAAATAAAAGTAAGACAGGAGAAAAACGGGATATGATAAAATCGTTTGTAAATCATGGCGTAGTCCCATGGACCTTCGGCTCATTTAAAATGCAAATGACACATTTTTACCCCTGATGTGACATGCTACTGCGCGCACGAGAAAATTTGTGTGCATCAATTAGAAATATATCATAACAGAAACTGTCAGGTAGTTAATAGCTAAAATTATGCAGGAATTAAACTTTTGAATAGGAATCGAAAGTAACTACAATTAATTTATTAAAATATATCAGTTGAAAAGTGGCAAAGCCAGTGATGCCTTGGATTTTATGTAAGATATTCAAAAGAATTTTTAATCTAGAATGTATATTTCCATTAATGCGTCGTGAGATATGTCGAACGACGACAGTTGGCCAAGCAGCTTGACGCTATGACGCTTGAGCATTCATAACAGTTTCACAAGGTGTTTCCGTTTCGCAATCCATCAAAATGAGGTATGAGGAACGCAGCGCAAATGAGATGGAATTCCTGTCGTTATTTACTATGCGGGGCGGCGAGAGCGGGAGGCCGTACGAAGGGGGGGGGGGGTTTAGAGAGAGAGAGAAGAAGGCGGGAAGGAGAGGCGAAGAGTAATCGCGCTTCTGCATCCGCGAGAGAATCTTTTTAAACAGATGAAAGAAAATTCCTCACGTCGATTCAAATGGATGTGTGGATAATTACTTTCCATGATAAATCCCTAATCCAGTCAATGGGAACAGATTTCAGGTACTCAATTTTAATTTATTATTTACTGATTTTCTTCTGTACCCCATGTTTACCACGGGTAGTTTTTTTGCGTCTTGTTGAATGAATCCACATGAGTTAATATTTGATTTAAACTGGTGCCTAATCCTCTATTATATGCACTGCCGCTATGCTTTTGTTTTATAATTTCGATACCTGCACTGGCAAAACAAGTAAGAAAAATCGAATAATAATAATGTATATATTTAGAATATATATCTAATATAGCGATATGTTGTTTCCATGGACTTAGAACTGGAACCGAGTGCTAGCAGAAAGAGAGACGGAAAAACCTTGCTATCCGAGTGTGCAAGAAGAGAGACCACATACCCTCCCCCTTGGTTGGGCGAGCACCATTTGTCAACGTACCCATGATTATGCTGACACAAAGGAGGCGCACTTCAAAGAGCTTAGAATGAAATATCTAGTCGATTATGCGGGTGGTTATTAACGACGGGACCTTGAGAGGGGGAGATGAGGGACAATAGGGAGCGGGTACAGGCAAGGGAGTTGGGGTTGCGGATGCTTCGAACTCCTATATTATACCGTATGTATTTATTTATATGGACACATATGTAAAGAAAAAGGGGCAGGAACACATATAAAAGACAAACACAGGAATGGTGGGGAAGGTGGAACAGAGCAGATCACACGCGTAAAAACGTTTCCCTGCCGGGCTCAAACTACGGATCTTGCTGGGCCTTACAATCTACTTAATGCGCCGCAAGCCGCCGCAAGGGCGGGCAGTCGTTTTAGGGCACGACCCGTAATAAGAAAAAAATCGCATGCAAAAGCAACAAATGTATACAATCCACAAACAAAATATGGTAGGCATTCATACAAAAACCCTGAAAACCCACACACACATGCAAACCCTGAAATTAACAACTAACATACACATGCACCTACAAATAAACCTAATTTCTTTGCAATTTTTATTTTTGTTCCGACTTGTAAATTCAATGTTTTTAATATTTCTAGAATGACTTTGGTTTCTTACTATTATGATTTCTGATTTTTCGGGGAAAAAATGAGTATTTGCTTAAATCTAAACACAGTAATCAACCCGAAGGTCGGTTCAGTAAGTGATGGTAGAGATCACCCAGTACTAAGCCCTATACGGCGTGTGAAAATTCACACATCAGGGTAGGGAGGCCAGTTCCTTTCCCTGTGCCGGTTATGGTTTCCCAGGAAGACCTGGTACCCGAAATATCACATAGCTTGGGTGGAGCTGCAGGTGCCCTGAGTGCCTTGCCCGGGAATCGAACCCGGGACCCTCTCGTCAGCAGTCCAACGCTCTACCCACTGGACTACCACGACCCACTTAAATCTATCTCCCTTATTTGGGAGATAGATTTAAGATAAGGGAGATAGATCTCCCTTATCTCCAATATTTGTGGTCTGATCTACCAAATTAGTGTGGGGCCATTATAATTCCTTTACTGTCATCGTTAAACTCGTTTGTTCTGATATTTTCTACTAGTCTAAGTCTCGCTAGTTCTCTTCGTATCTCAAATGGCTCCCAGCCTAAATCCTCTAGGAGACCTGTCATTGTCATTGTCTTATTCTAACAATTTTTATCGAATCGGGCGGATTTTCTCTGGACTTAATCTTATTCTTTTTGCCAAATTTTCTCCCAAGGATCCTAAATACTTGCAGCATATTCCAAATGAGGTCTAAATAGAGTAAAATAACACCTCTCTTTAACCTTTTCATTACATTTCCCCCCCGAACCGGTTAATAAAGACGAGTTTCTTTAAACCATTGAGTTACCGAAGAAATGCAAATTACACTGAAATCCGCGGTGATTTATGCAACCACTTGCCCCGATTCTTTGGCAAGAAGGTGACGTTGGGGAACTATTTCAGCCATCAAGAGATGAAATTGCCGAGGACATTAGAGGAAAGGATAATAGGGAAAGTGTGAGGCGTGAGTGTGAATCGGAAAGTGGGAAAATAGTGGAAATGGCGAGAAATAATTAGCAAAGACTCACGTGTGGCTCTCTTTGAAGCTGTATTCTAGTGCCACTCTTTAATCGAGATGGTCCATTTTGAAACGGTCCACGCCCGTGACTCGATGGCGGAGGGGGAGGGGGGGGTTTGGGGGAATTGAGGGGCGGGGGAGTGAATGGGGGCCTCCACTGACGGCGAATATCCTGGATTCAATTAGCTGCGTCATGATGGGGTAGGTGTGTGGAGGTGCAAAAAGTAAATTAATTGGCCATCATTCTTCATTCAGGGCGTCGATTCCACCATTCCGATCCTCTCATCGGCAATATATGACGTGTGAAATTCGTTGGAGTAAATACGATACCCTTCCCAACCAGTTAAATTCAATACCGATCCTTCGTGGGAGTGCAAACGGGGGTGTTCAACTATTCACAAGAGGAATTGAGGTGTGTTTCTGGAAAAATGACCACCAATGACGCGTTTTGAAAAATCAATCATGGTTTTTCATGAGGCATTTCTATCTATCACTTTTTATGTGACATTTCCAATAAACTTAATTTTTTAAGAATAATCTTCACTTATTGTATTTACTTAGTTAAAACATTCGATTTTGCGGAAAATGAAGATATTATATTTCGAACAAAATAAGAAATTCATCGGAACAGATTCTCTTAAATAAAAAGTTATCTTAATTCAATTTACAAAATATAAAAAGAGATTTTTAAATTGTTGTTCAAATTTACCTGTTTAAAATGAGCAAAAGCTTTTTGACCAGTTTGATCTCCTGTCCAGATGGCATGGTGTGCTTTTGTACTTCTTCACACACAGAGCGTAATTTTTATTTTATCCAATCACGCTTGGTTTCATGTTTGATGATTAATGTCTTCGTTGTACATTACGGTTGACAACGTGGCGGGAATATAGATAAAAAGGTTACATTCGGGAAACAGTCCAGCAAAATTTAATGGACAATAAAATAAGAAAAAATCTTAAGATGAGGGAATTGAAAGCCATTATACAAATATTCGCAACCATTAAATATTTCTCTTTCAAAAAATTGTTCTTACAACTTCGGAAAAGTCACAACAACTTGTTTGACTATATCTTTAATAGCATTTCTGGATTCGTTAGCGTTATTTATTTTTAAAGTTAAACTCAGCTCTACCTGAAGACATTGATAGTCATTTCCTTAGTTTCGGATCAAGTTTTCCAGCTCTTTATTTCCTAATTAACATTTTTACGGTTCTGTTAGGCACGAGTATAACTCACACCATCCAGCTGTTCTAGTCCAAATCCTGGTCACATGTGATTGCCCTCAAAGTTAATATTTAATATTTTAGAATAAACACCAGACCAATTTTGAATCGAATATGACCCTTAAGAGGTTGGAAAATGTTATTCTGACCTCTTATCGTTCGTGAAAAAATGACATCTCAAATCTGTTCTACACTTATTTTCTCTAATTTTATTGACCCGATTAACATTTATTTCATAGAATAACATGGGCCGTACTGTCTCTGAGAGGGCATAGGTACACAAGAAAAGTTCCATAAGTAGTAGGGCTTAGTCGATTAAAAAATGTATTGTCACTTTTTATACGTTCACTCAAAATGCTTCGTAGCACCATAGTATGTCCACACACCGCTACCAGCGGATTTTCCACGCCTAGTACGCCTTCTGGAAGGCGGCGCCCAGAATACTGCTAAGCTCTCTCGTCACGGCCTGTTGTAACGCTTCCATCGAGCTGTAGTGACGTCCTATCAGAACGGATTTGAGGCAGAGGAAGAGAAAGAAGTCTGGTGGGGCAACTTCAGGACTGTAGGGTGACTGACACGTAGTCAAGAAGCTCTTGGCAGATCAGCGATCGAGTTTCCTTTTGGTCTTCCAGGAGCACTCGCGGCACCAACTTGGCTCTGATCTCGCATACACTTTTTCATGTCCATCTTTTCGTTCAAAAGTCAATGTACATCACTTTTAGGGATGTCAAGTTCATTATAAACCATGTGAACGCTAAATCTGCGATTATTTCCCTGCCCAACAAAATCTCTACTCTTGCGAGATGTTCGTTACTTTTCGAGGTCGAAGGACTTCCTGAACGATCGGCGTCTTCAATATATTCTGTACCCGATTTAAAAAACATGTGGCACTCGAAAACACCCAATCTACCCATGGCGATATTATCATAAGCTGCCTTCAATCAATAAAATGAAAATCATTTTATGAGTTTCATTTCATTTCATGTCTCTTTCCCGGTTTCGCCCAGTGTAACGAATAAGTTGATAGCGTAGCGCTGTTCTAATAACTGGTTCATGACGGAGCGTAACGAGGTCACGTTATAGAGGTTTCGCCAACATACGATGCCCACTCCTCAAAGGCTAGGAGCCAATTGCCACCGGCTTCCACACTTTTCTGAGACTCCCCTCTGTCAAATGTAGCCAGAGAAACCGCCGCCCGTCCGTATTTCTATCCGGAAAACAAAGTCATACTACTTTTGGGACATACCTTGTATAAAATATTCTCGTAACAGACGCTACTAAGTTGCTTAATAACTTAGTTTGCTAACTTCTGCAGCTCCCGCATACGTAAATTATAAGTAATAATAAATACTCTTTGAGAATTTGAGCGTGAAATATTCTAGAGGGGCATCGGGTTGGTGCGGTGGGTATCGAACTGGCTTCCCACCCTGAGGGTCCGGGTTCAAATCCCGGCAGTGTTTAATATTTTTCAGTGGTATCTCGATCCTTACTTGAGGCGATTTGTGGAGGGCACTTTGAGTGAGTACGCCGTCCGTCGGATAGGACGTTAAGCTGCGGAACCCTTGGCACCTTTTGTAAAGAGTAGGCTAATACCGACGCCGGGTTTCTCTCCACCCTTCCTCCTTCCCTGATGGCGCAAATGACCTCAGCTGTCGGTCGCCTCCCCTAAATACTACTGCTAGATATTCAAGCGGGAGGATTTCTTACTGCACAGAAGGGAGTTGAACACCGACTTCGAGAAATCGGCCTGATGATTCCTGGGTCTAAATATTTCCTCGACAGCGATGAAGACGGGAGGTCATCGCATTGAGGGAATGGGAGTAGGCGAGCGAGAGCAAGGGATGATGAGAGGGGGAGAGTTCATTTTCACGGGCTGCGGCAGTGAGTGAGTGCGAACGAGTCAACGTGGGAACAGCCATCGTAATTGACGGGTCGCTCAGAGCGCGGGGTGGGGGGGGGGGAGGAGTGAAGGAAGTGCGACGGGTGAGGGCAAAAGCGAGACATCGGATAGGGTGAATAATGGGGCGGGAGGGTTCCGCCCACTCCACCCCCTGTTTATCTCCTTTTAATGGAAAACAAACAATGGTGAAGTGAAGAATAGGAAAGTTGAAGATGGGGGGAGGTCTCGGGGAGTATAGAGGGTGGTGCGGGGTGCGATGCGGGTGAGGAGGCGTTAAAAAGGGTCCGACTGGGGGTGGGAATATTATCGGACAAAATGGCGTCCGGGGGAGCACGAAGCAAGGGAGTGGGGTCATAAAATACGTCTTGGAGAAGAGAGACGCAGAAATCGAATGCATCCATCAAGGCCAATAGTTTGCTCTTTCTTATATTACGGAATAGCCCCGATTCTTTTTAGGGAGTTAGGTCGTAAATTTCAAGCAGTGACCGACCGTCGACGTTGATCCATTAGGTATTTAAGGCACGGTAGTACAAGGTGCAGAGCTCAAAACTAACATCAGCATTGAAATTAGCGCTCAAGTGTTCGGAACGAAATTTGTACAGGAGTATATAGGGTACGAGTGCCCTTAATTTGTGTATAAATACGTTAGCATATATAAACAGATTTTGCGGTAAAGCTGCTCGGACGAGTGCTATACTAATGCAGGGATAGCCTCGGCCAAATTTATTTCCTATGTGAACAATTAAAAGTTGTTTTTAGGAATAAAGTCCAATGGCGCTGTTGTACTGAAGCCGTTTGCATGGGTCGTTTCCGCAGCTTTTGAGCAGAGGAAAACCGGGTGATAAAGGTATCACAAAATATATTTTACCCAAAAACCGATTAATATTTTGCAAAAAATCCGATAGCCTAATTACACGTCCTCTATTTTCATCCAAGCGAAATCAAATCTATAATTGAACTTAAAATTGTATCTTCAAATTTGCACATGGTTAGCGCGATTTTTGTTCCTATTTCCTATGCCCAAAATCTGCTATTGTAAGCCGCGCTTGAATGGTACTTGAATGTCATCCACTAAAATGTAATTGAATCCAATTAATATCTTATAGCGTAGAAAATAGATTCCATCAGTATATATTTATCCATTTCTATTCACATTTGAGGTATACGATCGCTAGAGTTGAATTGCTTGTTATTTAAAGTCATATTCAATCACAGCTTAAAAAAGTGATCACCTTCAGATACTTTATTTCAAAGAAAGAAAATAACTGAATTAAGTCCTCAGCTAAAATTCTTACATTTGTCCTGAAATTATGCAAAAATAGACATTTTAATTTTTTCAAATCAGTAAGAATGTAACCTTGGAGAAGGGAAATGAGAATTTCAAGGCACCGGTCAGCATCGTGCAGTATCTCTTTTTAATTTCTCGTTTTTTTGCAATACATTAGAATTTTTTAAGCACATATTTTTATGAGCATATTTTTTCGATGTTCAACTATGAATTGCCACAATTTTCTCTGAAACATGAAAATTTGAGTTGTTATCTGAATTCCTGAATTAAAAAGTCATTTTGTAAAACATATTCCCACCGATTTGATGATCCGAAGTCAAAAAATTATCTACTATGAATTAATTACAAAAAATCTTTGAAGAGAGCGATAACTCGGCATCTGCATGGTGTTTATAATAGCATGTAGGCGATAAATGAACGCGGAAGATTAAATGTAAATAAAACACCCATCAAGTATCTTTTAATGAGCATATTTTGGCTAGTTCGGACATTCGAACGTAGTTTGAAAGCAATATATATGAAGAAAAGAATGACATTAGCACTAGATCATAGGAATAACTCCATCACCATCGTAACTCACGGTGCAAAGTGCCCAAATGGATGAAAAAACAACCACATTTTTCACCCCGAAAATCTCGGTTTTATAGGCGAGGGCCATAGAATAAATCAACACTAAGCCTAACGGCGTGTGAAATTTGCACATCAGGGATGGGGAGCCAGTTTATTTCCCTGAACCGCCTGTGGTTTCCCAGTATGGCCTGGTACCCAAAAAAATCATACGATTCGTGTGAAACTGTGGGTGCCCGACAGGCGTGCCCGAGAATCGAACCCGGGTCTTCCAGCTGGTACTCCAGTTCTCCACCCCTGCATTACCATATACTTCTGACACAATAAATAAATAGCATTTACAAGCCATGAGACTTTGGAGTACCACGTCACCTCCTAATGCTCGTATAAAAGCCGAAAATTCGGCCGGGGTCGATTCATAGTCTAAAAAAAAACACCTTCTAGTGCGCAAATGTAAATGACGAGTGACTTTGAATTCAGAGAGTAGACAAGGGAGTAAGCGGGTTGGGAGGGGCGGAGATGAGGAAGATGGTTTTGTGTATTCGTTGTGAGAAAGCCCGGAATGCAGTGAGAGAGGATTGCCTCCGCTACCATCGCTCAAGATCCGACTCAACCCCGCACCTCCCGGCGGGATTATGCGTTGACGGGCGCGAAATATAGCAGCCCTCGTAAATTGCTGAGGCGGTGCGGGAGCGGGTCCAGCCGAGAGTGGGCAAGAGTGGAAAGGCCACTGCCTTCGGGAGCTGGGAATGTTTGCCATAAAAACGAAGAGCGGTGATTTCGCCTAAGCATGAGTCCGACGTCGGGAGGAAGATTGGGAGACTTTGGAGGAGAGGGCCTACTTATGGGATATCTGCATTTACATAATATCCTACAAACCATCACCGAAGTGAGAGGTAGAGGGTGGAACTGCATGGTACAGTACACATATACTTGCACTGAAGTATCGTACATGAAAGAACAGTAGCCACAAAAACCTCTGAAGTATGTTGTAATAAAAATACTACTGTTAAAGTTGTGCACAAGGGACCATCTCCATTAGTATCGAGCTCATGAAACCCAGAAAACTAGTTATTTATTCCTATAATATTCATAGCATTCATCGCAATTATAAAACGAGAGCTAACTTTATCAGAAAAAGGTAGAAAAAAATAGCTACACGATCTGAAGACATGCAGTAGCTGTTAGGATAGGTTACCCGTTACTACAAAAAGAAAAAAATGAAAGAAAAGGACGAAGGAAATATAGAAAGCCTACTACTTAAGGCTTCTATTTGTTTGGTAGTTGTTGTGGATCAGAGTTATTATTCTAGGAAGTTAGATCTATAGGAGCTGTTATCTACAAACGAGCATCCCTCCGATCATGATTCATGGTCTTGTATTTCTTACTAAAATGGAGTTTTTTATGTGTACTAAATATATTCAGAAAACTGATACGCCTAAAGGAGTTCACCCGTCAGTACATAAGTTATAAAAATACAATCATATTAGATTACTAAGAATGAGGTTGAGTGATGTCTAAGTGAGTTTAATTAAATCAGAAGTTAGAACAAAATTTAAAAAAATTGAACGTAAAGATTAGAATCGCTATCGGAGGAATACACTAAATGCGATGTACGACACTCTTCGTGAGACGACTATAAGAAGAACATGGAAAATGTCTTCAATGGCCACCAATTCATGGAAAAATGGTCGAAAATTTCAAATTTTGGAGCATAAGACTTTGAATATTAGGTGCTCGAGAGAATGAAGATTGGAGGGTGTAAGTAGACCGTTCCTCAAGAGTTGAATCAGCAAAAGACTGGGGCAGAATATATAACGGAAAATATAACGTAATAAGTGCTTACATTTGCCCGATAAATCCGAAGATTTTCTATTTCTGACAATATTTACGTTGTACTTCATAAATTTCAACGATGAGCTATATTTAGTTTTATAAATTTTCATTCAAAATTCATGTCACAATGTTTTCCTTAGGTATGAAAAGTATCAAATTTTTAACGTTAGCTAATTATCTAGCAACAGAATCTTTCATGTCAGCCCAAACAAAATGGGTTTTTTTCACTTGCAAATATTTAAAAAAATGACAATTTAAAACGTGTTTTTCAAAATTCCAAACAATAGTTTCCACTACTTATGCACTATGTTTGATGAATTTGATATTTACTTGTAACAACGGATGAACGTTCTTAAATAAAAAATATTAAGCCTTTAAACTGCTATCATTTTAGCTTTTTGTGTGGTTTGTACTCTAATTCCTTCATAGTTTAGTCACTTTTGCTATTCATCGAAATTTAGTTCTTTAAATAACTCTTCTTCCGGTATATTCATTTTGTCTCAACCTGTGAATTAGAAAGACTAGCCGGATATTCCAAGCCGGACCGAGCGAACGAGATTTTGGGGCAAGCGAAAAAATAGGGTTATTGCAATGCCGTCAGTCGATCAATTAGACCCCCCATACAGGGAGGAAATAGTCCAAGATACGATGTGAAGGGGTTGGACAATTAGTATAGTCAAAATTAGAGTGATGGACTCAGAGATGAATCAAGGTGGTAATTTTCTAATCCTCAGTAGTAATATGAATCATTAGAGGAAAAAATAAGAGGAAATTCCAACATATTACAATACTCAAATGAACATAGCCCTTCTCTCCTAGCTTCTCTAGCCACCTGTCAGAGGCCTTTGGGTGGCTTTATGTGATTAAAAAGCATCAATGCTTTTTTTGACATGAGAAATGTGAAAAGAGTGAAACAAATTTAAAAATTAAGCCTCTATAATTCCGCCAAAATCAGGTTGTGTAGGACGTTTTGACTGCTCTCCACGTAAACGTTTCACCGTATCAGTAGCTAGTAATTAGGTCTTCGAATTACGACGTGATTTGTGGCTTTACCCCGTGGCAGTGATTTAATGCAATCAACTCCACATTAATCGGCCAAATTCTATTACCATGAAAAGTAGCCCTGAAGACGATGGATGGCTTGATCATCGAAGCAGAAACGGAATACAGGACCCGGCCGAGAACACGGGTTTAACACACCGACAGTTCATTATTTAACCTTGCTTCTTTCCAACTTAAACCTTGACGAGCAAATAGATAAATTTAACACTTTGATATACGTAATTGAAGACTTAAGGTGGCAGAATAACTTATAATATATACGCAAAAATCCACCCAAAAAATGGCTTTTGCATATAATCCGATTTCATGTTTCATCAAATTTAATGTGACAACACATTTGTGATTGTATTTGGTGTGAAAGTTATTGAGCCAGTTATTTTACATTTAATAAATTTGGCCCTTTTCGTAAAAAAATCCCTAATATATTTATTAGTCTGCCGATATCTGCCATATTCTCAAATTGAGTAATTGATATCACTCATGAATTAAACATATTTATCCCTCACTATTCCAGAAAAAAATCCGTCCATATTGTGCTTCTGTTGGTAAAAGTTGGTAAACAAGACATTTTCATGAAATTTCATCATGGATTGGTCATTCATAAATCAGCAACCGATGAAAATTGGTCATGTTGCCCTCAAAAAACATTTGCTTGGTGAGAGAATGATGTAATGTTTGCTAATGGAACAACTTTCATAATTCTCCGCACATATAGTGAGCTAAATACATGCTGTGATTAGAGCAATTATAGCATGAATAAGTCAGGATTAGTCCGTATAAAACAGATATTATACATAAACCAAGTCTTAATTCGCAAGAAGGGAATGCGAAACAAATATCTCTCCCTTGATTGTGATCACTAAAGAATTTGAATTTTTTCTAGGGAGTATCCAATACAAGAGCAGCCAACTTGGAGAATGGATGAATTTTATATTCTTGAGATTATGTGACTTAAGTAGTACAAGTGAAAAAAGTAACTAATCCTAAATGCTTAACTTTTTAAACAACAGTGCAACTCATTCCAGAGACACGATAGTTTATTATTTTGCTAATACCACGCAGGTATACATAAATGAATGAAAACTGCTGCGGTAGAGTTTTATTGCCTTTATAAACATTCATATCGCAAACAGATTATTTACGGAAAATTTGACATTCGTTAAACATTAATTTCGGACAGCTAAATGTGGAGTTATTTCGAAATGAATATTCAACGAAGAGAAATGAAAGCATCTGGAACATTGAATAAAGATTGGCGTGCTTAATTCCAGCATACCACAAATTTAATTTTAATTAATGCAAAAAAGGAATTAACAAGGTGTGAAAACCCCCATATCCGGAGTTTGGTGTTCAAATAACACCGGCGACGCGAGAGGTCGAATTCCTCGATCCCCGCGTAGCTTTGGCTTCCTTAAGTCCTTTTCAGTGAAGAAATTACTATGGCTGTCCCATTTTTCATGGGTGGAGATTTAACGGTACATAAGCAAGTTATTACATAAATACAGATTATTACGTCAAAAAATACATTCCAGAAAGTTAAACTAATGCCTAATAAAACGAATCATTGAAAATTTTATTAACATCATTTAAATAATCTACCTTATATTGAGCGTGATAGAACAGGTATTAAATATATAGTTACTACGGATACTTTAATGATTCTTCAAAATAAGTTAACATATTTCAATCGTTTTACTTCCGCACACAAAATGAAACATGGTGAAGGGTATTTAATACGAAGCTTACTGACGCTCACAATTCAATGTTGAACACAAAAATTGAAAGAAAACTAATGAATCCCACGATCTGAATTTATAAAGCAATCCGCACGTTAGAGCACCTTATGCGCGGAGTTTTCTCGTTATTTTTATAAATGTACCTGTATAATGGTTATTTAGTATGATCTAGAGGGAATACATTAGTTCGACATTATCAGTGACTCGTTATCGAGAAAACCTTTCTATTATTGCATATAGTTAAATCAGAGTCTAGTGAGATTTTTTCCTTCAAGACATTAATTTATACACTTTTTAAAAACTAATCGAATGGGATATTAAATCGAGCACAACATGTATTCGTAAACCTTTCCCAACGGCAATTTTTTTCAGTCTGAATGAGCAGGAAGAGCTATTGGAATCAGATTAACGACCTGAGTAGATCTCTACTTTCAGAGAGCAGCATTAAACCCCTAGAGCTATTGCGACCCATTCCAGAGAACACGAAGTCGAAAAAAATACCTACGATAACAGAAGCAAACTAGGTTGGACAAAATCTTCAAAAAACCCCTTACGATTCATACATTACCTGTAGTTAGAGCCGTGGAGACCCCCATGCTCTATGTTGCATTACATCAACTACAGGGATTTAGTCCTTACTTTTAACCACCACACAAACCTTTGAAATATTCCATATTACTACACTAAACCAGGGGGTAAATTATGAAGACAAAGTTAGAGAGGGAAACTGTCTACTTGAAAGAATTTAATTGTCGTTGAAATAATTTACTATTGAAAAAAAGCGTAGAAAATTATGATATTACTATGCACCTTCACCTTTCAAATTTCTCGATAAGTATTTTTATGGTTGATACTCTAACGTCGGCTGTCACCATTCCGACTGGTGGTTCGAAGGATATTATGGATGTACAGGTAAATAGATTGGTTATGAACAGAATAAAAAACTGTTACCCAAAATGCAGTTCTCGGAATGCAGGACAACCATTCAGTCGAGATGCAGTCCGATCTCGCTTGAGATCACCCCCGCCTGGGGATACCTAACTAGTGAGCCATCGAATGGGATATCTCCAATGATAGGAGCGTCATTTTTTTCAACATTCGACGCAAATTTCGCTCCTGGAACATGACATGGAACAAGAGAAATCTTGTCCCACCGTAAGACTGAACAAACCCTGGTTTCGTCGAGGTCCCTTTCGGTTAAACGGAGAAAGAGAAGCTTTCTTCATATTTTTCTCCGAACGTGAACAAAAAAAAAGAAAGATCATGAGGCGTAGCTGAGCGTCGCCGTCCCGACCACCCATCGGTCTCCAACGAAAATCGCGGCCGGAGTAAATTAATCAGTCTCGTGTAACGAACCTTCAATCACTCTCTAAAACATTTTCCGTGGACGCCATTTTACATTTTCAACGTCGACTGTCAGGTGAAAACTCACGGTGCACGGAGCACATTCCGCTTTTTTTTCTTTTTTATACCTCATCGTGAGTTGGAAAGAGACGGATCAGCCGTCGTCACACCGAGGCTGACGTGGGAGGGACGGGGAGTGAGGCAAGGGGAGGAGGCGGTGTGCAGGTCGGAGGACGTGGATTGGATTTGCTGTCTCGGGCGGAGAGAGAGAAAGAGAGAGAGAGATGATATGGAACGGCGGAAAGGGAGGCTATGATGGGAAATATAGGGTGGAATGAACGGACGACAAAAGGGTGGTGTACATAGGACGCCACTGTAAGAATGGAATCGATGACGACAGGTGCACTAAATTAAGGCGTAAATAATAACTTAGCGAAGACCATAATAGAAGTAGGGATTTCCGAATCAGAGATATGACCTTTAAGGGAATAGGATGAGCTTAGATTGAAGGTTTTTGAGACAAGGTATGGAGGAGAAATTTACTAGGATAGATAGGAAGACTATGTTTCTAATATGCTGGGGCAAGTGGAAAAGATTTTGTGGGTGAAATCCGAAAAAGAGGGAGATGGGTATATGGGGACGATGCAAAAGTTCGCGCTGGAAGGGAACAGGCTATGCAAGAGGAGAAGTGGAAGGAAAGCAGCAATCGTTCTGGATGATAAGAAGGTATCTAGCTAAGAAGCATGTAGAAATAGAGACTGGACATTTGGACAAGTGTTACATAGATACAGTTTCTACGCAATTGGTAGAAAATAATATTAGTACATAGCTAAATACTTTCCAAGGACAGATTCCTTATAAATCGACAGACTGCTTGGTTGCGTTTCTTAGAGAGCCTCTACACCGAACCATGCCGTGAGCGAGATCTACATCTACATTGCACCCTGCAGGCCGCCGCAAGGGCGTTTGGCGGGGGTGTTTGCTCACCAACCGTAAAAGAGAATAAAACCTCATGCAGTACCCACAAATTCATGTCTATCTACACTCACAGTCTTAGATATTTATGCATAAACATTTACAACTTACACGCGTGTAAATCCATATAGATATATTATCAAATAACCATCACATGCACCCACAAATATACCTTATGTCTACGCAACATTTAATCTTGTCCTGACTTTTAAATTAAATATCCGTAATATTTCTATAGTGAGTTTGGTTTCTTACTATTATGATTCCTAATTGTCCGAGGAAAGAACGAGTAGTTGTATCCTTCCGTACTGGAGTCTATCTCCCTTACCTAATCTTTACTGTCTGGACCTATTCTTTATGGTCTCCCTTACCTAATCTTTATAGATCCACCTGAATAGTGTGGGGCCACACCATTTAGGTGGATCTAGCAACACACATCCCCTATTACTGCTTCGTCGGAATTTGGTTTCACTCAATTTTCTTTCGAACGAGAAAGAGGCAAACAAAAGTTTATGCCTGGAGCACTGCGTTTCAGGGGATTGAGAGTTGGACAAATACGAATGAAGAGAAAAAAAGATCTCCAGCTTTGGACACTTAACATCACCGACGGTTTGTGAGTATAGGCAGGGAAGAAAAGCGGCGGGAAGATCTACTGAAACCTACATTGAAGCATTTCGTTGACGTCAAGAAAAGAAACAAAAGACAATACTTGCTGTTAAAGGGCGTCTCTTTAGCAGTGATGTTGAAAATGCATTATTACCCCCATCTCACTACGTTGGGACAGATAATGTCAATAAAAGTAGAGAGATTAAGTGTAGAACAGATTTAAGATGTCATTAAGTGTGTGTGGCAGGGGGTGAATATACACCAGACTAATTTAGACCCGAATATGACCCAACGCAGTCGGGAAATGTTATTCTTATGCCTTAACGTTCGTGGAACAAATTACATCTTAAACCTTTCTGTTCTACACCTGATCTCTCTAATTTTATTAGCATTATGTCTCCTACCGTGGGGGCAAATGAGGCCTATTCGGTGAAATAGAACATTTTTTACTCTTCATCACATTTACCGACCAATCTTTCAAAATAAATCCGAATTTTTTGCTAGCTTGTCCACATATTCGCCGTATGTGTTTTACCCAGGAAAGATTGTGAGTGAGGGTAACGCCTGGGTACTTAACTGAGTCCACTAATTCCATTTCGTTGTTCCCGATGCAGCAGGCTATGATGACGAAGCTTAGCATCATTCCGGACGCCGCCTTCCAGAATGCGTAAGAGGTTTTTGAGGCGAATCTCGAGCAAATCGAGATTCGAAAGCACTTGGCAAACCCCAAAACAATACTTTGTAACTTATAATTATACTCTCATCCATCCATAACGTAATTATACTCTCATCCATCCTCTCTCCATTCCGAGAAACTTCCCCTTAGGGAAAATAAATCAACCGTTCAACGTACCCCTGCCCTTGTCCCCAAGCAATGCCACGTTTTAACCAAGGCAACACCGCCTTTCCCTTCTCTTACCCCAAAAACTGGGACCCCACCTTTAACTTTCCACCCTCCCTTTCTCTCCTACATAGCCGCCTCCCCTTGCCGTCCTAAGAGTATATATATATATATATATATATATATATATATATATATATATATATATATATATATATATATATATATATATATATATATAGGCGTCCTGAAAATAAAATCTGTGGAAAATTACAAACTCAGTTTTTCCTTTTAGTTTTTATTGTAGTTTCTTCAGCAGCCTTCATGCTGTTCAAAAATGGGCATTAAAATCCTTTATTTTTTCTGCTGCCTTAAAAGTCTCCCTGTCTCCCTCCTAAGTCCTTCAGCATCCCGTTCAACCACCTTATAGTTCCTCCACCAATGTGTTTGCCTTCACATAGCGGCTTCATCTCTTCTGACACCTAATTTAACTCTTCCTCTCAGTCAATCCTTCTATGTTGTCAAAATATTTTCAATACCAATTGCCTTGCCCACATTTTAAAACCCACTTAACTATGCTCACCCATCGCGTTTCCTATCCATTGTTCACTAATTACTAATAAATATGAAAATTTTATCTTTTAGTCCTTACTTATTTTACCTTTTATGAGGTAAATCTCTTATGAAAACGTAGCTTCTACCAATTTAGGCATCCAAATATACACAATCCACCCTGTATACCCATTCGGCAGTAATTAAGTCTATAGTAAAAATGTGTGGTCCATGGTTACTGGAAATTCATTGATGGAAAGGGGAGGGTTATGAGGGAACTAAGCATGACAAATGGACCAAATCTTTTGTTAAAATCTACGTTAAATTCGGAGCAATGCGATCCGATTAACAAACAATCCTGTTCGTAAATACTTTGATACCATTTGACTAATGCAGAAGTTAAAGCATTATGAACAAAAATTTTAAATTACTCAGATGAAAGGTAGACATCCAGTACAAAAATCAACATCCTACCAGTTGTTTTTTTAACAAATGAATAAAATTTGCAAGAATATTTTTCACACAACATCAACTACTTTGTTCAATATTAATATCATCTGATGATGTTAAAGAAAGTCTTTCATGCACCACTCATGAAAAATACGTTTTGATTATTGCAAGAGAGACCAGAATATTTCTACAAGGGTATTTTCATAATCTAAGGGATCCTTAGAAAAATTCAGTCGAAAAAGGCTCCATAAGTGACATAATGCCGAATTCCACGTTCCAATCAAAAAGTTCCATTAACGAACGACTGGTGATCTAACACTCCCTGTCATGCGCTCTCCGTGCCAGATCGACCGGCGATATGCAGATGTGGTAGTCAAGGGCGAGGGAAGTTGGTCCGGGGTTGGAAAGAGGGTTTAAGGGGGTGAGGGGGGTTGGGAAGTGTTCGGGTGTGCGCCAAGGAGAAATTTAATCCCTTTTAATCTCCTCGAAATGAAAGGAGGCACTAGATAGGGTTGAGTGGTTGCGAAAGTGAGGGTGGGTGGCGGATGGGGGAGGGGGTGGAGTCTTATCCCTGCTGCTGCTGCAACGGGTGGGGGGGTGGTAGAAGTTTGGCGCGAGAGGGGCGGGCACCCTAGGCGGAATCGGGAGCCGTAGGAGGGGCGATGGGGGGGCGGAGGAACCGCACCCGCGCTCCTATTTTCCCAATCCTATATACGCACATGTATATACCAACAAATACAGACGCTTACATAGCGGGAATGTGCAGCACGTCATTAAATACGCACTCACACAAATATCAATTAAAATTGAATTTGCATTTACAAACTGAAAAAGTGATTTTGTTAACCAATACTTTTGATAACCGTGGTTTTTTTTATATATTTATTAAAAGGATACCACGTTCGATGATTACTTAAATAATATGAACCTAGGGATCTGTTAGCAACATTTCACTAAAAAATGAAGATGCCTGTCTAAACCTGTGAATTTATCGTAGGAATAAAATCCATAAATTTCCGATCTACAACCGATATCTTACAACCACATATTCTACGGCCGGAATGAAAAATAATAATAATTACGAAGCAAATTTAATAAAAAACAAAATAACAATGTTCTTGGGCTATCACTATAGGATAAATAAGTGCAATGAAAATTGGTCACCAAGTCTAACCAACAATATCATATGGAGCGAACTGAACACAATGGACAATTCGGACTTCACTACGTTGGTTTCAAATTGAAAATCATTATGAGACGAAATCTTTGGATTCGTCTATGATGATTTAGGCGCATTAATGCTTGACAATGATAAAAAATAACGTAAGAACTCACAGAAAACAAGCATTCCTTAAATTGGAAGCCTAAATCAATTAATAAATTTGGAAGGTCTAAGCTTAGTCAAGTAGAATAGTTCAATCATTCAGCAATCATTTAAGAACATGGTTATATGGGCATTAAAAGAATTTTCGGTAAACAACCTTTTGCAAAGAGGAGGTGGTTGAAGATAAGAGTCTTATGTAAAGTTTTAATGACTAATTGCTGGATAGACTAGTGAAACCGATGGCATAAAGAGTAGTATTATGCGGATCGGAAACTTGGCCGTTAAGACAATAAAATAAATATAAATTGGAGGCTTTTGATTTGCAGGTGAAAACAGGTATGGATGACGCGAATCAGGTGGAAGGGATTACAAACGAAGAAATGTTATAAATATGAAGAAAGGGAACGAAAGTGTTTTTCGGGAGAAATTTGAAGGATAAAAAATTAATTCGGATGAAATTGGATGACAATGAAATGTTTTTGAAATGGAATTTTGCAAATTTTAATAAATATAATAATCACCTAAATACTGGGGAAACGTAGAATAACTTCATTGAGATCATGTGCTAAACAGTCAACAAGGTCCTTCCCAGTAAAAGCTAAAAACCTGTATTCAAGGTAGAGGTTAAGATAACCAAGGAAGATGGAGGGAAAGGTAATCGGCAGTTTTTTTAATTAAAAAAATATTACATCGGGAAATACTAATAAGAGTTTTGATTAGAAAAACTTCAGTGCCTAGCAAAATGTAAATGAGATTCAGGTGATAATAAAGGAAGTTTCCGGCAACACCTCGGCCGAAAGTGAGAAATAAGAACAAATTTTAAGTCAGGAAACAGTTTAAAGAGAGAGCAGCGGAGTTTGTTTCGTGTAATATTTCAAAGAAGACATTAAGGGTACAATTATGCAATGATACATGCTCATGTGCACTGACGATCGCGTGCTGCCCACCACTCACCGCCTCTTCCGTGAGGCGCCAATTACTGCGACCCTGACACCCCCGCTTGCATATTCATGCCCTCCCACTTCCACCCCAACCACCCCAACCCATCCGCCGTGCCCGCCTCCCACCTCCCACCCAAAGTCCCCTCCACTCCCAAGATCCACTTTAAACCCATAAACATATGTCCAACGATGCATTACCAAACCAGCATTTAACAACATTTTAAACTTTCATAGAAAAGTCTTTAAGAGTTCTTCAACTTCCTTTCGGCATGTCTACTCAACATCTAAGAACAATCGTCCGGATTTCACTTATATTTTCCCATGCAAAGTCTTCCCTCATCTGAAGTAACAATAATAATCAGAAAAGCCTAATTGTAAATTTGAGGTTCTCAGTCTCTGCGACACTTTTCCATAGTTAGGAAAATAGTCAAATAATTCAAATTCATTGCTACCAGAAATGTGAGTTTAAAGCATTATAGTGTTTAATACCAAGGTCATAAATTACTCACATAACTCTTTAAAGATGGCATCGCAGACACCTATTAAAAACTATATAACACTATAAGTGCTCCAGTCAATAGATGGGACATTGAAATCTCCACCGATTATAACGTCGCGGTCATTGTGTTTGGGTAAGAAACCTTGGATTTGCTGATCTAATTCTATTACTGAATTGTCCCTGCTGACTGGCGGTCTGTAAAATGCGCATACAAGGTGCCATCAAAAAGAGACCGGACTGATTTTATTCTGCGCTAACCGTTAAACAAATCAAAAGGAGACACAGTGCGCCACATCTAACGACACGCCTGACGACTAACACGAGAGGTGTTGCGTTTGTTTACGTCGAGTCGTAAACGCTGCAGCAGCGATACGTGTCTTAACCTGTTCGTCGTCGCGTGCAACGGCAGCAATGAAGGCCCTTGAGGAACAACATGTTTGCGTGAAATTTTGTTTTAAACTTGAAAAAAGTGCTACAAAGGCATTTGGAATGATTCAGCAAACCTTTTTCAATGAAGCTATCAGTTGAAGTCAGTGTTTTGAGTGGTATAGTTATTTTAAATCGGACAGATGAAGATTCGCGAACGGGGCGGCCTTCCACTTCGACAGACGCCAACATGTCACATCGGTGAACGATTTGGTGCGGGAAAATCACCGTTTAACTGATAGGGAGATAGCCGAGGGAGTAAATACTAGTTTTGGATCCTGTTAGGCAATATTGACTGACATTTTGGGCATGATGCGCGTCGAATCAAAATTCGTCCAGCGGGTATTGAGTGATGAACAGAGACAAAAACGTGTGGGCATTTGCAAGGAAGTCCTGGATGGAGCCAATGCCGACCCAGAGTTTCTTAAAACCATCTTCAATAAAATCAAACTTGATAGGGCGCCGATTCGACTCTGTTGTGGACATTGTAGCAAATTGTACGGCGGACCTGAAGAGGATCTCTTAGGCGGATTACCAGGCAGGGTTCGAGAGCTGGAAGAAACGTTGGCAAAGGTGTGTCGTCAGCCAAGGCATGCACTTTGAGGGCGACAAGCTCCATTAAGCTGTATCCGTCGAAGTAAACAAGTTATAAAGTCAGTCCTGTCTTTTTTTGATCACATATTGTACATAAATTCTTTTGGAAGGAGGACTTTAAATTACGTACCAAACGCTTTCCAAGCCATCAACTGTAATTACCCCAGCCCTCCTGACGGAAGAACTTTTAACTGCAATAAAGACACCGCCGCCAATTCTATTTGTTCTGTCATTTCCGAAAATGGAAAAGGATTTTAGGAACATTTCTCCTCCGGCAATATCAGTGGACAACTAGATTTCTGTCCCAATAGTTATATCTGCGCCTGTGCTTTGAATAAGGTGATGATATTCTGCGAATTTGTTTTTTAAACTTTGGCAACCAACAACCAATACATGTAATATTTCCTTGACATTATGTTTTTTTTGAATTTTTAACGAGGATTGCTTCTCATTAATATTGAATCCCTGGTAAAATTTTCCGTCCGATGCTTTCTGATTCGTTTTAAATGAACTATTACTGGATCTGAAACTCACGGCTTTTTAAACTACATCATTTAGCAAAGAAGACTTTGGAGAACCACTATTTGACTTACACGCTGATCTACGTTTTAAACTAAAAAAGCTCCGCTGAGCTCAAAAATCCTACTTGCTAGACATCCAGCGACCTCAGACGTGTAGTGAATACCAGAACGGTTCAGGGGGTTCCTACACGGTTGAATCGCCGGCTGAAGGTCGGTGAAGGACATCCCGATATCCCTGCAGAAAGTACGCAACCTCTGATTGATGACTTCCACTCGGCTCCAAACCAGATGTCTACGATCAAACCTCGGGACATGGCTGAAGATCGAGAGCGTCAAATCAATCCCCTCGACGCCATCCACCCGCTTCACTTCCGAGTTCAATTCCCTGAAGGAATTCAGGATCTCTTCAGATCCAATGCAACTTCCCCTCATCCCGTACCTCATTTAAAACTACGTTTTTTCTCCCCTGTGTAGAAAAATTTCTACCACTTAATTTTTAATATAATGTAATCTAATCAAATAGGATACGGTTAAGTCAATAGAAGAGATCATGCAAAAAAAAGGAGAGAGATAAAGTATAGAGAGGTGGATAAAGGATATCATTTTTCCACGAATGATAAGGGATTGGAATAACATTTTCTAATCGCAGTAGGGCCATATTCGGGTCAAAATTGAGCTTTTGTGTGTTCACCCCCTGCCACATACCCCAGCGGTGGCTTGCAGGGTACCCAAATATCTATATTTGTCATATCTAAAAAATCACTTTCAATGGTTTGATTAAACTTTCTTATAACCCGATATACAACTCAAGGAAAAAACTAAAATTCCAAAGATATATGTATTGTTTTGTGCAGTCAAAAACTTAATTGGGAAATTTTGCGTATGCCTGAATTCGAGTGCATTAAATGAGATAATTGACTCTTTAGACTGCGCTTACCAATTCCTATGAATTAAAATCCCTCCGCACTGGAATAAAATTAAAATGAATATTTTGAAGAGAACAAAGATATGAAATAAGCAAGTTTTACGTAATTGTTGCATTCCGTTCCGAAACGACAGAGATGTAATGAAAATCACACCCAGATTTCCCTGGGAAAAGTAAATGAAGGAATGCGTGTTCACGGACGAAAGAGTTAATAATACGAGGCCTAACTGTACTTTCTCTGAGAATATTAGGGATCATTATGATGAATTGGAAAACTTAGTACGTAAAGATAGTGCATAAAGCAACGCTGCATATGGATACCTTGCTAGAGAGACGGGCTCTTATGCGCTCGTACAAAAATTACTACCTTGTAGGCGACTGGGAAAACATAAAAGACCCTTTTACTTGGTCTACAGAAACTCATAAAAAAGTTGCGTTTGGAGAAGAAAATCCAGCTGGTCTAATTAAGGTCGAAATTACCGACGGACTTTCTTCATCACCATTACTTCCTTATAAAGTAACGGCGAACTTTCAAACAGAAGATTTGATTTACTGAGTCATGGAGAATTTCAAGTGGGTTTAGCGCAAAATAAAAGTTTAGCAAAGCTTTGGATGATACCTCTACAAATGGAATTGAGTAACGAGTTAGATTTGGCTTAGATGAAATAGGAAAATTGATAGCTCTACAATAAAATGCAGTTTTAACTTTTATTGACACAATATTCCGGTAATCGAGTTGATTGTCGCAAGCCAACGTTAAGTAAGTTTTGCAATAAAGAATTTAAGCGACTCCTGGAGTCTGAAGACTGAAAAAGGAGAATTCATGGCGAACACTTTATGTGAGTTCATAACTTTAGGGTCGTTTCTCGAATGAATGCACTCAACGTGCGATTCAGTGCGGTTTATCTAACAAAGCGTAGTTCCGATATGAACCCATCGTGATCAGTTAGTCCTTTTTGACTTGAAAATTGAATCCTTCTCAATTATTAAGAATTATTTCCCATGAATCATAATGTCAATGAATACAGAGGGTCGAAGGGTGCGAAAATACGATTATATATTAAGAATAGTTTAAAAAATAATATGGGTGAGGCATTTTACTTTTATCAAAAGGCTTTTTAATTATTTCCGCAAATAATTCCTGTAACTATTCAAATAATGTGCTATAAACAAGTGCATAATTTAACTCTCGCAAAAACATATAAAATATAGAATAATTCCCGAAAAACGTTTTCCATCACCACATCGTATGTTGTAGAAGAGTAACTTAGTAGTATTGAAGATATTAATACCATTATGAATAAAGAATTCTGAAATTATTTTCATACAGTAAATATGGCATTAATATCATTGCGTGCAATATAATATAAGCAATAAAAAAGGGAAATTAAGATATGAAAAGTGTAAATTCATAATAGCAGGTAAAACTTGATATCAAAAAATAAACTTTTATACTTTATAGAAACCTATACAACATTCGGAGCATTAACTTTCCTGAATAATTTCAATTATCAGATCTTACAGTTTAAATCTTTTGCATAAATTGGGAGGATGTTTTTTAGTAATGATCTTGAAAATGTTTTGCGGAATTGAAGACTAAAACTTCAGTTTTACAAGACAGAACAAACAATCGAAAAGATTTTTGAGAAACACCTGTTTAAAATTCTCAAATACACGGCATAGACATCTAAATCTACAATCTACAAGCCGCCTACATGACTTGTGGGAGGAATAGTTAAGTCATCAGCTATTTAAATAATATGTATATATATATATATATATATATATATATATATATATATATATATATATATATATATATATATATATATATATATGTGTGTGTGTGTGTGTGTGTGTGCGTTAATTAGTTTTCATTGGTGATTCAAAAAATATTTAACTCAGGTAACTGAAATTATCGAGCGTGATTAACTATTGGTGTAAACTTAAAATGTGAGAGTGGAAAACGACTTACCATTACAGAATTTTTGGGAAAAAAAAATTCCTATTGCTACCGTTGTCGTGTTGTGTACAGACCGGGATAACAAATAACAACATTCCCAAATTATTTCCGTTTTCCTGAAAAGCTAAACAAATTATCAATCGGATGATTTAAAATGAAAACTTAGAGCGAACGCCTTTCCGAGCAAACTGGTTAGAAACGTCTTAAACCCTGGGACACCAGAATTTCCTGTATGAATACCAAATTGCGGGAGTACCTTGCGAGGTCGTGAGAGTTGGCAGCCGCATTGGCGGATGGCCGGGTGGGGGAATGGGGGGGGGAGTCGGGGTTTAAGAGGGCGAGGAGGAGATATGGCGGCCGGGCTGGTGGAAATTCGGGAGGTCGAAGCAAGAGGAGGGAGGGGCGAGGGGGTCGGGGAGGAGGGAGGCGGGGCTGTCGCACGGGGATGAGGAGACATGCAGCAGGAAGTTGAGAGCCGTAAAATAGGGGTGAGATGACGACGGGGAGGGGTGCGAAAACGAGCCCCTCGGGTGCGAAATGTGAGCGAGGGCTGCAGGGAGCGAAGGGGCAGGGCGGCGCCTGGTTGGTCGGGGGGCAATCATTTTGGCGGAGCGAGGGGCCAAGGTGGCGGCCGGGGAGGAGGATGAGTGCGGCGGTGGGTCCGGACTCGGATAAGGCCAAATTGCTAAATTACATCGATATTCCCTAACTGTCGCCCATACATGATGCTTTACAAAGTAAATATGTGCATATAGTAAGTTTGTATATGGAATAAAAATGGCTTCCACTCTTATGATAGTAGGGTTTAGCTAATTTTTGAGCACTTCAGGGGGGCCTGGAAGTTTTAGGCAGCATGTGCGTGTACTTGTAGGACCACATGAAATGTTTAATTTGATAAAAGTGGTTCGAGAAGGAACTCTAAAAATACTTTCTCTTCTAATTAGAAAAGCTTGGAAAACTATCCGAATTTGAAACAGATTTTTTTCCCACAATTTTAATGTGGTAAAATTGGAATTTTTCTATACGCGCAGCAAGCAGGAAAAAAAGAATTTGCATATTCTTGTCTTTGATCATAAAATCTCGTTGACAAATAGATTGAATGCGCTTTCAGAAGAAAATTTACTCGTTATAGTCTAAAGCTCGACAGTCATTGCACTGTATTCATACTGCAATTGTTTCTCCTCCCACTACCTTAAATTAAGATGTTTGATACTGTCTATGAATGGCAAGGTTTTAATGGGTATTTGAGCGGTTTGTAAGATCTAATAGAAAATTACCAAGTGAGAGGCATGAGTTTCACACCTGGCTACGGCACTCAGCAGATAGTGTTCAATGAAATCGAACATACCTTATGAATGATTGCATCAATCCCTGTTACGCTTACAATTCCTTGGGAAATTCTAGATATTTCAAATATTTTTAGATATTTTAGTACCCTGCAAGGTACTTCTACGGTGTGTGGCAGGAGGTGAATAAACTTAAAACTAATATTGACCCGAATATGACCCTACCGCGGTCGAATAATGTTATCCTAATCCTTTTTGTTCATGGAACAAATGATACCTCAAGTCTCTCTGTTTTACACTTAACATATCTAATTTTATTGACATCATCTCTCCTACCGTAGTACGATGGGGATATTAATACAATTTCAGCATCATTGCTAAAGAGACCTTCCAATTAATGCAAGATATTTAATCTTTAGTTTTACCTTCGCTCCGTTAGTGATTCCCAGCCTAGCTCCTCAAATATTTTGGATACGCTAATTAGTTTATCATTACGATGTTTTACAAATCTAGCTCCTCCACGCTTCATTCGATCCAATGCGGCAATCAATCCAACTTCGTAAGGATTTCATATACTTGCAGCATATTCTAAATGAGACCTAACCAGTGACGGATAACATTTCTCTGTGCCCTTTTCATCACATCTACCTAGTGCTCTTCTAATAAATCCTAATTTTATGTTAGCTGGTCCACATATCCCCGTATATGTTTCACCCAGGAAAGATCGTGAGTGAGGGTACCGCATAGATATTTAATGAAGTTTACACATTTCGGTGTTCCCAATGCAGTAGGCTTTAGGGGAGGAATTACCCTTTTTAAAATATTAATTACTACGCACTTATTTAAGTTTAATTCTAATTGCCAGATGTCGCACCAGTATATGAAGTCCATTACATATCAATATGACATAAACTTTAAATATATTCACGACACCATTTCTAGCAATTAAATACAGTTTTCACTTTCATACGGAGTTAATTAATAAAAGAAGGAATTTATATGAATAAGGCTTGTTTCCTAACCGCCGCTCTCGATATGTTGGGTGGCAAAGAATTAAATGAACGTAGAAAGCATCTCTTACCCCACACTTCTCCCTTTTTTCAATTCCAGAGAGCAGACGAGCGATATGCGCTCAAAACCCATTCTCCCCCCCGGAGGTTGGGGGTGTGAAAGGGGAAATGAGTGGGTGCGAGGCCGGAGGGAAGGGGGGAGGGAGGAACGAATGGGGCCAGGAATACCTGAGCCAGCCCTGCGAGCAAGATTAAGGACCAAAACCCTTCCCTCGCCTTTCATTCCCCATTCGCTCATTCTCTCACCCTCATTCATCCGTCTCTCCGGCCGGCAATTACTTCGCCCCCGACCCCATCCTAGCTCATTTCTTCCCCCCCCCCAACCACACCCCCTCGCTCACCTATCCCGAGGGTGACCCGACCAAATGGCTAAGTTAGAATCGTGGTCTCAAATCAAATGAAAGAGTAAAGTCTCCAGCCTGAACCCTTCTTTGATAGGTGCGGATAAAAAGGCCTATCTTACAGTACGCCTTAGAGGCATTAAACCACGCCAGTGGGACATTGAAGATAGTGAGGGATCATTTCCCTGGGCCACCACTTGAGAATTTCCAAGCATTATCTATACCCGGGAAGTCAGAAATCTTTTGTTAAGCCGTGGGCGTTTAGAGGTAGGCATAATTGGATCTGAACCGAAGTCCCTCCGGTTAAGAGCCGAGTCGTCAGACCAACTGTGCTGGCGGGATGCCTTGACTATCAGCGGATAAGCACGTGAACTCCGGGATAAATAATACTTTGGTAATATTATTTTACAGTACGTGGACATAATCTCGAATACACCTAGTGCATATGAATTTTTCGCTTGGACACTCAGGAACTATATTAAAACAACGAAATTGTCGTCAAGACAATTCGTTCGTTAAGAGTCCACCATAATTAACGAAAGTACGTTTTAAAATTATCAAAAATGTCGTGATGAGAATTGATGGATGCAAAAAGATTTTAGGTCTTTCCACAAAAGCTACAATTCAAGGCAAACGGCTGAATGACGTACTCGATAATACATGGCCACACACCGAAGAGGTTTTAGCTGAATATGTCGCAAAACGAATGTGATAAGTTCTCCCCATCCACTCCATAGTCCAAACTTAGACCCATTCCCCTCATGAGAAGAATCACCTTCGTGGAAAACATTTTTCATTATAGGGCTGCTCAGGCAATTTTTATGTAGTTTTGTGACGCGGTATTTAATTCATAGATAAATTTTCCCCGATACCGCGAGACAAGGGAGGCCGCGACTCTACTTGTTTTGAGGGCGCCAGGCTAGCCGCATGGCTAGCCGCAGAGTCACGCCGCTGGCTGTCACCTGGCCCATCACACTCCTCGTCCCAGGGGAGGGCTCGCTCACCTTTTATGTGCCCCGGGGTGGGCAGCGGCTCTTCAGCTGAAATCACGAGGGACGCTAGGAGGCGCATAAAAATGGACTACGACGAGTAAACTTCACAAGAACTATTTATTATCACAAGAAAATGTGTGGGCGCTCCCAAGCAAACATGACGCGCGGTGCCGACGCCTGCTGGGCCACGATGTTGGGTGGCCGCTCGGCTGCAGCCGAAGATGGCCGCCTCGCTGTCGACTGCTGGCTCCCGATGTTCCGGTCGGGGCCTGCGGGGGGCCCACACGGCGAGGTCGGTTGCTGGCACGCGCACCCCCGGTGTTCGCAGGCTGTCGGTGACTCGACGATGATAGCACACGACCTTCTCTCTCGGACATCTCACAACGAACTCTGCTTCCCACGTGTTGGCCGGCACTCTCCGCGCGCGGCGCGCTCCGCTCTTCTTTTTTTCTTACATACATTGTCGGCGCCCACAGATAGCGCCCCGCCGTTCTACGGCTCGCGAGAGGGGCGCGCGTATTCGAACTGGGCAAGTGACGCTGCGCCAAGCACAACGTCACATACCCCCTCCCTAAGCCGGACACTCGTCCGAGTGGACCGCTTACAAACGAGCCTGCAACTGAAACCTATGAACACAATATAATAACAACAATTTCACAGATTTCTACCAGTAGTTCACTCAGTTTTGAGATTCTGTCTTCAGCTATTGGATAGAAAATGGATAGCACAACTTTTTCTAATTTTAACCACATTCTCTATGAACATCAAGTAATACATTTGGTATGAACAAACTTTTGGCATGAATCTTTCATACATTCCAAGGGAATTTCTCACAAAATTTCAACAAAAGCATCACTCGCTCAGATAATTCACTCTATAAAAGGCAGTACGTCCTCAGCTCAAACACATCACACCTCGTTTGCAAACTTTCATTCACCACAATTCAAGGGCTATGTGCCATAACAACAATAATGTCCGACAGAGATTTTCACATCATTGAAAAATAAATCGCTCACTTTGACACACAGACAAGATAACATGAGGCAAACACACAATGCTGACCTATTACATAATACCAAAATTCATAAGGAATTTTTTTGAGAGTGTGCTCCGTGGGCTTGGGGCTCGGAGAACTCACCACTTTTACGAGTGGATCTTGGTGCTATATATCGTTTCAAGTCACCAATATCTACTTTCGCGTTTTGCTTATTGGAACGCGTTTCTACGATATAAACTGTTGGAGACAGTTTTTTTAGTATCGCGATTGGTCCTTCAAATTTAGGGGCTAGCTTGGCTGAAAACCTATCAATCCCACTGGACAGATGGTGGGTCCTACGCATTACTAGGTCTCCTACATTAAATTCGATGTTTCTTCTACCCTTATTATACGCTCGCGCCTGTTTTTCCTGAGCTTTCTCTATGTTCTCGGTTACTAGATCTCGTAATAAGCCTAACCTATCGGCCCTCTTTTTCCACGCTTGTGAATCCAATCTGCTCTCTATGCCTTCCCCCTTCTCAAGCTCGCGCCGCAAACTCTTCACTGGCAGTGGATGCCTTCCGAAGTTCAAATAGGCTGGCGAGATCTTAGTCGAGGCCTGCTTTGCGGTGTTGACTGCATGCCTTAGTTCGTGTAAATGCCGATCCCAGTGCACATAGAGCTGTAGGCAGTGAAATCATTCTTTTATCATTGATATTTTGTCGAGGTTAACCTTTTTGCGCCTCGTGGAATTTCTTCCGACACATGGTTGAAGCGGAGACCCCCGATTTTTAATGGAACTTGTCAATAAAAGTACGCCGATTTCAAATAACTTTCCAGGCTTTTCTCAAATACCTTCAATAAACAAAAGACGCGGGTTTACTTGCCGCATACATAGCTACATTCAATAATGCTTAATTCCAATATTTTGTAATTTCACTTTAATATTTCTCAAGCCTGTCCTTCCCGATTGTCTGATGTTTAGCACATGCGGTGCAGAACTTGCACGCATTCCCAATTTATAAACACACAAGGCTACATTTTGAAAACAAAGAAAAATGATATGGAAAAAAAATCTTGTCCACCTTTCGCACAATAGGTAATATGCGTTCTAACATTTATTGAGTGGATACCCGAACTATATATAGAGACGAAAAGAAATGAAAAAATTAAATGGTCATTGGGAGTGATTTCACTGTCAATAATTCTTCTACCATCTTTTTTTAATGCGTAATATACATGTGTTCGCAAATTTTTAACATGCATTCTAGATACTAGAAATATTCAAGTGGCTGGGTTTTTTTTCTTTGTTTTCGCGTAAAAATTAGGAACATTTTACCACCCGTCTCCGATGATTGATTTTAATGGAAAATAGTAAACTATTCCCACCATTTCCTTCTGGAAGTTGAATAGATGCATCACATCCCTTTAACAGTAGCTTTAGTGGCCATTCTTTCCCGATGAACTCGCTCTTTGGTCAAATTTTCAGTTTTGAGGATTTATTAACTCAATCCTTTCCTTTTCCTACTTCGCGAACTTTTTCATGCAAATGGTACCCACATTAAGTGTCGTCAAGGGGGAGGAGTTTCCAAGCCGAGGGCATTGTTCGGAGGGGAGGGGAGGCTTTCTCTCGGGGGCCACTCTTCGGGGGCCACTCGGAGGAATGGTCCGATGGAATCCGCCGCCTCGATAAAGGGGGCGTCGGTGTGGGACGGGGCGACGAAGGGAGGAAGGGAGGGGGAAGCGCTCATTGTACTCAATCAACGAAGAATTGACCACCAATCAATCAGTACGACACTGTTTACGGGACGCACTTCGGCCACGGCATCATTGACCTGCGGATCAATGCCAATAATATGATCGTCGGTGGGGCCAGTTAGGTTTTCTCAAAGTTCAGTAGGTACTATTAGCTCGCTCCACGAATTATTACTTACGAATCCTTTCCGGGTGGTTTTTCTTTGGAAAGCTCCGTTCCTGAAACGGGAGCGAGCATTTTTTCACCTCCGGATCACCGCGTCATTCGAAAAGACTTGACGGGGAACTTTGATTGAGCAAACTTGGCGGAAACTTGAAAGGAGCTCAAAATTTCCTTTCATACATAGCCAACTCTTTCTGCAGATTGAATGATTTCTACTTAAATTAACCTAGAGAAATATCGGAAAAGTTAAGGGTATCGAGTTGACTCACTACTGCAAAGAATCTCCATGCCTAAAAATATAACGTTGAACGGGTTTATCTAGCAACTCCCCTTGCTAGCTTTGAACACCATAAATAAATGAACAGAAAACACATTACTGTCGACGATTTTTGCTGAGGATATACCAGCATTCTCATACATCGTAGGTCAAGCAACTCCTCAGAAAATTCAATATTTACCGAAGGAAAAGTTAAAATAAATAAACTGTAGTACCGTACGAGGGTTTTTAATAGCTTTGACTTCAGAACTAGGCTAGCAATTTTATTCAATTCTATTATTTGCTTGGCAGAGATACGTAGTAGAGTAGCTAAAAAAATAATTTCCCATCATTGATTACTATTTTTACCTTCCGCGGTCATGAGCATGAGTATAGTGAGTGGAGATGAGTAAGGCTTGGCAGGAATGAGATTGGTAGGAATATGATAAAGTCAGTAAGATTTAAGGATATTGAAGCTTTGAAGTCTGTTAGCAGGTAGAGTTAGCAATGAAAGAAGTATAAAACCGCAGCAATAGAGGCGAGACACGAAGAAAAAAATAATGCAAGTAAAAAGTCGTGACACTGAATAATAAAAAAGGCATAGCCGACTATAAGTGTACAAAGGCATGTTGTGAATCAGGTGGAGAAAATACTCCAGCGTTTTTTGGATTTAAATTCAAAGTTACTGTTATCGCCATATTATTATTATAGTATACCGTTGTAGGGAGATTTTGAATGAACACAGACACAAATCCGATACATTTTTTTTCCTCTTCTAACAGAACAAAACCTGATACCCCGCACTGAATATTATATGGAGTTTGGAGGGGGAAGACCAATTGAAGTTGAATTTTGAAACTAATTCGCTTTTACTGCTTCGATTAGTAAATTACCATCTTGATTACAGTAACATTGAGATTTGGAATTTAATCGATAGGGATGGAGGGTCATATCAAATCCCTTTCAGATTTATAATCTCAACAGTGAAACATCACGCCGGCATGAAATCACTTTTCGACTATTTCGGTGCTATCACCATAATTCCATTTTCGTTCAAAAGTAGATGAATGCAGAATTTTTCAGACTGACAGTCAATCCTATCATGATATCAACCAATAATGTTTAAGAGGCCTGTAAAATTCTCATGGTGTTTCCTATGTAGCTAGATTTAGGTAGATGGCCTTATGATTAATCTCGCTGTTTATGGAGACCTAATATCTCTGGCATCAATAAGGATGATATGCAAATAATCAAGAGACCTTGAAAGACTCAATACTTACATAGACTCATTAACTCGCCTACATATTATTCAGATTTATTTTAATGCAGAATTTCAGAATCAAACCCAACTCAGTAGCATCTCAGTAGGGGGAGAAATAAATTAAACAAGCTAACACTTTAATAAACGAGACGAGGTTTGATATTCCATTAGGAAAACTTTTTTCAATTTAGCCATTTATAGAGAATAATGAATACAACTCATTGCGCCTCTCATAGTCGACTTTCTAATTTGCCTGATAATAGAGAATTCACTCACTTGGTGTCAAATGCCCACTTGAAAACTATCTTTACGGTTTTTCATGTTACAGGGTCTAAAGCTAAGCGTGAAAGTATATTCAACCTCAAGATATTAGTACCGCCCAAGTGCGTTCAGGAACAGAAAACATACCTTTATATACCCTTAGAACTGGCCTTTTGTAAATGAAATCTGAGTCCTGCGAGCTCTCCCCCGAGAAGGCCTCGCTACATTCCAAGGCACATGACGGCTTATCTCGAACCAAGCAAGGCAGCGGCAGCGGGCGGAGATTTCATTCGCTTTCATCCTCAAGTTCGCAGAGAAGGGGGAAGGGGAGGGGGTATGCGTGTGTACCGAACATTTGACGCGCGGAAAGTTGCGACGGAGTTCACAGAATTCGCTGCTTATCAAAGTCGCCGTCATCCAATCAGATTAGACCTCAGTAATGGCGAAATAAAAGAACAATTCTCCAACGGAACAATGGGTACCCCTGAGGTTTGCTCAGGGGTTTAATTCATTTTCCTCCATTTCTCCTCACACTATGAGGAGTAGTAACCCCTCGCGGAGAGGAAGATGGGACGGAGCCGAAAAAGTTGATTCGCTGGAGAGAGCAAACGTTAGGAGGGATTTTGTTCCTTTTTCTCCGGATCTTTCAAGAGGACGAAATCAGAGGATCTTCCCTCTTAACGAGTGTGCGGTTGTTTGCAGACGGATGAGAGCGTGCCGGGGAAGGGGAGCCGGTGCCGGGTGGAGGAGGAAGTTTGAGGAAGAGCGAAGAAGAGGATGAGTGAGGGAGAAGCGGGTGGTGCGTCGTGGGGGCAGGGGGAGACCGCGGTGTGGTGTCGCGGGGGATTGAGCTGGGGGTTGCGGGGTGGGGAATGGGGGCTCCGCGCATACGCTGATTAGATCATGCCCACGGCCTTGGAAGGTTACACACAATGAAGCGAAGGAGAGATCCGAAAGCAATTTCCCTCCAAGGGGAACGTCGCCCGAGGAATCATCCAGCATCCTTTGTTTCCCATGGCGGGGCTGGACCAATCCGCTTGCGTTAAGAGGAATGCGCTTAAATCTGGGAGAAGAACAATGGATAAAATATATTCATGTATAATGTATGGCGGCTTTATCGGATAATAACATGAATATTGAAAATAACGAAACATAAATCGTGGCTTAGTTTTTGGGATGTACCCAGGACAAAAATAGAAGCAGAAATAATGATATTTATGAGAAGAGTTGCGGTACAGGATAAAGCACTAGGGAAGAAATTTTAATGGCACGGCTTAGTTCCAAGATGTAAAGGAAAGATTAATGAAGGATTTGCTTGCGTTAAGTACTGTTGTGTGGTCCAGAGAATTGGTCTTATTAGCAGGGATTAGAGTGGGTGTGGAGGGGAGTGGGGAAAGTAGGCAAAGCGGAGCGGAAGAGGAACGAAAAAACGCGACGAGCAGTGAAGGGGAGAGTGAGGGCGAGACTGGCGGAAATTCAACGAAAGAAGGAAAGGTGGGTGGAGGAGAAAAGGAAAGAGGGGTAAGGAAGGCCATTTAGGCGGAAGGGAGAGCATCGTACAAGAGCAAATCAATGGGTGCACAGGTACACAAAAACTAGAGCACTAATTAAATCGGTGGAGAAGTATCTATAGTTTTCACGTTTGGATATTGACTAACGGGTTCCACGTAAACTCGAGAAAAATATGTATCAAACTTACTTTGATTTGAATGTTGAGCAATTCGCATATTGATTCTGTTTTAATGATAAAATTTATTTGACTCTACGAACCTCGACCGACCTATTCGTACAATAATATTTAAAGAGGTACCTATACAGTTAAATACATTTAATTCAAAAATTTCAACGCATTAAGCAACTTAAACCAGAATATTCATAATAAAACCGTTAAAGCAGAACCTATTTGCAGCAGTACCTCTACTGGTACAACCTGTTTCTAGCTACTTTACAGCCGTGCCACGCCGCCATCAAATGTAAAACCTAAACGTGAATTACAATGCAACAATTTGCATTCACATGCATCCAAAAAATCATTTGCCTTAATCATGATGAAATCCTGGATGCCTTGATGCTCGGCCGAGTGCTTTAGCCAGTTAAGCTATCGAGGCATCCTATTATTCTCCGAGATTGTGGGAGCTTTAAATGAATAAGATTTGCCGTCTAAACGTGGAATTTGGATGTTAGTGGGAGTATTTATGTGCACACAAACACACCTATACTTAATAAGATCTCAGCTTCCCGTCGGGTTACGTTGATGACGGCCGTGCCGTTGAAATGCCAACCAAACATGCGAGAGTCCTCGCATACCTTGTCGAGTCCTTCTCACATACATCTCTTCTTTCTCTGTGTTTTGTGCACGCGTATGTTTTTATCAAAGTTTTTATATATTTGCGTCGTCTATGAAGAGCGTTTCTTTCTGTATATATATATATAATATATATAAAAAACCATAAAAACAGTAACCCGAAGGTCGGTTTGGTAGGTGATGGTAAAGTTCACCCAGTACTAAGCCCTATACAGCGTGTGAAATTCACACATCAGGGTAGGGGGGGCAGTTCCTTTCCCTGTGCCGGTTATGGTTTCCCAGGAAGATCTGAAACCAGAAAAATCACAAAGCTTGGGTGGAGCTGCAGGTGCCTCGCCTGGTACTCGGACCCGGGACCCTCCGGTCAGTAGTCCAACGCTCTACCCCCTGGACTACCGCGACCCACTATGTATATATAAATATATATACATAATATATATGCATATAATATATATGTGTGTGTGCGTATATATAAACACATTTATATATTTTTTTCGAAATAGAACGCTCTTCGGTGACGCACAAATATATAATAGCACTGATATAGATTTTAAAAACATAGAAACACAAAGAAAGGACACTCATATTTGTACTTTTGACGTTTCGACGGCACGGTCGACATCATCCAGCCAGGGGGCAGGGGTTTTTCGAAAAACACTTAGACGCAAATTGTGGATAGATAGGCAACCGTTGAGAGGGCCAGTGAGGATGGGAGAGCGAACGTGGAGGTGAGTGGAATGGTATAGGTTAGACAATTTGGCACTGGAAGTGGTAGTGAGTAGAGTGTTGGGTAAATGCTGGCGTCTCTCAAGGGCTCAAGTTGGAGGGCAATGAGAGAGAGGTGAAGAGGGGTTGATGTTTGCCCAAAAATATTTCTGTTGAAAGTAGTTGGGAGGGTTGAGGATATGTTTGTTCAACTAATTTGGTACCCTGTACGCCGAGTGATAGAAAGTGACTCCAAGGAAGCAATATTAGAATTAATGTTTGCTTAAAAATTAGTTACAAACGTAAGAAAAATATTTAATATATTAAAAAAATGTTAACTGCGTCTGTTACGATTATTGTTCGCTACATTGTGTGCTCTTATTCTTTAATTTCTTTAATGTACACGTTCGTAATCACAGACTCAAATGCTATATTTGCACCTTATGATACCCTTATACGGTGAAACACGTCGTCCGAAAAAATACATGAGGAAATTTATTCTTGGATATTTGATTCAATGGTAACATTAAAAATATTTCGAAAAGAAGCCAAAGGAAGCTTAATAAGTATTAGTTAAACAAAGAAAACATTTGCTAAAAATAATTAAAATATTTAGTCGGAATTATAGGGTATAACGTAGTTATAAAAGCGGTGAATTAACGAGACGGAGTGTTTGAGAGAAAGAAAGGACTTCACAGGAATCCTGAAAAGGAATTTTAAGCCTTTAAACCTATTGAAATATTTCGCATTCATTAATCAAAGTACAATTATGAGACATCTTACTAGAAACCTTTTGGTTCTGTGAAGTCTTTTTTTTATTTGGCTTGTGCATGTGAAAAATGTGCCTGGCGGTTGTTCACGAAATAATCCCCTCCTAAGATATCGAATGTAAGGCCTCCGTTCTTGCAGAATTCTCCGTTACCACTAAAATTTTTATCAGGCTAAAGGGGCTGAGGTGAGATAAATATACAATTATTAATGGTACTTTAGTGCTAATGGTAGGTATCGGATACATAAATACAATTTAATGATACAGCGATACATTTTTTTTCTTCTGCTAACAAAACACAATACAGCATCCTACTCTACGACAAGTCCCTCTTCATCTCTGCGTACTTCCTTCCTCCCTTCATCCAGTTCAATATCCCTATCTTATTCCTACCATAGTCTAATTCGCCTAAGATTCTCCCCCACCCATAACACAGCCATCCCACTGTCAATCAATACGCCCTTCGTCCATTTTTCCCATCTCCGTATGATTTCTTCCCACAATCATCTCTCCTCACCCACCATAACAAACACTTCCTCAATTGTTTTCCTTTCGGTCCATTTAACCTTCTCCACGCCCACATTTAAAAATCATCAAAAATACTTATGAGATGAATGATCTGTGTTTTGGATCTTTCCGTCCTTCGACCATTTTCTTCCTTCTCCAGTTTGGCGGGTGCAAAGGCGCCTGTTTCAAATAGTACGGGCAGTTGAGAGCGATAGTGTAGCGTTCAAAACACTATTTATAAATGTAATGGAAATCCACTTCAATTAATTATCCCGCGAAACAATGATTGATAACAATTTGAGTACGAGTCCTGAAAATCACGGCAATCGGCTCGTTGGGAATTGCGTCATTTCAGCCAGCGACAGAGGCAATGAGGCTATTGTAGTCGACATCTAACGAACTCCTTGCTGAGCGAAATCAACATCAGAAACACAATAGGCAAAGAAGAGGATCTCGCTAGTAACCACGGGAACTTATGATGCTACGATGACGCTGAGGACAGCGAAATTAGGAAAAAGTAAGCGAGGCATGGCGAGATGAAACATATTGGATATTTTAGCGCTATGTGAGGTCGGATGGAAATATCTATACATTACCAAGGGAACCATAACAGTAGTGGGTGGCGGGGGCTCCTAGGTCTTCACCCGTAAGAAAGAATAAGACCAAATGCAAAACCAGCATTATGGATAAGTATCTGTTCCTCCTGCATTACAATAGAAGTGTTACGGATTATTTTTCAAATAATCAATGGAAATATAGCATTAATTTCATGGATACTCTTGACAAGAAGTTGCAATTATTTAGCAGCTTTCAGGTGTAAGACTTGATTGGGTGGCTATACCCAAATCTGGAGAGGACCAACACATAACTCTCCATTAACGGATGAATGTCCACTTCAAGATAAAATGAAAATGATCATATCATCCTGGTAATACTTTCATTTCTAGAAATATTCCCAAGATATTTTGAAGGCAATCAGAGGAAAGAAGACATACCACAGGTCACTAATCACGGCAGTGTTTTGGACCAAAAAAGGCCCATAAGAGGAACCATTGAGTCCACAAGAAGTTCGCGAGGAAGGAATTGATGTTAGATAGATATGATGGAATAGATGCAATGGGCATAGCTATGCAGGACATAGATTTGATGGGCGTTTAAAAAGAATGGCGTGAAAATATTGTTGAACACTTTTATATGGAGCGTAGTTTTACACGGCGCGGAAATATGAACAAAACGACAGGCGCATATTGGAAGTTTCTAAAACTCGGGCGTGGAAAAAGGTGAAATGAACAGAATGAAAAACAAACAAGGAAGTACTAGGTGTGTGTGGAGAGAGTATGGATGGGAGGGAATCCAAAGGAACTGGGATCTGTGGATGCAGTGAAGTTTGACGAACCATAAAATGTTGAAGACTGTGATAGAAGGGAGACTATTAGGCAAGCGAGGAAGGAGGGAAATTGGGAAGGTATTTTGGATGGAATGAAGGAATGAAGAGGTACTTATTAGAGGTACTTATTATGGAGTTGAATGCCAGTTTGTGTTTCTTATGAGAGGCAAGTAAATGTACGGTTGTTCCGTTGCATAGCTCGTGTCAATTTGAAACCTTATTTAAAGAGTAGAATATCAATTATAATAACATGCATGCACAAAGTAGTAATTTTTGACACAAGGCTGGTGTTCTAGATCCCACACCACAGCGCTAGAGTCTTACGGGGTATTGTATCTATGGAGGTGTAGATGAATTCATTTTACTTGGTAACCTTAGTTAATTCCGAGTTTTAAAACTCATTGATGACTCTACACATGGAATACAACCGTATCAAGTTGACAGGCTTCTAGGTGCCCCAATGGTCTTTGATGATATGCTAGGAATAGAAATATCTGTTGATGCTGTGGTATGGTATTTGGTAGATAGGTCAAAGAGATGGAAATAGATACAACGAAGTTTACGCGTCTGTTATCTAATGAGGTACCTTCAAGGGTGTATAAAATTGTTTGAAGTAGTCATTTATAGTAATGGTGTCACGTGATTGAGGAAGATACCTCAAGGCTCTTGAGGAAGCAATCTCAACTATTCCTCCCATTAAATTAATGTGGACGGTTAGAACCGGATAATGAGTCCTGTCAAGTATGAATCTAAGCCCGTAGTGGATAGTTTCGTCGCTGGGACTGGGGGAGGTAAGGCTCCCTCTCATCACGCGAAACCTTGTAACTCTATAGAGAGTAGATGTCTCTTTAGAAAAGAGTATGGGCTTAGATTGGAGACATAGAGACATGGACGTGGAGAAGAATGAGGAAAATAAAACGGATTGAAAGAGTTCACGGGATAGTTCAGGTAATAAAAGAGATAGCACTGGCGAGAGAATGTGGAAGAGATGTAAAGTGCATGCCCAATATTTTTCGACATATAGTGGAAAGCGAGTTTAAGGAAGAACTATTATTTCCAGATGGAATGAAGGGTAATTAGAGAAGCGAAAGAAGCCTAAAAACTGTCCATTTTACATAGAATTCCAGCGTGGCGGGTATACTTGTATTGGATTAAAGCCGTATTATTAAAAATAGTAGTTACATGGTTCGTCCGGAAATAAGTGTACTGATTTTTTCCCGCCGCTCCAGGACGCCGTCAAAGAGGCCGTGACGACGTGTCTTCGAGAGGTTCCCGATGATGCCTTCGCGGGAGCGTTCCAGGAATGGGAACGCCGCTGGAACAAGTGTATCGACTCACAAGGGTCCTATTTTGAGGAATATTAGCTTAAGATATGTAAAAGTGTAATAAATTTTTTTTCCTGAGCTCAGTACACTTATTTTCCGGACGAACCCTGTATTAGGGGCTAATGTCATGGCGTCATTAGGGATATAGCAATAATTTGATAGAAATAGGGTATAATTGATGGTTTCCAGCGTAAATTAATGGAATCAATTCATATTGGAAATGAAAAATAGTAACTTTGTGATTCCACTGAAAATTAAATACGAGAAGACCCGGGTTTAGACGTTCAACGTCATCTTCAGGTGACAAATCTGACGGACATCCATCTATATATATTACACTCCGGTGGGGGCGGAAAGGCGAGAGGGTCGGAGGGTGGGTGGGGGAGGGAATTGAGCAATGATAGATGAAGGGATGGGTAGAAAACATGAGGCACCCTATGAGGGGCGTTACTCTTATTTGCGGAGGAACTTGGGTGGGTTTTAACGGTTCTTAGACATAAATTCAAAAATCTTATACACATCTCTGAGGTCAAGGGAGGATGTAGGGAAGTAGAGGGGTTCTTACCCACATAAGCGCAGGTATCGAGGAGTGGTAAGTTTCGGAGGCATTAAGGTGAATGACTTTGAGTACTCTTGAGTGTGATTTATTGATAATACTTTGATTTTGTTTCATTTGTTCATTTATCTAATTCAAGAGACTCCTTAGAATTGTACTTTCCTTAGACTTACTATGCCTTGCAACGTTAGGCAAATAAAGGAGAAGAGAGGACCTTGAGTGGTACTGAACATCTGGACCATATGGCACAACTAAGAAACGAGACGGCGTTTCTTTCATCCGGCGTTTCTTTCATCCATTCATTGTTTCTCGTCCGAGGCGTGGTCACTTCTCCAATTGAACGAATTGACATTCACTATCGCGATTCTTTGATCCTATTGCATTTGTGAGAAATGAAATCTACATTTGTACCACCTCATTTCACTCCTTAAATATTTTACACGTCAATCATTAAACGATGCCCATTGGTTCGCATTTAAAGGTCTTTCGACAATATCGCTCTTCTGCATTCTGTTCGCATTTCTGTATCATACCCGAAGGAGCTAGCATATACTTCGGCCGAAATGACCCCTGTGTAAATTGCAAATGTAATTTTATCGATGAGTTGTAGGGCACAAAATTAAATATGAAAAGATAATTATTATTACAAGAGTGAAAAAGTTAAACGTAAATGTGGACATAATAATGGTATACGGAATGGGCTAATGCAAAAGTGCATTTTCTATTGTATTATTATATGATCTTCGGAGAATGATGCTCTTAATGATGATTATGATCTTGAATGATATTTCTCTCTCTCGTAAAACAAATTGTGCTTACTCCTTTAAAACAGGGTATACTATATGAGGACATTTAATTAGTCAAATTGAAATGGTGCATCCTTCTCTTTGGGATCAGATCGTTCAGAAGTAAATGCGTAGTGGTAAATTATAATTAATAAACAGGTTTCAAGTCAACCTTCTCTACAAATGAAATTCCACAAATTAGACGCTTGCCTTGCATTTAGTTTCCTTATTGATCTGGGAGAAGGAATAAAGTAGTCTCAATCTCAACCCAATAAAGCCGTTTTATCTCTCCGTCTCCGTATCTAGCCGTATTAATATCTCTCATTTACCTAAGTAACATTCCATGATGGATTAATTAATTCCTTCATTCGTGAAAAGACCATTCCGTTGCCCATTAGCTATCTCATGATCATTAGGGAATTAGGCTTTAAGGAAAAGAAAATTAGGCTGTGATGATGGAATATAGTACGAATCGCATTGCTTATTAATAATTTAAAAATAAATTCGCAATAATACTCAATTTTTTAATAGATTATAAAAAAAGGAGTACATTGGAGAAAGAATATTTCCGCAGTTATTGATACTGTGATGATGCGTGTGTGAATGACGTTCAAACGCTCTAGAACCTAGCACGATCCAATCTCTACCTTCACCTTTGAAACTAATAAAAAGTGAAGTCTGGTTTAAAATAACGAAGTGATTCCCAGATAATGTGTACTCTTCTGTAATTATGAATTTGTGTTTATGAAGGAAGAAATAAAAAAAAACATTGCATATGGCATCAGAAATAATTAGCCTCTTTCCATTCAGGATGGCATAAATTGGAGATTAAGGGGAATTCGTATATTTGAGTAATGTTTGGGAGAAAATTGAACATGGTAATTGGTCATGAGGGGAGAAATTGCACAAGATATATAAAGTATTTGTAAATATGAGTAAACTGATGAGATATAGGCAAGCGAAAACATGAAAAAATAACAAATTGAGTAGCTTCCGGCGTGATGTGGTGGAAGTCGAACATAATGAATAACTGATGGAAACACTTTTCCACTCGATAACATTTTTTTTTATTTTACGACCGGGTTTCGATGTACTACATAATCATCCGGTTACAAAATAGTTTGTTACCTGATGATGATGCAATGCATCGAAATCCGGTCGCAAAATAAAAACAAAATTTATCAAGTGGAAAAGTGCTTCGATCAATTTTTCATTATAAAAATATAAGTAAAAATTGCTGCAGTGTTTGCAGCAAGATGCGAATGGTAATTACGAGATTGTTACTATCATATTTGGAGAAGCGGGCGTAAAGTAGACTGAGGAAATTAAATAGCAAGAAAAAGAAAGTAATTTCCACATAATGGAGAACAAAGGATGCATCTGGATGGTTAATGAGCCAAAATTGCAAAATATTAAAACTATTACTAAGAAGTGGCGGGGTGCTGTCGAAAAGCGTTATAGGTTGAGTGATAGGGAGGAAGGCAATTAGAAGGAGGATAATATGGTTATTCGTATGTCATGAAGGCATAAAAAATAAGAGAGTGATGGAAAAGGAAATGATTTGAGTCAATGGGAGCAGGCTTGCACGGTCCAGGACCGCGTTACCGGAGGCTGGAGCTTCGACCATTAGTACGCCTCGTATTCGTGGGTGAAGCTCGTCCTATCAGCGATGAACACCAGGAGGGAGAGAGAATGGGGAAAGGATGACAGTCAATGGGGGTTGGCGGTGGTTGAATGAGTGGGAGGTAAAGGCTTTACATCAGATCGAGCAATTAGTGAGCTTGACACTTGTAAAGCGATCCAAGTATTTTAAAAATTTGCAAAGCAATTCATCGTACTATTTTAGATTACATTACTAACTCAATGAATCAAAGAATAATGAGGTAGAACATTTTTTCTGGTCATTCCCTTTAGGGATTAAGTTTTGAAAATAGCGTCATTTAGCACAAAATTTCCTTTGATTGTCCAATGTGCAAGAGATGAACACATATATGTATATTATATACTATATTCTAAAGCTTAACTAATTGAGTGCGATAAAAATCCATTGAGTCGCCTCAACACTTCCTTAATTATTGACAACATTGATGATTGATGATAGGGTGACGATGCTTAAAACATATTAAATACTCAAGATTGTAAAGACTTGCTAAGGCCAAGTCTGAAAAATGATATTAAGAGTCAAAAGGCGCCAATAAGACGTTCCCGTCGCACTCGTTCATATCACTTGATGAACCTTCAAAAAATGCTCCACTCGCAAGAAAACTCGAAAAACAAATCAGCAGGGAAAGAATTTTACCCCTCATTGTCCAGCATATTGATTATTATAAAACAATTTATTTGGATTTAATATAGTCAAAATTCCAGGTTTAGGTATATGATGGTCGAAATATTTATTTTTCGGTAAATGAAGCCAAATTACATTTAAGGGATAGGTAAGTTACTTTTTAATAGCATTTAAAATACGGTTGATAAGTTGATCTATTTAACATTGCCAAGAAAGTTATATTACTATTAAAAACAATATTTCTGAGTGCCAATTGTGGAAAATAAAAATACTGGTGTCAAATCATCAGTATAGTTTACTAACACATTCTTGTACTTAGCCGTTCACTATTTTCATATTGTTTAAGACATAAAGACAGCTGAAATCTATTCTTACCTTGTTTTTGCCAACAGCATCACCCAGGAAAGACAAATTTCCGGTATCACAGAGGAAGTCAGACATAAGACCATTTTAAAGTGAGATTAATGCGTGACATACCTGGAAAGAAAAGGAAAGGGAAATTACTCGTTAGAACGAATACATGCATCTATTATATTATTCATTCACTTTGGGGAAATCCGGAACCCAACGTCAAACTATTTTCCATGTTTTAGCATGAAAAATATCTCATACTTTTTAATGAAAAATATCGTAGGAGGTACTAACTAAGCATAAACATTTACAGACATATAAAACAGAGCATAAACAACAAGTGGATGACCACAAATAAATATTTTATTTAATTTTCCTCTCCTCGCCTTTAAAATATAAGGAAAACACTCAAATTGAAGTCCGCTTTCAGTTAACGAATATTCATTGGAAAAATGAAGGAATAATCATTCGAAAAGAGGAAAAAAGAGTGATTTTAAGTATTAATATTACCTTTGGTGTAAATTAATTTCCCCGTATCTACTCTTGCCCTTCAGCCCTCAGATGAAAAACATTGGTTCAATTATTAAATTATTTTTAAGAAAGGTTTTGGTAGTGCTCATATGATGCTGATTATGTAAGCTAGTTTATTACGGTAAACTTCATGCAGGATTGTGTATTTGATTTCCTATTCGACTTTTATTTCGGTGATATTTGGTGGCATATTTTAATTAATATCACCAAGACACTTTTCTTGGCCTAATTCTTGAATTTGTTTTTCAGAAAGAGAAGTAATAGAGATCACCCACCATCCCAAAATTTGACCAGGTTTGTGTGCTTTTTGGGTAGGGCACTCGAATTCCGACATATGCTCTTTTCTCTCACCTATTTAGCTTCCAAATTTATACGCTATTCTTAACAAATTTTGCTTATTAATGCGTTGCTTCTACTAAAAACGGTTACTAACTAAAAATCGTGCTTCTGGAAATGTTAACGGTCATGTGTGCACATTTACTATATGTGTGTGCATAAATAAATAAATAAATAAATATATACATATGGTCGTATGGGTGTGTATGTATGTTTGTGTACATATATATATATATATATATATATATATATATATATATATATATATATATATATATATATATATATATGTACACAAACACATGTACATATGTATATAATATATATAATTAATTATATATATATATATATATATATATATATATATATATATATATATATATATATATATATATATATATATATATATATATATATATATATACACACACACACACACAACCATAATATTTGGATGGCCAAAGATATGCATACATTACACACACGCATGTATCAAGTACTAGCACAAATTTAGCCTCGGTAATAAGATGTAACAATCGTTTGATACGATATTAAAATGACTAAGGTTCCACAGCATCCGTTGTTTCTTCATTTACGCGTCAACGTTTTACAGAAATATATGCACAACACACTCACGACCCGCAAAATCGTTACAACTTACCAAGTTAACAGTACTAGCATCAAAGCCTGGAATTACTATTGTCAACCGATCACGTGATATTTCCCATAATTCTAAAGGATTTTATAAAAAGTGTATATTATCAATTAATATGTAGGCTTCTTGCTTATAATATAACAGTATTCATTTTACTTTTCCAACTCATTTTCGACGATCGACCGACACTTTTTTTGTGAATATAAGTTCTAAATGAATAGCTACGAAAAAATATTGCAAACCTTTTACTCCCATAGGGTGCTAGTGCACTAATAAGCACCAGATCAAAATTAAAGGAAGCAATTTAGTTAAAACAGAAATTAAACATGCATTAGAAACGCTGACTTACCGTTCATTTATTCCAACAAATGGAAATATATTTTCTCATTGCCCCTAATTGGTAGTTCTTCAATTTTTAAAGTCAAATTTACAAAAATTCTCGACGTGCCTTGCATAATTAAAGGTGCAAATTATTTTATGCGCAGAATCTGATGATAATGAGAAATGTTGATCCACATTGTGGAAATGAATACGCTCCGGGGAAAATTACGCAGTCAATTTCATTACAGGGACTCGGGCGATAAAAGTTTACGGAGGGTAGTATTTCAAATGAATCCTCCTCGACCATCCGTGTTTCCACGGATGGTTAAAATGAAAGCCTATTAAGGAACTTGCGAGGCCATAACCTTTTTGCTAAACGAGAAAAAATGGCAGGGCTAAGACGCTCCGGGAGCAATAACTTTGGCAACTAGGCGCCAACTTCTCGTGGAGCCATGCCGCCAAGGGATCCCAGGTCGGCGAGCGCGGCGGATGAAGAGAGCGCAGAAGGGCCGGATGTGGGGATCCGGGTGCGTGGGGACGGGTGCAGGGCGAAGAGGAGGGGGTGGAATTTCAATCACCGGAGAGCTACCGAATATCCCTCCCAGCAGCGAAGAGGGGAGCGCCACGGGCGGGAAGTTTTCTCTCCAACTCGCGGCGGTTACGACCGACTTATGATTCGCAGTGGCAGAATATGAGGGAATACCGTAAAGAAACTTCACTTCATTGCATCGGTTGCAGGCCACTGTAATTAAACAGTAAAATAAGATGCATACATACGTAAATACATATATGTCTATCCATCTATAATTATACATATATATCTATATATAATTATATATTTATATATATCTATATATATATATAACGTATAAATGTGTGTATGAATATATATGTGCATACATAAATTCACATGGAAATAGATATAAGGAAAAGGGATAGGGATACGCATAAGGACAAACACAGGAGAATTGGGGAAGGTGGAATCGAGCAGATCACACGCGCAAAAATATTTCCCTGAACGGGACTTGAACCACGGACCTTTTGGATTGCCCCACCGATGCTCTAACCACTTTAACTATCGAGGACACGTACTTTACACTGAAATCTGCGGGGTTTTAATGCAACTAAGCAACCCGATTATTTGGGCAATAGATGGCTTTAGGGAGCTGTTTCACCCACCAAATGAGGGAATGATGGGAATTTCAATAATTAGCAACGGTGAACATCATATTACGAGCATTGAATTTGTTATATTTTGTACATATTTTACAGATAAATGTTTTTGCAGGAACACCAAGAGCGATCATTTTGAATAATCGTGCAATTTCTGGCGAATTGATGACTTCACGTCATCCGAATTAACACGAAAGACTCTTAAGACATCTCCCAAAAATTCTAAATGGGGTGGTTCTTGTGGTATCTTCTGAAAAGAATCAATAGCTTGAAAGTTTCGCGTTGGACCGTAAGAACTTGAATCCACCATGTATAAACAATTGTCCATTATATGTTGGCTCAAGCGCCAATATATTTATTGGTCATTGAAAGGAGTTTGGTATATCCCCAGCATTGGTTACATTTGATAAAGTTTACAAGTAACGCTATAGATCCGAAAATTTCGTGACAGGATCTGTGCCCTCCTTTTGATGCATAAATTGAACTATCTCTTGTGAAACTTCCGCAGATAAGGGCAGTCCAATCCGCGATCACTAGGGGACGCACAAGGCCCATAATCGAGGGATAGCGCCTTCAAGAGGCCCACACGTAACTCTCCAGGTCGCGTGTTTCTCAATGATTCCCCCATCACATTTATATTCGAGCACTATTGAGATTCAAGAGTTTTTGGATATAAGAGTGGCATCTTAGATGAGCCGCGTGAGAATCCGCCCGTCGGCGCCGATGGAGGGCGATTAGAAGCGGTCGACCGCTCAACACGCTTCACTGGCGCCTCTCTCTCTCAAGTGTAATACCCAGGAGGGGAGAACTAAAAGCGAAGCCGCATCGGAAGCAATCCGGGGAATGGAAACATTCTGGTGGAGGGATAGGTGCCTACTCAGCGTGACGAATATCCAAGGCCCAAAAATTTTTACGATGGGCCATTAGAGAGTGGATCTACAAGCGGAAAACTTAGAAACTGGGAATTGAGGAAATGGGAATTCGAGGAGGAATATGATAAGACTCAATATCCCAGCTAGATTCGATGAGCTTAAAACGTGACGAGGAGGAAATTGTCATATCAATCAGGGGAAGGGAGCGAGGAATCCGCGGTTGCATGTTTCAAACCCACCTTGCCCAATCGACTAAGAAATTAAGCTTAGTGTCGAGGAGAATGTCGCTAGGAAATATGTGTCCCGTGTGAATGGACGACGGTAGGAAATCATTAAAATTTAGAATTGTGCCGCCGGATGATTATTGAATCCCTCCCGGGAGGAACTGCCTCTTTGAAGGCGTCCTAAGTGCCGGGCGGGGAAGGTTGGGAATGTAAATGGTACCAAGGCTACTGTCGGCGGTGCCTTAACTCATACTGGCCGGGTTTCCCTTATGGAACAGATTTAGGCTGAACTGCCCGACGAAGTGTTGCCTCCTCACAACAGTATGGTTAAGGGGGCTCTTATGCTGCGTACGGAATGAAACCTCACAGGGGGAGTGAATCGTTAGTACAAATCCTGTTCCTCAAGATTGGGAATATGTCTTGGGGCTAGAGTAAGTTTAGCCTTTAAGATGACATCCAGATTGAGACAAGGGGGTGTGCTCTTTACTATATCATTCAACTCGTTTCACGAAGCGTAATAAAAGAGGAGAAACTGGGGAGAAATAGTAGAGCTCTATAAAATTTGGTTAAACTGATTTTTAACTCAATGGATTCTAGTGATAACTTGGATAACAATACTGTTCTATCAATTTGCAATGATATCGAGAAATAACACTCGTGCGTGCACATCCAGGGAAATAATCGGATTGAATACCTCAAGTAAGAAATCGAATCCGACACTGGTCAATTGACTTCGTTTTACTCTTCGATCGTGTGACAACATCAAAAGTTTTCTCGCAATCACCAATTAATATCAAGGCATAAAAAAAAACAATTTAAACGAAAAAGAAAACTTACCCGACCATAAATCCTGCAGTATGTAGCTTTCACTATGTATATTTTTAAGTTTTTATTAGAACGCTTTGTATATGAACAACGCAAGGGAATGTCCATTAACTCGTAGCTTTGGAATATGTGCTCCATTTGGGCAAGTGTGCAAATGCACAGGGGCTTCATCGGATCAGCAGCGGTCAGAGAACGCGGATTGGACGTCGGCAAACCCCGTAATGCATGTCGGCCGAGATCCAGAGAAAGGGGTGACGGTGAGAAGTTTTTGTGTAGAAGTTAGAAAAAGATGAAGAAACTTTTGAGGTAAGTGTGAGATGATGTGGGCTCCTGTGAAAGATAGGAATAGAGGGAAAACTTTAGAAATAGTTGCCATGCACATAAGTCCCAACGAAGAAATGCATATAGTCGAGGTGTTAGCAGACATGCTGTATGCCCGGCTATTCCCGAGGATTATACTCTTATTGCGGGGGACTTGAAACCTCCAGGTTGACTGGAACCATCCAATGGTCGGCAGACGCAGTCATGGTAGGGGGTGGGAGGGCCCCAGAAAATCGCTTGTGGTCTCATAAATGAGGAGGGTTTATATGTGCAGGTGGTGGTAACACCCACACGAGGGGGATACATCCTAGACGTCATGCTTCTGAAGTCGAAAAAGTGGGATGGGGAAGTCGAGGTCCTTCCGGGAATAAGTGACCATTCAGCTGTGCGTCTATATCTAAACTGGGAGAGGGCTCAGTATAAGGGGCTAGAAATCAAAAAGACAGTATGGAAATATAAACGCGGTAATGAGAAAGGGCTCCGGACCTTTTTAAGGGGAAGTATTCGGAATGGGTAGGCGATAGGTAGACGTAGGCATTTCATCTGGAAGACATTTAAGGAGCTCATGGAGGAGGGATTATATAATTTTGTCCCGAAAATTAATTTTTAAAGAAAATACTAACCAAGAGTTCTACCACCGCAAAATCAGATCCTTGAGGAAAAACTAAGGGTTATTCATAAAAAACGGAATGAGAGCTCAGAATGGCTCTTAAATTACAAAACATAAGTTCGTGAATTAAATAGATAAAAGAAAAAGGCCTAAGGAACTTTCCTGCAGAAGGTTAACTCGAAAGCTAATAGAAATAAATTTTATAAGCACCTGCGTTGGAGGAAGAAGATAGGGGAAACTCAACAGCTTTAAAAAAAGAGGATGGAATACTAATCGTAAACGATGAAGAAAAGGCTAGTGAATTTAAAAATAGGTGTGCAAATGTATTTAAGGGGATGGCAAACAAAATGAATTCTGTAGATACATCTCTGAGTCGTCAAGGAGGATAAAAAAATATTAAATACAAAAAGTATTAAAACGAGGAACACAGAAACTTAAAAAAAATTTGAAAAATGAGGGCGAATAAATCAAAATGGCCAGATGATACACCAAGATCTACATTATACCTCGAAAGGCGCCACAAGGGTAGGTAGCAGGGAGTGTTAGGTTGGGTACCTGTATACGGGAACAAAACCACATGCAAGATCAACACATCCGGGCAAACCCATACCCACAGTGGCATAAACATTCATTCAAAAATTCTTTCAACTTCCACGCATGCAAATACATATGCTATCGACTACCAAACAATTTTACCTTAGGATGCAATCAAAAATTTATTTAATAACGTGCAAACCAGAATTTGACAAGTAAGAAGTGAAATTTCCCTACCACACTTTTTTTAGGATAGAGAGCAGGTCATTTAGTAGGTCGGTAATATCTGGGGCTAACGCGGATAATATCAGTAATAAACATGTAAAAGTAATGGACAACACTGGAACTGATGTAGATAGACATTGAAAACGCATTTCTCCGCAAACGTGTCCTAAATTACAGTCAGACAAATACGGGCGTCATTCAAAATGAAAATAATCTATCTATCCTTGTACTAAATTGCAGGAGCCTCAAAAGAAATACAGGATCTTGATTACAATCCAATTTTATTCCGCTGATATAGTTTTAGGCACAGAAATTTGGCTGTGTAGTGATAGAAAGGACCAGAAAATGTTCCCTAGAGATCTAACAGTTTACCGACACGATAGAGGTACAAGACCCGGAGGAGGAGTTTTCGTGGCAATGAAAAGTAATTTTTAAAGTAGGAAATTATTATTTGGAAAGAATAACATAAAAAAACCTTTGATGCAACTTACTGCGATCTAATCAATCCAACATTAACTTATGCTCTTCAAACAGACCTCCAGGTTCAGATTTTTAAAAAAAGTCATAACCTTAATGAACAAATATACAAATTTACACGCAAAGATAGTAGCAGGATTAACATGATTGGTGGTGACTTTAGCCTCCATGTTGTACAGCAATACCGTTAAATCTAGGACCCTCGATCGCGAATCTTGTAATACTTTATTAAAATTGGTTCAGAGAAACTCCCTCTATCAAGCAGTACGCAAGCCCACTCGTGGTAAAAGGGACGTATTGGACCTATTTCTTACGAACACACCGGAACTTATTATGAGTGTTTCAACTGACGAGGGCTTGAGAGACCATACAGGTGAATACCTGTAAAACCCTTGATGCAATTTTGACGTAGAAAAAAAAGATTGTTAAGCCGAAACGAAAAATTTATTATTACCATAAAGCAGACTTTGAAACTTTTGCCAGTCAATTAAACTCTTCGCTGCCCGAGATCAAAGCGCGGTTAAGCAATGCCAACGTGGAAGATACTTGGACACAATTTGTCAATATTATGCAAAAAAGGGCATCCCAGATTTCATCCCTATACAGTACGTTAAAGCAAATCGCGACCCCAGGTGGTACAATAAATGTACTGATTGGAGCTGTTTTCCTGCAAAACTATGCGAGCTATTTCCTAACAGAGTATACACTTTTAAGAAAACATGTAAACAATTTATACAATAATTTGATTGGTGTGTTGCGTAAAGTCGTATATACAAGCTTAGTGTCGATTTTTTTCCTGTTGATTGGGAAACTGATACGGGTACATGAGACGGAGATTTTTTTTTGTTAGACATTGGTGTTTGGATGTTTCCTCAAGTGTATGGTTTTATATCTGACAGATCTTAGTCATGCACATGTGCGTTTAATTAATAATAACGGTAGCAATGGCGCCAGGGTGATCACCGTTTCTTCCCCTGGCCAGAAGGCCAGCATAAAAAGTTAAAAGCAGACTGGTCTTTCTCACAATAAAAACGGGGCATTGCTCAATCTCATTCTTCCCCCGACGCGTCTCCCACTCATGATCTAGCACCGTCGGTACGTTCCAAATGGAACCATTTAAAAGTTTCATATCCATCTCCAAACTCTCTCCCTCTCCTTCCATATCCACCTCCTCCCAGAGACAGAATCTCTGCGGAGAATATCGAATGAGGATTTCAGTGAGGTGCGGCAAAGGTGGCGGAGTGGATTCTGGAAGAGGCTAACGTAGGCGGAAGCGGGGGATTAGAGGGCGGGGGGAGGAGGGGAGGGGAGGGAGTAAAGACTAATGGCGAGCACTCGGGGTCGAGCATGGAAATGAACCGCCGGGAAATCGCGGTGGAATCCCCGCCCTGGTCCACACGTCCCTGCGGCGAACATTCTTTTCCCGGAAATCCCACATAGAGCGGGTTTGCATTCAAGAGAGCGTATTACTAAGGGATATTGAGATACTTTCACGCAGTCTCTGAATGCGTAATGGTACCTCAAAGTGAGGTATTTTCATGATACTAAAAGTAAAGGCAAAGGACAAGCCCTTGGTCAAAATTCGGCTTTTTTGGGTTGTGTGTTAAATTTACGGCAAAATATATCATTAAAATCTATTGGGACGAGAGTGAATATCACATGTTATCACCTGAACTAACCATAAATACAAATGATGAGGGGAGGAAATAAAATGAATAAAAATAAAGGAAGAGAGTACAAAAAGAGAAGTGTGTTAGGAAAAGTTCTTAAGAGTATTAAAAAAGGGTGCGGGATTTAATATTAGACTACGGGGCTCTAGGATTGGGATGCATCCGAAAATGCTGGGCGAGGGAGTCTACCAGAATAGACATTCACAAATTACTTATTTATACTTTCTCTGCCAAAATGACGTCTCCTTAAAAGTGCTGTGTCCTCGATAAAAAAACATTTAATGCAGCAATTTAGAGGACTCATCTTACAGCTCCCTTAACTAGTAAGTGCCGTAGCGTAGTGTGTGGTTCTAACACTACCCTTATTATCGTCTGGAATAATCTCGAGAGCACTGTATCCTCCCAGAGAATAATCTGTATCTTCCTCCATTTTGGAAATCTTCCCCATTAAAGAGACCATCAGTACAAGAATTTATAGCACTCACTTTAAGAATATAATAGAGTTCATTTAGAATAAAATTGAACATGGTTTGGAAATTGACGGAATGGCTGAATGGCAATATTGATCAATTTTATTGTATTCTTGAATACATCATAGGATTAATGACAAAATATGCTCCTTAATTCAAGAGTTAGAAAAACTCATGGAGTGACAATGAATGTACTGAAATAATTTATTATCAGAATGAACACATTTTGGAATGGAACAAATCTAAGAAAAAGTATCCAAATCCCAAATTATTCTTACTCAAACTGCTTTCATTCATAACCAACCCCTATTTCCATCCCTGGCAACTTAATATTTTAGCACCAGACAGCCATCGGTGAAAACCATCGTACTTGCTTTTCCTAATTAATGACACAATATAAAGGTGAATTAGTCGCAACCGTTCTTTCCCCTCATCAAAATGTGAATACATTGTGAAGAAAAATAAAAATAAATACAGCCTTATTTCTACGTAGGCCGAAAGGTATAAAAATATTCAACAGTTTAGTTGAATTAAAAACTAAAGAGTGTCAGGAATGGTTAAACAGAAAGACCTACAAATATAAATTGTTTAAATAATTAACTACCAATCCAAATAGCCTATTTACATCAAGATATTCGGAATGAAAATAAACTTGGTTTCTCAAGTAGATATTCGAGCATTTAGCAATAAATTGAAGGGACTTTATATTGAACATACTCGTAAAGTTATGAGAGGGAAACTGTGGGTAAAAAAATATATGGGCCTGTTTGGTAGCTAATTACTTGGGATAAAAAAATCCTATGACCAAACCAAAACCCTATGGTATTCTTTTTATTTAATCCCTTTTTCAAGTCTAGTATATATCCTCATGTAAATCGAAATTTTAGCTGATCTACTAGTTTTCAAAGTGGCAATTAACTCGTCGGTAAAGAGCAACTCAATGTGTTCTGAGTGAGATCCTTCAAAGAACGGGACAGAGCTTAGTAATAAATATTTCACATTCTTTCGTAAGAAAAGCTACAGATGTCACTGATCAAACGTTTTTTGTACTAATGGCCTCATATATATCCGATACATACTACTTCGACGCTATTTTTAAGAATACTGTCGAAGATCTTTCTTAAGATCTCAAAGCTTCTTTTAATTCCTGTAATGAGGCAACGAGAAAAATATCGACTGCCCGATTAATGCATTACCAGCCATTAAAAACCCTCCATAATTTATTGTAAAAGGTCCCCCTCTCCAAATGCTTAGTTGAAAACGTAAAATTAGAAAAATGTAGGGCATGACAAGATATTCAGGGACCAGGTTTGATTTGAGGATATTTGTAAAAACAAAATGAAAAAATTAAATGTATATATATATATATATATATATTTATATATGTGTGTATATATGTATGTGTATCAGCTATGGATCGCGGTAGTCCAGGGGATAGAGCGTTGGACTGCTGACCCTGGAGGGTCCTGGGTTCAATTCCCGGGCGAAGCACTCTGGGCACCTGCAGCTCCACCCAAGCTATGTGATTGTTCGGGTACCAGGTCTTCCTGGGAAACCATAATCGGCACAGGAAAAGGAACTGGCGCCCCCACTCTGATGTGTGAATTTCACACGCTGTATAGGGCTTAGTACTGGGTGAACTCTACCATCACCTACCAAACCGACCTTCGGGTCACTGTGTTTATATATATATATATATATATATATATATATATATATATATATATACTCATATATACAGAAACAGATATAAGGAAAAGGGATAGGAACACACATAAAGGACGAACACAATAGAGGTGGGGAAGGCGGAATCGAACGGATCACAAGAGTAAAAATATTTCCTTGACCGGGACTCGGACCTCGGATCTTTCCACTTGTCGGGCGGATGCTCTTAACCACTTGAGCTATCGAGGAAACGTAATTTACCCTGAGATCCGTGGGTCTAATATGTCGCCAAGCGCCCCGATTCTTTAGCCAAGAGATGGCGTCAGGGGGCTGTTTCACCCACCAAAGGAGAAATAGACAATACACAAGAGGAAAAGGATTCCACCTTCCCCACCTCTATTGTGTTCGTCCTTTATGTGTGTTCCTATCCCTTTCCCTTATATCTGTTTCTGTATATATGAGTATTTATTCGCCGGTTTGCGGGATTTCGTGTTTGAATGTATATATATATATATATATATATATATATATATATATATATATATTACAATTTTTGTATATGGTGCTGAAAATTTACCGAGAGAAAGATGTCTAAATTTATTGCATTTAATTTTAATCCATTTTTATATAAATATGAATTAGCGATATTTCGGCGGGTTTCCGTCCTCACGAGTTGAGATTTTATTTCGACTATAACCTACCTATTTTATCTTTCCATTTCCCGCTTTATAGCTGCTAATTTTCCTGTTTTCAAAATGGTCCTACCATTTCAAGTCTCTATTCTTCCCGGTTGGGCCCTCTTATCCTCTTTTCTACTGCTGATGTCTTTTCGCTTTGCACGGATTTCGTGATTTGGCGACCGCGGAAACCTTACCTATCTCGCTGTCAGGCTCAACGCGCAGTCCAGTGAGTCAGTATCCATAGTAGTTGAGATAATTTGTAACCATAGTGCGGGATGAATTATAGAGGAGGTTTCACGCTGCTTACCTTTCTAGGGTTTTTTAACTTGGCAGCGTCACTAGCTCAATGCATATGTAACCACAGCAATCATCTCTAAGGTCTGTTTCATAAATTACGATAGAGATGTCCTAGTACTCAGCCAAATAGGATTTGAAATTGACAAATCAGGGAACGGGGGCCAGTCCCTTTCCCTGTTACACATGCGTTTTCTCAATAACTCACGAAAAATTACACAGCTTGAGTGAAGCTGATCGTTCTCAAAGGCCTTTCGGAGAATCGAACGCTGGCCCTCTGGCAGCTAGCTTAGCGCTCTAACACTGAACTACCACGTCCATCATATATATATATATATATATATATATATATATATAATAATTTACCATTAAATAGTTATTTTACGTAGAGTATCTTGTACTTAAACTTAACTAGTCCATTGAAAAAATTTGTGGTAGAGTACCTACAGCGTACCTGGGGCGAACAAGGCGCGTTAAGAAATAGAAACATTATTTTAAAAAAAAGTCACCTCGCATCCCTGGATCTTTCTGAGGGGACCCCTTTTTTACGGCGACCAAGTTCGGTTATGTTCTCTGACCCGGAACCATGTTGTCTCGTGAAATAACCGCGGAATGTGGTCCACTGGATTTGGTGTGGGAGTGGCGAGGGGTTAAAGTGAGGGGAGTTGAGGGCTGGCGGGAGGTCGCTGTTATTACTCGGACAAATGCGATTGCGGGCACTGGGGGAATGGAGTTCAGGGCTTTATTCGGAGTTGCGCGCAGGGGTGGGGGTTGGCTGCAGCGGAGGGAGGAGAGACAGCGGGGGAGGATGTGCGGGGAAACACATCCACCCGCCCCTCCCCTCCCTTCACTGCCCCGCTTGAGTTCAACGATCTAGGCCACTCAACTCCGCAGGCCGCCGCCATCTCCAGCCTCCCCAATCCCTCCCCTCCTCCCCCAACCCCCTCCGTGCCTCCCTCGTCACTCGCTAGACTACGCCGCCCGCTGAATCCCAATTCCGATGGCCCAAAACAGTGCAGGCATTCCGTACGGCCCAGTCGGAAGTGGCGACGGTATTTACACCGAGACGAATAATTATGAGAACACTAAAGCTCAAACGGTTAGCCATAAAACGCAGTTGATATAATCATGATACGTGACTTAAGTAGGCACTGAAATGATCTCTGAACATTTTTCAGTAATTTTTATAAAATACTATTAACTCCTAACATGAAATAATTTCCACTAAATAAGTGCAGATAAGATCAATTCCATTTGTATCAAATATGTGAGAATAGTCGTTGCTGTCAAGATGATCTAAAACATCTCATACCTTAGTGGTGAATACGAACGTGAGTTTGAGCGTTTTGTTACAGGTGGTAAAGCGCAAGTAGTTTTAAACGTACTTGGGTGTAGGATGAATACATTTACTGTTAATGACATAATTATTTTTAGTTTGATACTTTTGTTACTATTATTAGTTTTATATGGAAATGAAGAAATTTTAGGCGTGTTTGATGTGAAAACTTCAAGTTAAAATTCCATTAATTAAATTGACACCAGTATTTGTCAGACAATGGCAACACGCTACATTTCCGAAATCGGACAATGAATTTGGACACAACACTTGTTCCAATGATCTTTGCTTACTTTGTACTAAGTGATCAATTCGCTTTCTAATGAAATTCTTACAACTGACTATTATAAACCTTAACAAATAAAAATTGTGAAATATGAAAGATGATGTAAAGGATGAATAATCTATGAATAAAAGAAGAAAGATTTACCATATGAAATATTTGTCCCCTTAGGGCCAAACGTTCGTCGGTAGGTTAATTCTAAATCATAAAGAGAAACTGAATATTGAAATTAAATGAACTTTAAGTTCTCACAGACGCGGCACATTTTTAAGAGTATAAATGATGTATACGCAATAAATGAGAAATATTAAAGGGTGATATGAATAATTATCAGAATATAATCAATGATATCGCACAGAAACTTCCCGGAGAGAATCTAGCAGTAATGAGCGACACATACATTGAAATGCTCACTTTAGCATGCATCATGGGAGAATAAATATGCAGTTAAAAACAAATTTAGTGACAAAAATTAAAAAAATTAACTTTTTCCGTTAACCAATATGTAAAATGTGTACATCAAGGAAAAATAAATAATTGAATGTACAGTTAACTACATTTATTTAACGTTGAAAGCAAAAGAGACACGCCTGACTCATGCACCAAAATACGCTAAGAGAATTGCCAATAAGTGAAGCACAACTCCTCCCAGGCAAAATATGAAAACAGAAGTGATAATTCTCTATCTAATTGAAAAAAACAAGTCTCTTAACAGTTCCTCTTTTCCACCACGTTACGATATTCACCAATCATTATATCCTATCCAAAAATTATTTAGATTTCCCCGTAGGATCGTAACTCTCTCTATTTCACCGCAATCATTCTCCTTTATATACTCGTTTCCACTGCTCGCACTATTCTCCATTATTCTACTGAAATACAACTCATTACTGAGATATTTCCTCACTTCCAGGCGGGTGAATCTAGTTGTTTGATGCGACGCCTTCTTTGCCTCCGGGCTCATTTCCTCGTCCCCTTCATCGCTGCAGGATTACGCTGCTTCATGCACGTAACGTACGTTCTTCGCCTGGACCAAAACATATTTTCAATGCATGTTAGAAGCAGATGCGAAGTAGTAAGGATGGTACTGGAGTGACTCTTAGGGCCCAAGTAGAGGCCCGTGCGGACAAGATGAAGGGCCCCTTCGGCCCTTTTCCCAATTCCGACAATGGGCGCCTTTGCCTCCATCTCCCTCCCTCGGGGCCACCGTAACTCCCATTCTCTTTTTTACGGTTCCAAGAAGAACGTAATCCCTCGGAAACCTCACCGCGTTGCAATCGATGCCCACAAAAAACTCTACCCCCCCCCCCGCACGGCCCCCCTCTTTCGCTCCGCCCCCCACCACCCTCCCTCGCAGGCCGAGGGACCTCGGGCAGAACTCGGACGGGAAAGTAGGTGCGGAGAGGGTTTTGCGAGGGGGCAGGGAGGAGGTAAGCGGCGGCAGGGGCGAGGGTTTTCGGGGCTGCGGAGGAATGGCTAAGAGACCCTCAATACTTCCTTAATATCAAACCGACCCACTGACGAGATTATCCCGCCCTTAATCTCATCTGTAGTTTTGAGGTTCCCCTACCATCCAACCGTCCTACCCCTTCCGCGGGGTGACTATCTTAAAACCACCTACCCAACATTTTCCTTGTCTCACCCTTTTATGCCCACCCCAAGGCTCCACGCTACCTAGGAATGGCCGCCGGATATCGATGTTTACGATTAGCTTGGTAATAATTCAAACGAAACGCATGATACATATTTATAACTTGTTCTTAATGTTTAAGAAGATTAATGTATAATTCGATTCATTGCACTGCGATTGTAAAAAAAAACAATTTTTTTGCAATTATAAAACGGGAAATGAGATGATAACTTAGACGAAACACATAAAAACAACATGTTTTTAATTTTTTTCTAAAGATTAGATAGCAATTATACCCACCAAATTAGTCAGGCATTGATTTCCACATTTTTCGGGCTGCGTCCGCGTATGTCGTTTAAATGTACAACAGTTTCACGACCGAAGGCTTACGTCACCATCCCCTTCATCGCAGGGACTTCGGAAAGAATCGCGAGGACTTTAAGGAAGCATTATGTGGTGACCAGATTCAACTGCGTCACCAAGATAGCTGACACCCTACCCGGACCCAAGGATGGAATTTCACCGTTAATATCAGAAGGCGTGTACCAAGTGCCATGCTCCTGTGGCAAATGGTACATCGGTGAAACATGCAGAGCGCTGAAAACACGCATGAGTGAACACCAGAGGGCAACCAAGGCCAAACAGTTTAGAGCATCGGCCATCGCTGAGCACGCCTGGAGTGAACCTGGACACTCTATTCTGTTCGACGACGCTAAAATAATAGCGAAAGAAGGAAAATACTTCCAGAGAATAATCAGAGAGGCCATTGAAATCGTTAAAAGGCCAGAAAATTTTAACAGAGAGGATGGATATCCACTCCACAGTGCGTGGAAAAGAATTATTCCGCGCAAATATGAGGACGTTCCCTGATTGGCCAAGAAATTCCCCGGTATTGGCGCCGGAGTTTCCCTATATAAGACGGGACAACAAGCTTCTTTTCATCCTTGACCTGAGGACGCCAGCAGGATAGCTGGCGAAACTGTTGTACATTTAAACGACATACGCGGACGCAGCCCGAAAAATGTGGAAATCACCTACTCATCGCCGCGGAAACCTGCGAACGAACATTAGTCAGGCATTGTTGAAAAAAAGAAATAGGACTTCGCCTAATTTTAATTATTTTTTTATTGAATATTTTTGTGGCGATAAGCAAAGATAAAGTACCAAATAATTCATGTCCATACACCATATTTTATTAAATGAATTGATGGAATCAAATCGCTGTGATACTTCAAACATTTGATTCAATCGACACTTCATTTCATTTTCTTTGACAAAAGAATTTGGGTGCTTTATATTCCAAGCATATCTTTTCAGAGAATTTTTGCGGCCATTGCTTGCGACCTATGGGATATTAGAGCCAGAAATCATTATTCTCTAGAAAATATATGTAATTTAAACCTAAAATATTGTATTAATAAAGTATTATCCATTCAGACATTTGCAAGATGTATTTAATATACAGGTAAAATATATACAATCAATTCAACTAATTAGGTGTACATCCATAGGCATTTAAATATTTCCTTGGTTGAACGCGGTGAGACTTCTCGGTTTTCCAGACGGTTTGCTTTGAATATATTTAGGAAACAAAACATCAATTTTGTACGAGTAATTCATCTTTGCGAACATGAATATCATACTGAAATATATCAAATTTAATTTGAATTATGGTTTAAAAAATTTGTTGCTCCGAGATTAATTTAAGAACTCTTCCAAAATGTACGTTAAATATATGCTCAGTTAAATTTATTGTAATAATTCCACTATGGCATGCATGGACTTCATCTATAAAGCGGTGGAAGAACTATGCGTTCCGATGATTTCTGGAGCTATGCTGGCAGAATCAATGATGACTGTACCTGATAGGGTCACCCATTCCAAAGGGATCGAAGGGTAGCAACTAGACTAAAGGTTGTCCGCGTAGTGTCTGTTCCTCAAAGAGGCGCCTCAAAAAGCGTGTGACCTCAGTAGGGTGGCAATTTTGGTGATAGGGTCACAATAAATTCACAATTGAGGAAGTCAGCGAAAACCACCTTAAAATTTTCTCAATGCCGTTAAGATAGACATTATAATAACAATGAGTCTTGGTAACTACGAGAATCTCTCTATTAAGCTGTGAAGTGTAAGAAATGAAGATATTTAAAAGATATGCAAGGTGAGATGGAAAAATAGCAGGGATTGATAGAGAGATAGGCATAATAGAGTAGTATACCACAGAGGGAAATATAACCAAGAAGGGGTGTCGGAAATATTGAATAGCAAGACATACAGAGTAAACATATAGGAGGCGAATCAGGGAATAGTATTGGTAGAAGCAAAAGCTTGACCAACGAACTTGGTCATTGTTTAGGTCTACATGCTACCAAAAAATCTTAGGAAGGATGATGTGGGCGATCAGTTAGAGGAATTAATTGCGAGTGTTCGAGATAGGAAACATTTGACAGTGATTGGAGATTGGGACGTGACGGGATTTGAAGGAAAAGATAAATTATGAAGTTGGAGGGGGAATATAATTTAGAAAGAAGGAATGACTGCTGCTAGAAAGAAGCATAACTCGGCTGGAATTCAAAATGGATTTAGAAACGTTAAATGAGACGATAAGACAGGATATGATTAGGTTATGGAGAAAAACATAGCCACGGAAAGGAACGTGGGTACTTTAGAAGAAAAATGGGAACATATAAATACAGGATAACAAAAGCAGCGAACGAAGCTATAGGAAAAGTAAATAGAATAATGATAAGGACACTATGGATTGCGGAGGAAATGATCAAGGAAGGCTGATGAGAGAAAGAAATGTAAGAATGTAAACACAAGAGTAAGGGCAAGTAAGGCAAAATGGAAATATGAATGAAAGTCAAGAAGACAGTTAATAAAATAAGTTACGTTTTCGGATGCTCAAGTTTTACCTAATTTACCAGTCAGTCAAGAAGTTACAAGGGGTGCTGAGAGAATTGGAGAGTCAATGCGATATGTATGGGATGAGATTATATGTAAACAAAAAATTAATGTGATTTCAAAAAAGAGAAAGTCGGAATCTAATATATAAATATGAGCTCATAAGCTGGAGCTGAGTTGAATTGCCTCGGACGTGTTCGGAACGAAATCTGTCAAAGTGGTAGGGACATGAGAAGAATGAGGAGAAGAATTGCGTTGGACAAAGCAGCTTTTACATGGAGGGAATCGATGACAGGGGAATTAAATTAAGAGGTTAAGTAACGTCTCATCTAAGTAGCAGAGACAAAGACGACTATTATAATTTTCCTCATAATAAAGGTTTATTTCCGACTAGCTGCCGATGTCCTACTTGTAAACTACATTTACTACATCATCATTAAGTGCATGTGTTTTAAATTGAAACTAGTCGGAAATAATCTTAATTAAACGGAAAATTGTAATTGTCTTCGCGTCTGTTATTATGGAACACTCACACCACATCACGCCTGAATCTTTAATTTATATTAGTCTCATCAAAACTTTTAAATTGAAAGTGGCTTTATAACAGGCAAAAAATTGTCATTAAAGCAAGATTAAAGGCAAATACTGGAGGGTTTTTAAATAAATGATAGAGCTTTTGAAGGTTTTTGAGAAGTGAGATGAGAAGAGTTGAAAAGATTAAAATGGATAGAAAGGAAAATAAAAGATAAAGCGCTAGGTATGGATGGGAAAAGAGGAGACTGTTATCTTCAAAAGAGGCAGGAAAGATGCATTTAGAGTGTCCTGATTGGCAAAAGTATTTTGAAATTTGTAATTGAAGAGCGAACATTAGTCAAGCGATGTAAAAAATAGGATAGTTGTTTTGGCAGGAATGAAGGGAGAAAGTATGCGGAATTGAAGAGGCATCTACTAAAGTGTCGGATGTCTGGTAGTGTTTAGTTTAGTTCAGGTATTGTTGCCCAATTGCCGTCGGTATCATTAATTATAAACTTGAATACGGTGAGCAAACCCATACTCTACCTTAACCGATGGAATTCTAATTATATTACATTTTGAACTAGAATGTTTTCACGTTTTTACATTATTATGTATCCTCCGTCAGGTGTTCATTCATCAAGCACTTCATTGCGCTAAAAAACATTGGTGTAACACTTGTGATGACTTAAACTAAAATATCACCCAATAATCACGATAGCCTCGCCTTTCATTTTGCTTCATTAATCAACTTATAAATCTGTTCACAACATTAACCCTGAAATGTAACATCAGCAGCAAGTCACCTCACCAAGATTTTAGAAAAACGACTCAATTCCCTGGCTTGTCTAGGGAATAAATTTTAGTTCCTCCATATTTTATCGAATCAATATCTAGTTTTTGTTCCAGTGTTAAAAGAAATTTTTCAACTCACAGATAGCCCTATTTGTATGGGTGTGCGAGGAAACAAATAAAATGATAAATATTGAGAGTTGTAAAGATTTTTTCTTTAGAATCAACTAATTATTTCACTTCTTGTTTCTACTAAAATTAATTAAGCTGGCATTTCTCATCATATGTGCTTTGAAATAGTTAAAGTATAGCATTTTCATAGCTGTACTGTAGCTTAGAAATAAATATTTTGTTCACTTTTTAAAAATACTATACAATGAGTTACTTCCACAAAGTGACGTATTTCTGAATTATGATATACAAGTACTAAATTGTGATACACATTTATTTATGTAGATAATATTAATGCCAAAAAATAGTATTTAAAGCAATCATAAAAAATGTACATCCTGAAAAAGAAATTAATTTATTTTTATTTGAAATTATTTGGGAGTATAAGCGAAAAAATCAATTAAAATAAAATTTAGCTTGAACTGATAAATTAATTTAACTTAAATTTATAGATGGAAATGCTAACCCTGACTGTCTCTGCCCGTAAGTTTGAATGTATCTGAAGCAATACTCATAATTACTCATCAACGACTGTTCTTATCCCTTAACTTTATACTTATTCCTTAAAGTTTAATTTGTTCGGGAAAATCAAATCATTCCACCCTAGGAGGGAAGTGGAAATTCCACGGGAGAAAATCACATAAGGGTTTGAAGAAAAATATTTTTTAGGTCTTTCGAGGAGAAATGAAATGTGAACATTCAATGGGTGGCAGAAAACAAAGCTTATTCCCCAGCAGGGTCCCAGTGACTAAGGTTTGGGCAAACATGTGCTGATCTGGATTTGATAATAGCATGGTTTCTAACAAATAATATCCCCACATTTTCATGCGCCACAAATATCCTCTTGGGTAGAAAAGAAAAGAACAATATTAGTTTTTTCACTATTTTAATAACTTCCTCAAAAATGCGTGTTTTTCATTAGCTGACGTCAAAGTATTTTAATCATTTGTTTTATGGAATTTTTTTGCGGGATGACAACCACTTAATTCAAAATGCTCCACCGAACGAGGTGATGAGGTAGCTCAATTCGGCTGCGTCGAAGATACCATTTTGCCCTCATAATCGCCTCGGAAATTTTTAATGCCGAGGTTAGCTAACTCATCTGCCCGAGGAACCAAAATTGCCTGCTATGCTTGGGCATTGATTTCCACTAGTCGGCTTTTATCGGTCGGGGTCCCTCTCACAGCGGCGTTTCGTCGGGTGACGTCGAGAGCGCGGGCGTTCATTTCTCCACGCATGAATCGCTGTCTTCCATTATTTCACTCATTTCCCTGCATTTAGCCCTCATTACTCCCGTGAGTATATCGAGCCAAGCCAGGGAACGAGAAGAAAGTTGACTGTGGGGGTCTGTGATCCTCGAAAGCTCAGTTGGCTTTTGCAATGGGATGAGAGATAATCGGGAATAAGGAGGATTACTTCAATAGATTACTTCAATAGATGTCTTATCACCAAATTACATTAGGATTCTCGCCCGTTTCAAACTTGCATGACTCTTGGGTTTTCGTTTTTAAAACCTCTTGATACAATCTTTCGCCCATATTCAATCATATTTTTGCCAGAAAAAAATCACTTCATTTTACATTTATTAAGGGTAATCGTCGATATATATACGTACATGCATACATATACATGCATGTAAATTTAAAATTTGAGAATTATTAAAAAGTATCTGTAGTTAACTAATGCCATATTTACAAATTAATTTAAACCATCGTGGGGAAATCTGTTTTAAAAATTATTAAATATAAATAATGGAGTATTTACGCTATCACATACGCTAGGACTAAAGATTTTTTATGTAGCCGGCTATATTAATTTACCTGGCTGTATAATTTTACTTGTGTACATTTAATTCTTTCACGGAAAGGTTGGTTTAAGCACTTACACCCCACGGAAATCATTTCCTTGCCATTCGAAGTTACGATACTCCGTACGACACGTCCAAGATGCCTATTCGACATGCCTCTATTTCCCTCATTTGGATGCCATTCTCACATCCATCACGCGGCCTTATCAACATCACATTACCTTTGAAGATTTCCTCTCCATATAAATGCACAACATACTCCCAATGGATCTCCCTTGAACAACTTTCCCCTGCCACATATAATACTACTCGAATTAAATTCCTGTCTGCACATCTCATTTTCCCCATCCTCCCCCAAAATACCTCTCAAAAGCTTCTGATTTATATTCATACCTCCACTAAATTTAATAATATCACCATCAAAAGACAAATTCTACATAAAAATCTTCAATAATTCTTCATTCACGTATTTGATAAGGACTCGTGTTTGTTACTTGCCGCAAAGGAAATTCAAGCAATTGTCGACTTTATGAAATATAGTTTCGCAATTATTTACGTGCATTTCATTATATATATGTATATATATATATATATATATATATATATATATATATATATATATATATATATATATACATACAAGAATCAACCTGGAGATATTTTTGGTAGGTGATGGTAGAGTTCACCCAGTACTAAGTCCGACGGTGTGTAAAATTCACACATCAGGGTAGAGGGGGCAGTTCCTATTCCTGTGCCGGTTATGGCTTCCTAGGAAGACCTGCTACCCGAAAAATCACATAGCTTGGGTGGAGCTGCAGGTGATCAGAGAGATGCCACACGAATCGAACACAGGCCCTTCGGTCAGTAGTTAAACGCTCTACCCCTGGACTACAGCGACCCCATCTTTAATTAATGACTTGCAATCATTTGCCTTGTTGACCATTGTTACAGAGATAGAAAACCTCTCCAAATAATATCTATAATATAATGTGCCAGTTGACAGCCAATTTCGTTTGAATTTTATTGTTCCCTACCAAAGGATTTCAATTCAATGCCCAGGAACAAACATATCATGTCATAACTTATTAACCAATGTCACTGACAGTAAAACATCTATCCTTCATCATAAAAAATTAAATCAATGATCAGGATGCTTTGATACGCGTAATTGAACAGGCGCAATAAAGGTAATAGGCTTATTCTGATTAACATCCTTTCTTGTTTTTGTGCAGTTCATGCGTAATTTGTTTCCCCGATCTGCATATTTCTGATCCGACACAAATCACAGTCGTGTAGGTCTGTCAGTCCCTCCGCGTTTTTAATTTGCTATTTCCGAAAAGAGAGCTTAGTTCCCTTCTCCTTATGCAATCTTATTGTGCTGCAGAGTGAATGGCACCAGGAGCCCCCAGCATCAGCAACGCTCTATTATCTTATTTTGAAACTTAAAGCGGATTACCTAGCGCCATCTGCCACTAGTCTCCCAGGCGGCTAATAGAGTATGCTGTATATGTACCACATGTGTATTCCATACGCAATCGCGGAAACCGATTTTAAGAATGCACAAAATACATAAGCAGGCTGTAAATTAAATGGTGGCATTACTTTTGGAGAAGAGTAAAGTAAAGTAATTTGGAAAAAAATACCATGTGGTTTATACTTATGTCCACGGCCAAAAGAATACCTGAGTGGCAATACCCTTCCTGATTCACTATCAAAGCTCCAAGCTGCTGGGCACGCTATTCCTATGGTTAACAGATTGGCTACATACAAAGGCTCCCACAAATGCATGAATACTTTTCCAGAGATGAATTTGAAGGGGCGGAATGGAATGTAATAAGTTACTGAGTAAGTAAACTTCGTATTTTTTCACACAGAACTTAATTACCCTACTACTGATTCCGACGCATAAACGCATCATCAGCTATATGATATACCTGATATAAAACCATAAACACAGTAATCAACCCGAAGGTTGGTTTGGTAGGTGATGGTAGAGTTCACCCAGCACGAAGTCCGACGGTGTGTGAAATTCACACATTAGGGTAGAGGGGGCAGTGCTTATTCCTGTGCCGGTTATGGTTTCCTTAGAAGATCTGCTACCCGAAAAATCACTTAGCTTGGGTGGAGCTGCAAGTGCCCAGAGTGCCTTGCCCGGAAATCGAACACGGGCCCCTCCGGTCAGCAGTCCAACGGACTACCGCGACCCATATTTGATACACATACCCGATAATGTCGCTAATGTATGGAAGCCGGTAGTAGTGTAAAAAAAGTTTAATGTGAAAGAATACGAAGTTAACATAATCAGTAATCATGAAAATTTACAAGTTAGAGCCTGAAATCATTGAATTCAGCTTTATACGTTAGTTAGTTAAATAATACGACTAAACTGCTCTCGTATAGACATTGATTTGGCTCTGATTCGATTATTAGTGATTGAACGTTTCTCACGACCGGGGGGGCACTGCTGGTATTGTTATCACAACGTATTCTTTCGGAGCCGCGAGGAAACCGATATTGGAGCGACTTTCGCGGGGCTCCTTTAATGAAATGAATTCGGAGAGAAAGAGGGTGGGCTGTTTCTTATATTGAATGCGAACTCTGTTAAAACAACCGCGCTCGAGAAACGGAGAAGCTAATCGGCTAATAAAAACATAAAAAAGACCTAATTCGGGCAGAATTGAGCTCATGAATTTCTGACATCAAAACCTTCTCTTTGTAAAATATGAAACGGCTCCCTCCCTATATGCCCCATTAATGATATTACCCAAGTTCCGAATTCTTCCCAAGTTAGCTTTTCAAACTTCTCGAATACACCTTTTTATAGAAAATGATATTATTACTGGCATTATTTATTTGAAATGAATGTCAAAACGTAATTGAGTGTTTTTTTCTGCTAAAAATTTTGGTATTTTCTCCTCAGAAAGGGAATAGTGAATGTATTTAAGTAAATAGGAATGTAGATAAACTGGGAAGAAACAGCTGTCAAAAATAATACTTCAGTACAATACTATATATTTTTTACTTTTTAATTTTTGAGCATATTGACTTGTAAATGAGATGGGATATTAAATAAGATAGAGAACTGCAAATTTTACTTTCCCTCTTTAGTAAAAAAGCCGACAAAATCCTTAAAATGTCAACTCAAATTAAAATGCATGTATTTTCCCAAATATATTGCCTTTCACTTCAAGGATTTTAATTAAATATAAGCTATTTACCATTTAAAGTCCAAATCAATGATATATGATAGAGAATCTTTTGAGAATTTTCAAGAAAAATAGATATTTTAGGATTTGGCAGTAACGTCATTGTCCTTTGCGCCTGTACAGTTTTGCTTAAATAAAAATTAAGACAAATTCCAAAGAAGAGAAATTCAGAATTAAGAAATTCCAAATTCCAAATCCCAGTCAAGATGAATGATTTTTACACTCTAAAATTGTTGCATTAAAAATTAAGACGAAATTGAAGAAAAAATATGGTATTCATTTTAATTTCGTCATGCAACAGTTTGTTTGTAATACGCAGAGAAAAGTTAGAAATTACTTTTACTGAATGTAGCCAGAACGCAATAAAAACTCCTAATTGCATATGATAGAACAATGATGCACATATTTACTACCTGAAGTTTATTACGATCAACATAGAATGTTCATTAATATAATACTACCTTTGTTTATATAATGGCTAAGTACCAAAAAAATATGCGTAGACAACGGGGGATTGAAAATCATTCCCTTTTGGTTACTCCCTAGAGAGTTAGTAGCTCCTCAATTTTTATAAAGTGATAATAATCCATGGGACGCTTACAGCCATCCTCCTCACCTCCCCTGCTCTCGCTCGTTTCAGAGGCCTTAAAATACTTTACGATCACTCTGGCATTCTTCCTTAGAGCCCGACAGGAAATGAAAGTTACATTGAGCGGCGAAGGCATTGCCGTCGCGAGAGCGTTGATGATCTTATTTGATTGCCACACCACAAAAAGAGTTATCGCCTCTCCGGCGCGGACCCTTACCAAAGCCGCCCTAAGCGTCGTCGTCGTAATAAAGTTCTCTACTCCGATCGTTATCTCCCGCGGATGTCCGCTTGAAATAATGAAAGCATCGCACGAGGATTACCGAAATATTCCCTAGCACGACGGGATATAAATCAAGATAGCAATAGTACTTAAAGACGAATGCTGTCACGGCGGTGATTCGTGGAGTGCTATTTCGATCGGTTGAATAGAAAGCCTTAATCTCAATTCTATTCGAATGCAAACGATTTTTTTAGTCAAGGAGATTAAAACATACCACCGAGCTTCATATGATTAGGTAAATTTCATGAGTTTAAAAAAACCGTCTATTTAAGATCACGTTTGAAGTTTACTAAAATAGATGCCATCAATAGCAAAGGTTTCGGTGTTATCGGAGTTAAGACTTCTATTACTAAGTATTGAAATGGATGATTCAAGAAGATATTGGCGGTTCATTTTACGAGGGTCATCCGGAAAGTAGTACCCGTTCGTGCCGCATGAAGTGCTGACGACGCGAGTAGCCGCTGGACGAGGTCAGATAGCTTCAGTGGCTTGTCTGCCTTCTCTGAGCCAAGTTGCGTGACGCTAGCATTGCCTGTGTTGTTTCTGTGATTGTTTACAATGTTTAAAAAAATTGAGAACGCCGCCAGTTGTGAAGTGAGGGCAGTGATTAAATTCCTCAATGCAAGAAACGTTCGCCCATGTGATATTCATCGCCAATTAAAGGAGGTGTATGGAGACAATGTAATGGACGAGTCGTCTGTTCGGCGGTGGTGTCGCAACTTCAACATGGGGAGGGGGAACACACACGACGATGAGCGTTCGGAGAGACCGTCTGTCATTACAGACCAACTGGTGAGCTCAGTTGACGAATTCGTGAGGAACGATCGGCGCGTCACAATTGATGACATCTGTGAGCATTTTCCCAATGTTTCTCGAACAATTGTTCATGAAATTGTTAAACACCATCTGCATTATGCAAAAATTTGTGCAAGATGGGTCCCTCGCGTATCTCAATGAGCTGGCGGCGAAGGACTATGCAGCAGGAATACAGAAACTTGTCACACGTTATGACAAATGCCTTAATTTGCTTGGAGATTATGTTGAGAAGTAGTTTAAAGTATCCTCTTTCAAATAAAATTTTTTATGTTTGTTAATATTTACTTTTGTGTCTTTATTTCACGAACGGGTACTACTTTCCGGATGACCCTCGTAGTTCAAAGATACATACTCAACAGAATTGCTTGAAAATGACCGAAGTAAATTAAAAACAATGAACATTTGCACTTTTCCACTGATTTATTTGCAACATACAACGCGTTTCAGTTCATCGAACCATCTTCAGGTACAAGACAAAATTCAGCTTGTGATATATTATTTTTATACATCTTTGAGGAAGGGGGGGGGGGAAATTAGTGAGGTAGGCGGGGACAAAGAGGGGAAATATGGAAAACCCTAAGAAACAGGGAAAGTGAAGTAATGAAGAGGTAAAAGAGGGAGGGGGAAGTATGCACTTGTGCTCATTATTTGAGAGGACGGTGGAAGGTAGCTGGTGTCCTGACGCTAGGAAGGAGGGAAGAATAAACAAGGGTTAAGTGGGAAGGGGACATCGAAGGGATAGAGGCAGGTTGAGGGATGAGGTAACTGAAATCTTGTACCTTAATATGGTCCAATGCACTGAAACGCGTTGTACGTTACGAATAAATCTGTGGAAAAGTGAACATTTTGTTTTTCTCATAATGATGAACTTCCGCTACATCTTGCCTGAATATGTTGAATAAATGAAAATCTCTTTGAAAAACCGCTTTCTATGAAATTAAACATTTATATTTCAAAACTTTAGCCGGTGACAATGACATGGCTCTAGAAATACAAGGGAGACAATTCTTTCAATTAACGTCAGATGCACTTATAACATGGCATATGCCAATTATCCCACTTTTATGATCCTCCTTCCATATCAATTTAAAATTTGTTTTTTGAACCATATTTTACGGGCATCTTCAGCACCAGCAGGAGTTATTACACTTTTTCATCATAAACTTTTTGGCCTCAATCTATGTGCAGAGAGTCCCTTCCACGGTAGAAGTTAAGCTATTAGTGCATGTATCGCAGTCATTTAAGGTTCCGAGGGCACCTATGGTACTTCATGACGCAACCTATCCAACCGCCTTCTCGAGGGCTCGTCGATCAGGCACATCACGCTGGATCATTACTTCCCGCATTAATATGCAGCCATAAAAGGATAAATGTGCAGAGGGAAGTAAATACCGATTGCTAACATTGCTCTAAACTTTTCAGTAGTTCACATATGACAGTAAATCATTTTCCATATTCCGATCTCTCCATATCTCGATCTGACGCTCTTCGAAGTCTTTTCTACTTGATGCTATCGATATTTACAATTAGATTTCCACAATTGCCCTACATTCTCCCATTCATCAACACCCGACTAAATATCATCACTGTTTCCCTTTCGTGTCATACTTAACAAAAACATATGTTTTCCTTCTCCCTCTACACCTGATTTCCGCCCACGCTCTCCAAAAACGTATCTCTCAAAGGCCATCAATCAACTCTCACCCTCATCCCTCAAACACCTTGATAGTATTTTGTAAATGAAATCACATTCGTAAAAGAGTGACATTATCTACCCACCAGATGATCTGCATTTTAACATTCACTCCGACGGTGAACGCCTGGAGTGGCAAGCGGCGAGCGAAAAGGGCTTCTGGGGATTAGATACGAAACGGGATACTTGACGTTGTGCGTCTGATCAAGTATCGGCCACGTGTAGATAAATCCATTGGTTTTTGCTCTCATTTCTCTGAGTGTGAAATCGTGTTCGGAAGCCTCTCTCCTTAACTTCTCTTCTCCGCATATGTCGTGGTTAACACCTGAAAAAACTTTGCTCCCAAATGGGATCACTAAAATAGAGCGAGAGGAATTTAAAAGAGAAGACGGCGAGGGAAAATTTTCTGCAGAGAAAGGTACTGAGGAGGTAGTTTCGTAAAAGAGGGCCGTACGAAGGAAGAAATTTTTTAGTACAGACCTATTAATACGGAGGAGAATAATGTTCGTTTGGTGAGAAGAAGAATGCGGCAGGGCAAGGGGTTGAAGTTTTCGGCCCGTGAATTGCTCAAGTAATAAAAGCGGGTAGTTGTTTCGAGAGGCCATCAAGGGCCTAGCTTAACTTGGTGGAGTACCTAAGAGTTAATAAATTACCCCCTGAATGAAATTAATTAGGGAAAACCATTCCTGATGCAGCCCCTCCTTTCTTTCTTTCACAAGCATTTCCCCGAACAATTATGAACTCCTGCGACCAAAACTCAAATAGTTTACGACTTTTGCTTTAGAAAATGAAAGTGGAAAAAAATAAGATCAAGAAAACGAGCCATTAAAAGCGGAACCAGGGGTACTTAAGGCAAATTGAATTGCAAGCCGGAATGCATCGGAAAAATACATGATAAATGAAACAAAAAATTAGCAGCCGCAATAAAAAGATGAGAATGTTTGGCTGAACCAAAGGCGGCTGTTTGTCAAGCTAGTCATTTCACTTGTCAAGTTAGTCAAGCAATACGCGATCTCCATCGAGTTAGTTCATTTTGATGTGAAGATATGAGGATCATCAAAGATAAAGAAGCAGGTATGGCAAGCTGAATAGAACCAGAGAAAAATATTTTTAACAGATGTATCGCAGCCAAATAGCAGCAACCAAAGAACGGACCCTTTAAAATCTTTATAATTTTATTTATTGTCATAACTCTGAAAATAGGTAAGAGACGAGTATATTTTAGTTAAGAGTCAATTAAATGTCCTTATTTTCATGTCAATGCTGACTCACGATTAAAATATCTGACAATTAACTGCAATAAAAATTCAATTTGCTATGACCGTGGATAATAACGGTACAATATGCTCACAAACAACAAATAGTTGAATAATCAGAATGGAGAAAAAAATGACTAACATCTCGGTCAGACTGCTATAACATTTTCAATCAATAGAAAGGTTTATTTCCCTAAACGGTGGAGCACTTGGACGGCCCCGGGTTCCAAATGCAGGTTATGTTCTAGGGTATCTCTTGGCAGAGATTTTATATGTGTGATTCCCTGGGTAAAGGGTATTATGAAATAACATTATGAAAAATTCTGAGACCAAAATATCGTTGCTCATCAGTACTTTGATTCAGTATGAAGTTCAAACGCTCCGAAAGGATTAATTATTTCCATTCGATCTCCATACCGGCAACAACTCAATATGCAAACCAAGTAATGGAGTTTTGAATTCAATATTTTGAAAAATGAGGAAATTTCAACGACTAAGTGCAATGGAAATCACAAAATAGACTAAAATAGTTTACTAGAAACAATGCTAAAAAAGTAAAGTCTAAGTTTAAGGGAATATGACGCGAAAGCTTAAAGGTTTGGAGGGAAGACGGTGAGCATATTTGGACGATTTGCGCCCCAAGAGAGAAGGGTGCATCGCCTATCGTGATGAGGGCTACGACCCCGCGACAAATGGGTCTGTGTTGGTGTGGGGAATGGGGTTAAGGACGAGTAGGGGAGCACTCAGTCAGGGGCGGTAGGGCCCACTGATTGGTTTCCGAAACGACATCCAAATCCCGCGATAATCGTGGCACGGGCGACAGTTCGGTCCGGTTCGCAAACCGGGCGCACTGCATGGACCGCCACTTAATGAATCACTCCAAGTTCACTTCGAGCCCACTCCGGGAGGAAAGGGATAGTGGGCGCCGGCCGGGAGGAGGGGCCACCTGATTCGGCCGGATTAAAGCGCTTGTGATTGGTCAACCACCTTTCCTTCCCCAACACACTTGGAAATCCGCCACCCTGTCAGCGGGGCCTAGGGAGTGACGATTTTCTCATCGGGGAGAGATCAGGGGAGGAGCGCCGGGGGGAGGTGATAGGAAATTGCGAGGATCTGGGGTGCTGTTGGAACACGTCGGTCCGTGTTGATATTTCAATCCAAGCTGATATTTTATTTCTGCCCTTTGCGTCAATAGGGATAATTTCAAGGACCCGATATAGCAATTGTGGATAATTTTTCGTCGATATTACGATGTGATGACAAGGAAGTAAAATAAAATAAACTTAGAATTCTCACCAGAGGTATAAATCCTGTGTGTGGTGAACCATTTGTATTTAATTAAAAATGTAAAGTTTTCCGATCAGGAGAATTAAAAAGAAGGCGAGAGAAAAGATGAAGTGGGCTGACAGGAGTTCGATCCCCGCAGATACCGAACGATGTGAATTAGATTGGTCGACGAAAAATCTTTTGGCTTAGTTATGTAATGCCTTCGTTTATCGTGAGTCCATTGATGGAAACCAATACTAACATAATTTTGTTCCTTGTGAAATCATGTGCCTAAGACCTTGTATAATTCAGTAAAACTTAAAATCACTAATTTCTGCTATTTCTGAGATAACATTTTTAATATGAAATCAATATTTGAAAGAACCAATAAGCGTCAAATATTAACAGTTTCATAGAATCTTTAATCGACAGAAGCCATTTATTTCCTAAGATCATAGAGTGCCACCGGAATAAAATTCTTGTCACGTTAATAGACGATTCATTCGTGCATGACTATTTTTGGAGTTTTATGTCAATTTTCTTTGGAAAACAGCCATACTTTGAAGGGAAAATTAAATATAACAGCCACATTTTCTATGGAAGGGAGAGTTAGAACTTGTCACAAAAAAAGAGGCAAGGACAGAAGATTTTAACACAATATTTCTAGATTTATACTGATTGTATTTTTGAAACAGTTTTATTGCATAAAATTTAGAATTATTGTATAGAGCATCGGCCCGGAAAGTCGAAAGATCCCATGTTCAAGTCCCGGAAAAGGAAATATTTTTGCGCTGTGATCTGCTCGATTCCACCTTCCCCATCTCTCCTGTGCTCGTCTTTTATGTATGTTCCCATCCCTTTTCCTAATATCTATTTCCATGTGAATGAATATTTTTTCGCCGTACTGCGAGATTTCGTGTTTGAATGCGTGTGTATGTATGTATATATATATATATATATATATATATATATATATATATATATATATATATATATATATAAAATATCTTCGAAATGGAACGCTCATCGGCGACACACAAATATATAAAAACACAGATGTAGATTTTTAGAATATAGAGACACAAAGAAAGGACACTCACAATTTGTTATTTTACGTTTCGACAGCACGGCTGTCGTCTTCAGAATGGCGTTCTCGGGGAAGAGCGGAGAGGATGTGCGGGGGAGAGGTGGGGGAAGGAGAGGTAAAGGGACCAATAGGAAATGAACAAGGGGGTGGGGGGGATATTTAGGCAGCCAATTGATGCATTCAGTGGGCTTGGTTCAGCCCGGGCGGTTTGAATGATTGGGCCACCCAGATATGCGCCATCTCGCGGGTTCTCACCTCTATTATACTCGCAGATTTGGGAAGGATTTCAATCACCGAAACAGAGAAGCAGTCGTCAAAAGATTGGTTGTGGGAAGCGGTGTGAGTAGGGATGGGATAATTAAGAAAGGTGGGGGATTTGGTGGAATAACGGTGGTTATTCATGCGGAGGGAAAGTGCGGTCGTGCATTCGCCCACGTAGAAGGCAGGGCAGAAGTTACAGGAGAGGCGATATATAATATTTTTTGAGGTACAGGTGGCGAGTGGTTGGGAGTTGGTACTGAGTGAGGGGGAGGGTCTTAAAAGATGACAGCATTTGCAGCGTGGGCGGTTGCATGGTGCGGATAGGGGCGGGGGAGAGACGGGAGTGCTTGAAGTTGGATTTGTGGACTTAAAGATGTCTCGCAGGTTCGACGGGCGTTTAAATGAAACAGAGGGACAGTGTGGGAATAAAAGTGATGTGGACTGAGTGTTATTGATAATTGGGAAGAGGTCACGGATTAGATGTTTAATTTTGTGGGTACCGGGGAAGAAAGTGGTGATAAGATTAGGGCATTTTGGGCGGTTTGGTTTGGGGAGGGGAGTGTATTGTGTTGACGGTTTGAGGATTTTACTGTTTAGCAGTTTTTCCGGGTACCCACATTTTCTGAGGGATTCATGCAGCTGGTCCAAGTATTTCTGTTGGGAGGGGGTGTTGTTGCAGAGACGGAAGCCACGGATAGAGAGTGAGAATGGGATGGAGCGCTTTGTGTGAGGAGGATGGCAGCTGTCGAAATGAAGATATTGTTGCTTATTGGTTGATTTAATGTGGACTGAAGTGTGAAACGTATTGTTTTGGAGGTGAATATCGATATCTAGGAAGGTAATATTCGAGTCGGATATAGAAGAAGTGAATGAAACTGAGGAGGAGGAGTTGAGAGAGGAAATGAAAGAGGATAAAGTTTCGCGTCCGTGGGACCAAAGGAGGAAAATATCATCAATATAGCGGGCCCAGAAAAGTGGTTTTAGGGTTTGTTGTTGCAGAAAGTCGTGTTCTAGTTTACCCATAAAAAGATTGGCGTATGCAGGAGCCATACGCGTGCCCATTGCAGTGCCTTTTATTTGTAAATATATTTTGTCATTGAATTGAAAAGCATTTTTGGTAAGAACGATTTGGCTTAATTCGAGGAGGAAATCTGTGGATGGGGTGTGTGGTGTGGATCGTAGGGAGAGGTAATGTTTCAGGGCTTCTAAGCCTTCTTTGTGGGGAATGGAGGTGTACAGAGATGTGACGTCTATCGTGGCCATGAGAATGGTTGTGTTGCCTTCTACGTGGGCGAATGCACGACCGCACTTTCCCTCCGCATGAATAACCACCGTTATTCCACCAAATCCCCCACCTTTCTTAATTATCCCATCCCTACTCACACCGCTTCCCACAACCAATCTTTTGACGACTGCTTCTCTGTTTCGGTGATTGAAATCCTTCCCAAATCTGCGAGTATAATAGAGGTGAGAACCCGCGAGATGGCGCATATCTGGGTGGCCCAATCATTCAAACCGCCCGGGCTGAACCAAGCCCACTGAATGCATCAATTGGCTGCCTAAATATCCCCCCCACCCCCTTGTTCATTTCCTATTGGTCCCTTTACCTCTCCTTCCCCCTCCTCTCCCCCGCACATCCTCTCCGCTCTTCCCCGAGAACGCCATTCTGAAGACGACAGCCGTGCTGTCGAAACGTAAAATAACAAATTGTGAGTGTCCTTTCTTTGTGTCTCTATATTCTAAAAATCTACATCTGTGTTTTTATATATTTGTATATATATATATATATATATATTTATTTATTTATATATATATTTATATATATATTTATATATATATATATATATAAAACATACATATATTATTATTATTAGGTAATCTACCGGTTAAGGTAGGATTTTGGATGGACATAATTACTAATTAAATAATTTGTGACCCCTAGCAAAACACAACATCCTACTCTACATCAGGCGCCACGCATGGTAGCCTTTACCTTTTTCGGAATAGGAGCTAAAACTGATCTCACAAATAAATAAATATATATATATATATATATATATATATATATATATATATATATATATATATATATATATATATATATATATATATATATATATACATACATTCAAACACGAAATCCCGCCAAACGGCGAATAAATACTCATATATACAGAAACAGATATAAGGAAAAGGGATGGGAACACATATAAAGGACGAACACAATAAAGGTGGGGAAGGCGGAATCGAACGGATCACAAGAGTAAAAATATTTCCTTGACCGGGACTCGAACCTCGGATCTTTCCACTTGCCGGGCGGATGCTCTTAACCACTTGAGCTATGATATAAATTATTTTATTCGGTTCAGAATATTACAGAGTTTGTTAGCATTATGCATAATATCAGGTCTCCATGTAGGCTTCCGCGGAGATTATTGATGTAGGAAGTGGTTCTTTCGGGTTTTCTTCCGCGTGTATCCATTTTTCGGACGATATTTCGCCAACGTTCCAGTTGGCTTCCTCAGGTCCACTGAAGTGCCGATGCAGGTTTTGGTCCAATATATATACCCTCCGTTTGGCGCCTATTTTTAGGAGGTGTGCTCTGATTCGTTGAAATCCTTGAGGACACGTTTCCACGCGCTGGCGAGGGGGTAGCCGTCCTCGCGGTTGAAATTTCTGGGCGTTTTTGCAATTTCAATTGCCTCTCTGATGATCCTTGGGTAGTAGCGGCCTTCTTTATTCAATAAAGTGGCGTTGTCAAACTCAATATTATGTGTCGGTCCACTCCAATGATGTTCAGCCACCGCTGACTGCTGGAACTGTCTATTTTTTACAGCCCTTCTGTGTTCTGGGACTCGGCATTTCAGCGCTCTTGATGTTTGGCCGATGTAGGAGTTGCCGCAGCTGCATTTGATTTGGTAGATTCCTCCAGAGATGTCTTTTGGGAGGCGGTCTTTCGCGTTGACGAGGATATTGGCCACTTTGGTTACGCATTTGAACCTGGCTGAGACGTTGTGTTTCCGGAGGGCCCTCGCAATTTTTTCCGTTGTTCCGGCGACGTACGGCAGGATAGCGTGTGCCGTCGCCTTTTCCTTAGGGCTAGTCTCGTCGGTCCTCTCCAGGGCCATCCGCTTCTTTCCTTCCACCCTGTGCATTATCTTCAGAATGTTGTCACGCCGGAAGCCATTCATCTGGAACGTTTTCAGCAGATGTTGTTTTTCTTTTCCAATGGAGGCAGCGTCAGAGAGGGAGCATGCTCGGTGGAGTAAGGTTTTAATTACTCCGGCTTTTTGTTGAGGGTGGTGATGGGAGTCTGCATGGAGATATTGGTCCGTATGGGTCTTTTTCCGAAAAACGGAGTGTCCCAAAGACCCATTTTCTTTTTTCTCGACCAGGACATCCAGAAAGGGCAGCCGGTTGTCCGTTTCCATCTCCATGGTGAATTTAATAGCACCATTTTGTGCGTTGAGGTGTTGCAGGAACTTCTGGAGTTCTTCTTTTCCGTGGGGCCATATTACAAATGTGTCGTCCACATATCTCACAAAGAGTTTGGGTTTTTTGTGGAAGGATTGCAAGGCTTTTCGTTCAAAAGCTTCCATGAAAAGATTGGCGATCACCGGTGAGAGTGGGGACCCCATTGCAGCGCCATTTGTTTGCCTGTAGAATTTTCCGTTCCACGTGAAGTAAGCGTTTCTCAGGCAAAACTCCACCTTCTTTGGGATGTCTTTCGGGAGGCCGTCACTCGTGAGTGATTTGATAATCTCTACTGCTTCACCGATCGGGATGCTTGTGAAGAGAGAAACTACGTCAAAACTCACTAAAATATCCTCCTTGCTTATTTTGGTCTCTTTTATAATCTCAATGAAGTGAGCGGAGTTCTTCACGTGCGTTGACGACTTACCAGAGAACGGTAAGAGTTGCTGGGCAAATATTTGGCGAGTTTGTGGCATGGAGAGTCTATGGCACTCACGATGGGTCGTAGAGGGACACCTGGCTTATGGATCTTAGGTAGGCCATATAATCTAGGTGGTTTGGGAGCCGATTCGACGATCCACCGTCTCTCTTCTGGAGGGATCGAAGACTGTGTAATTATTTGCTTAATCTCTTTTTGGATCCTGGAGGTGGGATCCCGTTTTTCTTCCGAGTAAGTCTCATCGTTCAGGAGACTGTTGATTTTTCTATTGTAGTCATCCTTCTTCATCAACACCGTTGCGTTCCCTTTATCCGCTGGAGTGATTATAATGTCATCGTTCGTCCGGAGATCTCTCAAGGCTTTCCTCTCCTCTCGGGTGACGTTGGGTTTAGGAGTTTTAGCATTGAGCAGTATACGGCTTACTTCTCCTCGAAGTTCCTCGGCCTCTTCCTTAGGTAGCTTCCGGACGGCGTATTCGACTTCAGTCACTAGTTCTTCTTTTGGTAGGCGGGCGGGAGCAACGGCGAAGTTCAGTCCCTTGGAAAGTACGCTGATGGCGGCGTCACTCAGATGAATGTCAGTTAGGTTCACGACTGTACGGTCCTTTTCAGGGCCATGAGACTCCAGTCCAGGGTGTTGAAGGCCATGGAGGCGTTCGTACTTTTTCACTTGTTTATCTCTAGTTGAGACGAAGGCTGTTGTAGCGGAATTCCACGTAATTCTATCCAATGTGTCCCAATCCGTTATGTTCAAGACTGCACTAAGTCTTAAGTGCAACTCGTACAGCTCTTCCGTGCGTGTTTGGATGGTCCATCTCGTGTGCTGCACCCTTTCCCTTAGGAGGGCTGTGCTGGCTCTCCGGAGAATCCTTAGGGCTTTCTTCGACTGGATATGGTGTTTCACCTCGACAAAAGACGGGATGGTATCGGAGTCTCTGCAACGCTCAAGAAAGGTTGAGGGTCTTTGGGACACTCCGTTTTTCGGAAAAAGACCCATACGGACCAATATCTCCATGCAGACTCCCATCACCACCCTCAACAAAAAGCCGGAGTAATTAAAACCTTACTCCACCGAGCATGCTCCCTCTCTGACGCTGCCTCCATTGGAAAAGAAAAACAACAGTTGCTGAAAACGTTCCAGATGAATGGCTTCCGGCGTGACAACATTCTGAAGATAATGCACAGGGTGGAAGGAAAGAAGCGGATGGCCCTGGAGAGGACCGACGAGACTAGCCCTAAGGAAAAGGCGACGGCACACGCTATCCTGCCGTACGTCGCCGGAACAACGGAAAAAATTGCGAGGGCCCTCCGGAAACACAACGTCTCAGCCAGGTTCAAATGCGTAACCAAAGTGGCCAATATCCTCGTCAACGCGAAAGACCGCCTCCCAAAAGACATCTCTGGAGGAATCTACCAAATCAAATGCAGCTGCGGCAACTCCTACATCGGCCAAACATCAAGAGCGCTGAAATGCCGAGTCCAAGAACACAGAAGGGCTGTAAAAAATAGACAGTTCCAGCAGTCAGCGGTGGCTGAACATCATTGGAGTAGACCGACACATAATATTGAGTTTGACAACGCCACTTTATTGAATAAAGAAGGCCGCTACTACCCAAGGATCATCAGAGAGGCAATTGAAATTGCAAAAACGCCCAGAAATTTCAACCGCGAGGACGGCTACCCCCTCGCCAGCGCGTGGAAACGTGTCCTCAAGGATTTCAACGAATCAGAGCACACCTCCTAAAAATAGGCGCCAAACGGAGGGTATATATATTGGACCAAAACCTGCATCGGCACTTCAGTGGACCTGAGGAAGCCAACTGGAACGTTGGCGAAATATCGTCCGAAAAATGGATACACGCGGAAGAAAACCCGAAAGAACCACTTCCTACATCAATAATCTCCGCGGAAGCCTACATGGAAACTTTAAACATTTCTACGGGGAAGAAATTGCCAGGCAGAGCAGAAGGTTCGAGAAACTTCGTAAGAGGAAGGACAAGCTGCTTTCTTCTCTGGCCTTTCTTGAGCGTTGCAGAGACTCCGATACCATCCCGTCTTTTGTCGAGGTGAAACACCATATCCAGTCGAAGAAAGCCCTAAGGATTCTCCGGAGAGCCAGCACAGCCCTCCTAAGGGAAAGGGTGCAGCACACGAGATGGACCATCCAAACACGCACGGAAGAGCTGTACGAGTTGCACTTAAGACTTAGTGCAGTCTTGAACATAACGGATTGGGACACATTGGATAGAATTACGTGGAATTCCGCTACAACAGCCTTCGTCTCAACTAGAGATAAACAAGTGAAAAAGTACGAACGCCTCCATGGCCTTCAACACCCTGGACTGGAGTCTCATGGCCCTGAAAAGGACCGTACAGTCGTGAACCTAACTGACATTCATCTGAGTGACGCCGCCATCAGCGTACTTTCCAAGGGACTGAACTTCGCCGTTGCTCCCGCCCGCCTACCAAAAGAAGAACTAGTGACTGAAGTCGAATACGCCGTCCGGAAGCTACCTAAGGAAGAGGCCGAGGAACTTCGAGGAGAAGTAAGCCGTATACTGCTCAATGCTAAAACTCCTAAACCCAACGTCACCCGAGAGGAGAGGAAAGCCTTGAGAGATCTCCGGACGAACGATGACATTATAATCACTCCAGCGGATAAAGGGAACGCAACGGTGTTGATGAAGAAGGATGACTACAATAGAAAAATCAACAGTCTCCTGAACGATGAGACTTACTCGGAAGAAAAACGGGATCCCACCTCCAGGATCCAAAAAGAGATTAAGCAAATAATTACACAGTCTTCGATCCCTCCAGAAGAGAGACGGTGGATCGTCGAATCGGCTCCCAAACCACCTAGATTATATGGCCTACCTAAGATCCATAAGCCAGGTGTCCCTCTACGACCCATCGTGAGTGCCATAGACTCTCCATGCCACAAACTCGCCAAATATTTGCCCAGCAACTCTTACCGTTCTCTGGTAAGTCGTCAACGCACGTGAAGAACTCCGCTCACTTCATTGAGATTATAAAAGAGACCAAAATAAGCAAGGAGGATATTTTAGTGAGTTTTGACGTAGTTTCTCTCTTCACAAGCATCCCGATCGGTGAAGCAGTAGAGATTATCAAATCACTCACGAGTGACGGCCTCCCGAAAGACATCCCAAAGAAGGTGGAGTTTTGCCTGAGAAACGCTTACTTCACGTGGAACGGAAAATTCTACAGGCAAACAAATGGCGCTGCAATGGGGTCCCCACTCTCACCGGTGATCGCCAATCTTTTCATGGAAGCTTTTGAACGAAAAGCCTTGCAATCCTTCCACAAAAAACCCAAACTCTTTGTGAGATATGTGGACGACACATTTGTAATATGGCCCCACGGAAAAGAAGAACTCCAGAAGTTCCTGCAACACCTCAACGCACAAAATGGTGCTATTAAATTCACCATGGAGATGGAAACGGACAACCGGCTGCCCTTTCTGGATGTCCTGGTCGAGAAAAAAGAAAATGGGTCTTTGGGACACTCCGTTTTTCGGAAAAAGACCCATACGGACCAATATCTCCATGCAGACTCCCATCACCACCCTCAACAAAAAGCCGGAGTAATTAAAACCTTACTCCACCGAGCATGCTCCCTCTCTGACGCTGCCTCCATTGGAAAAGAAAAACAACAGTTGCTGAAAACGTTCCAGATGAATGGCTTCCGGCGTGACAACATTCTGAAGATAATGCACAGGGTGGAAGGAAAGAAGCGGATGGCCCTGGAGAGGACCGACGAGACTAGCCCTAAGGAAAAGGCGACGGCACACGCTATCCTGCCGTACGTCGCCGGAACAACGGAAAAAATTGCGAGGGCCCTCCGGAAACACAACGTCTCAGCCAGGTTCAAATGCGTAACCAAAGTGGCCAATATCCTCGTCAACGCGAAAGACCGCCTCCCAAAAGACATCTCTGGAGGAATCTACCAAATCAAATGCAGCTGCGGCAACTCCTACATCGGCCAAACATCAAGAGCGCTGAAATGCCGAGTCCAAGAACACAGAAGGGCTGTAAAAAATAGACAGTTCCAGCAGTCAGCGGTGGCTGAACATCATTGGAGTGGACCGACACATAATATTGAGTTTGACAACGCCACTTTATTGAATAAAGAAGGCCGCTACTACCCAAGGATCATCAGAGAGGCAATTGAAATTGCAAAAACGCCCAGAAATTTCAACCGCGAGGACGGCTACCCCCTCGCCAGCGCGTGGAAACGTGTCCTCAAGGATTTCAACGAATCAGAGCACACCTCCTAAAAATAGGCGCCAAACGGAGGGTATATATATTGGACCAAAACCTGCATCGGCACTTCAGTGGACCTGAGGAAGCCAACTGGAACGTTGGCGAAATATCGTCCGAAAAATGGATACACGCGGAAGAAAACCCGAAAGAACCACTTCCTACATAATATCAGGTCACAGATTATGGGTACATCATGTTTTTCTTTAGTATAAGTGTATACATGGATACATACATGATACATATACCACATACATATCTACTTGTACATACATACGCACACATGCACATCCACACCCACATACATAAGCATATGCATACAGACGCATACTCGTGAATTTGAAACATTTAGAAAGAAAAAAAGAAAGGAAGACAAGGTCCACAGATATTAGGAGGGAGATTTTAGCTAGTAATGGAAAATTATGTATTGTAAGAAATTATCAATGGCAGGGTTGAAATTATCGATTCAATCAGTCATTCAGCAAAAAAAAAACTCTTCAACGATGGACGAAGTGTGTCCGGCACCGGGTGGCTACCGGACATCACTTCCCAGAGTTCTGATCGTGGCTAGCGTCGCTCCGGTCGCGACTCGACCCCGGGCGACGAGTGCTTCGCCGTTTCCCGGGACGCCTCGTCCAACGGGTCGACGAGCGAGGACGCGGCATTTCGCCACATCCCTCCCCCCCGGCCTCGTCCGAAGAGGAAGAGCCAGCCGTGGTCTCCACGAAGACCGGGTAACTCGGCAGCGTTCCACAGGGGGCCTTCTTCGAAGGAGCACCGCTGGGGGCCGCCAAGGGGCAGGACGCACCCTCGGGGAGGGTCGGAGTGGCGGACTGGGGCTCATCTGCGGAAGGGTTGTGGTCGGGAAAAATCAGGGGAGATAGTTGCTTGTGGTCCGTATCTTGAGAAGCGCTGGGAAGATCGTCGACACCTTGGCTGTCCTTAATGGGGAAAGAAGATGGGGTATGTGGGATTTTTGACTTTGGGAAACTTGTATGCGGGTCGACTTCCGGGATCGGTGACGCTTCCTTTATAGTCAATGATAAAGGGGTCGAGGGATGAGCTGATGGGGACGGGAAAACATCGCAATCAGATGCATCCTCCTCACCTGTCACCAGAGGTTCTCGGGGTGTTTGAAACCCGTGATGCAAGGATTGCGTAGCGAGGGCGTCGATGGCGTGAGCGGGGGGAGGGGGGCGAAAGACCATCCCTCCTCATTTGACGAGCTCACGGAGACGGGGGCTGGAGGTCGTGTGATATTAGGCGAGGTGGTAGGTACGTGAGCCATTTGTAGAACGGTATTTGAGACCAGGAGCTTGGGTTTGTCTGTCCTCTTCTTTTTCGGTTTCCTTTCCTCCGTTGACGATTTTCGCTCCCGCTGACATTTCCCTCCAATTGAAGGGAGATGCGGGGGACCGACGGGAGCAGCCGGGACCGCACCCTCGATGAGTAGAAGCGACCGCGCTCTCTCCTCCACAGCCACTTCGGGCTCGTCCATCTCCACGGCAGCGTTAGGGTTGGAGGGCATCGTCATTGCCTCCACATAGCTCTTACCTCCCTGGTTCCGAGGGCAAGTCTTGCGCTCGTGGCCTTCTTGGTTACAGCGGGCGCAAGTGCGGCGCTGACCCTCATAGATGATGATGGCCCGGTTGCCGCCAATGTGGAGGTACGAGGGGATATTTCTCTCGACCGTCATCCGCACAACCCTGGTGCCAGTAAGCACCCGCGCCATCTTGTCTCCCTCCCACCTGTTCTCCCACGAGCGATGTATTTTACCAAAGCTTTGGAGCTCGCCTGTTATGTCTTCCAATGGGGTCTCCACGGGGAGACAAAGAACCCTGACATTACACGGGCTGCCGGAAGTCTCGTCAATTGTTATTGTCGTCCTCTGGTCACTTAAAGACGGAAACGGTAGTTTCCGCGGGGTATTGTCTAAAAGCCTAGTCATTGTAGCTTCGGTTGCCAACTTCAGGAATACCAAATGGCGATTGTATCCAAATTGGATCGCCACTATCTCTTCGGGTGTGAGGCCCAGCGACTCTAACGTGAAGAGGTGGACCTCCAACGGGGTAGGGGGCTTCGCCTTCTCGTCAACTTGCAAGGCGAGCGTGTTTAAGCGGCGCACAGCCATTTGAAGAAATCAAATTCAGCACACTAACATGAAGAAGGAAAGCGCAACAAAAAAACGAGCACTTTAAAGGGAAATAAAACACTCACGAACGCTCCCTCCCCGCCACACGCACCCGGCGGTAGCAAACAAAAGGAGCCTAAGCTCTACACCAGGAGTCAAGGTCAGTCTTGATCCACTAAACAAAACAAAAGTACGGCCTTCCCGGCGGAAGAAGTCGAGAGTCAAACTGCACGCTTCTTGATGAACTAGGCGGTCAACCGCCGCTCGAAACAAAACACGATCGGAACCTCGATTTCCGAGAGAGTCCGGCAGTGCCGCTCTCCAAACCCCGGCGGCCGAAGCCTCGGACGCCGGCGATTTTAGAACTTCGGTGAACACAGGCACGTCCTGCTATCAAGGCAGCTATCGAGGAAACGTAATTTACCCTGAGATCCGTGGGTCTAATATGTCGCCAAGCGCCCCGATTCTTTAGCCAAGAGATGGCGTCAGGGGACTGTTTCACCCACCAAAGGAGAAAGAGACAATACACAAGAGGAAAGAACAGTGGTTTAGAATTCATACAACATCATACAGGAAAGGAACAGTGCGTTTCGTGGCACGCATAGCCAGAAGAAAGAGATGAGCCACATTGGCCAAATACACATTCAAACACGAAATCTATTTCGTGTTTGATTTCGTGTTTCGATTAAGTTGGATTGTTAACAACAAATTTTGAATCCACTCCATGTTGTCTTAGCAAGACAACACTCGAAGGAGGTTGCTATTTTCGTATGGGAAGGAACCCGAAAAAACGTGGTCAGATCCGTTAACTGCTCTCTCGACTCCCGAAGCTGCCCAATTCGCCACCTTGAGGGTGTCATCACGTCGTAGTCACTTCACCCAACCCATCCGGGCAAAAAGCAATGGGAATCACCTATCCCCCATTGTCCACATACTTACTGATCACCAAATCGGGAGCTGCGAAATCGACAACCCATCCGCATGCCACTCCCGAAGAAAAGGGAAATCTCCTCGATCTTTTATGTCTCTCTTTCCTATCACATAATAGCCGCTTCCCCTTTTCTGGTCGGTCATAGCGAATCAACAAAATAGGCTTCTAAATAAACTCAAGATTCACAATTAACAGCTTCTAAGGATCGTTAAACGCATTTCCCAGTTCTTTCCGATTGCGGAAATCACGTGTCTACATCAATGTGGAAACGATTTAGAGCGCGTAGTCATAGCAAAGTCTTGCGCACCCTCCTTACCTTCGATCGCGCAAGTTCCACTCAAATACTTCGCTAGCTTGTCAATAAACGCCTCATTTGTTTTGCTGGGAACCCAAACCACCTGAACTCCGTCCCTCCCACGAAGCTGTGGAGGAATCTCTAGCCCTGGTATCTCAGGCTTCAGCGTAGTAGCCAATGAAGAGCCTCTTCAAGGGAAATCGGCATCCATCTTCCCATAAGTTACAAGCATCAATCCGGGCACACATAACTCTACACCACTATGTGACCATTTTAAAATGGGAGTGTTTCGAATTGTTTTTGAGTAGGCAAAGAATTTTAGAAGACAATTTATTTTAGGCTAATTTAATATAACCTAAGATTTTAGACCAGAGAAATTCCACCCAAAATAACAAAGTCTTTCAAATCTTTTCAATTCTCCTAGCCAATTCACTTCTAATATTGGGTATATAAATATTTCATTCCTTCAAGTGCCTATCCCTTTGAAACTTAACACTTTTGGACACAATGTCTCACACCATTTTCACTCCAACAAAATGTGCTTATTCAAATTTTTGGCCAACTTCAACACAGCAGTGAATGAGTTTGCCAGATTTAATTCCAGGAATTGTTTCCTGAAATTAAGTTGAGAGAAATTCAGGCTTAGCATACTAAATTTTGTTTATTGGACTCGGGAAAAATTCATAAAAATTTCTTTGGTCTGGAAAGTAAAAACAGAGTTTATTTTTTTTAATGATGCATGAAAGGTCGACCCATTTTAATTAAGGAATTCCAGGAATTCCTCTTGCTTCAAAGAAACCATTTCCTTTGGTGCATTTGAAAAATTTACTTGAGCCAAGAAGATGAAGAAAATGTAATGAATATCAAAATACACTCAAATATAGAGTTCCTTGATATATGATTAAAGAACTGGAAAATCGATGCTCCATTTACTCTTGGAAAACACTTTCTGGAGTTTATAACCTTAAAACAAATCAAGAGAAAAAACTTCTAAAACGGAGTTATTGTTTGAAAATTAATTTCAGACGAAAAAACCTTCTTAATTATTATTTTCTTCAGGTAAAACGAAGTCAAGGCTTCCCACATTTGATGAACTGTGTGATTATAAAAACGCCAACATGCTACATTATTTTATTATTACATGCTACAAAAATGCTAACATTATTATTGGCGTATTTCAAGATCTCACGTAATATTTTCTGTTTTATGGAGATATAAGTATTAAATTTAAATGAAGTTATTGACTTTGCAATTCCACAAACTTTATTTAAAAGCAAGACCAAGGTTTTGACGTATTGACGTCATCATCAGGTAGTCAGAGGGTGAAACATCAAGTTAGCTTCTACCTGGTGATGACGTTCAACGTCGAATCCAGGGTCGTGTTTTTTAATAAAGTTTCAGGAATTACAAATTCAATAATTTCATTTTATTACTATTTGTTATGCAAATACCATGAAGTTACGCCTAAGGCAACAAATTTTATGAGATATAAGTAATATAAAAAATAAAGCTGCATTTAAAAAAATGAAAGTGAAACAGTTGTAGGTCAAATAGAGGAGGTCATGAGAGTGTAGGGTTATATCAAGAAGATGAATGTTTTCCCAACGCGAATGCAGTGCTGCAGTGGAATGAGGAGGTTCAAAGCACTTCCAAATGAAGCCATTAGAGCACTCATGAAGGTAATAAACTGATTGGACTCAAAGAAGGCAGCGAATAAGATTACAGCACAACAAACCACCCCCGCGTAGTCGCTCTATCACGCTCGGATCGGATATGTCAACCACTGGGAAATTGTAAGATAGAGAGGGAGAGATACCCAACACTTTGATTGCGTTGAGTTATGAAGTTCAAATGAAAATGCAAATGAGAATAGGCAAAGCATACAAGAGAATAGAAGAACAAACCGCTATCTGGAGCAGAAGTATTAGCCGCTTCCCAAGACAGAAGAGTACTTAAGCACAATACAAAAAATATATTTTCCGGCCCCGGTGGCGGCGGGGTGACGTCCTCGTCTCACGTAATCCAAGGGTCGCGGGTTTTGATTCCCGCCGAGGTGAGTTTTCCTTCACCTATGGCTGTTTAGGGGTGTTTGTGATCGTGTGTATTGTTATCACTGTCAATTCCGTGGTAAAAGCCAAAAAGTGCTGTATTCGGATTGAAGCTAAATAAATATATAGAGTAGCCATTCTCACGAATTAACCCCCATGAAGAGTCCGTAGAGATGTAAAATACTGCATAAAAAAGCTAACAGAAATACGTGTGCCAGCATTAGGCATATAAGAATTGTAAAGGCTGAAATAGAACGTTCTCTACATAAACATATTCTCCAGTTTTTTTTTAAATATTGGAAATAAGAAGGAAATTAATTTTCACCAAAATCTCTGCTTGATGACTTCGATGTGGAAAAAACTATTTTCCCCGTGCGTCGTTATCAATGAATCACTAACTACAGAGTTACGAAGCCCTTCTTAGAGCAAACGAATTACATTCCCTCCAGGCTATTTTGAAGGAAATGGGGCACTTAAAAATCTGCAGGATGGGGAATTTTATTTTAATAAGAGTGGAAATAACATTGATTAAAACGGCAACAATAACGGCGGAGGTAATAATGCACCCCCGGAGGGTTTCGACAATTTTATCGGCGACGGAGGGCGAAAAAGCAATTTAATTGCGTTATCGCGGTCGGGTGGCGTATCTGGGTGGGCTGGGGCGAGGGGGATCGGGGAGAGGGGGATGGTGTAGGCGAGCGGGAATACGCGACGTGAATGAGCCCACGGCTCTATCTCCTTGGCTTGTTTAATCATAATGGAACGGGGTGAGTGGATGGGGGGGGATGGTGCGAGGGGATTGGAAGGGGATTAAGCGGGGTGCGCGGGGGATTCGTTCCCCCCGCCTGAAAGGGGCGGAGGAGTGCGAGATGAGGAGAACGGGGGAAGGAAGGGCAGAGAGGGAAGCCCCAGAGAATCGTTACAGGTTTGAGAGAGCCCCAGGTGCTTATTCTCCTTTGCTCCTTCATAAAGGGATCAACGCTGTCTTCAAAGTGCCTCCCGAAGTTTGGAGCCCGTTTGTAAAACTATTGCGGAATTCAGGACTCTATGGAAAGAAATTAGCTGAGTGGCTCGAGGAATCGAAAACTGATATCCATTAGATACATAGTTGCAAATAAAATTGAAGTGAAATTAGCAAACTATGTGTAGATTTTGTAGAACTGAACTATGATAAAATGAATTAGACTCTTTCTTACTTCACAATGAGTGATCTATGATGTTGCTGGCAAAATATAATGAATTTTATCACTTTACTCTCTTCTTCTTGGGAACGCTTTTTATTCTTTTGTGTTTAGCCAGGGTTTTAAAAAACGTTAGGTCTTAAAAAAACTTAATTTGAATCCGATTACAGGGTGGAGAATTTTTAACGTTAATTTAGAATTTAATAATAGCACTTAGTATTGAATGTGTTGAACATTACGTTACATAATCAGAAGCAAATTGTTTTAATTAATTGGAATGTTATATTTCTGCATTGATAACGGATCGTAACCATTTTCTAATACCTGAATGAGATCTCTGATGTTCTAGGAGTGCAAATAAAGTCAATTCAATATTTTGATGTAATATTTTAAGTAAATAACCCATCGGACCGTCAATAATAATGCACAATGTGTTTGAAAGCTATTACGATTTTCATTCATTTATTTTCCAATCCACAAGTTAATTGACTACGGAAATGCAAAACACAAAGCCGTGACATAAGTGAAATTGTTTTGCGTTGTTATTTTTTCTCCTAATATTATCAAATCTGAACAAATTTAATCAATATTGTTTTATCCGTGAAAGTTATTCAATAAATTAAAAGGGAACAGCTATTGCGGAATGTAAAAATAATAAAAGAAAGAAAAATGAATACTCGATCAGTGTGCAAGTTAAATCAAACCTCAGAAGACCCTTCATTTGCTCTCTTCGCCATTAACCAGCATCCTCCCTGTCTCTCCTGGAATGAAGCTTCTAGAAGATCTGCTCTAAATCAATAGATTTGAAGGGTTTGAACTATGACTTTTGCCTCTGTGTTTAAGAAATCACTTCTCAAGTTCAATGCTAAATATTTGGCCAACTATTCCGGACTTTTTAACTTTTGCTCACCAAATAATTGAGCCATCGTATACGAGATAACAAGATCTTGTGCTTTTTTCACTGCATGACAAAAATTAAGAGCAGGACACAAAATGGAAATATTTAATTCTGCCAAATATTTCACCACTATCTCAATTAATAAAGCGTCAAAATATGGTGAAATAATTTTTTAAGGTGAATTACGAAAATTTTGGAATATTTCTAAAATGGTATATTAATAGGTTTCTTGCATTAAATATTGAAAATATACAGTTTTTCAGTGTTGAAAAAGTAGGCTTCTTATTAGAAGGAAAGATGACTATTCTTACACCACACAAACCTACACTTTAAGGTATTCAAACCAGCGTGATTGCAACGTAACATTATTTGGTATATTACCAGGATATTTTTGGCTTATTATTAGAAGAATGGTTTGCATTGTAGTAGTAGTAGTTTTGAGGGGAGGCGACCGACAGCTGAGGTCATTTGCGCCATAGGGGAAGGACAGGAAAGAATGAAGGGTGGAGAGAAACCCGGCGTCGGCATTAGCCTGCTCTTTACGAAAGGCGCCAATGGGTCCGCGGCTTAACGTCCCATCCGACGGACGGCGTACTCACTCAAAGTGCCCTCCACAAAGCACCTCAAGTAGGGATCGAGATACCTCTGAAAAATATTCAACAGCGCCGGGATTTGAACCCGCGCCCTCAGGGTGGGAAGCCAGTACGTTAGCCCCCGCACCATCTCGATCCCCGGTATGCATTGTGCCGCGTAAGTGGTTCTAACCAGAAGTAGGTGGATTTTTTTAAAGATATGTTTTTATAATAGGGCTTTCAAAAAATGAAGGAAAAGTGCAACTTTTTGTTGCTCCATGATTAAACGTACGGAGAAAAAAAAGTTTGGAATAACCTGAGGAAACAGACTCTAAAGGAGAGCTAAAGAAAGAATAAGAGCCAGTTTCGTGATTGTAGCCGCAATATCGAGGCCCTAAATATCTTATGTATAAAGAAGCGCAGTACTAGTTGGAAATAGACCTGAATATTTAATTATATATTGAATTTATTATTTAAAAGCTAAACATCTTTCGCATTTTCCAGGGAAGTTGATACACAAAGTCCTACAACTAACCATAAAGAGGGAAGACATGACTAAATAACGGAGACTCAAGTATGCTGTCGTACAGGTGATCTCAGGGATTCGTTTATCAAAATTCATGACCATTAAATCAAGGGCGCGGGATATCAGGTTATTAATGAATATATCTCCATTTCAGAAGTCTACCCTCTACAACGACATCTTAAAAGACCCAAAATAGCTCCTAATCCACTTTCCCAAAAGATGAAATCAAATAACGCCACCCTTCATAACTAGATTCTCACTGATCGACAATTTCGTAACTTTACCCTTAGTCCTCTGCCATCAAATCTCTTCTTCGTTTTAAATGCCCATTTTATTGATAATATGCTCTCAAAGAGTAATACGTAATGTGCTATTTTACTTTTACCTGCTATAATTTCTGGTAAATTGATTTAATGCTTAAATTTAGCTTTTTATTAACCAGAAGCAACCTCTTATTCTTCTATTGTTAATACTAATTTCATTTCCCTCTGTCTCTTTCACGAATACATAAAATAAAGCAAGAGCAAATTTTGAGCAAAATTATGACTGAAAAAATCGCCATTCGCTAATATTAGCAAAGAAGAAATTAATAGAGGAAATTTTGACGAAAAGTTCCTTTACGATCATTAACCACTGACTCTCTGGCTTCTATCTTTAATAGACATGACTTAAAGATGTTGGCTGACTATCACCACACTGCTCAAATATCGACACGCATATCTTACGAGGAATATTTAGTCGTGGTTCACAAAAAGGAGCGATTTACGAAGTTATTCAATCATGAAATTTGTCCACGACACTTGTCAAGGAGCGAATTAAGTTTACTCTTTGGAGGGGTGACAAAGTTTCGCCTCTGGCCCAGCACACGCGCGTCGTTGGCCAACACACACCCTTCAAATGTTGGAACAGAGTCGCGGAGATTTTAACCCCTCCCTCCCACCCCCTTCTCCGATCCCCTTTCCGTCTCCATGGTGCGACACTCCACCCCCTCACCCAATTCTCGCGACAATGCTCTCCTCAATATCCTTCCGGCGTGATCCCCTCCTCCTTCCCAAAAACCCCCATCGCTTCGTGGTTTGATGAAAATTACGAGCTGAACGCGGGCGAGGAGCCGGAGAGTTTCTGGGGTTCCAAAGGCTTCCTGCAGTCTAAATATTTGGGAGAGGCGGGTGGGAATCCATGGAAGGGCAAAAGGGTTTCATATGCGGGGGCGGATTTGCGTGGGGTGGTGGTATGAGGCAGGGTCGAGTCACTCTGCCTGGCGTGGGCGTCTGGGGCACCGGGGTCGGAGGCGGGGCGGGAGATAAGAGCTGGGAAGAGTCGGGGAGGAGGAAGGTGGGATTAACGGGGGGGTGGGCGGGGTAAATCGAAGTGGGATTAGAAGCGGTGGCGAAGGGGGAAGACTGGTTGAGTCGGAAGACGAGGGATAAAATGGCTGCTTGCTAGGTTCGTGGTTTGGCGGAGATAGGCAGCGAGGAGAGGAGAGCTCCCGGGGGCGGGTGAGCCCTCGCTTTCACACCGCCTTCGTCCACGTGGCAGCCGGCGTCATCGATGCGAACGAATGAATCCAAGGCGAAAGGGAAACACGTACTCCCCTCATATGATTAAAACCCCAACAGGAGACTCCACCAGATATGGTAGAGTTTATTGGAATGGCGTTAACCCTACCGGCCGTAGAAAAAAATTTGCGATTCGAACATTAATTCCATTTACAATTAATCAACATTATAATTTTCAATTAATTAAAATGCAGTATTTATACTTTTATTTAAACTCAATTGATGATGGTCATCGGTTGATCAGAATACAGGCACTAGAGTCAGTAACTATTACTAAACCTGCTCTTATTGGCTTTGTATCTTCATCTATTTTGACGAACAACCGATAAGAGCTCACTCACATTGACCATGGGTCCATCGCTCGACACTCCTTATGATTACAGATTGTTAAAAGGAAAAATCGGTCTCTATACGAGATCTCGTGTCTTGTCGTTCAAAAACGTATTAAAGTTTGCCCGCCAATGGAACATTTCACCCTTGGAGTTATTAGATTAGCGCAAAAACTGCTTGATACGCATTTTTCCTACATTTTTATCAGGTTATGATATACATATTATATTCATCTATCTGGAAGCTACTTTTTCGGGGAGATTTAATAAAATTGTGAAGAACTCAGTCCGCCAAAGAAAAATATTGGCGAATCGGGAAGATAGCCTATATTTCGTTTGACGGTGACTGTGAATATTTGTGTACTTATCCCCAAATACTTCATCATTTATTTAAAAAAATTATTGGGGCCAGATTGAGACTTCAAAGTCCCTTCCTCCACCTTAGCCCTGTACATTATATTGAAGATAACCACAAACACCCAAGCTCTAGGTGCAGGATATCCTTATTAAGTGGGATTCGAGCTTGCGACCTCTGGGTTGGCAGGCAAGGACGTTACCCCGCTGTTATTGGGACGGAAAATATTGTAGGCGGGATCAAATCCACCAATCCTGGGATATTTCCAGACCGTTCGTTAATTGATGGTTTTTCCATGAAGAACCTCCTCGGGTCAAACATCTCGAAATTCCCCCGAAAGTTGCACGAAATTTCATAGAGGATATTTTAACTTACAAAAATTAAATGACATGAAATCTGATGACCACGTGGACATTTAAAAAAGAATTCAACGTTGTTCTCGATTTTTCATAGGAAAGGATCTTGTCTAAACAAAAATAATGGAAGTGCTACCTGTGTAAAATCGTTGTTTTTTCCCAAGCCTTTATGCCCAGTTACTCTGAGAATTAAGTCGCCATGATTGCTCGCCAGAGTCGTTCAATTTAATTGTTATTACGGGTTTACTTAAATACTTCTATAACAGTGAATAAGAGACACATTTTCTTACTTTTGGGGCAATTTTCATCTTTTTGAAAACACATTTCATGAATTTTTGACTTCTTATTCATCGCACACAATCTTACCCGAGCATTATTCCCGCATAAACGCCTCCCAAATAATTACTAGCGTTGCATAACCCTGCTTGGGGTTCCATTGGACATTTTTCTGGATCGATGAAAACGGTTACCCCGCTTCCAAGCGAAAATACACTCTTGGAGATGAAGACGGAAATCTTGAAAAGAAATACCATGCCCACTGGAGATAGAGGCATCGCGGTGGGAGAAATGCGTGGATGAGGGGACAAGGGTGGAATGGCACCGAAGGGTGGGCAAGATGGGTACCTCCGGAGGTCGCAGGGACAGCCGCAGCCACTTCGGAAAGGTAAATCCAAGAGAGGCCGGAATAGGTGACGTGACGATGTGTGTGATGTACCAGGCATGGGGTTCCCCACTTTTAGGGGCGGAGGAGGTCCAAGGTCTGAGTGGTAAATATCTGGCGTGTTTGTAAAAAGGCCACTTGAGGGGCAAAACTTCCTTAAACTCTAATTCGTGACCCGGCTAGCACGTCTAAAAATCTTTGTGAAGTAAACTTTGAGATTGCATTTGAACATGCAAGTTGAAAAAATGTATGAACGCCAGGAAAAACTTGGCATGTATTACAACGGCGGAAGATAAATGTACTAACTGTACAAGACATAAGGAACCATATTAAGAACGAAAAGTGGAAGAAAATATTAGTAAAATTTAAAAAAGAATTAAGACACGTACGCCATCTCTCCAAGACACTACCCCACTTACTCTTGCAGGATAGATAGATAGATAGAGGTCTTTCTTTGGGCGAAATTGAGACCAAATGGTCCCTTCTGTCATTTAGCCCTGGGCAGAAACACAGGAAGTTGCAGGAAGCAGGACTAGAAATAAACAAGGGCGAAAGGAAAGAAGCTAACATTGTTATTTTTTAATGATATCAAAGAAAAAGGAGCGTTACTAAAAAACCTTCAGGCATCACAAACACAATGGATCAGTTACCTCAGTGAAATTAAATTTACAAGAAAGTAAAAATAATACTAAAATCGCCGTAAGCGTGAAACAGAAAATATGCAAAGAGTGGCTTCAAGGGGTTAAAATACGCAAGTATAGGAGACAAGCATAGTCCTTGAATGCATTGGTTCCTTAAAATTAATCACATTAGCACAGTGGATATGATAAGTATCGACAAGGTTCCGACAAGGTTCGCCATATTGCCCTACCCTTGGGAGCACGTCTGACGGGAGGATTAATTGTGGCGGCAGTTGGGCGGACGGAGAAGGTGGGGTGGGGCAGTTGGCGTGGGCAGAGAGCACGCCCCCGTGATCTGACTGGATTGTGAAAGATATGCCGCCGTTGCCACGAGGGCCGCTCGTGAGGGAGAATCACGGGAATTGGGATTCGTGCGATGTGTATATGGACTGCGACATCGGAGAGCGGGGCGGAAGGTAATTGTTTATGCCGTGACGAGGGCAGGGTTTGAGGGTATGGGGGGCTATCTTCCATCGGCGAAGGAGGAGAAAGGGTTAAGCGATGATTTATGAAGGGGCACACCATGATGGAATGATCGATCGGGGTCGATTCAACTAATGAAATCTCTAACCCAAACCGTATATGTGGATCCCACGATCAAATAAATGGAGAATCAAATTGCACTGCAATTAAAACTCTCCATAAACCAGGATTACTGGAAAAAATGAATTTAAAATAAGTTGAATTGCAGATTTTTTTATATTTTTGTTATACTTTCCAATATAAATCAATAATCCACTGTGAAAGAAAATTTTCGATTAACTCCAACATTGTCAAACTCGCAATAAATTGTTCTAAATAAAAAACAAGATTTGAAGTTGTATGTGTTTTCAAAACCTTTTCTAAGAATGATACTTGCATTATTAATGCGTTGGGGAGTTTCTTTTTGGTCTCTAATATCAGAAAACCTTATATACTACCTTGATCAAAAATTTCCCGGAATTTATTCAGAAAATTAAAATTACAAGTTTATTCATCTAAATCTATATTGTCCCCTTCAAAGTAATCCCCATCGACTGCAACACACTTATGCCAGCGCTTGATCCAATCCTCGAAACATTTTTTATATTCGGTTTTCGGTATGTCCATCAGTGCTTCCTGCGATTTTTCCATTACTTCCTCTCGGCTGCTAAAACGCGTTCCCCGTAATGGTTTTTTAACTCGATTGAACAGAAAGAAGTCACAGGGAGCCAAATCAGGTGAATTCGGTGGCTGTTGGATGGTATTTGTTGCATTTTTCGTCAAAAAATTACGAATAATGATAGCACTGTGCGACGGTGCGTTATCATGGTGCAAAATCCACGAGTTTTCTGCCCACATTTCTGGTCTCTTTCGGCGAATTGCTTCACGCAAACGTCTCATAACGCCCAAATAATACTCTTTGTTTACTGTCTGGCCTTCTGGCAAAAATTCACGATGCACTACACCGTTGTAATCCATGAAAACCGTCAGCATTGCCTTCTTTTTTGACTGAAAACGACGTGGTTTTTTTGGTCTCGGCTCATTTGGTGAACGCCATTCACTTGCCTGATGTCTGGATTGCGTGTCGTACTCATAAACCCACGTCTCGTCTCCAGTAATGATCCTTTTGATGAATGTGGGATCGGATTCAGCCTCGCAAATCATGTCTTTTGCGACGTCAACACGGTCTCTTTTTTGCATGAAATTGAGGTATTTTGGCACCAACTTTGCTGCTACACGACGGAAACCCAAATCATTAACCACAATGTCTTGGGCGGATCCATAGGCAATGTTCAAGTCCTCCGCTATTTCTCTGATGGTTAATTTGCGGTTATTGACCAACATTTCTTTTACTTTATCAATTTTTTCACCGACTTTCGATGTCGATGGTCTGCCACTGCGTTCATCATCTTCGATTGACTCACGACCACTTCTGAACCGCTCGTGCCACTGGTAAACGACCGTTTTTTTTAGAGAATCGTTGCCGAAACACTTTTCCAACATTTCCAACGTCCGTGCGCCACTAAATCCGTTTTTTACGCAAAATTTAATACAAGTTCGTTGTTGCAAATTTAAATCCATTTCTGAAATTGTAAAAAATCGCCAACACACACAGAGATAGATGTACTCTTGGCTACGTAACTTTTGCAAATGTCAAGTTATGACACTAAGATTTAAAGGGAATATCAACAACAGATGTACCAATTTAACAAAAAAAACAGAACTCAAATCGGAACGATGGGAGCGCCACACGGTGGTTATTCCGGGAACTTTTTGATCGAGGTAGGTACTTTCATAAACCATAACAAGTGCTGCCGATATCCGGGCCCAGTTATTCTTAGTTACTACCAAATTTATACGTATTTATAAATTGAATAGAGGCAGATCATTTGGTGAACAAATAATTTGTGGAAAACATCCACATATTTTTATTGGACTGTTCGTGGTTTATGAATGTTTTCAAAGTGAGGAATATATTTAGCGGAGTTAAACTTTTATTTTATCTTCAAAACTGGGCAAAGGTGGCTCTTGGTATTCCTCATACTTCCAACGGAACGGGAAGTAGGCAGGGGTTGGTATTTTTCTTCCGTGAGGAAGAATAACAAGTGAATGGAGTCAAATAAGTTAATAGCGAGTGATCGCATGATGAACACTGTGAAGAAAGCTTCTTCTTTCAGGAATTGCATATCATTAAAATGGTTTGAATACAGGTTTCTGTCCGTGTCTTTCATGAGCCTTCCTTTTCATTTCTTCGTAAAATTTTGTTGTTTCATCATTCTTCATCATCTTGCATCAGATTTTATAGCTTTCATTTCAATAAATCTCACCGTATCATCCATTCTCAAGCACGTAAAAATTCAGGAACCGGCACAACAAGCAAGAGGAATTGAAAAGATATAGCGGAAAAGTAAATAATGAATTTTCATGGATGGTTATGAATCGAGAGACATTAAAATACGATGAAATAACATAAACAATATATGTACTCTTAATAAATATACAATGTGGTTTGGATTGGGCCTTTATATTACGAATATATTTTGATGCCTGGCCAGAATAATTTATATTTGGCTGTGCTGCTGCTAAAATTTTCAGCAGCTAGAGTTTGGGATATTAGCCAGCTGTGAACTCAAATATTCTCTTCATTACTTCTTAAATCAAAGTTTCCTTGTCTTTCTGCGTTGAATCTTGATGCTGATATTAAAACCATTCCACTTTTTCAGAAAATTTTAAAACCAAACGGTTTCATCCTGAAATTTCATTCTCAAAGACATTGTGACTGGCCTAATTGTGCTCAATAACTAATGCACTTTACTTTAAAGTATAAAATATATTTTATTGATAACTTAGTTGGTAACATTTGGCGAATGAAAAGCCCAGGGACCAATCAATTTTGCCTTTCTACGCCTAATATAACCCGACGCTTAGTGAAAACAGGTTCTTAACTACAATAAACCATTCTTTAACTTCATCAAACCTCATTCATTCTGTTGAACAAACCTCCAAGAACATCACTGAATAAAAAAACTTTTATTATTCATATAAATATTAATATTGTATTCAAACATTTTATAGTATTTTTTCAAACAAAATTCAGGAACTAACTCAATTTGTGTGAAAATATTCCTAGTTTATTTATTCAGTGATGATGAATTTTCACAAAGTAGAGTCTCAAACCATCAAAATCCCCAAAAAGATCCTCCTCTTACCTCGTATGCCTAGCATTTCCCCTCTCTATACGAGTATAACCATATTCACCATTCCATTACTCACTGAATATTCACCATATCCATCACATCTCCTCTCTTCTTCGTACTTCCCCTGAAATCTTTCTCTCTCCCTCTATGTTTCCCAACATTTCGTGTTTTACCATCTGTAAATTTTATTTCCCTCCACCTCGATGCCCACATCTCAGACGCCTTTTATCAACGCTTACTCGCTTGCCACGACGCCTAAGTTTCCCTGTTACACCAATCCGCGCTATGCATGAACGCTTTCATTAATATTTTCTTCTCATCTTTTCTTTCGTCCAATGCGCCAAAAAAAGTAACAACATTTAAAGCACTTATTGAATCTTGAGTTTTGACATAATAAACTAGTTTGTCCTTAGTTATCAACTAAAAAGGTGGTTTGATTTATACAGTTAGACACCACATTGCACTAAGCCCAACGGCGTGTTAAATTTGTGCAAGCATCAGCGTAGGGGGGTTAGATCCTTTCCCAGTGTTGGTATGGTTTCCCAGGAAGCTCTGGGACCCGAAAAGACGAGTGAAGCTGAAGGTACCCGGAGAGCCTTGCCCGGGAATGGATCCGAGGCCCTTGGGTCAGTAGCCCAGCGCTTTTCCCACTGGACTACCATTTAAATCTGGCGTAATAAATACACATTGTCTTTTTCTAATCACTGACTTATCTTTTTAGCATCAGAAAAATTTAGGAGCAGGAAAAATGGCGATATTGGGGATATCAAAATATCGCTGAAGATACGATTTATAGACGAAAGTTCAGTTACACATAAATACTGGCCCAATGACATCAGAATACGTTTAATTAATATCAAACACTGCATGCGGAATCTCATCCAAATAGTTCTATTTTTAATGAAAAATTAAAATGCAAATATACTTGTTTTTTGGTGCTAGTCATAAAAAATAAGCACAGTATTCAACCACGATGTTGATTTTACAGCTAGAGGCAGAATTTATGCACGGGAAGGAGGAGTATGTGGCGTTTGAAATTCACGTATCCGGGTTAATACTCGTATCCACGGTGTTACATGCGGTTACCAGATGTAAGTGCAACTTACCCGCAGAAATTACGTAGACTGGGAGAAGTTGTGGGCATCCAGAGGAACCATTAAGATTTCAACACCGGCTCTGCAACTACCGCCGAATGATCTATTTCGTCATCACGCGGCTCAGGCAATATATAAACCCGCTTATATGGGTAGATGTAGCCATGGTTTATTTCAAGCCGATGCATTCAAGTTGTTTTGATTGTCATAACTTTTAGTCCAGCAACCCCAAGGTTTCCGCAACACGGCGTGCTTCGACGGCCCCTTATCGCACTAGTGGCGGGCAATAAGTTCGAGGGACTTAGGAAAAATAAGGGAAGAAAAACTTTTGCTCCATAAAGTAAACTCAAGAACTTCTCATTTCCCGCTTAAACTTGGAAAACATGTTAAATGATGCGGAGAGTGAAAAATTTAAAAAGTTACCGGAATAATTCAGCGTTCCATAGTATCATTTGAATACAAGGGGAACAATGAAAGAACTTTTGGAGTGGGGCGAGGCCATTACTTCCCCATCGCTCGGTGAAAGTAACATATTAATCAGCCAAGCAGTGGCTCACAATCGGTTAAAAACAAACAAGGAAATTTACTATGGGATCGTATCATTTCACTCCATTAAGCTTCGGATTTGGTGGGAGTGAGACCATTGTTCAGGTGCTACTACGAAATGAGTGCAGATTATTCTCTTTACGTATACATTTTTTTTTGGCTCGCCTTCACTAACAAATCGTCAAAGACTACATCTCTGAATATTCTTCTTCACCGTTAGCTACATTTTGAATGAAACTCTGAGGTAATTGGGCTTCCGTTCGAAGATAAATGAAAAATTATATTATTTAAAATTATTACAGTTATCTTAATGACCCCTGACACAGCCCATATTAAATTAAATTTATCTCCCATAGTGTCCTATAAACATTTACCGAACGCATTGATAGTTTGTAAACTACGGTCGAATAACTCATAGCCGGGAATTGTATCACTTGAAATTGTTAAAAAAAAATCAAATCGATTAACCGGTTACAATTATGGTTGTATTTACTACTCCAGAAAGGACAATATTTATTAAAATGCGAGAAGACAAGGTGGCCGCCAAGAAAGGCCACGTCTAATGGAAAGTTCTTAAAAGCATGGCTGGGTGACTGGAGAAATAAAGTTTGAAAACCTAAAAATGAAACAGTTGTCACGAGAGAGCTCAGGGGAGCTGTAAATCTAGAAATTCATAAAATGAGATGATAGATCTCCGTCGTCATAGTTGTGGGTAAGGCGCCAAAATCGGGGATCGGTTGTCGTATTACAGAAATCAGTTAGTATTTAGGGTTGAATGTCTTATTAAACCCGCTATCTCTTAGGATGGGAATTACTGGATAATTATTACTATCAAGAGAATGTGAACAAGTAATTATAGAAGAAAACATTGGTTGGTGTTGATTGGTACTGGTGATAATTACCAGGTGCATTGAAAAATACAGCATACATTTTTTTTAAATGAGCGTTAACGATCAAATCAAATAATAGCAGATGTATCAATATTAAAAATAAAGATCAAACTAAATAATGTTTAATCATAGGCTGTAATGTCTTATGGTCCAAAAGGTAATAATGCCCTTAATGATTGCATACTCAAATCGTAGTTTTGACGATAATTATGCACCCTCGCCATCACAGTTCCTTAAAATTATCCATAATCCATACAAAATATGACATTAACATGGCGTCAAATTATTGGTCATATCACAATTTAAACCATTGTGTGTAGTTGGCACTTAACAGGTAGACCCTTTTATTAAAGCAGCAGTTTATACCTTGAAATTATTATATTAAAAATTGAAACATACTGAAAATATTTGTGCTAAATTGGCATTAATTAATTCCAGGTTAATTATGAAGCCTTAATGCTAATTTGTTATGGAAAGCTATTGAACCAACAAATTTTGACGCAAAAATATATTATATCCACCATTGAGATTTTGAGGCTATCTACAATCCTCCTCTTGGAAAAACCCAAATAAACATTTTGGCATAAAACTCATCACATGTTGAACATTATTTAATTGCAATAGTTAAATTAAATGGTTTAAATTCATAAACTTCCTCGGGTGAACGAAGCAAGACTAGGAAAAGTCTTTCCATAATATGCCCATTAAAATACAGGCTATCGAAAAAAATGTGGCGTCGTACGATACTCCAGGGGATTGACTTTCGACTTCATGACGGGTGACCCTTGGTTCACATCCTTTCGATGTCTCTGACACATAAAGGTAATCCCGAGCTGCGTGATTTACCGAAACCTGGTCTTTGCGGGAAGACGATTAAAAAATATTGTAGGGATTCGATATGAGGGTGCACAGAAGAATAGAGAAAGGAAATGAGACAGAAGGAAACACTAGGAAAAAGGTTTTAGGTGAATGCATGGGCATGAGGAAGGAAGTTGTCGCGTGAAATCCGAAAAAGCCCAAAAAAGCAAAAGGAGAAGATTCTGAGAGGCAAAGGTTTTGGAGGCTCTGCTATAAGAAGGGAAAATTTTGGGTAAGCGGAGGATAAGACGAAGGAGAAAACGGACTATATGAAGATTGGATACTGAAGTAATATAACATTTTGTTATGAATTGAAATTCTGGCAATAATGATGCAATGTAGGATCAATGAAACTTTTCGGCATAAACATATATATATATATATATATATATATATATATATATATATATATATATATATATATATATATATACATATACATATATATATGATTAAAATATTTCTTCTGCTCATCGCCACAAAAACCCATTCGTTGTCAATCTAATTTGCTGCGTGAAAAGAAGTCAGTTTTGACAAATTTTGCCGGAAAAAAAAATCAAATTCAAATGAAATTTCTATCTTTTTTTAATGGATGCCATGGTTTTCCTTCGCACGTTTCAGGATACGTCACTTAGCAAAAGCAGCAGAAATATTTGTTTATATCCGCATTCGGGAACCACGTCCAGCACAAAAGTACGAAAATAAGTGTAGCGTAAAAAATTAACCTTTTTGCATCATTTTGACGACAATTCGAAGAAAATAAACACCAGAGTGTACTGGCTGCCGAGGCACGGAAGGGGATTTGGGAGGAGGAGGAAGAGGGTAGGAAGAGAAGGGCATGACTCCTTCTGGGGGGCGGTCGGAGGGGGTTGACGTTTACGACGGGAGGGCGTAAATTTATTATTCCAGCTCAGGCAACGCAAGGAGCATCGCATGCCGAGAGCGAAAAGATAGCAAGATAGCGATTTTTACAGTGTGAAAGATAAAAAGAGCAAGCTCCTGGATTATTGTCTGCATTGGCCTGAAAATTTGCCGGGTTGTCAGCAAACAAAAGGAAACCGTGCCCAAAAAGGGTAAAACTGGCAGAAAAAACACGCAAACTGAGATAAAAGAAGAAACAGTTAATTAGCATTGGTGATGTCATCGAGTGCCGATCAGTATTCTGGCGATAAGAGTTGAGTTTTTGACGTCACTCAATGGCTTTAAACAGGTACTCGTGGGCTGGCGAAACGTTTCCCTCCCCCAGCTTACGTTACGTTATTTTTTATGCGTACGATCGGCTAGCCTTCGTTGCATCCTGGATTTCTGTTCCTTTCTATTACCCACTTACCCTGCATTCTCTGGTAAGTGAGGGACTCTTTACCACTGAGGGTGGAAAAAAAAATCTGAGGTCATACACTCAGAAATTCCTCATACTTCCTACGGAACAGGAAGTAGGCAGGGGTTGGTATTTTTCATCCGCATCGTGAGGAAGAAAAACAAGTGTGATTTAACAAGTACTCGCACTTCAATTTGTCTGTTCCACATACCGTGACCCACCTGCCCAAAAACCTTTGACTACTCCGGGGCCTTGACAGACAACGCTTATCCGAATTATGTCTCACGTGGAAAAAAATAGCTCACGTGGATGAGCCGAAGAGTATTTTGAAAACAGTTTTGCCAAATTCATACAACAATACGAAGAATTTCACCATACATTCGATTTTTCCCTTGAAATTTGTAATTTTATTTTTTCAGATGTTCTTAGCAAAAGTGTTTAAAAACTAAAGCCGAAATGATTTTAAAAAAGACAACGGTTTTAAGCCGGAAAAACTCAATACCTCTCCTCCATTTTTGAAAATTTTTTCGAACTCCTACACCAACTCCACAACTTTTTTTGAATATTTTCCAAAATTTTTGAATAAATCTGCAATTGCCTATTTTTTCCATGGAAACTGGGCCAGCAATATTTAACAACCCGCATGGTAAACGATCATACGTGACATTAAAGCTGAAGGTGACGACCCTGTACTCATATGACCATTATAATTAAATTACTCCATCCTTTATGACGACTTCAATACTGGCAATTAGCGACTCCCGCCGAGGTGTCCGGCGAGTTAAGGCGGCTGGTTTGACAACCTCGAATGCGACTGATGAACCGGGATACGAGGGAGAGGTTCGGGCGGTTGGTTTGTTGGAGAACGGGAATGAGAAGGGGTTAAATGGGAGCTGTGAAGGGTGGAAGGGGCAGGAGGAGGGGAGCGGACGGCTGAGGCAGGGGGAGGGAGGGCTAGAGCGGTGGTTGTAAATGGACATTCGGTCTGCTATGAAACAAACCGCATCTGGGGGCATGTACCTGCCAATAAACATCCCCGCCATGATTTGACAGGGCTGGTCCAATTCAATTTACACGATGGTTTATCACGTGTTCGTATGCGCTCCGAGGCCATATCGCGTTCGCCGCGAGGAAGATTTCCGTCAGCGGCAGCAGCAGAGTGGAAATCTCCATTTGCAGTCATTAACCCACCACAATGAGTCACGCACAAGTCTCGCGTCTAGGCCGTGACTGCCTCGACTCCAGAGTGACGCTGGACAAGGAGAAAAGGTCGAAATAAAACACACTTTGTATCTATTACCTAACTCTTTACCCTTCCGACCGCTTTCGAGAGCAATTTCATAGTTTCCAAACCATAAAACCAATGTATCAGGCTCTAATAATCCATTATTTGTTTCACGGCTTAATTATGTGCTAAGAATATCTGGAAAGAGTGTACGTCGTTATGTAATGCCAGCTCATTGTGTATTCATGGAGATAACTTGATGCTTAGATTAGAATATTTTAATTGAATATGATGTCGACAAGCCACTCGCCATACACGATTAAAATTACACCCTTCCATAAAGACTAGAGAGATCATACCTTCGGAGTACCATTTATATTTACAAATAGACAACTGGGGCTAACAAAAGTGTACAGAAGCAAAAAATGGAACATTCTCTGATAGCTTTTCTTTTTAACGGATGTAATTCTTGAAAATTAACGATAAGTTATCTTTCATTTTTGATTGTATCACTTAAACTTCATTGTTTACTTGTGAACTTCGTAATGACTCATTGCATCCGTTGAAACTCATATCATATTCCTATTAAACTAGCCAATTTATCTTCAACGGATGCAAATTTCTCAGGCGGAGTGAACAGCATATAAAACTTACAGATTCCCTTAACAGATCAAAAAAATATTTTGACTCTATCAAATCAGCACAGATTCAAAAAATGAAGAAGCATTACATTACATATCAGCAGTTTTTCCTAAAATTTATTTCCATTCAAATACAAGATTCAGATTCAGATTCAAATGCAAGATGCACTTAGCAAGTTGTTTACAAATTCTGATTATGTATTCCCTTAAGTCTCCAGGCAAAGAGAATTACATGGAAGCTAAACTCATGGCAGGGAGATGGAACTTGGCAAACCTGCTATAGCGTGAGAATTGTAGCCCACATTACTGATTGACCACATATCGAAACTTCCACTCTCATTCTATACTAATTGGTACGGATACAGAATGTGAAAACCAAGTACATTCAGTGAAGAGCGAATCATATAATCTTCATTATAACTCTCATTGTCTAGAGCTTCTATTGGACAACGGCATGTAATCAAAATAATAACACGCAAGTAAGAGGAACATATACACCATCGTCAAATTTATCAACCCTTCCTAGCGTAACCAAGAGGAAAGACATTTCAAGTGCAGACTCCCCACCACTTGTTTATATGTGTTATCGATATAGTGCACGCAAAATATACATAGAACCACGGCCTATATTTCCTGATTTGAAAATCGATGGGAAAGACGAGAAATAGCTTAATCACATTTAGCATAGAACTCACATAGAATCACATACAACACATTTAGCTTAGTTGTAGGAAACTGAATATTAAATTAAAACAAGATTATGATGGGTACAAAAGTGACACATGAAGTTTTGAAGATAAAACAGGAATAAAAGTGAAGACGCAAGAAGGGAAAATTTAATAAATTTAGAAGCATAGTAGAACAAAAACGTTGAAAGTTTCAGAAAGGGTGGGCGGAACTTTTGGATGAGATTGAAAGAGCAGGAAAAAATATTAGAAATGGTAAAAACAAAGACAATTAAGAAACAATGGATTTCGGAGGAGATGATTATGAGGACGTATAAAACAATAAAAGGAAGAATTTAAACAAGGGAAAAGAGAAAAGACTGTACAGAGGCGTAAATAAAATAAAGAGAAGGAGCTATAAAATAAAGGAAATACGATTTTCAGAGATCGAAAAGTAGGAGCGCTTCATAAGAAGGTAAGTGAAATGTCAGGGTATTTCAAGGGAAAAACTAAAATGCCCACCAAAAGAAAGATTCCATGGACGGTTCAAAGTATACATAGAAGAGCTTTGTGGTAAGGATACTAAGCCAGCCAGTTTATAAATAGAAAGGAAATACGAAGTAGACAAGTATTTTGTATTATTTATTTAATAGTACCGCAAAAGCCACCGCTCGGGTGTGTGGCAGGAGGTGAGAACACATCAGACTAATTTTGACCAGAATATTTCTACCTGTACCGAGGTTGGACACCGTAATTCTGGTCCCTTAGCAATAATGGAAATAATGAAATCTGCTCTACACTTAATCTCTCTAAATTTATTGACAAGATCTGCTGTGCCGTAAAACGACGGCGGAATTATACATTTTCAATTAAACTTCTGACGAGAAATCCTTCAAATATATGCAAGAAATTTAGTGTGTAATTTAACCTATGCTCCATGAGTGATTCCGAGCTTAGCTCTCCTAATTTTGGATGCGTTTCTCAGTTCATATGTATTTGGTAGAGTCTAAGGGGGATTGTAATAAATAATAAACTTTTTCAGGATAAAATCAGGATAATATTAACTAATAATACATTATCAGTATCTATAATTATAATAAACTAATTGAAATATGATTATTAAATATTTTTCCCTCTCGATTTTCCCGCGAAGTGTATTCCCTCGCTAAAATCCCACCCCTCTTACGTCATTCTTCTTTCCTATCTCCCTCTCGCCTTCTGTTTCCCATCGCTGTGGTTAATATTTGAGATCATTACGCCGTGCGCTCGTCAGAAAGACGAGGATAAACTTACTGGCATGATTATTGCACAAACCAGGGTAATATCCATCACTTAGTCAAAATTTAACTCTCTGATAACAAGTTTGTCCTCTTATAACAAGATTTCCTACTTTGTCAATTCTCTGGAAAGGAATATTTTCAATTGAAATAACCCCTAATGTAGCCCTACTCTAGCAGAAGGCCACATTTCAATAATGTCAAGGGTTCTCACTTGCGAACTACAATTCACGCAGGGCATTGTTTTAGCTTCTTCAGGCATGACATTTCAGCCAACCATTATGTCCTCCTTCCCTTATAGATTTCAGGGGATTTTACACAAATGCAGTTCCTTCCTCTTTTCCTTCTTCCGTAGTGGAAGGAATCGGGTTTCACACTATGTTGCATGTTTGGGACATCCGCATAGTGTTACCATAGATGTAGTTTCGCTATAGGAAAATAGTAAGGCTATTCACAAAACGATTCCGTGGCGCCTCAATAACCATCAAATTCCACTTTCCTCTTCAACCCGATTCGGGTCACTTATGGATAACCCATTTATTTCTTCACCACCGTAGTTAGGGGTTACCCTTTGGACATCCGCGGTCTAGCACCGGGACCATTCATCAGCCAGCAGGCGGGCGCCGGGTTCGCATTTCACAATTACATTGGCACGCGGGAAATAATGACGCCTTTGGTCGCGTTGCGTTCTCGTGCTTTTGGTCCATTCTTCTCTTCTCTCTAATTAATGCCCAACTCTCCACTCCCCTCACTTACCCTCTAAAAGACTAACAACGAAGGCATTTCAAAATACCCGAACATTTTGAATTCTATTCCACGAATTCGGGCTAAGAGATGCATTTACTCAAACTGCATACCCGCTGTCGTTTATTTACGGGGATTTGTTCTCACCCGACGCCTAGTTTATAAGCATCTCTACCATATCGCCCTTACGCATGGCTTCACTCATGAGCAGTTGAATTCCAGCCTAAAATATAACGTGTTAAATTATTATACATGTATGTATATAGTATATATATATATATATAATATATATAAATATATATATATATAATATAAATAAATAAATAAATAAATAAATAAATAAATAAATAAATAAATAAATAAATATATATATATATATATATATATATATATATATATATATATATATATATAATGTTTTTCCGACTTGCCGGGCCGATGGTCTAGAGTATCGGCCCGGTAAGTGGAAAGATCCGTGGTTAAAGCCCCAGTCAATGAGGTATTATTTTTCCCTGTTCCTTATAACTATTTCCATGTGAATGACTTTCTATATAATTATTTATTTATTTACATGGATATAGATACAAGGAAAAGGGGTAGGAACTCACATAAATGACAAAAAAAGGAGAGGTGGGGCAGGAGGAAACCAGCTGATGTAAAATCAAAAATATTTCTTTGACCGGAACTAGAACCACGGATATTTCGATTCGCCGGGCCAATTTATTATGCACATAATATATATCCCGGGCCGGGGTTATTTGACACTTGTGATATGCTCGATTCCGCCTTCCCCACCTCACCTGTGTTTGTCTTCTGTACATGCATGAGCTCTTATCCCTTTTTCTTATATCTATATCCATGTGAATGAAGAATTGTTCACAACATGGCGGGTTTTTAGGTTTTGAAAGTATATATATATATATATATATATATATATATATATATATATATATATATATATATATATATATATATATATAATGGTATTCTATCGTTTAATGTAGGTTTTGAAAGAACATATCCTTTAAAACTGTATAACATTCCATTTACTTGCCTCCGCTAGCAGAGGCACACCGTGACGTCTGACAGTGCAGTAAGCCACTCCCCAATTCTTCATACATACTTCTTTCTTCCCTTCATTCCACTCAATACGCTCATTCTATTCTTTTCCCTTTCTCGCTTGTCTGACTTCCTCCCTTCTATCACAGTTTTGATACCCCATCGCCATTCAAAGTGCTCTACATTGTACATCCACGATGCCCCAAATTTCCACAGATGAAGAGCGTTCTATCCTTTTCCATCGTCTTCCAGATCAGCATTTCAAAATCCTTGATTTACCCAAATCATGTAGCTTCAGCGACCATGTTTCCTCGCTATATAAAATCACCCTTGTAATCAATGTTTGGATAAGTATTTTCTTAATATCCTAACACGACGATATAAATTACAGATTCGGCTTTGATGAGATGGAACTGTACCATAATAACAGAGAAGAAGACTATTACAATTTTCCAATTAATGAGTGGAAAATTGTAATGGTACTCGCATCTGTTATTACTATCTCAACTACCTTGCCATCGGCTACTTGCTCCTGGTTAAAGCTTATTTTTGCAACCCAATTATGCTTCTTAAATCGCATTACTTTGAAAACCTTGCCCTAAAACACTTCCAATATTGGTAAATTGTTCAATCCACACTTTTATTTACTTTTTTATATGTTTATCTTAGTCTTCCTGTTTCTGGACAACTTCGCAACCTTTACTTGCTCACATAAATTTTCATTTCATAACTACATGTATGGCGTTGACTTCAATGTGCACAGTAATGCTCTTAATCGCTTGGCCAACTGGAAAAGTAAATGTTAATCAACCGCAACCGTAACTAATTTTATGAATTCATCAGCGATCTCTCTCCTATCTATCTATCAATCTCCAATCTCTCTTTTACAATTTCCTCCATACATACGCTTAATAGGAGTAGACCAGAGTTGGCGTGTCTGTCTGAGGAGCCGCAGGTCGCTTGTTCGATTCCTGTGACCGGCGAAAACTTTTCAGCATAGAAAATATTTTTTAATGGTTTTTCGGAACGAGACAACCACACATTAACAGTAAAAACACAATGATGATATCCGAACGAAGTAATGAGAAAAAGAGATCCCTCAACCCATGGTAAAAGGCAGCAGTTTCCCCATCAGGCACTGGTGGCGCAAACCGAGTGGGTCGGCCCGGCAACAGCTGCGGGCGCGAGTGAAGTGCACGGAGTGGCCGCATTACTGCGATGTGGTAGGAAACAGGAATTATTGTAATAACAAGACATTATTCACCTTAATATATTTAGCCTTACACTCTACATGTCGGGGATCGAGATGGTGCGGGGGCTAACGTATTGGTTTCTCACCCAGAGGGCTCGGGTTCATATCCCAGCGGTGTTGGATATTTTTCAGAGGTATCTCGATCCCTACTTGAGGTGCTTTGTGGAGGGCACTTTGAGTGAGTATGCCCTCCGTCGGATGGGACGTTAAGCTGCGGAACCCTTAGCGCCTTTCGTAAAGAGTAGGCTAATGCCGACGCCGGGCTTCTCTCAATCCTTCATCCTTTCCTGTCCATCCCCTATGGCGCAAATGACCTCAGCTGTCGGTCGCCTCCCCTAATACTACTACTACTACCTCAACATGTCATGCCATATGCATCTACACAACATTAGAATTTATTATGCATAGTCATGCCATATGCATCTACATATGGTATGACTACTATTATTATTAGGCTATCTACCGGTTATGGTAGGTTTTTGTATACATCATGAATTCATTTCTAAAATGTTGTGGAATGGAAAAATATGGTATGCAAGAAACCAATCCTAGGATTGAAATGCTTAAAAAAATATATGTACATAGAAAAGGCACTTAAAAGAAAGCATGATAATGGATCCCCTTACTTATGCATCTTTGTAACCCTGTCCATCCCCACTCTCCATCTTGAACTCGATTACGAGCAAGCTGCGCAACAATTTATTATTTCTTCAAGCTATTGATTTTTTCTGCAATGCATGCAAACATTCTGGCCAATTTACTCCGTTAATCACCTTCTAAATATTTTAGTACAATAAACAAACGAACACATCATCATTGTATTCTATATTCATCCCTTTTTGAGTCCTCAATACTACTTTGGCATTAGGTGTGCCTTTCCCCTTCTGGAAACTTAACTGATCATTTCATAAGTCGTCATTTCCCCTCCGTTCTCTAAGCAATTGTCTGATTCGGCTGGGTGTAAACTTAAACTTATTGCTCTACAAGTCATGTGACTAATTTACTTTTTTTAAATAGGAGGAAACACTCACCTGACGAAATCTTCCGGTCGAATTCCTCACTCATAAATGCTTTCAATTAGTCCATAATAACTTTTCCTCTCGTGTTTTCCTGAACCCTTAAGTAGTTCTGCTCAAATGTCATCTACCTCCAGGGCCTTGTTTGATTAATCTATATCTATCTATCTGTCTACCTCTATCTCGCCATTGAATACAAGTGGACCTAAACCATCAACGTCATATTTCCTTTCTATTCCTAACCTGGCTTGCTTAATGTCCTTATAATAGAGTTTCTCTCTTTATTCATAATGTCTCTCTCAAATAGCCCATTGGTCAGTAGATGAACTTTTTGACTCATCTGACTGAATTTTTTAAAAGGTTTTTTCTCCTTATTTCCTAACAATGCTTTGACCCTCCTGTAAAGCGAGCGAATTCCATCCTTCCTCTGTAGATTTTTCATATCCTCGCAATGCATTTGTCACCACGCCTCTTTCACTCTGTATGTTTCACGCCACGATTGATAATGTTTTATACTTTATTCTACTTCACTCTGTGCTTACATTCTGCAATCTCCTTCTCTTTCCTATCTTTCTAATCATCTCGTCCGAAATTCATAGTTTCCTTGTCCTTTTTCTACAACTTTCCCACAGTTAGTTTTTCGAGTTTCAATTTCCTTTTTTGTATGTTCTCATCGTTTTTTTCTGCTGCACCCGTCTCACTACCCGCGCTCATAATTTTCTCTACATCCTGCTAACATTCCTTTCCCTTTGCCTCCGTTAATGCTAGTACATTATATTTCTTAAACCTAGTGCCTAAAGCCTTGTACTATCTTATTGAACAGGATGCTACAGATGTTTACCCCGCAACTTCCATTTTTTCATTTAATATTAATGCCACCACTCCCTGCCTCTCTCCCCCTACCCCCTATATTTGATATCAAAGGCTATGTCATGCAAAGATGAAAAATATTAGGTATGGTACCACTTGCGGCAAAAGAAAAGAGATCACTTATGATTACAACATTTATTAGGTGAATGCAAAGAAGGAATTTCGTTTAAGGGTTAAGCGAAATCGGAAGGAAAAGATTATCCAAAAATTTGAAAAAATCTTTATTTGTGAAACACTGAGAACTGTACGGCGATAATTACGACATTTGCATAAACCTGTGCCTAAATAGCCACGAGAGAAGTTCTGGGTGGGAAACCAAAAAATCACAAGAATGACTAAATTATATTTAAAAAAATCATAAAAGTATCACCAAACCATAGTTTAAAAACCACCTAATTGACATTTTTATAATTAAATAATATATCTTTGTAAAATTAATCAGTTAGGTAAACAACTTTTTCAAGTAATGTTAAGTTCAAAAATTGACGTCACGCAGGTAAACGATATATTTTTGGATTCCGGAAGATAACTTCAGAGCAAAACTAAACGGTAGTAGATCCGTGAAAAGAATGTTCTTTGACAAACAAGAAAGTGATAAAAGAATATGAAATTTAAGTTAATGCTGGACTATAACTCCAGTGAGTATGCACATGTCTCAGAAGTCGCTCTTTCTCCAGGACAATCGGGTTGAGCAAACTCCTGATTAAAAAACATTGGTATGATTGTGGCAAAATAATATGATAAAATCGCATTATTAATAAACATAATTCTTTTTATGACAAATCTAGAAATTTAACTTGTAGTGAAACTCTTTTGAATAAATTCACTAAATTAAATAGTAATAGGTATTTTGAATGTAAATAGGTAGTATTTATTTTAAAAGAATAACGGCTGGCAGAAATGCTACTTTATATTTGTGGGTTTTGAAAAACTATGAAAATATTCCTAAAGTTAAATAGAATTTTAAACGATAAAGTTTAGCTTCTTTTAGCTTAGCCGGAATGGAATAGCTGCACTAGAAAATTGAATTTGAATGGGAGAAGTTTTGGAAAATAAATTTATTCATAAGTGCAATGCATCTCAAATATCTGCCATGAAGACGATAGACACAATTTAAAATAAAAAATATTTGTTTTAATACCCATTTCATTGCATTTGGTATAAGGAAGACGAGAAGTAAACGGATAAGGATTATAATTAAAGTTGCTAATTGAAAAAAAGATTTATTTTTTAGAAGTTTGTAAGGTAAATTAAAAAAAATAAAGATCCCAGAATAGCAAATTGAGTAGCTTCAGGCGTGATGTGGTGGGAGTCGAACATAATGAATAACTGATCGAAGCACTTTTCCACTTGATAACATTTTTTTTCTATTTTACGACCGGGTTTCGATGTATTACATATGTATTACATCGAAACCCGGTCGTAAAATAGAAAAAAAATGTTTTCAAGTGGAAAAGTGCTTCGATCAGTTATTCATCATCCCAGGATAGGGATGGTGATATCTGAACGACTGATGAATAGGGAAGGGGGTTGAAGATTTTGTATAAGGTATGTAAAATAAACGATTTGTTACGATAGCAAATGATAAAAGTCCACTTATTAACTCCCACTACAGTAAGATAATAATGCTTTGCTAGGATTAGCAGAAAAAAACAGATGTGTACTCTATGTAAAGAGAATTCTTCGGAGTGGGTATAGGAGTGTTCACGTTTAAAGACATAGGAAAATACTAAATGGGTCACCAAAGAACTTATATTTTTGAATTTTATAATATAATGGTACCATTTCGGTTTTTTATTATTTAATATTTTTTAGCAAAGTGGAGGTCACCACTAGGATGAGTGGCATGGGGGTGTTTACACACCAGACTAATTTTGACCGGTATATTTTTACCCCATACCGCGGTCGGACACCACCATTCTGATCCTATAACTTTTGTGGAAAAATACCATATTATATCTATCTGTCTACACTTATTTTCTCTAAACGTTTTGACATGAGCTCGCGTACCCTAGTAGGATGGGGCTAATCACGCATTTTCAACATCATTGCTAAAGAGACATCCTTCCAGATTACGAAAGAGATTTAATCTGTTACTTAACCTTCGCTCCGTGATTGATTCCAAGCCTAATTTTTTGCTGCATTTATCATTTTATCAAAGCAGCTTTTCACAAATCTAGTTCCTTTACGTTGCAGGTGGTCTAATTCGGCAATCAATCCAAATTCGTGAGGACCCCATGTACTTGCAGTATATTCTATAATTGAGGCCTTACCAGCAAAAGATAACATTTCTCTTTGACATTTTTATCACAATCACCCATTGTTCTTCTAACAAATCCTATTTTTTCCTTAGCTTGTTCACATATTCCCCGTATGTGTTTCACCTATGAGAGGTCGTGGATGAGGGTAACGCCCTAGTATTTAATCGGGCCTAAACATTCCATTTCGGTGTTTCCGATGGAGTAGGCATTGGGAAGGGAATTGCTCTTTTCCCAAAAATCAGCGTTTCATGGCGTTTAGATCATCTGCCAAAGCAGTGTTTTAAACATGTCAGCAAATAATGTATTGTAAATCTCTTTACTAGATGGTGTAAAACATTATTGCTCTTTTGAAAGATCCAAAACCACAAAACAATCAAAGCTCATGAAGGGTGGGAGTGGAGAATACTTTAGATGGAGAAGTATGTTCAAGGTTAACACCTCCTAATGAAGGCGAAACATTTTCAACAACATTTACATGGGAGGAGATGACCCGAATATATATTTATTGTAGGACAAAAATGTAGATACATCAGTAGGAAGCGGAAAAATTTCAATTTTTTTCAATTTGTCTCGAGTTTTCTCAAAGAAATGACCCAACTGTCGGCGGGGTAACGACCTCGTCTGCCAACTCAGAGGTCACGTGTTTGATTCCCGCTGAAGTGGGCTTTCTTCCATCCATGGCTTGGGTGTTTGCAATTGTCTTTACTGTATGTATGTAGAGGGTTTATATGGAAAATTAAGTCTCAATCTCTCCCCAATAAAAAGTCGTTAAAAATATATATAAAAAAGAACACTTGATTGTGATGAGCAAATTCTTCTTTTCTATTTAAACTCATGATTGACGGATAGGTAAACAATATGGCTTGCATAGGTAGGATGTTAATACAAACGACCTACTTCTATATATTATGAATTATGCATTTATATGATATGGAGGATATGAAGGATATTATATTCAAAATTATTAATATCCATGCAATATAAATGGATTGGTGTGCCAGAGAGTAACCATAGACATTTGGAAAGATTAATTATTTTATTTTTCAACATAAAAGCACAATAAACAACGCCAAGGTCGGTTTGGTAGATGTCGACAGAGATTACCAAATGCAAAGCACAAAGGCGTTTGAAACTCAAATTTCAGGGAAACGGGATCCAGTTCTTTTACATGTGGCGGTTAAGGTTTCCCAGTAAGATCTGATTACAGAAAAATGACACAGAGGCTCCGGTCCTTAGAACGACATTCCCGGGAAATTGACCCGGGCCCCCCACACAGTAATCCAACCCCCTAACCCTGGAATACCGCGCCCCTAAGTCTATTTTTATTAATAATTATTTTTAAATAATACATTATATGTCTAAAAAGAAAGAGGTGAATGGCGAAATTCAACACGGAGGAGATATTCAAATAATTAAAAATATTCATGATAAACGGCCTTTTTTATTATATTTTATGGGGAAAGAGAGAGAGTGCCCGAAAATATTCGATCAGACATTAAAGACGATGGTAGAGCTGTAATTTGGGCATTGGAAATAAATATTTGAGTACTTTTTCCTAGTTCACTCAAATCGGAAATAACTACAAACAAAATCAAAAACCCCATCCTGAGACCTACGCAATCATCAACACGTCCAGCCAGAATGGCGAGTCACACCTGTACGTCACACAATTTAATCCTAACTGCAGTAAGCAGTACCAATAAACCAACGCTTTAGACTCTCATATTAATGCTTGGAAACAATATTGAGAGTCAGGCCTTGTTTATTATGTCTCTACCAAAACTTGTCCATTACCTTCTCCTCAAGAATGAGCATATTGATTATCCTAATTTACGTAAAAGTTCTACCGAATAATTTACATTCCCAACTAAGTCTCTTTGCTGAAGATTGCATTATATACAGACGAGTAGAGAATGTTAATGGCATCGCAACACTTCAAAATGACATCGATCGCCCTGGTGACTGGGGTACAAATAATAATATGGGAATTAATGTAAGCAAGATTAAGTACATTACTTTTTCAAATAAAAAGACTGAACAAAAGGATATTTACACCCTCTTTGGAGGAAGATGTATATCTATACAGCAGTAATTGCAAATACATAGGCGTTTACTTAACTAGGGATCTAGGGTGGAGAGTCCAAGTAGATGATGTGACACGGAAGGCATTTAAAGTATTGCATTGAGTAATGAGAAATTTAAAAGGATGTAGCGTAGCCACAAAAGAAAAAGCATATAAAGCTCTGGATATCCCTATCCTTGAATACTCGCCCATAGTATGGGATCCATATTAGGCGGGACATATTAAAAAGATCAAAGAAAAAGTTCAAAGAAAGACAGCAAGATATGTACTCGGAGGGTACATAAGATCAGATAGGATATGTAGAATATAAGGATGTCGGCTATATTGAAATGGGAGAGTTTGAAAAATAGAAGAAAAAATAGTAGGTTAGGCGCGATGTATAGAATTGTTAAAAAGGATGAAGCGTGGGAAGATTTATGGCAAGGGATAGAAAAGCCTAACTTTAAGGGAAAAAACGACCATAGTTACGAAATAAAAATAAAGACGCAAAAAACAAATAAGAAAAAATACTCTTTTTTAAATAGTACTATTGCTAAATGGAACCAGCTGCTTGGAGGTTTGTTTGGGCCATTTCCATCCAATTTCCGGAGTTTTAAGAATAAGTGTAAAGCAGCCATTAGGGTGATAAACTTCATTAATCAGTGATTATGATATTGTTATACTTATTAGAGTTTAAGAGGACGCCTCGGTAGCTTAAGTGGCTAAAGCACTCGACCGGATATTGAGGGATTTGGGTTCGAGTCCCAGTCAAGGCGAATGATTTTTATGCTCTGAAATTGTTGCATTGAAATGCACATTAGCGGATGACTCCGTTAAAAGTTACTGTTGCGGCATCTCCCGCAGTTTCTTTGGAATTTATTAAAATATTGTTTGTATGTGATGTGTGTGGCGTGAGAATTTGTATTGCAAAAGTGAATGATGTGTTAACAATGCGTGATTTTGAACGGCATATGAAATTGAAGAGTACGTGATTATGGACGGTGCGTTGTGGGTGTGGTGTGAACCTAGCCCACGTGTGATGGTAAAGGTACGATTGGTAATCTTTAAATGTCGTTGTATATAAGTGTGTTTTGTCTCATATTTATTATTGTAGATGTATGTGCAATGAAGGAGTGACGGCTGGCCAGACTTCACCGTTACCACCAGGATTGTTGCCTATTTGCAACGAGATTTGTATAATTTTAATAGCAATATTTCATTCCTCCATTTTTGGATTTGCGTAGACAGGAGATAAGAATTATTCACTAATCACATCCAAAGACTTTTAAAGAAAACGGTGAAGACGAATTTAAAAAATATAAAGTATTTTATTCCCCACTCCGCCATAAGTATGGTTAAGTTAAAAGATCGACAAAGGACTCTCGGATGTTTCGAGGGCCGAAAGGTTTCAATTTTTCTTGATTTTATTTGTATTTGACTTATGATCATGTAGAAACTTCGATAACGGTTGAACAAATACCTTGTAAATTGAAGGTTACAATTATATCTCCTATCGTACTCTTCTCAGGGAAACTTAAAATTTTCTAAGACAATTATCAAGATAAGAAGTCGGTTCTGATATGTTTTAAGTGCAAAATATACTGTATAAGAGCAGAGCATTCGTGCCGCTACATGTGTGCACTTCTCACGTACTTAGCTATTGTAATAATCCTTCATCTGGAGGAGATTTGTGCAGTGTTCGAGGGGGAGCACGTGGGGGAGGGAGGTGTAGTTTGGTCGGAGGAGAAAGGAGAATGTTGGAAGTGGAAAAGGTGGATGGCAAGAATGAGGAGAGAAGGAGCGTGACTTGTCGGGGAGGGGTATGGAAGGGGACGATTGCACCAATAATACCTCCAGGAATACCTAGGGAAGCGAGGAGACGACAAAACAGGAGGCAATGACCAATGTTGACGAATGTCAGCAGTTTCGTCCACTTGAAGGCTGCGTGCCCTCTTCCTTGAGGCGGGGAGAGGGGCGTCGGGGCATGGGGAGGATCACTCACCTGGGTGAGACGCCAGTGCTTGGATGCCTTGGCGATGGGATCCGTGACGTGGGTGCAGGCGGCTCCGAACAGCATCACTTTCCGCGGGCCCTCGTGCATCATGTCGAAGAAGGCCTTGACGCCCACGGCCGCGTTGCACTGTGAAAGAGAGAGCGAGGGTGGTCAGGTAAGTGGTCATTCCATCCCAGCGACCGTTATCCCACACTGAGCAGAGTCATTCAATCCGTGAATGTGTTTCCATCGGTGAGAAATAAAATAGCCAAACACCCATTTTCGAAATCACTGTGACAAAAAATTTTCTACCTTTAAAATTTTGACCCTCTTAATTAGTTTTCTTTCGGCCAACATCTCTGGCAACAACAAAATTCCTACGCACTATCCAATCCGCGAATTAACTTTCAAATTTCAGTATTCAAATGGTGAATGACCATTATTGTTGAAAAAATCACAGGAAGACAGACTTTACACTCTCGCCCATAGAAGATCACTAAATATTGCACACAAATCTTCTGCAACACCAATTACATACTTGTCAATACACTTATCGTATTAATATAAGGTACCATCGTTTGGGAGCTCACCCATAAAAGGAATACTGAAGAGGGTAATCAAAGACAAAGTGAAGGGCAGCCTCCAAAAATGAAGAGTGAAGATTGTGGTTATGCCGTATCTATTGATGGGGAAAGAATGAATAAAAATACATGCGAAATGTGGTTATTCCGCACGTATTTTATTCCATTTATAATACCTATACTGTAGCTACAAAATGCATGTCATTTTATTCATGCATATATGATTCGATCATAAAATATTTGACTTTAGTCTCAGTTTCTAATAATCAATCATTAAAAATTGTATGCGTTGTTTAGCTTTATCCATAAATGCGTACTAATAATTGTACTGTATTTTTTATATGCGTAAAAGTCTACTATTAAATTTTTCCATGATGATCCACTTGGGGTATTACCTATTGTGTCTGTTTTATTTTTATAGTAATCTACCACTTTAGGTTGGATGAACGTAGAATTTGGATGACTACAGTAGTTTCGCTACATTTCTTAGGTCCTTCTGAGATGGCGCAACCTGACCCTCCACACTACACTTAACTGTTCTTCAAATCCGAATTTCATCTAAATTACATCACTCTGTCCAGTATGCCTATACTTTTCCTACCCCTTCCTCGTATGCTTAACGTTATCCCCTCAATCGCAGTCTTCAACATTACACCACCCTTCAAAATGGCTTTCATCCATCTTTCACCCCACCTTTGGATATCTACAACCATTGCCCTCTCCTCCTCAAACAGGTCCAAAACTCTTCCTTGCCAAGATAAGGAAAATCTTTTACCTGCTCTAGTTTTTGCGTCTGATGTTATCCTTTAGCATACAATTTCTCTTTCGTACCTAATACCCTCTGTTTATTTTATATCAACTATCTTCCCATTTCTATAACAATTACTTTAAAACTTTTCTTTTTCCATATTCATAATTTTTCTCTGGAATATTGGCCGACGATAAATAATTGCATTTCGTTGAGTAATCGATCCCTACCGCTGTCATTAAATATTATCCCATATTTTTTAACTTCTAAAAAGAAGATTCTTGCTATCTAACGCTATGGCGTCCAATCAAATTAATTATACAAGCTCTATTTCCTTTTACACGGGCAGAAATTCTCTGATGGGGAATGTCATTATTCCGCTGACCACTGACAATGATTACTGGGCATGCACCAAACTCGATAAATACAGGACACATTTCCCTGACCGACTGTTCCCAGAGCCGCTTAGCTAAGGTAGTTGTCAGACGCTGCACGCTTGGTGTCGCGGCGGGGGAAATGGAAATGCAGCCGTCACGTCGCGACGTCCCAACTCCCTGGCTCTAATTAAATGGCGGAAATTGAGTTATGAGTCAGGTTCAAATAAATCACGTTTTACAGAATAGAAGGGACACCTTGAAACTCCGGCGTGGGCAGAGAATGGGGAATTCGATTGTAAGTGGGGGTTTGCTCGCTATGACTGAGCCCAATGTTCTTTTTTTTCAGGGCTGGCCGCGTGAAAACGAACAGAGATGTAGTCGTCCGATTCGAGGCGATTATCCACTTCTCGCACTCACGCGATCAAAAAAGTAGCGCTCGCATCAAAGCGCCGAAGAATTGGATGACTGCTCGACGGTAAGCTCCGATCGCCACCTCCAGCGTCTCCACCTCGACCCCACGCGTTCCCTCACGCAACCCCTAACAACGCCACGATGACAAAAAAACGTTGCCGCGATTTACGTCTGCCGAATCGATACACGGGACTGCCACGATGATTTCAACGGAGGGGGTCAATCATTCCCTTAACGTATAATTTTCATTCAAGCGGAAAAAGAGAAATAGTTGGGGATGGGTTGAGAAGAAATATACCGCGCCCGTGCAGTTTAAGTGAAATTTATGAAAATAATTACTCTCACCAATGAAGTCCGTAGTATTTCGGAACAGTTGTGAGGGCATTTTCGTTTGGCATGGGCATTTGGACGTAGCTTCTATAATATCCTTCGACACATGAGCGAATGGAAGCTAAAAATAAATGTTGAAAATAAGTGCCAATGAAAGGGAAAAGGAAAATTCAACGCTAAGCTTAACATTAACCATGATTTTTATTCCATGATTGATTAACTATGAATCATACAGAATTGTTAGGAATGAAAAATTTTTAAGTCCCACTGAATTTATATAGAGCGACCAAATATATGGAATGGTTGGTGTCATCAGGTTCTGCACCCGATGATATTTATTTGAGCCGATTTCCATAGAACTCACTGTGGATCATATTTTATGTATTATTTAACTGAGTAATCTTACCAGTTGTCACATGTATGTATATAATTACTCCGCCTTAGTCAAATGGAAGGTGGCATATCCTCACAAGTTTGCCTCTAAACTGTGATGGGGCCGTGTGCCCATCACCATTGCTATGGAGAGGTGCGTTCAACTTATAAGATCTCGTTTTCTGACGAAAGAAACCTGAAGTTGAAAACTCTGTTACTTCTTAAAATAATCTAACAAGGATAATTTAGTGCGATAGATATGGGATGAGAATACATTTAAATTAAACAAATGTCATGAGGTTTCAAGGAAGAAAAATACTAAGTCAAACATTAAAAATTATAGCTTTGCGAGTAGTTTAGTTCACTATGAGTTACTTGGTTGGAAGGTTTTTTTTATCTCGAAAAATCGGGTCAACTGAAAAATTGTCCGAACCAAACGAAGAAATAAATACAAACTCTGAATTATTCTACATTTATTTCTATTTTCCTAAGAGCAATTTCAACGTCTTTGAGTGATTCTATCATGTGCCAAAACGCAAGGACGTAGGGATCACATTTGTGCCAAACAAATCCGAAGCAGAGTATTTCCAACCATATGCGGTTTTACTTATCAAAGAAGTGCAAACGAAAATTAAAACGATAAGAAAAGGAAACAAAGAATAAAACTCTTACCTATTATAACGTGTTTGATAGTTTTGGAATTATTAATATTGCAATCTACAAATTAGGAGCCTAACGCATGAAAAAAATAAAACGGTGAAAACAATCACCAGCACATTTGATAGAAAAAAAGTTCTTACTGCAAAACGGTTAATTGAAAAATATGAAAATAAGGATATCTTTTCCTCTATTTCTAAGGGAGAATGCAAAGCCATGTCACACGGTATGACTCCAAGTCAATCCTGTCCGTTCCAAATAGGATATCCATCGCGGGTACATCGATCAAGTGACGTTTTGTGCCTCCTACCTCCAGACGCTGTCGCTAATATTAGACGACCGGGCGACGGGACAGGTGCAGCTGAGAGCTAATTACTCCCTCGACCGCAATCACCAATCGCGAGATCAGAATTTTCCACGCAATTGGGTGTACCGCAAAATGTACACATATCAACAATTGTGACCGACATTTCCATTCGATAAAGCGATCTCAGGATTCAGCAGTGGAATGAATTGTGTTTTTCATATGTAATTCAATATATAATAATGAAATATTTAGTAATAAAAACGTGCTGGGCAGAAATTCCTTTAAAGTTACCGTAGGAATAAAAAGTAATTACCATTTATGGTAATGTTGCGTGAGACAGCTACTCATTCACAGTTTTTTTTATTTGCCATTATCTTTATTTCCAGAAAATTACAGTCCATGGAATTAAACGGGGCGAAAGGGTGCATTTTACCCAACTTCGTCGATCTAATGAAATCCCTCGGAGGGAGAAAACTCGATGGTGATAAAAAGAAAGATTTGGTGCATGCGTTCGCGCAAATATCTTGCTGCGTTAATCACGAAATGGGAAGCATGATTTTCGAATGGAGTCGACAGAGCGGTGGGGTTCCCACGTCCTTCCAGGAAGCCCCGTGGCCTGTTCCCGCGGGAGGAAATGCGGTTCGGCGAAGAGCAAATATTACTCGAGCAAACCCTCCAAGGATTTTCCTCGAGCCCGAGAGCGGGGAAGGGGAAAATAGGAGGGATGCTATGGAGTGGGGATGGGGTAGGGAGTGGAGTGAGAGAGGGATGAGGGTGGAAAAGAGGCCGGGACCTTGGAGAGAAGAATAACGTGGTTCACTGGAGTAATAACAAATTTATACATTTTTGGCGATCATGTTTGCTTCACTAACAATAATCGACTTCGCGAAACTCCGTCTACATGATTTGCGAAAAGAAATCACTTTGAAGCCACCGATCGCAACACCATTGGAAGCTGAAGTTGCTCTGGAAAAATCTCACTTGGGATTGGCCAAAGAAATACTTTTACATTTATTCAAATAAAGAAAAAAGCAAAAGATAAAATTGGAAATATGAAAAATAAATTGCATGACTGTAGGGTGGACTTGAGATATTTGAGTTAACATTACTTAAATAATATTTGTGAATTGGGTCCCTTCCATTTAACTCGGATGTAGATGTATTGCCGATCATATACAGTTTTGATGAGAAATCCATGCGATATTAAAAACATGATTTTTTTAAACAAATCAATATACTTTTTAGCATAATCCTCTTGAAGATGACATTAAACTTCGAAACCCGGGTCGTCTCGTGATAAATTTTTAGTGTAATCACAAAGTTACTATTTATTAGTTTCCTCTTGAAGTTGAAAAATATTTCTTCAAATTTTGTGACATCCTATCAGAAGTGAGTTTCATTGCGGTTAACTAGTGAACTTTTATATTTCTATCGGCCAAAATAATATCATCCTCTCTATACACGATTTCAGGAGTGGCAGTTGTTTCTTGGTACGTATTAATGATTGTCCCGACATGTTTGAATTCATTGACCCAAAGTCGAGCAGCTTTTTACAAAGGAAATTAGTCACCCAACGTAGCGCAAATACTTTTGTGGTTTCTTTTTCCGCGTTTCCTTATAAAGATAAGAAGTAAATAACCACAATTTTGATTATTGTTGACAAAATATAAACCCACTACTGTCGGACTAATATACAACACTCCAGTATTCCACTATGGGGAAAAATCTTATGATCATACTATATTGCCAGATAATGCGAATGGAATCCATGAGTGTGCAAATGAAGTTACTCGACGAACCAATCTATAACTGTTCTCTTCCCTAATGTAGGCAAAGAAAACCGATAATTTGAATTTGTAAGTCAGTTTCTTAATATGTTATCAATAAAATTATTGTAATTATCATTTTCATTTGCTTGGAATAAGAATTTATGCTTTGGTTTAGAGCAATGGTTTCCCCTGATATTATTTTGATTTGTCATCGTTATACCTTCGATGAATTGCAATACGAAACTTTTATCAATGTCTTAATCTCTTACCTGATTAGAAATATCAACCCTCGTGATTTCTACAGCTATCAAGGTATGAGTAATAATCTCTATTATTTTTGAATTTCAAATTTTTTATATCCATTTTTATCCGTTACTAATATGCCCCGAAGGCCTTCGCAAGTATCTGCGGCTTAAATAGAAACTTTTATGACAGAAATCAGAATTGTGTAAAACAAAATCAAAATGGTTATTCTAGATTAGTGCTTCAGTTTATGGTCTCAACCACAAGAGAGAAACTGACAAGCGGGTACTTAAAAGAATAAAAGGAGGAAGTGTCTGCTTGGATTTTGGAGGGTAGATGAAAGTTTGATGGAAAATGTTGTGCGTGGGTGTTGTAAATGGAGTTAGGTAAGGGCGCGTGTTCAGGATGAGGAGGCATCAAATATCAAACGCTGCGTTCGCTCTTCCCGGCCTGAGTGCGTAGGCATCCTTGTGTTCGATATAGCTTCGCTGTCGGCGAATGAGTAACGAGGAAGGCGCATACTGGGTGACTCTCGAGAGAGACTAGGAAATGCGATAGTTCTGTCTTTGACCCGGAATCGGAACACCCTGAGTGACACCGAACACTTTATCATGGAGCGGAAGGAGTTTCAACCATTAGAATACAAGTCACTGTTTCTTTATAAGATTTACATATTTTAGTACCCTGCAAGCCACCGCTAGGGTGTGTGGCATGGGGTGAAAACTCACCAGATTCATTTTGGCCTGAATATTTTTACTCCATCCGCGGTCGGACGGCGTTATTCTGATCCCTTATCGCTCATGGTTAGAAGGACAACCTAAATCTATCTGTTCTACACTTAATCCTTTGAATTTTATTGATACATTTCCTACCGTGATACGATTTGGTTAATTATACATTTGAAACACCTTTGCGAAAGGGACACCCTTTCAATTTATGCAAGGGATTTAATCTTTAATTTAATCTTCGCTTCGTTAGTCATTCTTAGCCTATTTCCTCTAATAATTTTGATACGCTATTCACTGTATCATGACAGCGTTTTAGAACTCTATGTGATCTAATTCGACAATCAATCAAACTTCTAGAGGATCCTACATGCTAGAAGCATATTCTAAATGAAGCCTAACCGGCAAAATATAACAGTTTTCTTCGACCTTGTCATTCCATGTACGATATGAGGATCCCATTTACTAGCAAGGTATTCGATTGCTCCATGAGAAATTACCGAAGTATATGTAGTGTGGAATTAAATTAAATTACACGCAATTGCAATGTTTTAAATCAGAATAATATCTCATGTTTCCTGGTAACGAAATTGAAAAGACCTTTTTTTAAAATTTCGTGAAACCTAGTGCCGGTTTTATTAAAGATAAATTAATCGTCATTATTCAGCAAAACGTTATCCGGAATTACGATATAGCAGCGCAAGCCGAAATTTTCTATCTTTATCATTGTCCTACCATTTGAAATTACCTAGAGGATGCCAAACTATGACCTTTGAAGTCATGCCTGAAGAAAAACCCTGGAGTCCTCTCGACGCTACGCATTTTTAATTCGTTCATATCTAAACACCACTGAATAATGCCAAGCCGTGGAAAATTGGGCTCACAACTTCAAGCTAAAATGTATTTGAATTAATCATTAATTTATCCATTTCTAATGTCTGTTTTATCTCTTGATTTAAAATTTGTCTGCGAAAGGGAAGCTCTTGCATGAATTGGGAGGACGTCTCTTTAGCAGTGACGTTAAAAATGCATTATTGCCTTCATCGTACTACGGAAGGAGAGATCATGTCAATAAAGTTTGATATTTTAAATATAGAAAATATAGATTTAAGATGTTATTTTTTCCTCAAACAATAAGGGATCCGAATAATATTCTCCGACCACATACCATAGCGGTGGATTGCAGGGGATGAAAATAAAAAAATAAAAAATAAAAAGATGTTAATTTTACTCCACGAATAGTCAGCATGGGATAAAAGTGGGGAAAATTGCATAAAAATTGCGCCGATCCTTGGATATTGTGCCAAAAAAAATTATAATTGATAACTTAGATGGTAAAAGTACTAAGACACTCTATTAAATTGACATTCTTGGAATTTGAAATTTTTCCACCACAGCTGAGCCCGATGGACTTCTAGTTGCTTTTCGTGGACAATATCCAATATTGGGCAAATGTTTACCCAGGCACAGTTTTCTTGAGGTTTGGACGACCCCCGAGTCTCCGGCTGCCCTATAGCCTCCCCGCCGAGTAACTGAAAGGGGAATCAGATGTTCGATTTTATCCGGCGTGGGCCGTCGTTTTGACGGCACTCCCGACGGCGATGGAAATAAAAATAGGCGCCCGAGCGTGAAAATGGCGTGCACCTTGCTGATTGAGGGGGTGGGTTGGGGCGAGGAGCAAACGTCCTGCTTCTTTCGGCTTCGATTTTGCGGTCAAAAAGAATCTGAAAGGCTCCGACGTGCCGGATGGAGGGCGAGAGGAGCTCAAGACCCTCCCACCCGGGACTTCGGGAGTCGAAACAAGAGAGACTCGATATTGCGAGAACGGAATCGGGTTGCACGTCCGCTGGAGGAGGGGATGGGGGAGGGGCGGGGGAAGAGTTGGCCACACCGAGAGGGATTTTTATTTTGACACCGAAAATTTTATTTTAATTTTTTTTACCCGTCGGGATATTGACTGACCTTCGAGGAATAGGCATACGCTCTGGGAAATCATGTATTTTTTCCACTTGTCGATTCACTCACTCAGTCTCCCCTCTGTTTCTGACAACGCCAGTGGGGCAGATGACGGGGGGGGGGGTGGCTTGCGTAGGGGAGAGCGGCGGCGGGGGGCGGGGGGAAAGAGAGTTTGCACATGAGGTGACAGTGGGGGGAGGGGGGAGGATGAGCCAGGACGCCGAAAAGGTCGAGGGGGAGGGTTTTGGCACAATGGTGTCAAGTGGAGCTGCTTGGACTGAGAGGTGGGAGGTGGAAACTACGAAGGGGGTCGGAGTGGGGGGGCAGTCGCGTCGGGGCGAGACATCCTCGCGCTCTCCACCATATGGAAGAGTCAGGCCGCATGTTAATTAGTTGCACCGGAGTCTCTACCTCTTCCTCTTCTTCTGAATCCACCCCAAGTAACCACCACGCACGACTGATAAGAAAATTGATGTCGAACACACACACACACATTTCCGAATCCATCCAGTTAATCGGCGAAGGAATGCGAGCTAATGTTAAATAAAGTCGCGCTATCGAAGTCTCAGTAGTACTGCTGGAGAGTGAAAATGTTCCTTTTATATCTCTGGCTTTGCTCTTTTGCTATCGGAATTCCATCTAGTTGAGCAGGAATTGTGTTTTACCGTTCAAGTAAGAAATTATTTTTCATGTAAAATTCTACTCTTCCCCTGTCGTCATATTTGATAAAATAATTCATAAAATTCAATACTTGATTCAGACCTCCTCCTTTAACAGTTCAAAAATATAACTCTTTCCTAGCTTAGGATTTTTCTTCGTTTATATATTTTTTTCCTTAATTTCATTCATTTGCGTAGTATAATAAAATAAATTAAAGTTAGATTAAAGAAATACGTATTTTAGTATAACGAGTCATAATACAAATGTTGATCGAAATGGATAAAGAAATACTGAGCCAGTAGGAGATGATTTTGAAGATCTACTCATCAGTTACGCGACGTAATCAATACTCAATGGTGTTTCATGTGTATAACTACAGGGCGCTGGTTAGTACATCGTCCCAGTTAGCCTGACGGGTACGCTGGAGGAATTAGATCGGGTACTTCTTGACCCACAAAGAGAGCTGGTGAGACATAAAAGTATTTTTAAAAGGTTCAGGACATACGAGTAGGCTTGAAACACCGAGACTTTTATTAAATCTCCAAACTTGAATGAGAGATTCGTCAATTAGGGTAAAATAAGAGAGAAAGTCATGCGAGAGAAGAACGTGCCGCTCTTACTTTGCATGGTAAGAACCCATTACAAAATCGTACCAAATCATTTTAATATATTTACTTAAAGGCAAACAGTTAATGAGCAAGTTTTCGTGGTTGAATATTTAGTGTACATGAGAAAATATAAACCCAAATGCATGCATGGTGAAATACGTGTGGATGTATGCCTGGTGCCCTAATACCCTCCGCCACATGTCCTTGCGGTGGCTTGCTGTGCATGGCTTATCTATAGAAGAGTAATTCGTTTCTCATTTGTGGAGGTCTGCGTGTTACAGGTCAATAATGCAAACAGATAGATTTCAAATGGTTTTAGAGCAGAAAGAATGGTAAATGAAAAAATTAAGTTAAAAATCATTTAGGAGAAAATTATTGAAACATTTCCTAATAGATTTAGCTAAAAACCTATTTCTATCGTCCTGTCCAGGGATGAGGTCAAGATCTGCGCTTAAGAGAGGAGAAATTTGAACTAGTGAAGCATGTTTCCCTCGAATCTCAAAGTAGAATGTCATGAAAAAATAAAGAAGCTCGAATTTCATTAAGCAGAGATTAACTGTCAACCGATATAGTGACTTCTATAGAGTGAGACAACTCTCTCTTGAAAAGACAATGTTAACAAAAAATATTAACGAGAAATATATTGCCTTGACTATTGGACACGAATGAATCAGAAAATAGACAGTGAAAAGAAAAGTGGTGAAAAATATATGCTATCAAAATCTAGCAGTAGATACAAACGTTGAGGATCATGTGGGGAGAAAAATTAAGATTTGAAGAAATAAATCTAAATGAGAACCTGAAAGTCAACAGGAAGGTGTGTGGTAGCGATTACATCCATATAAGATATGCATAACATTGTGGCTGTTTACATTTTCTTTAATAACAGTTTTTGTGTGACCACGAGCACATTGCGACTTCTTTCATTTAGCTAACATATAAGAATTACAATTACTGGTCACCTGCTTCAAAGAGAGAACATTGAAACATTATGAATGTGATAAAAATAAATGATATTGGTAAAATGGCTAGGAGGGGGCATAGCTCAGGGTAAGATCGGAGAAAAATATGGAATGTTCCAAGGAGAAAATATTACGGAGGGAAGATCTGCCAGTGCATATGAGCGTTGTATTAAGACAGAAGCGAAAAGGGGAGATTGGCATTCAAATAATATTTGAAATTTGAAATACCAATAATGACAGACAAGAGTTGCCCCCTTTCAACTTGATCCACCTCCAGATGTGACAGTTTCTTCCCACCTCCCGTTCCCTCGAGGGAGTCCTCCTCATATTTCGCCCCCATGCCCCTATCTCCCACATCTCTTCATTTCGGGGACGTCTGCCCCCGAGCTCTCAATATTCCCACCCAATATTTTCCTAGAAAACGAGTCTTTTCCACGTACCCGGCCTCCCGCCACCCTCTCCCCCTACTTTAGCTCCACCACAGAAAACTTAAAAAGTGCAGTCATATCTCCAGACAGTGGCACATATTAGCCATCTGCCCGAGTCCCCTCCCTTCCGCGCGCTCTTTGGCCGTCCAATAAGCCCGCCCCCAACCCACCCCACCAACAGCCAGCGCCGGCCGCTCCTCTTGCGACGCCCCCACCCTTCCCTAAGCCCCCATCGTCGTCCACTCGGGGAACTTCTCTCCCGGAGTCTCAGCACGTCTGCCATCGCGGGAAGTCCCCCCCCCCCTCCCGCGCTGTCCAGCCGAAGGGGTGCCAATAAAGGTCGGGACCTCGTTCGCCGCGCAACCAGGGCCTACTGTGGAAAACTATTACAAAATAATTTCCCTCGCTATAACTTTCTAAGCTTTCCGTCGGAGGTCCTCGACCCTTTGTCTATCGTATACAAGTGTGGGTAGCACTATGAACGCTGGATTCGGTCACATTCAACCAAAAGCCTGAGGACATATAAGTTTTACCCGTTGACCTAAATGCTATACAACGCTGGTTCGACAATTGGCAATTAGAATTTGACCTAAAAACGTGTTTTGACGGAACAAATGTTTTTGGAATAGAGGAATATCCTTCCGAGCGCCTACTTCATCGGTAACACCGAAATGGAATGAGTAGACTCGATTAAATACTTAGGCGTTACCTTAGTCAAGGAGGTTTTGACGTTTCTGCGGGCTACTTGAGTAACGGCTACAATGTTTGTATAGCTATGTACATAGTGCTGGAACCCAAAAAAAAACCAAGTAGCTTGGCTGCTCATGGAACATATGGACTCATTACATCACTCAGTTTCATTTCATTAGTTTTGAACAATAGAATTGCTACTATATTGGTACATACAACTGCCATCTTTATTTTTGGGGCAAGATTAAGACTATGAAGTCTCTTCTACCATTAACCCATCCTACCATATACGCCCCTCATCTACCATAAAACTTCCTCTACTATACGGTGAATATTTTGACAAGCCGAAAAAATATTAGGATTTATTAGAAGAGTGCTGGATAAATATGACGGGAAGATTAAAGAGAAATGTTATGTTTCGCCAGTTAGGCCTCATTAGGAATATGCTGCTAGTGTTTGGGATCCTCACGAAGTTGGATCAATTGCCGAATCAGATCGCTTGCAGCGTAGAGGAGCTAGATTTGTGAAACGTAATGATAAACTTGGTAGCGCTTCCAAAATATTAGAATAGCTAGACTGGGATTCACTCACGGAGCGAATGTTGAATTACAGATTAAATCTCTTGTATAAATTGGAATGATGTTTCTTTAGCAATGATGTCAAAAACTATTATAACCCCGAAAAGTGAAGAGTCAGGCGTGATATTGTGGAATCGAGACATAATGAAAACTTCGTTGCAATTTTCCACAGTTAAAACTTTATTGCCGACCATGGTTTCGATACACTGTATCATCTTCAGGTCAAGACCTGAAGATGATACAGTGTATCGAAACCATGGTCGGCAATAAAGTTTTAACTGTGGAAAATTGCAACGAAGTTTTCATTATTATAACCCCCATCTTACTACGGTAGGAGACATCATTTTATCAAACTTCGAGAGAGTAAGTGTAGAACAGATAAATTTATGATATCAATTTTTTCAGCAAACTAAAAGGAATAGGAATAACATTGGCTGACCGCTGTAGGGATAAAAATATTCGAATCAAAATTAATCTGGTGTGTATTCACCCCCTGCCGCACACCCTAGTGGTGGCTTGCAGAGTACTAAACAATATCAAAAAAATAGAAACACCACAGTATTCATCGACATCATATTGCCACGAGAGTGGATGGTGACGGGGCAGTATACATTTACTGTGAAATATTGGGTGAATGTTAATTTTTTTAGCAAAGAATGTTGAATTACAAGACAAGATTTCCATTTAAATCATTTCTGGTTGACAAATCTAGGGTTTTCATTTTTTAATGGTAACGGCAAATGGAGTAGAGGTATAAGTCAAAATACTCAAAGTCAAAAACCACCGTAAAAAAATGCTAGCATTACTTTGGGACGTCATCATACCAGCCGTATTTCCGGTGCTCGCAAAATGACCACTCAAATCTTTCTGCCAAGATGATTCTCCAGCCTATTCTGTGAATCCAACAGGATAAGCTATGGGAACGAGTTAACGGTTCTATAAGTCCTAAAAACATTATTCTTCTTGAGTGATTATTACCCATATCTTACAATGAATTTCTTAAGCGTTACTATTTGCCATGTTCTTCAAATTAATAAAATGTTCATTTTAATCTTTTATATTATTAGTAAACGAGTCAGTGGATCACTTTCCTTAAAAGGTTTTCATTTTCTTTTCTATATATGATATTTTAACGTTTGAGTGTCCATAATATACGCTTGACTCTCATAACGGATTTACTGTCAATATTGTACATCTTGTTCAAAGTATGTTTTAAAAAACCTTAAGGAAATTTTGATCAAAGCATCTTGATGAAAAATACGGGAAATTTTCGGACTTTTAACCCTCCTTCGAGACGACTGAGCAGACTGCTTTGCGCCATTGGGCCTCATCAATGGTTAAAAATATGCATGACATCCTGTAAGATGTGCCACAACGAGATAATATATTTCTATTTCAATTTCCGAAGCAGTTCATACGTACACGAATATGTTGTTACCTAGACACAATTAAACTAGTTTGACATTCTTTACATTTTGCATGTCCCTTGAATTCACACGTTGGCCATCTAATATGCGTATGAAATTCCACCAGGAAGATCGCATTAAAATTCTTTTGAAATAGTATGCAATTCAATTCTAAGATTTTCTAATATTGAGATGTTAAGCGAATATTCATGTTATTCATTGATGGTACGGTGTCAATTGAGCGCTCGATCAATGTTCTGACCACGCCGGATTCAAATCCGGTTGATGTCTATAGACGTCTCTAACATTAACTCGTGAAATCCAGGCCACTTACTATTCCTGCGGATGGTTCTAGGTAACGGAAAAAGAACACAAATCACGTCAATCAGGGAAGAGCTATACCTTCAATCCTTGGGTGGATCTCTGCGGCTTTTAGGATGTTTCCAATATGTCGTGAAAGTTCTTTAAATAATAAAAATTTAACGTTAACCAGTTCCAAATAAGATATGAGGTTAATCCATGGGGTATGGGTAATAGGTATTATGGAATATGTCTTACTAGAATTATTTCCACCAAACTCATTTGCTATGAAGAATATTTTTCCGAAAACTGGATTCTGGAGCCTTTGCGGCCAGAAACGAGGTCTTAAAATAATTGAAAATGAATTTTACTCCATCTTAAAACAATAGTTATAACGGGAAATAATCTACCAATGCTTCAAATATGGAGTTATTAGTTCTTGGATGATTCAGGAGACTAACATCCCTCAACACACTTCCCCGCGGCGGCTTCCAGAGTAATATTCAAAAGTGTTTGCCAGGATACTTAGTCGGAAACTTAGGAGGTCTTCAAGAGAGTTTAAGTACAGCACCGGCTTAAGTTGTGTATCCTCCATGCTAGCTACTAAGATGTGCCCTCTAAGAATCAAAACTTTTATGGGAAGATTGCTGTCATACCGGCTCATGGTGATGTTACTTTCAAGACTCTAAGGGATTTGGGAAAGTCTCCTGTTAAACGACCGATGACATTGCTCTTACTTTGCTCAGAGCCAAGTCGAAATTCTACCGGTGGTATACCGTGCCCATTACTTCAGATATTGGCAATCGCAAGTGAAATGAGGACCAAGAATTCCTATTTTCTCTTCGATGTCATTATTACCTCTGAATTGCCAGTGAAATAAACCTGGTAGTTCTCTTAATTCGCTTGGAAAATTACCACAAATTCTTGATGTGCTAATCATTGGAATGAAAAGTGGCTATTTATTACTGAAAAAAGTAAGGAAACCCCCCAACCCCAAAGATTCAGCGCTGGAGAGTTTCATTCATTTGTGGACTAGTTAAAATATCTGTATCACATATTTTATTGTTTAAAAAATTAAATGATAACAAACGTAACATTGAATTAAACGATGCTAGCACCTATTAGACAAAATAGTGTTAAATTTTCTAAGGGCAATATCTTATAAATATTATCTTAATTCAAACTACAAAATAAAATTTAACACTTATTTTGGATTAAATAAATAAATATCTTTTGTACCTTTTATTGCCTTAAGCACACAGTACCGACCCTGGCAGAGAGCATGTGAACACTCAAATCATAGTTTTCTCAACATCAATAATAGAAATCTCTAGTCTTTGAGTCCAAAATAATTCATATGGATTGCTTATAGCTTTTCCCCAAATAAGCAGTTTGATGACTCTATTCTCATAGGAAGTTGTTTGACATTCATTGCTTATCATACTGATTGAGGTGAGGAATATTATTCATAAAATCTATAGTGGATCAACTGTTTTTTAATAACTTCAAAGTATAATAATTAAATTAAGATATTAAAACAATGTACTCATAAATGAATACAACTGAAGAGCAAATACAAATTAATAATTTGAGAGTCATTCAAGTAATTACATCACGCAGATCCAAACAGCCCCCAGAGTAACGCCTTCAAGGCCTTGAAACTTCTACCCTTAAATCCTTTTCAAGCTCTTGAAGTTACCTAAATACAATTCACCGTCGTTAACAAGAAGCAATTAAAAGAGTTCCAAGTTTCTACCATGCTAATTCCACACGCGCAAGCACCTTGGAAAAGGTGTGAGGTATTCTCCGAGTTACAGGGAGAGGGAGGCTGGCGGCCCTTTCAGTGTTTAAGGGTGCTGAGTACACACACACTCGCGCTCCGTGGGGTTGCCGCGACGACCTGGGTGCTAATGGTGTATAAGTGTTTAAAAACGGCCATTCCGTGCGCAGCCTTTCCGCTCCATGCGGAGAATGCTTTCTTTCGTCACAATGGAATTCCTTTAACACGCCATTATGCTTCTCTCAAGCGAGGCCCTCCCCCCCTCCGTCGACGCCCCCATCCAACTCCATTTTTCTCTCCACGGGCTGAGCGACGCCCTGCGAAGCAGCTACCCCTGCCGACCCTGTCCCCCCACATCCGCACGCCCGCAGCTATGTAACTCCCTCCCCTCCGCAACCCCTCACTCTCTCTCTCCCTCCCTCCCCTCTCGTATTTACACTTTCTCCGAGGAAAATTCCCTCGGAATCATTCCCTCCGAAATGAAAAGAGGAACTCTGTTCAATTGTCTTTCAAATCAGCGTCGTCGTCCCACCACGTCTCTCGCTCTCCCTCCAATTCAGCTACGCTCGCTACAACGCCTCGTTTCATGCCGTTTCATTCTCAATCCCCTCCCAAAAATCTTCCATTCCCTCTTTTCCACTCCTTGACATTCTCTGTAAAAGAGAAGGAGGTGGCTAAAGCATCTAGATATTTCCATTTATCTATTTATTAAAAAAAACAACGGTACACACACACACACACACACACATATATATATATATATATATATATATATATATATATATATATATATCGAGCTAAAAAAAATTAAATCAGTGAATACACGTTTATACCCAAAATATATGAAAATATATATGCAGACATATATGTCAAGCTAAAAAAATATAAATAAGTAAATACACGTTTATACCCAAAATATATGAAAATAAAACCATGCAACCACATATTGTCTCGTTCTCCCGAATATTTTTAATAAGAATAACATTGAAATTGGGACTTAAAGTGGCATCAATATACGCAATGCTTTATATCCTATAAGTATAAATTACACAAAACATTAAAAATTTGCCTTCAACTTTAAATGAACAACAAATTCCCTAACTCTGAAACTATTCACATTTGTACAAGATTTTGGAATATTAACTTCTTAAAACTAGTCCCTCTTATTCTCTGGAGGCACTGTTAGCAACTATTAACCAATCAAACCTAATTACCTTAATGCCGCCTATGCCCAGCGTAACGATTCGTGAAAATCACAGATCCCCGAGTTCCACAGACATTTTCTTTGACTATTATAGCCTTTACACTTATCACTTTCGCTAGTCTATTTCATAGTAATGTACCACCCTACTTGCAAGAATTATCTTAATATGCTGACTCTCATATCATCGCACACCAAAATTGCGTTCTTTCCGCCTCTCCTTCCATAGTGACTTGTCTTCTCAAGAAGATCCACATTTTCCACTCTACCCCAATAACCCTGTCCTTTTTATATGCTCTTTCCATGATTACGGTCATGTTACATAGAAAATTTCTATGTAAAAATAGAAGCACCTCTTACTTCATATTCCATCATGTGCTAGAAAAAAAATATGGCAATTCCACGGTGTGTGGACTATTTCTTTAATGAATAATGAATAAGATAAGAATTCAGGAAGCCAATTCAATCCAAATCCTCAACGTTTTACCACCAGCTCGAAATGACGACCGCATTTGGATGGGGCATATAGATCCGCCGTCCGCAGTGACACGAATCCGCCTCCGCAAAATCCTCCTACTCCTTTCCCCACTGACCCCAAGCCCCTCCCCCGCAGCGGAAATGGTGACGAGAGAGGAGCCTCGGGGGAGGACACTGTCACCAGAGTAAGCTCTCTATCGAGAGGGGGGCCATAGGAGAGAGTGAGGGGCGGGGATCCCGCCGGCAATTCAATACAAGGGAGGGAGCAAGCGCGAAGATTTGGGTAGGAAGTAATGGCGTCGAGGATTCCGGGGAAGGAAAACAGGAAGAGAATTAAACGGGAGAACTGGGGATGGGGGTTGGCGAGAACAAAAGCGAGGGTGTAGGATGAGGGCGGAAATCCCAGAGGGTGTATAAATGGAAAATGAGGGATAAAGGATCCGGGGTGGATTTGCGTAAAGGATTGTCGGAATGGAAAATAGCAAAAACAAGAGGGCAAATGAATTCCACGCGCAACGTGCATTCGCCGACTAGGCGATGTTTCCATCAAATTAGTTTGCTTAAATCCACGAATCCTCAAAAGAGGAAGCGCCATTAAAGGCTCCTTGAGGGGGTTGGCCAATATCTTGAAGGTCGTCCAGATTCGTTAGTAATCGACTGAAAGCTAAACACTGAGCATTTATCTTTCATCCAAGGCTCTCCTAGGGAGGCAATTTTGCTCATATTTGTTCTGAGCTCGAACTCATGGAGATTTCTGTGATTCAAACTTCTTGAGATGCATTGCGGCGATAATCTCAATAAAGCCTTCGCTCCCGAAGACGTTCGTTTAAGCCAGCTGGAACGACTTGGCACATAATTCTACTTAAGAAGCAAAACTCGAAAACTGCTTCAGATTTTGGATAAGTGTCTTTAGTGAATTATTTATCGAAAGAATTAATTAATTTCATTTTAATTCATGTATAATTAAATTACCGGGACCAAGAAATTAAATATTATAAAATTCCTAATTGAAAAAGAAAAAAAAACACTGAATAATTATGATTTCATGGAGCATCAACACTTTTATGAGGAAAATTAAATGATAAAAAAGAAATTATTATTATTATTAGGTAATCTACCGGTTTTTGGATGGACATAATTACTAATTAAATAATTTGTGACCCCTAGCAAAACACAACATCCTACTCTACATCAGGTCCATCTTCAGCTCCGAGTACTTTCTTCCTCCCTTCATCCCGTCCAACATCCCTATCCTATTCCTTCCCTTTCCTCCATTTCCTAACATTCTCCCCTCTATTACAGTCTTCAACATCCCGCTGCCGGTCAATACCGCCTTCATCCACTTTTCCTGCCTCCATAGGATTTCTCCCAACAAACCCCTTTCCTCGCCCACCATCAAAAAAGAGATATAACATAATATTTGGAACAGTTCAGGTGAGAATATCAAATGAAATACACTCTTTGAGCACGTGGTTTTAGGTGGGTCTTCCAATATGGTTAACCGAGAATGCCGTTTTTGGTCTCATTTGTACAATGCAAGACGAACCTAGCACTATAAATTAAATTTTACTTTTTCCAATAGGTTGCACCACGCAGAGAGTGAATAAAATTCAAAATGCTAATACCTTTGGATTTGAAACTCAGTGAAAACGTCAATATACTCAATGAATCTACACGAGCTTCGTACCTTTCCATGAAATAAAAGTGAGCTGCATCAAGACAAATACATAGCAAGTTAACAATCGGATACTTAACGCATGCATTGTTTATTAGGCTTTGAATTAAAAAACTTATAATTTAAAAAAATAACAATAAACCTCGTTCACTGCAAGTGGTATGCTATTATGAAGTGGGACAACGGTACAAACAACCTAATTATTAATGACCGTTAATGTTAACAAAATTAATATTATTTTTAGCAATACTCAATGATTCTTCAATTAATACCATTCTTAAATGATTATGAGCATTTAGCAGATGCGTTGATTAACGGGAAAGCTGCACTTCTCCAACGTTGACGCGAATTCAAAACGTTTTAGCTTTACATAAGCTCATCTCGTTAGGCAACGCAACGGGTGCCTTACAATTCACCAAAATGGATTTTTATATAAAAAATAGTATAACTTTTACATTTTCTTTTTTAATTCAAGCAGTTTGATATAATACACAATACTTGTATCTATTTTCTACTTTATGGTTACATCATTTAATATTAATTGAGTATTTTCTTCTGAAACCTCAAATAAATATAATCTATTTGATAACTTTTATTATTATTTCATAGAAAATATTAAATAATATATTACAAAAAAATTATTTAACAGAGTATATTTTTGTATACACTATAGTACTATATCAATTCAAAATATGTAAGCCAAACGATATCAACCTATCGCTAATCCATCCCTGATAAATTATAAATAGTTCATTACCATTAAATTTCATTCGGCACATACGAATGTGTTTCCTTTCTGAGTTTTTCTCTCACCCAGAAATAACCTTTGACCGAGCTTATTATCCTAGCTATTGGTCATGCAGTACTTTCGTGTTGCCACCTGCAATACGTATTATGGCTTTGCGAAGTTCCTTGCCTTATCTGATCCGCTCGCTCAGCATTTCTTAGTGCTGACGAATCGTATTCATCGAATTGCTGTATTTCCAATGTGAATTCATTAAACACATTTTCCATCGAACTTCACGCAATTTAATCTTACCATCTTTCCTTTATTCTTACTTTTAAATAAAGTAATTAAGTATGTGTCTTTAAAATAAAGTCATTTATGTCTTTAAAGTTTATAATTTAATTCCTACTCATTCGAATTCCTCACGAAAATAGCAGATTTAATAATGATATACATGCATAAAAACAATTTTATGCTGTTCACACTTAATGCCTCGCGGCAATGCACGTGGAGTACATATACAATGTGGAACAGAATGAACTCCCTAATTTGACGGGTGAGTTGTAAAAAAACTAACCGAGAAAATTAAAAAAAGTTTTTATTTCTGAAAACTAATACATCCAATGCCATTTTATTTTCAATAGGTTTTAAAAATTATTTCATCCAGGTGACGACCTTGGTAAGCGAGGCACATGCTGAGTCGTTCAAAAAAGTATTCAAAAACTCCTCCCAGCATATCTTGCGTTATTCCAGCGATGACATATGTAATTACCCCCACAAGAGCTTCCAAGGTCGTTGGTCGAACTTTGTAAATCTCAGCTTTGAGATATCTCCAAAGAAAAAAATCACATGGGCTCAAATCCTGGTGGCGAGGGAGATCCCCTCGTAAGGAGATCAGGCGGCCAGGAAATTGTTCCTGCAGGATTTGGCACGAACGACGGGTGGGTTGAGCCGTGGCATCATCCTGTTGGAACCAAAACCAGGCTTTTGTATCATATTCCTCACCATACTCTTCCATTTTGGTGGGTAACAAGTTCTCTAGCATCTCACAACAGCGCACAGAGTTCACAGTCGCAGTTGAACCTCGAGATTTAAAAAAGTAAGGTCCAATGATGCCTATGGAGTACACAGCGCACCAAACTGTTACTTTTGGGCTATAAAGAGGTTGCAGTGAAGTTTGCGAGGGTTGTCAGTCACCCAGTAACGAAAATCGCTTATTTACTGAGCCAGGGAGGTGAAAATGCGCTTCATCGCTTGGCCACAGCGTCCTCTGCGTTGCCACCACACTACCATTATTCTTAAAAAACGTTTCTACGACAAAACTTCCATTCTCACCAAACCACTGCACGGTAATTATTGAAAATGGCGTATTTTTCCCAGCTAACGCCATTACTTTTATTCCGCTTTTTCTCTTGCGCGCTCTTCAGTGATTTTTTTAAACTAGGTAGTCCATCCTGTCCCATCCCGTAGTTAGTAGCGGGCCCCTTCTCTAGACTTGATCAAATTAATGTCATTTTTAGCGATCCGTCATCGCTTTTTAAAGATAAAACTGAGAAAATTATTCCTTGGACATGCAATATAATTATTAGATGTTTTTAAGAAGCGCAAATGCTAAGTTTGGTAGCTATATGCACAAAGGACTAGAGACAACGGTAAAATTTCATCTTTTTTCTTCTCTTGAGGGCCTATGTAAGTTGTTTATCTTCCATCAATTAATGTATTAATGGTGTTCAACTGAAACAAATATCAGCCTTAACAAACAGCTGCATTATAATTTAGAAGACGACAAACAATACAGTAACCTGCAAAGTTACAGCGGATTGATCATTAATGGCATACGGGAAATAATAATTCGAATAAACTTCTCTTCTGAAATGGTCTTCAGTTTTGCACGAAGGAAATATGGTTCCTGAGATGATTTGGTCCTGCAAATAGTTTTCGTCCAAATTACTCACTTTGGTCTCGCCTACCAACGTAATGCAGCCCAATGATTATTCCTTTTGTATAACCGTTAATTTTGAATGTGTCACCACGAACATTGGTTTGTTTTTGCATTGCGGTTAAAAGCATAGTGTAATCACAAAGCCCATTTTACTAGAGGGAATGTCTGCCAGTAAGTGTTTATACATAGACATCTATGTGTATACTGTGCAAGCCTCCGTCAAATTTCAAACCCTTTCTTGCGCACGTATGAATTTAACCTATCGTCTAATTGAACCGTCATGTTCGAATTAATGGTTTACCTTGAAAAAAACTAATGAGGGAGTTATTATACTCTAAGAGCAATAAAATTTTCCCTATTCATCTCCGCCTACTACCTTCCTCCCTTCATTCCGTCCAACATACCTATCCTATCGCTGACCCTTCCTCGTTTGCCTAGCATTCTTCCCTCTATCACAGTCTTTAATATCCCACAGTCAATCAATATGTATGATTTGAATCCATTTTTCCTGCCTCCTTTAGATTGATTTCTCCCAGCGATTCCCTTTCCTCGCCCACCACACTTAGCACTTCTTCATTTTTTTCCTTCCAGCCCATTTCACCTTTTCCATCCTTCTCAACCGCCACATTTCATAAACCTCCAATCTACGTCTATCCTCCAGCTTCAAAAACAAATTTTCCACGCCATACATAGTTTACACTCCATATCAAAGTTTTGACGAGCCTTTATTGCCCCATGCTCAAAGTCCCGGTCAACGATTCTCTCCTCCCTCTAAAAGGTTCTTTGCATGAAGAAATTTTTTCATAATGTCCCTAATAATTTTACCATATTGGTGCATAAGACTTCCATAATACTTAAACTGCTGTAGTTTTTGCCCTCTTACATTAACGTTTAACTCAATCTTTCCCTTTCTAGAAAACAACAAAACCTTTGTTTTATTTACATTTATTCTCGTCCTATATCTATCGAACTGAATTTCGCCACTGTTAGAGTCAAAATTGTTCCACAATCACGGTCGAATAAAACCTCTTAAAACAAAATCCTTTCATACCCCAAAGGTAAGAATCATTGACATAGACGTAGCGAAAGCAACCAATGATACCAGCCAATAAGACCAATGGATGTTGAACCTCGGTTATATCAATCAACTTAACATCATGGTTCGTCCTCAAGACTTAGGTAAATCGGGGAATATATATATAAAGAATAGTGTCGTGTAAATACGGTCTTTAATATTCATTGGGTGATGCAATGTACATTGCCACCGCTGATAGAAGCCAAAATGAAATCATTTATCTAAAAAAGATACTTATATGAGGAAATTCCATTGCACTCAAAAGGGTTGATAGGTGCCAGAAGAAACTAGAACTGTCAAAACCCGGCTATTTTACTGGCGTGCGGAAAGCATCGGCTGAATTCTTGAATAGTGGCTAGTGTATTCTGCGTTGAACTCCGACAATGTATTTTGTTTTAATACAGAGGGATAGGTTTACAATGGCATAAATAAACTCATGATTAATTTTACGTATCTACCAATTTTTACAACCAGAGAAGGCTCACCAAATTCTACATTCTCTTACCTGTGCTAGCTGAATAGCCTCTGAATTTATTTGATAATAAATTGCAAGCACTCTTTCAGCATAAATTAGGCAAAATAACAGTGAAAAACATCTAGTAAGCAGCTGTAACCATTGCAACACTTTAATCAAACCTTATTACATAATGTAAGCATGCCTTCAAGATCGTAAAGATATATTAAAGGTTTGAGATGACATTTTTTCAATTAATATTGGATAGCTTTCACCCGAATACCTTTACCCCATGCATTAATATTTAACTATTATAGAGAGTAGGTTTCCTTTTGAGCTTTTAGTATTTCTTGTTTCGTGTCGCTGCGAAAGGCATCAAACAATAATGAATCAGTTCAGGCTTCTCCACAGATAACCGTAAATACACCCAAGCATTATTTAGCTAATAAGTTATGTTCTATAATTTACCAGAAAAAGTAAATCCCCAAATTAAAATATGTGCTGGAGTAATAAACTTATTAATACACAGTTTACTTATATGCTTGATATCTGTACCCTCTTTGCATTAATAGATTTGTTCCATTGATTATCCAAGTTGAAATGTTTGAACCATTCTAATTAGCAGTATGTTTTGAGTGTTTACACTATTATTAATTAGCGCATTTGGCCAACATATTTGCTGGGGTAAAGAATTATGAAAAATTGCCGAGAATATTAATCAATCATATTCCTTACTCTTATTATTTTAAATCAAAAAAAATTTAATTGAATGTAATAAAGAATGTTCACGAATTAAAATCTATTTTACTTTCAATTGAACATAAATAAAACGCAACATTGACGCTTAATATAAATCAAATATCTCGTCTAGAAGTAGAAACACCAGAGTGAAGATAAATTTCTTCCAGTCATTGGAAACAAGTCTCTGAACTTAGTGTATAAGTAAACACGCTCCAAAAACAAGAATGCATTACTTATGCATTAATGAATAATTAAAGTAGGGGAATCCACTTGTATTAATGCCAAAACAAATTTTAGTGAAGAGGATTGGGGGAAATTGGGAGGAAAAGGAATGACCAAGGGAAAGGGAAGGAAGAATCGGAACAAAATTTAGCGGTGGAGGAAATACGATAGACATAAACACGCACGGATGAATGGCTTCATATGGGAGAAATGAGACAATCGTAAATATGGGCCGTAAAAGCGGCGTGACGGGAGGAAGGAAATGGGGGAAAATGGAAGAAAAATGAGTTTACGCTGCGAGAGAGTGTAACTATGCGTAGCAAGCCTCTGCTGCTGTGTTCTTCAATACAAAGCCACCGGCAAGAGAGTGAAGGGTGGAAAGGGCACTGCATTGTGAAATGTGTCCAAGAGTAACGAAGGTGCTTGAGCCGTTTATGTACAATGTTTATATGAAAGGTATCGAGAACAAATATTTCGGGAAAATGAAATTATTTCAGATATTGCTATACATATCCTGTAATACCTTAGAATTCTTCAAAGTACATCCCTTGACCGTTGACATACTTTTGCTGGCAGTTTTCCACGACTCGAACGCGTAAACGCCCTGGTAGGGGGATTCCGGAATGTGCATAAAGTACACGTATAAGCTTCATTGACGACAATAAGGGTAGAAATAGTGGTGTCCTTTGAAGAAGGGTTTCACTTTTGGAAATAGGAAAGAGTCAACTGATGCCAAGTTGGGACTGTAAGGGGGTTAGGGAAAGTCTTCGGCATGTTGCAGAAGGTCCTTGCAAGTAGACACTCTGCTTCTTTAAATTTATTGACATGGTCTCGCGTTAAGTGGTAGGAAAGGACAGGAAATACATCATACCAATTTATGCAAGAGATTTAATCTGCAGTCTAACCTTCGCTCCGTGGATGATTCCCAGCCTAGCTCCTCTAATATTTTGGATACGCCACTCCGTTTATCATTACAATGTTTTACAAATCTAGCTCCTCCACGCTTCATGCAATCCGATTCGGCAATAAATTCAACTTCGGGAGGATCTCATATACTTGCAGCATATTCTAAATGAGGCCTAACCAGCGACAGATAACATTCCTCTTTAATCTTCCCGTCATATTTATCCAGTAATCTTCTAATGAATCCTATCTTTTTGTTACTTTATCCACACACTCCTCGTATATGTTTCACCTAGGAGGGGTTATGAGTGAGGGTAATGCCTAGGTTTTTAATCAAGTCTACACATTTCATTTCGGTGTTCCCAATGCAGTATGCTTATGGGATGGAATTATTCGTTTCCCAAAAATTCATCACGGATTACGGATATCGTTCATCATCGGCAAATAAACGTGTTTTACTAGTGACTACGGAGTCAATGTTGGAAAAGTAAAGTAGGAATAAAAGAGATCCGATAACACTTCCCTCGGGAGCACCTGAAGTTACTACTACTGCATTTTAGCTAACTCCATCTATTGCTACTCTTTACGCCTACCATGCCAAAAGACGTCGATCCAATATAGGATCATTTTTTATTAATAACTCCCGACTGTCAAGGTGCCTTACGATTGAACTAGCAACTGTAGAACATAACCTTGCATGAAATGAATGTGACGGAAAAGGTCTCTAATTGCTCGGTTCCGCAATGACTTCGTTTTTAAATATTGGTGCTATATTTTTCTCGTTTATTGTGGTTTCTGGCTACCTTGTGATCGAGTAGCAACTTCTCCAATATGACTTATAGACACGGTGTTATTTCCGACGCCAGATCCTCTACAACTCTATAATACACCAATTTCAATATATTATAATTAAATTCTGAAGCCTGGAGCTTATGCAATCTTTATTTTCAGCATAAAAACAATTCGCAAAAATACTTCATTTAATTTTCCTTTAAAATTTTGAATATTAATCACAAAAAATCATAAAAAGTGAATGCATAAAAGTTCGACAATCTCTTTCAAACTTTTACCATCGCTGAAAAACTCAAGTTTTCTCATTGACCTTTTTGGTATACTTATATTTGCTGTAATAAAATGTTCTCATTGATTAATGATTTATTGTAAAAAAATCTGTGCACAATGGAGTAGCAAATGCGATAAGGTACCACAATAGCTAATTGTATATCAAGTCAGCAAAAGGTTATATTTAATTTGAAAATAGTTTCTGTCTTTTCCTTAATTAACAATAAAATTCTCATCAGAGTTTTAAATAATTAGGAAACACACTGAACATTCTCTGAGTGGAAAATGCATCTTTGTAATTCATTGACTTTGGTGGATAGTGTTTTTGTAGCATTCTGGTGATTTTCGAGGCATTTGAAAAAACTCAGGCTCATAAATTAACTCAGAAATGATTTACGATATGAGTTTCCTCGAGTTAAGAGTGTAATTCAACTAGAGATAGATTTATTCCTGAAGTTATCTCGAACTAAAGGTCTGCGTCACCATGAGAATAAATTACACTCCATATTATTCCTAAATATTAGTTCAAGCGGAGAGCCATTTATCCCACCACCCCACAAATAAAAACAACAATTGCACAGAGTGACGGACTCTACGAGTACGATAGGACAGATACAAAAGTTATTGAAAATTTTGGCAGCCACCTGATAAACAAATGAATATAACTAATGCGTAAAAACGAGAAACGATGAATAAATACATAGTAAGGCAACCTATTCCTGGAAAAAAATAAACGAAAACAGGGATAGGTTGATCAAAATAATTTTTCAAAACTTCAAAATCAAAACGCGAAAACGGCGCAGCTCAATGACGGACTTTGATTCATCTAGTTAGAACTCAACGGTTTTGGTTTAATTTTTCTCTCCTTTTTATGACAGACGGAAGAAGCGTAGGAACGAAAAGACATACAGGTACGAGGGACGTGACCACCGTCACTCCAGCTAAACCGTCGACAGAAAATATTTTTGACCCAGAGAGCGTGACTATGAGCAGATAGAGCAAGTTTTAAAAATATTGGAGCGTGGTGTTCGCACTAAGGCTTATATATGGATGGACAATGGAAAAAGAATGAAGTAATTTATTTGGTAAATAATATTGAAGACATTGGGAAACGGCGCGGAGTAGATGAAGGGAAAGTAAAGAAAAGAGGGGAGATAGAGGCTGTTGGGAGGAGTGGATGGCTAAGGGGAGGAAGGGAAAGTCAAGAGGGACGTCGTCAAATGAATAGGGGATTGATTGATTGGCTGAGTGATTAATCGTTTTCCGTCACTCACCGCGAGGGACACACAGGAATTCATTATATTAATATTATTAATATACCATGGGAACGAAAGAATCGAGACATTAACAGCTCAGAAAAAATAACAGACGGGGAGAGGAAGATATAAATAGCGCTCTGGATCAATCCCCTTGATTACAAAGACGGCGTCACCGCAAGTCGGAGAATAAAGGAATGATGCCTGGTAAATGAGTTGCTGAAAATTTAATAAAAATGGAACGATTCCACATGGTTGGGGAAAAAATTGATAGTAATAGCAAAGGAAATTCTATAACACATTCCATTTTGTTAATCAGATATTTTTCTCAGTTTTATTCATATATCAAAGTAGTACCATTTACGAACACTCGTCCATGGCCCATGAAGAAGATTACCGGTTGAATCAGACCAGAGATAATTCAATTTTCATCGGAGACGATAACTTATCATGATATGTTACACATCTGTTCGGGTCAATGGCAGAGGTCAGACCGAGCAGCCATCGCATGGTCGAGCATCGAGACTTCTGCAATCACCTCCGGACGGTACAAGTCACCTAAATGATTTCTTTGTTTTTTTCATTCTCCTTTCCAGCTTTCAGTCTGATCTCTGTTTGCCATTCCCGTCTTCCCATATCTTCTTCGGTATTACTACCGGAAAGTCACTGGCCCCCCTACCTTGATGCGTAAATTTCACACGCCGTCGGCCTTAGTACTAGGTGAACTCTACCCTATCCAAGCAAACTGACCTTCTGGGACTATCTCTGTCTCTTTCCTCCTGGAGGGAGGTGGCTGTGACCTCCGAAAATTCGAAACCTAGTGAGTATCATTTTTTTCTGTGTTTTTGTCTGTGTCCACTGGTGCTAAATTTTATACATTATTATCCACGTTCGTGAGACTTTTTAAAAAAGTGTTATATATATATATATATATATATATATAAATATATATATATATATATATATATATATATATATATATATATATATATATATATATATATACATTCAAACACGAAATCCCGCCAAACGGCGAATAAATACTCATATATACAGAAACAATTATATATATATATATATATATATATATATATATATATATATATATATATATAAATATATATATATATATATATATATATATATATATATATATATATATATATATATATGAGGTCAGGACTATGATCTGAAAATACCAAGTAAACATTATATAGCTCGGTTTAGAACTACGTATGTACCTTCTCCAATCATTGTATTGCTATTCTATTGATTATTCTTCGCGTAAACCTTGAATAATACTTCAAAATAATTTGTAGCAACTCATGGGCTTCTTCATTTTCGATGAAATATTCAGCGCATTCTGGCAAAGTATTCGTTCATAATTTTATGTAAAAAGTATGTAATAAATAGAGGTTGAATTAGCAATGAATATTCTACTAACCTAAAAACGTTAAGTATGGGTGAAATGGGTAAAAATGAATATTTAAAAGGATACTGAAATGTCCGCTGCAGGTTTTGGAGATACGTGGCGCAGACGCATGACAGTTGAGCTAAGGAGAGGGAGGAAATTGAGCCGACCGAAAGTAGAAAAGGAGGGAGTGGCCTCTGCGGACCCATAACCGGGGTGAGGGGTAAACAAAGGGATGGGCCGGTGTCGGGGAAAGGGATGATGAGAGGGAGGAAGAATCTTGCGGGTTGGCGTGGGATGGGGACGAGCGGTTGATAGGCAAAGGACGGCAGGTGGCATTAAGGTCATTGAGGACGAGGGGTGTGAGGTGGGGAGTGTGGTACACTTGATGCGAGGCGCGACTGAATGAGGACCGGAGAGATGGTTAAGGGTACAGAGAGGGAAGGATGCTGTGTAGCGATGGCACTCCGGAGGGATAGACCTGGCAATCATAGGGGCCCGTGTCGTTCCCCTTTCGTACTCATCACCGAGAACGGGGCCTTCGGGCAGGGGGGGGGGGGTCCCGTCCAATCTTTGAAGGGCTTAGAGTTGCAATTAAATTTTTAAAGATGATTTAACCAAAATATAAAAGTTTTTTTGCCCATGCATAATCCAAGAAAATTCATAATATGCCATGCACTTTCATTTGGTATGTTATTAGGTGGGGAAAAACAGATTGTCATTTATAAATAGTCGAATAAATTTATACGCTAGGAGAAGCAGAAAATATTCGATAATTTTACACAATCACATTCTCTCATGAGGTATTGGTACTTGTTTTAATTTGAGAGCGGTGAGGTAATGTATTTTCAATAGTTATAATTCAGAACAATGAAAATACGAACATAATTAAACAACTAAACTCTTGAAAACTAATATACTAGCATCCTAATAGGCTCAACGTCATTGCGTCAAGTATTTTTATATTGGTTCCGCAAAGGAGCAATTCTAGATGCTAACGCCATGTACCGTTTCATTTCTGATCTTTTTTGCGCTCTAATTTTCTCGCAACAGGGAACTCGACGGGAGTCTGGGATCGTTTTTTGTGCCATTCACATTGCGCGTCGTTCCGTTTAAGTGAGGACGATTCTGAGCGGGGAAAGAAGCGCGTGCTGGGATGGATGTATTGGAAAAGGAAGTGCTAGGGCCTTTACTGCGCCTAAGGGAACGGAAACACAGGGTCTCCGAAAGGAGAACAGTTTATCCCAAAATACGGTCGAGGGCATTTCGGAATCAACTGTGGGAAATTCCATCACATCTCCACATGCCACCGTCACGCGCATCAGCGAGGTTTCGGGGAAAGAAATACGAAGGGAAATGATTACTAGTACTGTCTCTAACTCAAGACAACTCCCACCGTTAACGTAGGGCACTCTTTTTCAACCAAAATACCTCAACTTTACCATACCAAGTTGAGTTAAGATTAAATTAAAAATACCTTCATATTGCCTACAATGAAATTGCGATACATCGTTCAAAGTAATGGAAAATTAGTTATCATTAAAATTCTTCGGATGAAAATAATCAATAAAAGTGTTGATTTTACTCATTTCCATTTGCAGAATGTATAAATAGTATCTCAGAAGGTATAGCACAAGTAAATGTATAGGTTTAATTTCTAAAGCACATCAAACATCAAGCAGCTGGCCTTTGGAATTGTAAAAATATGTTTCGACCAACCTTGAACTCATGTTAATTTTATTTGAGCAATTAGGCAGTTCAAAGAGAAAACTTTGGCATTATTTACTAAATTCGTAAATTAGATGCCCAATAGTTTTCTGATGACATCTGAAATATATTAAAAAGCACATTATGCTATACGAGTACAGCTATGATAAAACATGTTTGCAAATAATCAATAAATTAGACTTGAGAACGAAACCGTTTAAATTATGATTCGCTCTCCTAATATTGCAGATTAAAATTGTTATCGACGAAGCCCCAGCGGATAAAAGGTTAGAAAAACTAATTTAGACCTATGTCTCTTTCAGTTGTTTGGGTAATGTTTTCACCCAAGTAACGTAATTATATAATTTAAATGTTTGTTCTAAATATTTAATTATATATATGTATATGTATATGTATATATATATATATATATAATATATATATATATATATATATATATATATATAGTGTGTACCTTTCACCATGAGATGAGATGATGAGATGTCTCTCCTGACATGACTTTGAGTTAAAATATATGTAAAATATACTTGAACATAAATGTGGACGAGGAGTGAATTTCAAAATTGATTCTTTAGCAAAAGATATAATCATGAAATTTGAGGTGTATTTCAAGAGGTAAAATGCTATCAAATAAAAATAGTCTGAAGGATCAAAATAAATTTTATGGTCTCACGACAAAGAACTGCTGAACTTTTCAGTCCCCCGTAACACCGCAGAAACCGTAATGCTTCACACTACAAAAAATAATTTTTTACGGTATACTCTACTCCTTGCATATAAATACAACTGTCCAGCCTGGCTTGGCTTGACATTCCTGGCTTTGAATTTCTCTCGACAATCTCCCTTCCTGTCTTCATTTATCTTTCTTTCGGCCCATTTTATTTTTTATCATTCTTAAAGACCACATCTTGGAAGGTCCTTGTCATCAACTCTCTCTCTCTCTCTGCAAAAGCTATTTTTACCTTCGGAGTCGTATTTCAATGGCCTAAGTACCACGAATTGTGATCTATAACACTTCATTAATCCTCGGAAGTGCTACTCTGTTTTAACTTCTGCCTATTAGCTATAATATTAAACATAGCTCTCCCAATTTCAGATAGGATTTGCTTCGTGATCATTAATTGTCTTTAAAAAACCAATCATTCAGACTCTAATTTAGCAAATAAATACTTCAATCATTTGTCTAAATGGCTAACCAAAGATTGATTGTTCATAAACGCAACTGCACCACTTTTAGTGTGATGGAAAGATCGTATATAGTATTTACGTGATTGAAAGATGGCTACTTAGTGTGATTGAAAATTTGGAGGAGCGTATTCTCTGTTAAAACTCAATGATATAATAAGCCATTTTTCATTGTAATTTTAAAAATTATTTATTATTTAAAGAGCATTTAATATCCAATTATTCCCGGCTCAACTTTGTGGAAGTACATGTTTATTAAATGAAGAATACAATGCATCTTTCCCTTGTCAGGACAGTGGAGAGATGCATTGTATTCTTCACTTAATAAAGCATTTAATATGATTCAAAATCCCAGAAAAATTATCAAAGTTTAGTCAATATTTCGTTACAAAAGAAAACTCCATGGCGTTTGATTTAGTTTTGACAACTATTGTGAGTCATTTAAATTAATTATTGACGGCTTAAAAAGGGAGGTAGTTTGGCGGCGTGGCTTCCGTACTGCCTCTCAGCCCTGAGAGCCAGGGTTCAAATCCCGAAGGTGGTAGTTATTTTTCGGTGGTATCCCTATTTAAGGTGCTTCATGAAGAGCACTTTGAGTGAGTACGCCTTCCGTCGCATGGGACCTTAAACTTCGGACCCTTTGGCGCCTTTCGTTCAGAGTAGGCTAATGCCGACGCAGAGTTTTTCTTCGTCCTTCTTTCCCGTCCGCTCCTAATGGCGCAAATGACCTGATTGGTCAGTCGTTTGCCCCTAAGCTACTAATACTACTACTGACAAACAATTGGATGCTTAAGACGGAAGGAAGAGTATTATTATAAGGAAGAATATTAGGAAAGCAAGATATAAGGAGGAAGAAATGAGGCATTCGGGATTGCATGTGTAAATATAAGTTATTTTAGTAGATGTATAGTATGGACTTATGGATACTTAATATCATGTGCGTCAGGAATAAGGAGTAATGTTAGCGCCAATGTCTAGAAAAGAAAACCTGTCCTTACTAGGCATACTACTGCTAAACAACAGACAACTGAAAGAAAACACCTAACTAGATGTGATGAATTGGTATAAAAATGATCGTAATACGTATTAATTAAATTAATTTAATTCATTAACTTATGGTCACAACCGTAAGAAATATTTCTCTTTTGCTCGTTCATTTATTTAAGCAATTCTTAGCATTAAGCACTGGCTAAAGTAACGTGTCAGAAGTGTTTAATTCGATAAATAATGTCGAAGAGCTCTCTCTCAAAAAATTTCTGATCGAATTCCACCGCTCTTTAAATGCTGCTTCGTGAAACATAGAAAATAAACGAATGTAAGTGACCGGTAAGTACGTAACTGGAGAGTAAAATACTTCTTAACTTTTTTGGAAATGTCTTTGAACCACTGTGTGCTCTCACTTTCTTTGTCATCATTCATCCTTTTTATCACTCTATCCGGTCTAATAGGAATTAAACGACCTGATAATTACTTTTGTAGAAACGTGTTACAAAATATCCGCCATAAAATTTTTGCGGATTAATTTTTTGTATTAGCATAATATTTAGCTGTAGCCGCTCACCTCTCACGCGAATGATTCAGATGTAAACCTAAACCATTTCCCTCACACTGGCAACACTTCAAAGATTCGCCAGCGCACGTCCTACCCGTCACCACCGTATTTCCGCCAAGATCCGTGAAATTCCGCGGAGGGATGACTCGAGGTCGACGGGTTAAGATGAATTCTGTAGAAGGGGGGGGAGAGGGTGGGTGAAAGGTGGGCGTGGGGCGGGGAGGGGGCCCAGAACGAGGGAAGTATGGCGGCCGTAGAGAAGCGCGCTGGAATGAGGGAGGGTGAGGATATAAAAAAATAATAGGAGGGGAAAGAAGGGCGGGGGGAGAGGGTGGCACAGTAATAAAGCGTATGAGACAGGGCCGTTGGTGTTCGCCGCTATAACAAATGGGTCAGGGGGATGAAGGGGAGGTGGTTGTGGGCGGAGGTGGTTGGTTGAGGTGCGGGGAGCGGTTGGGAAGAGGAGTAGGGAGTGGTCTGGCGGGCGTGGAGTCCCCGGGACGAAACGTGGATGGAATTGAGGAGGACACGCCGCTGCAAAATTGATCGCCCCACCCCCGAGGAACCCGCCTCCCCTCACCACCAACTGGCAACCAACCGGGCGGAAAAAAATCCCTCAAACATCACCCCCCTCTTCCCAGCCCATTTTTATCAAGTTTCCTGTTCTTATGCCCCCACGATGCGAAGAAATTATTGTTTTCCCAAGAAAAAAACCTTCTGACTCAAAAGCCGAAATCTGAAATTTTCTCACTGCTGACTGTAGGAAAATAGAATACTTTCTAAATCCAAAACCATATCTTTTACTCTGCCTAAATTTTTTAACCATAGTTTTTTTAACTTGCTTTCCTTAAAACAATATCAAAATGTATGTTTTTAAAAAGGAATAAATGGGGGTGGTGCAGCACATCTCATCGTATTAGGGATACGTCTAAATTCTTAAGTTTAAATGGGTTATGGATGGATTTAGATAGGCTATGGATGATAAGAAAAAAAATGATGGATATAATTTGGATAATAATGATAATGAGAATCTATCATATGTTTAGGAGATGGAAAAGGAAAAAAATAGCTAGCAAATGTGCACTATTGGCTGGTAATATAAAATTGATCGACATAAAAAAACCAATTCTCCCAGCACAAAGGCATTAGGAATTGAAGCACGATACGGAACACTAAAGGTCGGGATACGGAGTCAAAGAATAAAGGAGACGGAATGGTAGTACACCCGCGCGGTTACATAGGAGTATTATAGGAGAATTTTTATTAGATGTTTAATCCCAGAGATATGCATATACGTTTTTGGTTTCCTTAGCTATTCCATTTACATCCATGGGTGTCAATTCGAGATAAATAAATATGTAAAACCCGCCATATGGCGAATAAATATTTATTCGCATGGATATAGATATAAAAAATGGATAGGAGAATACATAAAAGACAAACACCAGACTAGTGGTGAAGGCGGAAGCATGCACATCACAAGTGCTAAAATATTTGCTTGACCGGGACTTGAACTCCGGATCTTTCCTTTTTCCGGGCGGATGCTCTCTACGGCTTAAAATTCCACTTCTAAATATTTGGTGAAGCTTGTTTTAGAAAAATATTATGGCATATGATTAGCACAGTGAATTTTGACCTATTGGGCGATAAATGGTTGTAGCATTGTTTTTTGAAAAATTGATCACAAAGTTAGGTTCACATGTCTACCAAAGGCTGTTATTTTTAATTACAACGGTGAGCTACTAACTTCCTTAAATATAGCATTTTTTTCGCAATCGCTGCAATCCGTCTTCATTTCCTTTAGTATCTCTTTTCCTTTTTTTTCAATTGCTCTCACCGCCTTGACCAGCCGCTCCAATCGTACTGTTCTTGTTTTCTCTGTCTCTCCATTAACCCTTTTCGCTTGCTCCAAAGCCACTTCCCACCGTTCACAGTTTCCCTCCTATCCCAATCCAGCATCCTTCCTTTCCCCACACAAAGCCCGATAATCTTTCCTTTTCAAATCGAACGAATGTATTCCTTGCCCTCAAAAAACTCGGGACCAGAATAAACAATCCGATCCGCCCGATTTTCTTCAGCGAAAACAGTTAACACCAACCCATTCGGCGAAAAGATTATCAATTGCTCCCTCATGGAGCCAAAAACACTTTCTATCGCAAGCAAAATGCACAACCACTGTGGTCACCGATGACCAATTAGGATTTCTAAATACTTGGAATGAAGAATTTTAACATTATTTAATGACCGAGTTTGTTTTACGTATTTATTTCTCTCATTAGAGAAAAAGATAACATTTGGGTGCCATACATTATTCCAATATTATGCCTTGGCAATGGAATATAAATCGTTACTCATTGTTATGGACACAAGATATATTAAATTACTAATTAATTAAGATTAAATATATGATTTTCATATTGACTAATTTATCTTTAAAATTTTGATATAACATGCAAGTGGATTAGAAGGCAAGTAGTATTAAAGTCAAGGGGAGGGTGTTATTTATGAAAGTTTTGTCCTACAGGTATTTATAATTCACAAGTTTGTTGAGGAATTAGCGCAAAAGGATTATTCTAGTGAGAGAATTCAAATAATAACCTCTAATTACCGATTGAACTATTTTTTCAAATATATTTCAGACATAAGAGTGAAATTCAATATGAAATACTATATTTCGAATTCGCGAATTAAAGAAATTTACTCATACATAATTGAAATTATGTGGGATGGATTTAACCTAAAAAGATTCAGTCCAACATTCAGCTAAAGTCTTCAATTCAAAGATTAGTTGTCCTTCTAAAAAATTACATTTTCCTGGAAAATGAACATAATTTTTCTAATATTTGTTTAGGGAAACAAATTTCTGGACAAGAGAGTTAAATTATCATGCATATAATACTACGAAATAAGAACGCGTGCATCATTGCAATAGATTTTACAAAAAGTAATAAAACTAATTACGAGTACGTTTCACAACACAGAATTGGATGCTGGCGTTTTTCGATTTTCATTCATGCTGGAAGGATTCAAACGGATGATATATTTAACCTTTTTAAAAGATATGCTTGTAATGTTGTCGAAATAATAAAAATTGATAAAAATATTACTTCAATCTTTATTTAGATCTCAAGCGTTGGCTTAAATCGGAAATGACAAAACCTAAGTATCTTATTAATCTGCTCACATGACGATCAGATATACAGTTAAGGCTTCAGCAGCCGACTTCACGACGTGGGCGTGAGTCAGCTGCTTTGGAAAATACTGATATCTAGCTCACTAGTCACGTTAACTATTGTATACATGACTCTCGTTAAATGTTTGAACATTATTTTGAAGATCCAGTGCTCCAGAACTTGCCAGAAGGGACATTGAAGCATTTCGAATGACTTTGATCTGATAAAATATGTAATTCACATTTATAAATGGCTTTGAATATCTCAATATAAAAACTTAATACCTAGTTTCCATGACGAAAAATGTTATAATTAAGTGAACATATTAATAAACGTTAACTTAGGCTCATTTTAAAGTATCTCTCTATTGAATTTGATTGTGTCTTGTTCTTACAATGGCACGTCTATAACAGCGTTATCATAATCTTCTCAACGTACAGTACCACGCGAGAGAACCCATCGTGAATATCAATCATGAGTTATTGCAATGTTACCTTCGATAAAAGCTTAACGTTGCCTACAATATATGTTAGACTCGTGGAGTAACAGCGGGAACTCAACAAAGTAGGCAAATTATGATATAGTATTGAATGAATATCCACAGATTATTCGATAGATAATATGTGTTTCATTTTCAAAAGACTGAATTTTCTTTCTGCTTTTTGTATCAGTAACTTTTTCTGATAAGTTAAAAGTAGTTTTTAGAAAATTACCGACAAACTCTTTCAGGTTGAATTTGGTTTCAGAAATATCTAAAAAAAATATTGATATAACTCTGTATCAAGTGGAACTGTCTTCCAAAAGGTTCAACTAGATGCCTTTCATTGCACTAGGTCCTGAACACATTCTCTCATTTGCTGGTAAATTATGGCATCAAAAAATCCAAGTTGTCTTACCCCTCCTCCCATTCATTATATGCCTCCCTCTTTGGCTCTTTTCAGAAATCAACTTCGGCGTATTATATGCCCCAAACAAAATTGCTTTCTCTTTTGGCTTTCTCTATTTTTTCCTCTGCTATCCTCAGTCTCCTATCCCTTCAGTATCTAAATCGGTGTATTTATAGACTGAGAGATAAAGCATTGTACCATAAGGATTACTCTGGGCAAGCAAGTTTGAAACTTTCGAGTAATATTCAGCTTTTAACCGTCCATATTCTTGCTGCTACAAAACGCCATATTCAAAGAAAACATTCAGGAAATCTCTTTCTCAGTTCAATTGGAATTTTAATAGCTGTTAAAATTCCATTCAAATCTTCAAAAACTTTCTGACTATATCCCCTTATTATCTCGATAGAGCTTACATTCCATGTTACAAAATTTTCCAAATACTAAAATTGGTTTCACCTTAATGCTAAAATTTTCGCTGACTCAGTATCATCAATCAGTTATTAAACCATAGCCACAAATTATAACCACAAAAATTACTTCAGTGCTGTTGTCAAATTTAATTAATATTATTAAAATTTTCATTGCATCTGTTCATCTCTAACAAAATTATTTCACAAAATATCAATTTTTCACCTTAAAATATTAATAGGTGTACAAGTACTTAAAAAAATATAATTTAATATTCAGAATATAAGTATTTATCAAATGATTCAAATTAATACTCAATTATCCATTGATTTTTATAAATGAATTAGGCGTTTTCATGGTTCCTGCTAAACATTTACACTGTTCGATTTATTATTTATTTTTATAGCATTTTTTACTATTATAATTAATTATTGTCATATTTAGTCAGTTCAAGCCAATAGATAGATATAGGTTGTTACGATTCCCCGAAACAGTGAAGGCACTCTAAAAAATAATGATTGTCACCACTTTGCACAATTTGAATTATTTTCAGATATCATAAGTTAATTAGGTGTATTGGTGAAATGATTAAAACATGGAAGTATTACGCTCAAAGATGAATTAGAACCATCAAGTGCTTGATAGGAGGGAAAGTGTAGTGCAAGAATCCAGAGAGAAGAGGCTCTTTCCAAAAAATTAAAGGCTATTATTTAAAAAGAAATGGAGTAGAAACTATGAAGGACGAGAAGTGCTTATGCAGCGGGGAAATGCCTTAAAATCCATCGTACTTAGGCAACAGTTCCCACGGGCCGCTCAAAGATCTTTTCCTATTCGGGCTATACCCATAATACTGCAATAATAAAATGAATACTAACCTTTGGCGTGCCTTTTACGATGTTGCTGTACTTACACCAGTGAGGTTCGGTTCACATAAAAGCAAAGAAGTTACAATCCGTAGCGTGCAAAGTGTCCGTTGTACTTTCGCCCTTTTGTGGCGGTGCGAAAGAGTAAAGTTCTTCCGTTTACAATGTGCTGTCATGAAACATTTGCCGCCTCGCCCTCATCCCCGAATGGCCCACGGCGTGGAGCGGCGAGAATTTATGTCGTTACTTATTCCATCCCCGTCCGCTCATCTACGCGCTCTAAATTGCGACGAAAATCAATTAGGAGGACGTCTCCTCCAGATCTCCATCAAAGGGCAATGGTAATTACCGCGTCGCAAATAGCTCCGCACCATTTCTTCCCATAAAAATAAATCGTCCATGGTCTCACGCCAAGTTCGGAGCGTAGGAAAAAATGAATTCTCCCCATCATTGGGACACCCGCCACACCGTATTCCCATTATGTCTGCGGTTAAAAACTGTCTCCTATAATTAATGATGCTGTATCCTTCACGAAGGATGGCGAGTTTTTCTCTACGGCGTTTCATTAGCTTCGCCATCCCACCTCCATTTTCTTTCTACTTCCTGCAAAAGATAGCGCCGGCGTTTTCATTTCCTCTTCAGTGACTTTACAAACGCAGGATGTGAAAGTTTTCTAGTTTTGACTGATTTTAGAAGTGTACAAGACAGCTAGAGTGGCATAAATAGACGAACCATCCCTGTTTCCCGACACGCGTTTGCAGACAACGGTACGCGATGTTGACTCTTAAGCGCCATTGTGCGTCAATCGCCTCTTCCTCTCCAAAGATATTAAAAGCGATTGATTATCTTGAATGGAACTTGAAGTGATTAAAATAGCACAAACGCTCTCAACTTTACTTAAGGGAATTATCCACAATACAATGGTATAAATTGGAGTATTTGGAAATTTACTTCAAGTTTGATGGAATGTGTTTAACGATTATTGACATGTAAGGATGACGTGATTTTTACTATCTACCCAAATGAATGCAAAAACCATACTGAAATCATATATATATATATATATATATATATATATATATATATATATAATATATATATATACACACACACATATATAATAAATTTGACAGCAACAAACAATATAGAAACAAATAAAAAGATCACTCACACGTTATATCTTGATAATTTTGACGGAAGTCAGCTCCTTCATCATCGGGAGAAAAAGAATATAAAGGTTTCTAAACACAAATTCAGACTGTTAAAACATAGAAACGCAAAGAAAGGACACTCATCTGTAGTTTTGACATTGCGACGGCACGAACGTCATCAGAATGACGTTCTCGGGGAAGGGCGGAGAGAGCATGTTCGGGGGAAGGATAGGTAAAGGGCCAGTATAAAATGGACAAAAGGGTGGGAGGGGATATGTATATATATATATATATATATAAATATATATATATATTTATATATATATATATATATATTTATATATATATATATATATAAATATATATATATATTTATATATATATATATATTTATATATATATATATAAATATATATATATATATAAATATATATATATATATATATATATATATATATATATATATATATATATATATATATATATATATATATATATATATATATATGTATATATATATGTATATATATACACATGTATATATATATATATATATATATATATATATATATATATATATATATATATATATATATATACACACACACACACACACAGGAATATATTTGAGTGTTCCTTGGCGTGTTATCTATTTTATTTTGTTTTATATTGTGCAGTTCAAATGTTACCCTGCTCTCATGAGTGCTTCTACATCATATATATGCGTATATTTGATGTAGAAGCACTCACGAGAGCAAAATAACATTTGGACGGCAAAATATAAAACAAAAAAATAAAATGGATAACATTTAAAAGAACACTGAAATTTAAGAAAATTTAGGCTTTCGGCCTTCTCTGTGGCCGAAAGATCTCAAAAGATCGGAAAGCCAATTTGTACGCGCATTTGAGTTCTCACCTCTACATTGTTTTGCCATCTCCCTCAAAAAAGAGTATCTATCTTTTGATTTGCAATACATGCTCATCATTTTACATAAACGAATGCATGAAACGCTTGTCAATCCGCATGAACAATCACCTCTACTCCTTTTAGTACAATTTAGGGGAGGCGACTGACGCCCTTTGCGCCCCTTAGGGATGGACAGGAAAGGATTAAGTGTGGAGAGAAACCCAACGTCGTGATTGGTAGACTCTTAACGAAAAGGAGTCTATAAGAATGTAACTCTAAGGACAAAAATCTTATCACAAATGAGTATTTACTAATTATTTTTGAATCAACAGAAAGAAAATTCAAAAGCTTGAGAGTAAATCTAATTAATTGACCGAAAAGCAAACCTTTTCCGATGCTACGAGCACCATCGCTCGTGTTTTTCGCTGATATTATTTAAAGACACACGCATTAATCTTTAAAATATTTCATCATGCACTCACAGCCCTTCTAAGCAAATTTATTAAAGAATAAATCGGGATCACTTCCCCGGAATATGTAACTAATTAAACTGAGTCATTGGGTAAGTAATTGACTGTGGACATTAGTTTCACAAAACCATCCATATGATAGTTCCTTTGATGAAATAAATTTATTATTTATATTTATAATTAATTCCCTGAACACCCAATTATTTTTTCTCTTCGGGTACTTTTTTCTTAGACTTTGCCATGCCTATATTTGAGATGAAGAAAAATGACCCTGCTAGATTCTTAGATTCCCAGAAATTATGTTACATTTATATTTGCATCATCATTTTGTGCCCAAACGTGATTGATTTAATGGTGAAGTTGCTTCAAAGTTATCATCGACTATTTAATGCCTTGATTTCGAGTTTTTGCGTTCAGGTTTAAACCCAAGACATTGTGCGGTAAAACCGTTTAATTGACTGAATGCTTCGTTCTCGCGCCTAAAGTAATTTATTGCCACAAAGACGAAAATTTTACAAAATATTAAAAAACGATTCAAAGGATTGCACATCTCTTTATTTTAAAAAGTCGTCACAAAACAACATTAAACAGTCTCTTTTAAACTAGTTTACTCGTTCAAATAATCTAAAAAGTTTCCATATATCCAGCCAAACCAGTCAATTTTCAATATATATATATATATATATATATATATATATATATATATATATATATATATATATATATATATATATATATATATATATATATATATATATATATATATATATATGATGGGGCGTGATGACACCAAAATGCGTCCTACCACTTCCGTCCGCCACTTCGCTCTCTGCACGCAGACTGAGATGATGGAAGGATTGACTTCGAATTAAAAATGTTTGCAAGTTCGTGCAAGAGAGTGAAACGTATTTAATCTATTCATTTCATTTCTGAGACTGCGCTGTTTATTTTCCGCTTAACTAACTTTGAAACATCTCTGATCAAAGTCCAATTTAGAACCCACACGAAATATAAATTGTAGGAAAATAATGCCCCTCACTACCAGTGACTCGCTCTCATTTCTCGTTGAGGGGCGTATCAGTTTCACCTTGGTTGGCTCCGACTCTAAGGCTGAGCTGGCAACATCGCCTCCCCCCAACCTCTTCCGAGAGGCTCCTCTTCCGCCGCTCAGCGAATATTAAAACTTTCCTCATTTTTCCGCGAGCTCCCCGAGGTCGACTCCTCCTCATAGCAATGCCTCAAAGCCCTTCCGTCCCGAGCACCCGGCCACTCCCTGCCCACGCCCGTGGAACCCCCGGAAGGGCCTCTTCCCATCCATTCCAGACCAGCCCTACCTCCAATTCCAATTCTTTCCGTCCCAAACACCGTGGCTGAGGAAACGCGGGACTCCCATCCGCCTTGGCCCGGCGTCGCTGCGGTAACCGCAAGACGCATCCACCCCCCCGGGGCCAAAGACATGCCCCCTCCCCAACCTCGCATCCCGGAAGCACTCTCATCTGTTGGTTCTCGACAAATCTCCTTGTTTTAACGCTTACTTTTGATCATCCTATGCAGCTTCAACATCAGTATAAATAGAGGAAATCACAAAAAACCTAAACCCCTAAAAATATCATTAAAACTTCTTCAGCCTCAGGCTTTCAAATGCTGCATCTGAGGTTACTCGTAAATCTTTATAACATAAGTTCAGAGAAAACCGAAGGTATGATTGCTCAAAACAAATGTAGGAATCTAATAATTTAGAAAAATATGTAACACTGAGAAGCTAATTTCAAGTTCTACTCTGAAGAACTGATATTCTTGGACCTCCTTCAAACAGAATTGTATTCACAAGGATGTTCATTATTATTCACGTAATTTAGAAGGTTTGAATCACAATTACGTTAAATTTAGCTTATATACCTAATAACTAATATATTTTCTCCTTCGGAAAGGCTCGTTAGGAGGTTGACGGTAGGCTATTTGTGGGATAGTCAATAACATAAATCATTAAATGGAAGATAATGAACGTTCATTTGCTAGTCAAGTTAAAAATGCAAAATTAAATACACTTTGCGTCCTTGCTGAAAAAGGCCCTACGAAGATATCATTTTTCAAAATTAGTGCAATGGAAGGCCTTTAGAAGTTTGCTGTTTTTTTAACAAGAAATGCACAACCCTCTTATGATGTGATTATCCCACAGGTTTCCATCAAAAATCAAGATAAGTATTTCAAACTGTTCGGGATTTATTTGAAGAAAAGAAGGGTTTTTTACAGAGTTAATTTTTTTGAAAGGTTTGCAATTTAGCGGGTAAACATTTTACTCGCCTGTAAATATCTCCTCTTGTTTCTCATACAGCAGAGAGGAAAGTCATATATTTACAAGTAATCTCGTCTTAACCTTAACTACACACGTAACGATTGAATACTGAGCGCAAAAGCTGAATTCGAAAAACTGGTAATTAATTCAAATAAATGCAATTTTTTTTGAAGAAGGAAAGATTTTTTCCGGAAGTATTATTTATTTTCCTGTGGAGAATAATAACAATAATCGAATTATAAGGACTAGTTTGCAGCAAAAAGCAACCAAAGTGCTGCAAGGAATTTTTCATATAATGTAACAAAATAACACCATATTCTAAAGACAATTAAGAATACGGCACTAATTACTTTCAGAGAAGTGGCTCACAGCTAGGTTGGCAAACGCATTTGAAGACAGCGAAAATGTGTCTGGGTCATCGGGATGCCTTACTGTTGGGAGAAGCTTTGAAGACAAACACGAAGACATGAGTTAAAAGGTAGACACAAACGAATAAGAGAGGTAAAATAGGAAAAGAATACATTAGTAATGGAAAGAGCGACGGATGGCTCGTAAGGTGGAGGCAAACGGAGTTTCAGACAGGTATAGCCTCAGGACCGAGTAAAGGGAAGGTTCAAGCACCTTCGATGCAGGCGAGGGGGATTGTGGCAAGGGTCCACGGGAAGGCGACTTTCATTGGATTAAAAGAGAGGTTAGAGGAGAAGGGGAGGGAGGGATCATGGCCTTGGGTTTTGTAACAGAAATAGATGAAAAGTAATGCATTCTTTAATTCGTACTACGACCGACTTGAGAGCCCGAAAGGGGCACCGTGAAGCACGTCCTTCCGATGCTAATCGCTGCGTAGTTCCAGCAATAAATGAAATGAGGGCCTGTTATGAGGATCCGAATGGTTTCAATGGCCACCTCAATTGTTATATTTCAACTTGTTCAATTTTAATGGTCGTGAAAAAATTATTTTCTGATTTATAAGGCGGATAAAGGAAATATTTACCGACTTAAAATGTTAATTTAAAATGATCTACAATGCCTTATTGTTATAGAGCAAATTATAAGAAGCAGGAAAAATCGATGTAGAGCATTGTGATTGGCTATTACATGTTGATGCTATAGCCAATCGAGATCTGGTGGCTACTTATTTTTTTGAAATTACGTGATAGATTTTCCTTTTTTTAAACGATTGTGTTGAAATGCAAAACAGCTTAGAGCGAAATTTGGCGAAAGAGCTACTTTCACATGTTACGAATTCGTAAAAAGAATGCTATTTTAGATGTGGGCAAATAATTTGAACAGTGAGAAAAGGTATTTCATAATTTTCTTCAATGCTTCCGAGTAAGTTCAGCTACAGATGCGTCCTTCTAAGCCTGCAGTTCTAGGACGCCTCAGTTACTCAGCTGGCTAAAGCACTTGGCCAGAATTTGAGGGATCAAATTTGGCATCCAACTCTAATGGAATGAACTTGAATAACATGAAATTTCTCGAATTTTCGTTCATATATCTGTGTTAATCAGCTACCATTCCTGTTGGGAAATATTTTTTAGGAACATTAGGAATCAAGAAATATATCTGAGATTCCGCGTGTCAATTATATTTTCTTATATTTTCTAGAGAATTGAAGAAGATTGAACATTTCAAAATGCACCATTATCTTCTTAAATTTTTCTCTTCCACTTTACCACCCATTGGTCTCAAAATGCTTTTAACTCCACACCTTCACCATTCTGTAACACCTCCACCGAAGGAGATCTCTTTTCGAGGCGAACCTTTCATCAACCTACTTGCCTACCTGCCAGGCCCCTACCCCGCAAACCAACCCTCCCCTGAGAACACCTTTGGAATGTGATCTTATCCGCTCCCCCACTCCAACTCTCTCCTTACTAACACACTTTCCCGGTGCCACCCTCTACCCTCCCCCCCAAAACATCAATTTCACCCCTCACTCGCTGCATTCTTCGCCCTCGCCCAATGGCTCCTGCCCCCCTCCCCCCCGATCGCGTCATCAATACGGGCAGTCTTTCGTGAGGGGATCGGTCTTTGGATTGCTCCCGTCGAATCCCGGGAACCTTTCTAAACGTTATGGTCGCCATTGGTCGCATAGTACTGACTTCTCCAGCTCAGCCGGGCTCTTGTTCACACCATATGGTGAGGGGGGCTTAGCCGAGAGGTGGACGGGGGAGGGGTGGATGTGGAGAAGGGCCTACCATCGACTCTCTCGACTTCACGGTCGAGAATACACAATACTCCGTCGTATTAGGACTTCACGGTAGAGGCAAAAATGCCACTACTTCGACCGCTCCTGTAGATTACTCATACTTCATGATTTCAGGCTGTCAAAAAGGAGTCATATACGTATGTTCCTACCTCCCAGTATCAAATCAACAACTCTACCCTCTATCTCTTAATTCAGCATTCCGCCCATTTTTTTATATTCCCTTCCTCCTATTTTTATACTTCACTCCCAATATTCACCATTAACTTCCTTTCTGCGACTACAGTGTGCAATACGATTCGTATTTTTTCGTATTTCGTACCCTGAAAGACACCAGCAGGGTGTGTGTTTGGGATTGAATACAAACCAGACTAATTTTGACCATAATATATTTACCCCCACCGCGGTCGGACAATACTATTTCGATCCCTTATCGTAGAAATTGATCGCTTATCTCTTCGGAGAGTACTTGAAGGTTTTAGTGTTCACTTTGCGATTATTTTACTTAATATATTGAATATTATTACTCAAATATATTTAATGTAAACAGACGACAAGGTGCCCATCCAGGAGAAGAATTCATTCGCGTTTCGAGATGCGAGTCGAGAGGTTCGCTATGGGAGGCCGTGCGTGAGCCCATGAGGCGAGTGACTGAGAGCACGCGACCTCCATCCCTTCCTCAGAGTGCGCTAAGTGCGCCCGCTGTCTCCCCGGGGGATCGAAGTTGCCGAGGAGTGGTGTGTGGCATCCGGAGGGTGGGGCGGGAGAGGAATGTTGCCTGGCCGTCAAACAGTCCTCCGGAAACAACATCGCATCGACATCTCCTGTCCTAACCGTTGAAAGTCTTTAAGTATTCTAGAGAATGGAAAACGTAAAGACCCGCCGACCTTTATTGCCCTAGTGGATCTGGAGAAAGCTTTAAACGAAGTGGATTACGACGTAACACTTGAGGTTCCAACGTTAACCACGTAAAATTTTAGCTTCAGAAGGTACAGGGTACAGGCAACATAACTTCCTTTTTTAAAGGAGCTGTACTAAAAGATAAACTCACTTAACAGAAAGCCCATATAATTGATCAAATTAGGAGAAAATATGAGAAAATTGGCATCATAAAATGAAGTAGTAAAGGGAAATAACAATTTTAGCTTTGTCCAGGAATTTATACACATGAGAGACAGTGAAGGAGATATGGCAGAATAGGATTAAAATGATGATAATTGAACCATTATGGTCTTTAGGAGCAAAGGAAGGAAAGCATATGGTATAAAAATTGTTGTAGACCATAATTAACAAAATTGGTGACTTTTATCTTCAAAGCAGCGTGCTCAAGAGCGACAAAAGAGAAAGGAGAGGGATATTATGAGCGAATAAGTATCTCCTTATACACCACTCGAAAAAGAAAATGATACTCGACAAAGAAAAATATATTTCATGGTGAAAGCTCTTCTCCTTTCAATTGATGTGGAAACTAACTAAGTTACAGTAGTCACATGTATTTATATATATATATATATATATATATATATATATATATATATATATAAACTGGATAATGTGAAACGGTTCACAAATTTCAATTTAAGGAGATAATTTTTTCTATTTTGCTAAAAGAGATTCAGCAAGAATAAAAATGCCATGCTACAAAAGAACAATGACAATTACTTGAGTGTCCAAAGTGAATGAAGAAGGAAAAATTTACCGCAGAAATGGGTGGAGAGATAAGTCTATATAGGGGACACTTGGGAAAAGTGGAGATCTTATTCCTTACATCTTGAGCATACGAATGTATATGGTGACCACACAGGCCACAGAACACCAGAGAAAGGACGAATAAGAAAGTAGAGAGGAATGTCACCAAGCATAGGGTTTAGGGTATAAAATTTTCACAGAAAGTTTAAAGCACTATTTTCCCTTCGTTCAGCTGTTTTATCATTTTACAAATAAAAATAACAGAACTTTTCGGCTTTATTGTTTTCACACAGCATCTAATTCCACATGCGTGAGTATTCATCTGTCGAAATCAGTCGATTTTTTTCTTCCTGAAACTCTAGTGCCAATATTTTCCTGCAGGATGGTCATTCCTTTCCTTTCGATGCCAGGAATAACGTGGAGACCTCTGAGAATTACTTAGGGAAAGTGATCTTAAGATATTATCCCAAGGTATACCACAACAAATGTATCGTGAAATTGTAATATTTAGTTTGGCTATATAAAAGCAATTACAACAACTGTATTTTAAGGTAAAGGCGATGTTCTTACCGTAGATTTCTAAAAAAATGGAACCGCAAATGGTCTCTGATTTCAGAATTGAGGTATGTATTAGGGTTTCATTCCATTTTGGGCTTCTGGAAACCATCCACCAAAATCTAGCTCCGTGCACCTGAATTTATCTTTATCTATTTATTTGACACAAATTTATGTGGCTGTTATCATTATTGGTACCTTTCAAAGAAGTCGTTGGTGGAAATTTAAACCCTTAACTATAAAAAACTTGCGTCATTTGATTAATTATTTTGCCTTAGGCATTTGGGAGTATCAAAAAAATATATGCAACTCCAAAGGTATATCCTTACTTGTAATGTTCAGTTGAACGGCTTCATTTTCAATATAATACCCAATAGCGTAAGCCGCGAAATCATGGCCAATATTTCCTGATTATATTGAAAATGAAGCCGTTGCGTCGACTTATATTTAAAGCCCTATTAAAACTCTTCCCGTTACTGAAGGGAAATAACATCAAATTTTACACTCCGGGCATCCAACCTCAGACATGCCATTTGTGAATAATCCTCATATTCCTCATACCGCCAAAGGTGTCGACTCTACATCGATCACCGTGGTGACAGAGCACCAGCAGACACACCCATATCGTGGCCAGGACTCAAACCACGTGTTCGACAGGTGGCCGACCGAGAAGCGGAATTTTCCTCAATCAGGCTAAGAATGAGCGGATGGGGGGATTGGAGGGTGCTTGGTGCACCGTTGCATCGCCTCAGTTCGCAAAGTGTGCCCCCAATCCCTCCCACCTTCCTGTTATTGGAAAGGAAATGAGTGAATGACGCTCCATGGACTACACTTGCGACCTCCGGGGAAAGTTGGGAGTGCTTTCGGGAAGACCGCGGGGAATCAGTGAGGAGGGTCGGAAGGGGCGAGACCTCCTGCATCGGGGGTGTTTAAAACATTAATTGGAGTGGCGGCGTACGAGGTTCGGGTCCAATTGGGAGAACACACCCCATCCCCCCCTCCACGCCCTCCGCTTTGCCACCCGCGTTGTAAATGAGAGCACGCGACAAGGGAGAGAGACAGATGCTGTACACGGCACTCTAGCCAACAAACCACATCGAGGAGGTTTAACAGGACTGGTTACACTTTAAGAGGGCACCAAACTCAAAAACCCTGAGTGAAATTGCATGGCAATATTCAAAAAATAATAAAAAAAGATAACCCTCGTGATACCGAAATTAAATGTATTCATTATCTTTTCGCAGCACCAATTTTTGTCTTTGCACTCAACAAACTTTAGGAGGCATTTTAAAAATCGTAGAGCCTTCATTAAAAAAAGCAGTGCTGAAAAATGACTTGGTAGGCATACATTTTCAATGAAAATATTTACACGATGTGTGTGTATATATATATATATATATATATATATATATATATATATATATATATGTGTATGTCTATATATATATATATATATATATATATATATATATATATATATATATATATATATATATATATATACATATACGAAGAATCTTCCTTAAGTCTACTCTCTAACCTTTGCTGCTACTGCGCTCGTTGCTGAGAATTTCAGGAACCGAGTTCTGAAACTAGAACCTCCTCGGCGCGGTAGAATACGGCTGTAACTAGCGTCAATCTGTTGAACATCTTAAATGGGGAGAACTCGCCAAGTCTTTTCTTCGATGAGAGTTGTGAATGATTAAAGAAGTCATAAATGTTTCAGAGGTGCTTGGGGGTGAAAGGAAATAAGAAGAAAGGAAGTGGGGGGCATGGGAGAGCGAGAGGCGGCCCGGGGTGAAGAGGGTGCAGGAGGAACAATGGGTTCGAGGATTGGGAGGGGAACTTTCAAAGACATTTTGGTAACACGACTAGTATTTTCCTGCCTTGAGTGATGGAAATAGAGAGTAATTACCGTGACGCAACGAGGGATTGTGTGTGAAGCGAAGGTGAGAAAGATTCTCTAGACACCTTCCTTAATGCATCGCCGTATCAATATTTTCTATGACTCCATAAAAAATCACCTTTCATCTATGGAAGAAAGTTACATTTATAAAATACATGTAAACGTTAACAGAGTATTCGTTACCCACTATTATTAATTAATTAAATGAGTTTAAACAATAGTATTGATTTTTATTTATATTTTATTGCTATTTATTATTGGGAATATCATCATCAATGGGTCGATTTTTATGCAATTTTCATAACTGAAAAACCTATTCAATCAATTTAACCATTATATCCCTGTCAATACACGCCATGACAGCCAACAGCGGCTGTAAATGTAACGGGCTTAAGGAAAGTTTTTATAGGTAAATTTGGATAATTTATAAGTAAAGGCTAGCGTAGATCTTTTCGATAAAAAACATCACAAAAACTGAAATCTATGTTTGAAATCGGCTAGCATTACTTGATTTGTTTACCTTGACGGCTATATTGCGGTGCCTCCATTCGCCCTGCTTCAGTCAATTGCGGCTTATCCATTTCAACTTTTCTCAAGTGTATAAATAAGTATGAGTGGTCACTATTTAATGATTCATTTGTAGAATTTATCAGGAGACTTTTTCAGGGTTTTTAGCTGGGATATTATTCATTGAATCGAAATTTGTGCACCGAAAACTCAACACTGCTAAATATTGAATTCATTTTAGTTTTAGTCAATTAATATGATAGGCATTGATATGTGTACGAAAAATATAATCTTCTACCGCGCTCAAATATCTCAAATCTGCGCAGTTCGCGGCTTGTTCAAAACGGATGTGGATTCGTTGAGGGGCTCACATTGGCCCGCGAGAAATAACTAGAGAGAGCGGATGAATTTAGCGGAGAGCACATTTGCAGACGACGAGCAGGCTCTATGGAGGAGAGAAAAAGGGAGGAGCAATATGAGAGGAGACGAGAGATGCGGTGAGGTGAAACCACCACGGCCTTTGTCACGGCGTCACGAGCGGGTTCAAGGGTTTCGCTTCGCCGGGCGAGGCCTACAGTACGAAGGACAGAAGGCGGGCGTTAGTACGGCGTTAGTTAGGTGTGTGTGCCTATCTCTCTCTCTCTCTTTCTCCCCTGCACTCCCGGTGTCAAAACAAGGGCCTCCGCCCTTGAGCGCAGTATACGGCAGGAGAGCGGGGCGCACTCCGTCCCACATATGAACGTCCCCGCACGAGCCTGACAGAGGAAAAGAAGGTGCTTGGAAGCGAATAGGTCTCCGCGGCTGTGAGGTCGCACGTGCATGAATATTAATACAACGCCGGGAAGACACGCTCCATTTCACCGCTAATTGTACTCCCACGCCCTCAGCGTCTTGGGAGAAGGTGAGTGGGGAGGTTTGGGGAGAGAGAAGGAGACGCCTTGATACGGGGTCACGTTCCGAACAGCCAAGAGGGGAGGAAACCAGTCACCACTCCCTCCTCCTCCCCCCTAGCTACCTCACCCCCCTCCACCTCAAAGTCCACGGCTGATTTACTCCGCGGGAAAGCTTATCGTCATGCCCTCCTCCGTGTTTAACCCTTTAAAGTGGGTGCTATGCGAGAGTGGCTGTTGGAGGACGCTTAACCTTGGTGCACCTGCAGAGCAGAAGCACTGTACGGAATGAGGAGACGATGCGGAGCGTTAATCATACCACAAAGTTAAACTAAAGAGTCTCAATAAAGGAAAGAACACCGAGGGTAGGCGCTTTCCATTTTAGGCCACTCCGAATAGGTAGGAAAGTTAGGCATGTAAATTTGAAGATTGAATAATAGCATTTGAAAAGTGTTTGTATACATTAACCATTAGCACATATAAATCTGCGCTTTCATTCAATGTCACTAATGGGATTCTACAAAATATATGGAAACTTTAAAATAGAGTATGGATCTAAATTTAAAAATTTAGTGGATATCATCATATATATATATATATATTTTATATATATATATATACATATATATATATATATATATATATATATACATATATATATATATATATATACATATATATATATATATATATATATATATACACACATATATATATATATATATATATATATATATATATATATATATATATATATATACATATATATATATATATATATGTATTTGTGTATATATATAATATTTGGACGGCACATTGGAACACAAATAAAATAGTAACATTTAAAAGGACTGTCATATTGTAAATTGTTTAAGCTTTCGGCCTTCTCCGAGGCTTTCTTCAAGTAAGTCCCAGCGACACATCTGATGACTAAAACGAGAGGTGTTGCGCTCGTTTACGTCGAGTCGTTGTAGTCGTCGAGCAGCAGTGGGTCATGTCTTAACCTGTTTGTCGCAGAGTGCAACGGCAACAATGAGGGAGCTAGAGGAACTGCGGGTGTGCGTGAAATTTTGTTTCAAACTTGGAGAAAGTGGTTCGGAGACGTTTGGAATGATTCAGTAAGCCTTTGTTAATGAAGCTGTGAGTCGAAGCCAGTGTTTTGAGCAGCCATTTTAAATCGGACAGAACCTCAACAAATGAAGACTCGCGAACGGGGCGGTCTTCCACTTCGACAAACCCCAACCATGTCTAATTGGTGAAAGATTTAGTGCAGGCAAGCCTCCGTTTAACTCTCAGGGAGATAGCAAGTGAAATGAACATTAGTTTTGGATCCTTTCAGACAATATTGACAGACATTTTGGGAATGACGTCCGTCATATCAAAATTCGTCCCGCAGGCGCTGGCTAATGAACAGTGACAAAATCGTCAGCAACTCCTGGATCGAGCCAATGCCGGCCCAGAATTTCTTAGAACCATCGCAACCGGTGACGAAACCTAGGTTTACGGTTATGATGTCGAGACAAAGGCCCAGTCTTCTTAGTGGAAAGGTCCTCATTATCCGCGACCAAAGAAAGCTCGCATGTACCGGTCCAATATGAAGGTCATACTGGTGATGGCAAGGGCTGATTCATTACGAATCGTCCCTCAAGGTCAAACCCTCAACAAAGATTTCTACTTAAAGGTTATGAAGAGGCTGAGGGTCGCAGTGAGTCGAATGAGGCCGGACATGTGGAGAAACAACGCATGGCGTTTCCACCACGATCCACGCGCCGGCTCACACGGCGCTGATCGTGACAGAGTTTTTCGCCAGAACCGGAACTTTCGTGATTCCGCAGGCATCCTACTTTCAAGACGTGGGGCTCCATCAGACTTTTTCTTGTTCTCAAAGTTAAAATCAACCTTGAAAGGGCGCCGATTCGACTGTATTGCGGACATAAACACTATTTCTACGGCTGACCTGAAGAAGATCCCTAAGGGGGCTTACCAAGCAGAGTTCGAGAGCTGGAAGAAACGTTGGCAAAAATGTGTCGTTAGCCAAGGTATATACTTTGAGGGCGACAAGTTCGATTAAGCTATATCTGTCGAATTAAACAAGTTATAAAATCAGTCCTGTATTTTTTTTATCACACCTTGTTATCTCAAAAAATTAAAAATATGTTTTAATAAATCAAGTAATGATTTTCATCTCATTCAAATATTTAGCTGCTAAGAGCATTATTATATTAATAGCACTATTTTGTAGCAATAAATTACATTTTGTGTTGCATCTCACTTAATTTGTGCCTCAATTTTGAACAATCACTTTTATATTGAATTTTTAAAGGCCTAATTATATTACAGACGACGATATTATGCATAGGTATTAGATTTTGAGTAGCTGATCATTATCATTATTTTTCAATTGTATTTGGATGGAATAAAAGAAAAAAATGCCTTAAAGGGAAGATGTGGAGAAGTGATAATGGAGTAACATTTGAGATTGGAGTATAAAATCAAGTTTATTTAAGGAAGAAATGTAAAAAGATATTAACATTAAAAAAAGGGATGCAGATAGTGTTTGAATGGAGGTTTTATCTATCTATAAAACCTGAAAGTTTTTGAGGCAGGAGGAGTAAAGGACGGGACATGGATACGTGCTGTGGAAAGAATATTGAACACCATACTTGGCCCGACTTAAGGAGTATGAATTGAGGATGTTTCAAGGGTGGCGGAGGAATGTTCACTTCCGAGTGTCAAGTAAGACAAGGAAACTGTGTGAATTCGGCAGGACCCGAGAGAAGAATGCCCTTGGGAGGAAAGCATGAGAGTAAATTGCGTTCAATAGAGACAAGAAGGAGTAGATGATGGACTTTCTTAGGGACTTTTAATAGCGGGAAACAGCGAGGGTATATTAGATATCACTTTTGTATAAAATATATCGGGAACAACGCCATCTTGACGTGTACGTGAGTGCTGAATTTGGACCGTCGAATAAGAGTGCGCATGATGGGAATAAGTGTCGCAGATAATATTGGCATCGATAAGATTACAGCGAACACCATTATCACCACATATTTGGCGAGGCCAAAGATCCTTTCTATACTGGTCCCGTAGGTCTTGACAAAGTCAAGTGTGCTTGCAAAGACCTTCAATAACTCGTTGAAGAAGAGATCCCGGTCCCGATGTTCGGACTTTAATTATGGACCTACCTTCTTAATTACACCTGAGACTCCGTAACTATTTTTAGTTTTGTCAGAATGATTAACTCCTAGTATATATTTATATACACTTAATTTTTTGATCAGGTAATACTTTATCATACACCATTCATTGTTTCACTAAATATGATAAATGGATTTCGTATTGGGGCACACTTTTAAAATAAAATATAATAATTAATTGACAGGTATATATTAAAATAAAATCCCTCAGCAATCAGTAATTGAGAACTGCGAGTATAATTTTATACATTTTGAAATCACACATCAAACTACTTGATGTGATAACAATGAGGTGACAATGTTTGATACCGATACCTACTGATTCGTGTGTGTGAGTGACCCATTAAATTGTCTTAGAGGGTTGTGGTCAATAGCGAATACGTTTTATACGCATTGTGTATCAAAGGTAAAAAAAGAAAAACAACATTTTTTTCTTTTATCAGAGTACTGTAGAGTATATTGTAAGATTGCATTAAAAATACCAGTAACATTTATTCTTGTGCAAGGTGAACTATAAATATAAACATGTAGATATCGATTTTCAAGAATATTTTTAATTTTTTGATGAGAGGATTTCTGTAATCTTGATACTAAATCATTCATCTTTGATTGGGTGTCATTTGCAACATAGTGCTAGCATTAGGTCGGGAATCAGGTTCTAAGATAACAGGCATTTTATTATGTTGAAATATTATACATACCGACTTGTATATATACAAAGTATATGTGCATGCCTACATATTTTATACCTTTCTCAATCGGAATATGCCAAGTCTAATTGCTGATTTTAAGCAATTGAGAGAGGCGTGATTGCACTAATCTCCGTCTTATTTACGAGTATAGATTGTTTCTTCCATCTATATTCTATTCCTGCAACTTTAAATGATCTCACCTGCACTGCCCCTTCAATCACATTCATCAATGACTCTTTCGGACAACTTATCTCATACACTATCCTAATATGGTGAAACTAGTTAGCAAACTCATTTCATGCTCGAATATAATTTCACCTCCTACCAGTTTTGTATATAGTATCCCACACCCAAGGAAAATAGACGAAATTTATTCCTTTAGATGACTCCCTTCCATTCAAAACCTTGGGAAAAATTGATTTTAAAAACAAATTTATTACCAAATTTAATTTTAAAGTTGTGAGGAAAAGAAATCAATACAGTTTAAGCAGAAGGTTTTCAGAACCGAAGTCATCATTTTATGTAGTATACGGCCCAATTTTCTCATTCCATAAATGTTCCATTCATTAATAAATAATTATTAAAACTTTTTCTAACCAGAAATGGTTTTGCATAATTCACTAAGTACATATCATCTTTAGGATGCCAGAAATGAAACAAGCTTGGGTTTATCAGCTACCGATTTTTTGAAACAATTATGTTTTTTTAATCATACTATAAAAAACACAATTGAGTTTGAAGACTGTAACTAAAACACGCTAAGACACCCGTTCAGGAAAATCTTCGAATGATAAATAATATAATGCGATGACACCGAACGAATTAACGTGCCTTTTAAACCGCGAACGTCATATTAAAAAATCGTAGTGTCAAATCTCATACACAATACTGTCCACTATACATTAAACACCTAGGGAATTTATGTAAATATCAGGATAAATGGATGAGGATGGCTCAAGTTATTCTGATCTTCCCTTTTCCCGAAGTACCCATCAGGAGTAACACTTTCGACAAAAGTTATTTTTCCTACCATTCTCAACCCACTGCCGTCACCGCCAACGGGGTCTTATACCGGAATCGAATGTCGACTTTTGATAATTCAAACCGTAGAAGGCCGATTAACCTAGTAATTTCAGGTAAGCGCCGATTTCCAGGATTCATGATAATACTAGGGCTCAATGCCGTAATTCAACGCCGAGATCGCATTTTGGAAAAGGCAAGGCTAGAATACCTTCAGCCATTCTGATGCATTAATCCTTCTGTACTGGGCTATGTTCATTTACATCCATGAGCAATAATTTACGGATGACCTTTCAAAAAGGCCTTCTCTGATTTTACATAACGATTTTTTCTGATTCCGCGCAACTCCATGGGAGCACGCGCTAGTCCCAACATACAAAAAGAACTGAACGGAAATGTTTCATTTATCTTCCTCACCTGCTTTGACATCGACTGTCCGATCTTTGGCACATCTGTCGCTGACAACGCTCACTCTTTGACTTTGCCTGAACTGTGACTACCAACAGTAAATTCTCCTCGACAAGCCGCAGCAGCGGAAATTGAGAAAACCGAATCTACAAATTATTAATGCAAATGGAAATGGTCGAAATGTAAAACTTTCAACGAATGTAAAAGTTCGAACAGCAAAGGTATGATTTTATTAGCCTGAAACCACATTTATCCAAATACCCAAAATTTCACTCAAAATTCATTTTGATTGCACAGGAAAATGCGAAAAATAACTTTACGCTAAATTAAATGATGAATGGGAATTGTATTGAGAGTTAAAGAGTTGAAATTAATGAAATGGTTCATAAATGTCATATTTCATTGGAGAATTAAAAATCTCGGAAAATGACACTCGTTTTAAGCACCAAAGAAAAGTCTACCGCAATCCTCTAACTCCTTCGCCCACACTTTTCAAACTTTGATGAAAACTGCCGGAGTTTGAAAACAATGTTGGAATTCTCCGAACTCCGAGCATGAGAACTGTCTCAGTTTAAGATTTTACGCGCCTTTACTCAAGAAGTACCTCTTTAGTGACGCATTATTTTAGACGAGAGATTCTGTCAAGTTATCGTTATTTAAAACCTAAACTTCCCCAGAATGTAACAGACGAGAATTGCATAATTATCAACGATTTAATTTTTTGTTTCTTTGGAATCCAAATTCTTCATGCATTTTAAAATGCATCACCCACTGGGTGTTTGAATAAGCAAGGATTTTGGTGAATTAACTACAGTTACAAATTTTCTCTCATAAAATATATCCAACAAGTATTGTAGACACGTACATTAAGATTTTATCTTGTCTATGGAAAAGGACTCGTTTAAGAAATTTGGTCAAGGAAGCAGCGTTTAGGTGGATAATAATTCTGTTTTATAAACTAAATACAACATGTAAGCCACGAAGGTTACAGATATTTGAATGTGAGACATGAATAATCCCTCCACATTTCCTTTTTGGATTTTTTACTCCCTAATTGCAGATCCTAAAAAAGGGCCGTAGTCCATTTTTTAGGGAATATTTCAAATTCTTTCCCAAAAAATTGAATCAAATCCCAATTATAAACATTTCATAGATTCTAGTGAGAATTTCGTTAGAGTATATAGTTCAAAATCATGGATTTTTTTTATTATGGTAATAGAAAATGGTGTACATCCTGCATGATGAGAACTGGTGACTAGTTGCAGACTTAAGAAAACAATAAAAGCTTTTTTCAACCTTATTATTGAAGGGATGAGAGGAACAGAAAATGCTTGCGTGGAGGGAGGTCGAGGTTCTTTTGGAATAATTGGTTGATAAATGCCTGCCTATAAATGAACAGCGCCATGAAGTTAAGAATCCAGCGCTCCTATTTAGAAGGTGAACGTGAGTTGGGAAGGGTAACTGCTGTGAGGGGAAGATCTCTCTGGTCCACCCTCTACAACCCACCTAGGTGAGGCTGCTAAAGGAGTAAATTATGCCCGTCCTTTTTTATTTAAATTTTCAGAATGTTTCCTTTATAGATTGATAAAGATTCCAATTGACGAAACCGAGATTAATTGTTATGTCACCCTGGTGTATTTTCATGAACATGATAAATCTGAGGTTCCAAAAATAAATTTATCAGCTAATTTTTTTAAATTTTAATAACATGCTATTAACAAAGAGCCCTTGCATATATTCGATTGTCCAATATTTGCGAGGTCCCTATTCGATTCTTGCAAGTTATTTCCAGAACCAGGTCAAATATCCTACGGATTTATTTGATTTTGCACAAACATCGATACAGTATGATTGAAATACGCATAAAATAAAATACTATTCGTCGCCTTAACTCTTCAGCAAAAAGGTTCTTGAAATTCAGTGCAGCATTACTCCATGTACGATGCTTAATTCTCGCTGCCTTGATGATTCTTGCTAATTTTCATTATACTCGCTATTCGTTTCTTTCGGCTCTCTTTATCAGATATTTCTTTCCTTCAGCTTTGTTTCTCCTCGAAATTCGCTGTTCCTCGTCTTGCAATCTATTCCTTTATGTGTTATTGTTAAAAAGCTTACAAAATCAATTTCTTTCAAAATGCAAATTTGAGATTCTTTGAGCATACCAATCCATTTTATCACCAGAATTTACTTTTTAAAGGTTTGAAGGCACCTATCCTTTGGTGAGTTTATTTGTAATTACTCACCAATAAGATTCTCAGTTCCACATTCATGAATTCTTTCAAGCACTGCTTTCACAATATCCTATATAGGTACCGTAGTTCCGCCTTCAACGTAATGTCTTCTAAATCAATTTTTTCCCTTTCATCAACATTGAACATACGTATGTACACATATATATGTATGTGTTTGAGTGTGTGTGTGTGTGTATATATATATATATATATATATATATATATATATATATATATATATATATATATATATACACACACACAAATAATGTACATGCACTAGCATATGCACATAGCACTTGTGAACAAAAACACAGCAACTCACAAAAGAGAAACTTACACCTTATCCGAATTTTCGGTGGTTAAAGCTCAGTTCCTGCTCTCCCTTCAAAAGGCGGTTTGACCAACTAAAATTCTGAATATTGTGAATTTCTTTGTTTTTGTTCGCTATTGCTACTATATTACTATTCACATCCCTGAGACCTTTACATAAGTTTTATATTTATGCAAATACATGTGTATTTATGTACGCTTGTTTGTGTAAATACGCATACATGAAGATGAAGACTTCATAAAAAAGCATCTGTTTTTCAGAGTATCGGAAGATAAAAATGAAAGAGTGATTATTTCCACATATTACGCGTAATTTGCTTCAAATTCTGATGCAATGTCCCCGTTCAAAGCCGAGAATGATAAACTTCCGTCGATTCTCTAGAGGACGCGAGTATTCTTCAAATTATTTATCTAGCAGAAACATGTACCAATTTTCTCGCCTCCCTTGTTAACTTTATTACTATTAAAAAGTCCAACGGCTCTAAATTGCGAGCTGTTTGTATGCAATACGATGCCTCCTCCTAGTTAAATGAAATTACTCTCCTTCCTCGATTCAAATGAAAAAGAAAACGGGCGTTAGCTAATTTATCTCTTCCTAAGCGTGGTGCGTTGAACATTATAGTCTCCCTCGGGCGGTGAGCATGTTGAGTGCGTCGCTTCGTCTCGGGCATTCCAAAAGGAGACGGGATCTCATCTTCACCGGGACAGTTTCGTGCGCACGCAGTGAAATTCGAGGGGCTAATGGGGACAAGACTTCCGAGGGGAGGGTTTGGCATCCGGTACTTAAGTGGATGCTGGTAGATACCTTGCGAATGAAGTAACGAGGAGAGGAGTGAACTGAGGGAGGATAAGAAAGCCAAGTAATTCCTAATTGGTCCCAATCCCACGTCCACACCTTCCTGTTCCGCTCCCACGCGTTCCCCACCGCAGTCATTCTACCCCTCGAGCACGCACGTCCGACCTGCGGTTCTACCTTCCCAGCCCGGCGCAACCGCCCCCATTGGAGCCGCACTCACAGAGAACTTGTACGCGTCCGGAGAAACGTTTATTCGTCGGGATGCGTTCGGTTTTGGTGGGACGCTTCACGTGGGAAATCACGCGCGTTGGTCAAGAATGGATAAAACAGCCGATTAGCACGACGTCCACATGTCCAATTCGCCTTTATATCTGCAGGAAACCCAACCTGTGGCTTTATGACCGTGAACCGGGGTCGTCTTTGGAGACTAACAATGGCCACGGTGCATGAAAAGGCTTAAGAAAAGGGAGTTGGCATTATAATTTTATCGCTTCAATCCGGAACTAGGGCTGAAAATCTCGTCGGTGAAACCTTTTGATGAATGTACCTCTTCAAAGTTCTAGGTCTCGATTTTTATCAATCAAATTCCTATCGACCTACATAATTGGGCATTTGGTAGAATTTTCTTTTCTTTTCAAATAAACAAAGGATCTTTGACATTCCTCATTAAATTCATTAAAACCTTTTAATTCTTCTGAGATATTTATCAAAAGATGTAAAATGAGAAATACAGTGACATCTAGTGTTGTTTTGTAACGTATTTTTTTCCAAGAAAAGGAATTTATAAAATATTTTACAAATCATGAATCATTCCTTAATGAGCTTTTTAAGTTTTCCTTCATTTCATTATCAAAAGGTAGTAAAAGATGCGTTTCACTTCGACTAGCGGCTTCTCTTGAAATTAATGTAACGAGAGACGGTATATTTCATGTTTAAATTCCTACCAACACCTCACGCATTTCAATGCCTACGGAAAACATCACCCAGAGGTGTCGTAAATATACGAGTGAATAATTTGGCAGCATGACCTGGGTTTTAATTGAATCCTAAGTTATTGAACAGAATGAACAAGACTCTTTCGAGTAACGTCTGGCGAGTAATATTGAAAGGTTATCTCGACTTGTCTCTTTTTAAAGATTTACTTACCTTCCTGTGATAATAAATAATTTACATAGCTCGTATTTACGTGACCGCACTTTACTCACGTGGGAAAACTCCCACAGAAATAATAAACTGTTTGTGACTGCTCTAATTTATTTCTATAAAAATATATTTTTTGTATTTTATTTGGTAGCAGAACGATGTGTTCAATTGCACTGTCACAAATTTATGTACCAAGGTGCAAACGAGCAAGAGACTCAACTCATGGATAAAAGGGTAGTATATCTTTTAGTTTAGCTTTTCGCAGTGAATGAATGACAGGTAATTGATGATTCAAATTTAAAAATGATTTTGAGGATTCCTTTCAAAATTTATCTCTACCCTGACATCACTTTACCGACTGATTTTTCTATATAAATCTAAATATTGATTTTATAAATGACATGTGTAAGCCTCTACTCGCTCCAATTAGCACGGTGAACAAACTTAAAATTCCATTAATTTTCACGTTTTCAGAGTCTTTAATGCTAATAAGTCCAAACAATTTCTAAATTGAATTTCTTTGAGGAACTGGGATTAGAATCTAATGATTTTAAGAGCCTCCACCATTTCGCATCATAAAATAATATGATACCATTAATGAGACGATCAAATATAGTAAATAAATAGACGAGCGATGAGAAAAGCATGAATGTTTTCCTGAAATACCTCCATTCTTAGCTAATAATCTATTTGTGTGGTCAAAATCATTTTCATTAAAATAAGTTTATTTTTTATATTAAAATAAAACCACTCATTTATTTTCTTTTTTACCTTTACCGTTTTCATATATCCCTGCGTATCAATTATCCAGAGAATTATAATTTACATATGAACAATAAATATAGAGTTTTAGTGTACTTATAACAATAGTTTTAGGAGAAAAAATGATAGGAATCATTCCTCAACGTTAGGCGCTTAGAATTTTACACATCACTCTATCACGTCATTACTAGTATACCATGAGATGAGGGCATAGTTAATTATTTCCAGAAAATTCAAGTAACCGGATTGGGGTAAAAAGTTCTATTTCGTCCTCCGTCCCCCGATTCCCTCCCCAGAACGTTTGATGGGACCAAAGTCTCAATACACCGGCGAGGGCGGAGCCTGTTCGTTAATCTCCAGCGTTCTCCCACTCCCATCTTCTTGGGGTAATTTCTTCAGAAGGGGAACCCCCAGTAGACTTAATAAATGCTTCAGATCCTTTTTCCGAGCCTACCCCGGCAGCTGCACGCCCAAATAGAGGAGGAAGTGGGAGGGCTCTTCCGAGCGTGCTGTGTATTTGCGGTTCAAGTAAGGCTGTGCTGACAAGTCGCGGCTCGCGGAACCTCACATCAAAGCGTGCGCGGTGAATGTTTTTAGTGGATTGCTGTCGGTATAATGAAAAAGCAGGAGGGCTCACTTGGGATACACGAAAATTTTATGAGAATTAATTTTTCGAAAACTCGGAGCTGGTAAGAAGTTTTCATCAAGGCTAACAAGTTGATGAACACCACATTCGTTTGCTTAGCGTTTGCCAGGCATGAAATTTTGATGCCGTTTCCATGAAAAAAAGACTAAACTGATGTTTATAATTACAGTAAAAATATCCGGTATTTGCCGAAGATAATTGGTTTCCTCCAAGATATCAAAATGGAAAATCGCAGAACAAGTGAGAGGACCACTAGTTTGAGGAGCTTTTCATCCATACTCGCCTTAATCAAACAGGATTCGAAGATTATAAAGTTATTTCTTAGTATACACGAAATGGTAAACATTTAAGGGAATAATGTGCTATAGTAAAATTTAATATATTAGGTTTAAAATTAATTAAATTTACATTGGCTTTTTAAATTAATTTCTAGAACTTTCTTTATTGACTATAATTTTTCATTCCTAGGGTTTTAGCGCGGCCACATCTGTACACATTATCAGTTGCAGGAAATAAGTCTAGAAGGCTTTATCTGGTGAAAAAGCGCTATTATTTTTTATTATTTTCCAACTATACCATATGGTGACTGAAACCACGTAATTAGTACGTCAATAAGAACTCCATATGGGAAACTTTGTCCACAATAATAGCAGTCCATTTACGCAGCCACCACTTCTTCAGGTTTCAATGAGTGGATACTTATCTTCCTTGCGTATCCGAATACGTATTTCCAGGAAACAATTTTGGAAACAAGATATAATTTGTTTGGAAGAGCCCAGAAGAGGATTTATTTAAAATAAATTGGTATCCAAAACTTAGCATTATATAGTTTTTTACAGATCTCCTAATTTTGTAAAGGGCATTATCAATTTGTTTATGCATGCACTTAATTTCTCTATTAAAAACATATACTTACTGGGAATATTAACTTTTTTCACAATTTCTTACGTTCATTTATGATATCAAGTATCTGTTGGTCATTACATTCATAATCACCAAGACAAGCAATAACTAAAGAGAACACCAATGAATCGTATTATGTCCTCCAAATAAAAACCAAAATAGTAAACGAGTTTTAAAAGGCGATCAGTAAATATCATTGACTTTAATTTTATACATTTACCAATTTTGTCATTTATAGTTTAGATAAATAAAAGAGTTTTTATCTTCGTTAGTATCAATTACAAATTTTTAACTAATAAATAATAACTAATAAAAATTTAACTAATAAAAAAAACCTGTCATTGGTTTTTCACATAACAATTGTTCATTTACATAAAATTTTCCTCCAGTTATTCAGATTTCCACAAACAGAAAATTACCCGTATTGATTTTCATTCCTTCATTTGTTCCTACTGAATATAACATTTGATCGTCAGCTGTGATGCCATTCCGCGACATTTGACGGAGTCGAAAAAGGACAGAGGCGTGGGTGGGAAGGAAAATGAAGTCTGCTGTGGAGGGAGTGGGATCGAGGCAGGGAGGGAGTGGTGGGGCGGAAACGGCTGACACTATGCGAATCCCATGCCATCTCACTCCCTCTTCACATTTTTTCACCCTTTCGGGCGTCACACACAACCCGTCTGTTCCCCCATCATGCTTCTCCACCCCTTTCTTGCCTCGATCTCGCAATCCCTGAAATTGGAAGCAAAGTACACAAACTCCCAAAAATAGGGCTCTACGACGCTCAAAAGAGCCAAAACAATAATGGAGTCCATTGAAGTGCCTAAGAAATGAACAGAAGCCTATTAATTGCTGGTGTATGTGGCGGGTGAACCATATCGTAGTCATTTCTCACGCTTTCGATAAGACTTTATGCCGAATTGGTACGGATATTCAAATTTTTAAGCAAATGCTAATGAAAACTATAATCACTTTATAAAGAAATTCGCCTCCATTGGATTTTTGATAAAATCTACGAAACTGTTGTCGCATCTCTCATGCTCTCCGAGTCTAATTGTGTCCAAGTTGTCTCGTTCAAAATCCATTAATCTATCTTCGTAGCCCTAAAATCTATAGCAGGGTGGTAATTTTCACCCCAATTCTTGATGAAATCATTTTTTTATTAATTTTTATCCTCTTTCCAAAAATGTTTCTCGGAGCGCATTCTCTTCATGTCTGAAACCATCATTTTTATCATTTGAAGTGATGTTATGCCATGAAAAACTATACCCTATATTTACCAATACAGGGGATCATCTGTTCCAATAAAGATTTATATTTTGCCGTTGACTTCTCATCTCAGCATGCTCTGTGACCGAAAAGGTGCTTAAAATGCCGGTTCTGCGCACAAACTAACGTGAACTCACAGTGGCGAGTGGCTATGGCACGCGGACAAGAAGTGTAAGAGGCTGGTCTCATGAAATAATTTGATATTATGTTGCCGTACAAGTTCTGTGCATCCTTATTCTCTGTGTTCCCTGTGACCGCTATTGCTCTGGGAAAGAGTCTGCGGTGCCACCGCAGGAGTGGCTGAGGGACTGCGGAGGAGGGGGGCGGAGGGAGGTCAGGGAGGACAAAAGGGGGACAGAGTTGAGCATAGTCACGAAGATTCGTGCGGTCTTGCCTTTGGCCTCTGACACTTCGCTGCTTTTAACCTACAGCCCGCCCGCCATTTTAGTAGAGAAAGAGAGAGAGAGAGGGTAGTAGGGAGTCAACTGGGAGTGAAGTGGAGAGGGGTAGGGGGTGAAAAGGGTGACTACTTTCCACTCCCCCCTCCATTCGCGCAACCCAAATCCGCCACCGCACCCCCGTCTTCCCCTCTCCTCCCTTTCCCCTTAATAGTTCGCTCGCAACATCCGCTTCCTTCCCGGGCATCTTCCCAGAGGCTTTCTTCCCAGCCAATCATTGCCTCCCGTTTCCCTTCCCCGCCGCAGTGTTCGCGACGTTTCCCACGGCAAGCACTTTACTTGAAGTGAGGGGGGCTATTACCAAGAGTATTACGGATCCTTGAACCCCCGTTGCTTTATTCAATTTATTTGCTGGAGACTTAATCCTCTTTAGTCAGTGTAAAGTGCTGTCTTTTTTTAATACTGTCTCTCCCCGCTAAACAAAAGTAAGGATGCCTTTAACCAGGACGAAAGTCCTATGCCATGGCATATAAAAGGCGGTGACAGGATATAATATTATTTTAAAAATCATTCTGGGAAAATAAAAATAATTATGTGGAAAAATAAATTGAAAACGATCATAAACAAAATCAGCAGTCGAAAAAGAGTTCTGTTAAAATAGTTAACGGAAACGTAACGTCTTATGTAAGTTGGCCATAGGCGTTTAATGTTTAAGAAAATGTTTTAACGTGGACATGAAATCGTGATTTCAGATTCACAGTTGACTTGAAATTAAAAGAAAATTTTTTACTCCGCAAGGATCTTTTTGTGATGAACATTCAAAATTTGAAAGAAACAATGTACTGAGTAAAATTTGTTGTCTCAGGCGTAACTTTGTGGAATTTGCATAACATATTGAAATGTAATGAAATAATTGACTTTATAATTCCACACACTTTATTTAAAAACACGACCCAGGTTTCGATGTTGAACGTCATCATGTTGATGTCATCATGGATGATGACGTTCAACGTCGAAACCTGGATCGTGTTTTTAAATAAAGTGTGTGGAATTACAAAGTCAATTATTTCATTACATTTCAAATGTACTGAGGTTCAAGTTGGAACTTTTGAATCAAGGTGATCGTATTTACACTTATCAATAATTAATATTTTGTCATGGTGTCTATTTTGAAACCTTTTATCACCTCATTAGCTTCATAAATAGATATATCTAGACTATTAAAAAAATAAAATATGCCATAATTTGCCTCAAACAACTTTTATTCTATTACCTTACAGCAACAAACAAAGCGATAACCATTTCTGTGTTAATGGGTAGATAGATTTTTTATTCCAGGTAAAGGATACGAATGCAATTTCATATTTCGATAATCATAAAGTAAAACCCGAAGGATAATATAATCTTCTTTACTTAAAAATAATCTGTTTATTATCTTGCCTCATATCATGGCAACTTCTATCAGAGATTTCAACGAGTAGAACCAGAAAATTATTTTTACAACCGCAGTTATGAACTCAAAGTTAAGTTGGAAAGCTACTTTAAATATTCTTAAAAAATATTTCCCAGGGCAGTTATTTATATCTTTCAGCAGAAAATGAATAGGCGCATGAGAACTTACGGAACCTAAACGGGGATCGATGAAATGATAGAAATAAATTTTTAAACAAAGTTTTGAACTGATTAAATTGAATATTGCCTCATACACTCTAAAATTTAGTTATGGGTCATGCCATAAAATGAAACACTCCAGTACAATTGAAACGGAAAAGAAGAAAAAATTATGTTGATTAGATTCTGTAGTATAACCCTCCGCCACACGGCTTAATGGTAACATGCATAAAAGAAAGTAGACGAGACACATATGCCTATTTTGCGGTTCATTTCAAACCAGCTACAGATGTTGGAAAACCAGCATAAAATCAGAATTATTGATAGTTAGTTCATGTTCTGCAACTTCTGACGTGTTTTGTTGTTGTTCATCTTTGGCAAGACCAAGGGATTAATTGACAGAATACCTCATTCCATAAGGGAGATGTAAAATACCGCGGGTTGCCAGGCATTTTTAAAAAGATACGCTGTATATATAAGTAGAATCTACATATAAGTAGAATTTCCTCGAGGGAACTCTAAGCAGAACACTCACTCGAGCAAATACATCGCGAGGCAACAACTCTCAAACATCACTAGTGTGCTCGTTCTTCCATTGAAAATGAACTGTTCAACGAGCCGTCCGTAAAATACCCCTCGGTGAACTCCGTGCACTTCCAAATTCAAGTTACGATGTATCCGAGACTTGGAGAGCTTTTGACATACTTATGTAGGATGCCTGAAGTAAGAACACGGGACGGATTCACCAACGGAAATATCTATTAACAGCCCCATGGTATAAACTTTGCACAGTTAGTAAACTGTCATGGCAGTGTTGAAGAGTCATCAAAATTTTTAAGCAGTAAATTCAAGTCTCTAACGATTAATGAAGGAAACAATTAAAATTATGATAAACATTGCTAAATACGTTTTAACTCTTCCAAAATTATACATGGGACCCAATGTTTCGTATTTTTCAACTTGCAAAGAAAGGAAGTCATCGTTAAGTGCTCAAGGTATTACTAACACCACATAAAATTTCGAATAATCTAGTAGCAAATATAATTGTATCCTACTAACTCTATATAATTTTGATCTATGGCAAATTATATGGCTTATTAGCTTCACACAAAATTGATTTTTGGTTTTGGGCAAAATTCAAAGTTAAAAAATGTAAAAAAAGTGTATTTAAAAAATATTTTCAAACTTTAAAATGTATTCAATTGTTTCTGGCTCAACCTTGTGGAAATTCATGTTAATGAAATTAAAAATACAAAGTAACTTTCCACTGTTCTTTATTAGAGTACGACCGATTTCAACGCTCAAACGTCATCATCGTTTACATATTAATCCATAATATTCAAAAGAATATTTGAAATAAAGGAGGTATATTTCATGATAAAGGGATAGGATATGATAGAGAGGGAGATATAAGGAAAAGGGATAGGAACACATATAAAGGACGAACACAGTAGAGGTGGAGAAGGCGGAATCAAAAAAATCACAAGCGTAAAAATATTTCCTAGACCGGAACATGAGCTGCGGTTCTTTCTACTTTCCTCTACTGTGTTCGTCCTATATATGCGTTCCTTATATCTATTGCCATGTGAATGAATATTTGTTCGCCGTTCGGCAGGATATCGTGTTTGAATGTGTTTTAGGCCAATGCAGCTCGTCTCTTCTTCTGGCTATGCGGGCCACGAAACGCACTGTTCTTATCCTTTATAATATTGTATGATTACTAACCTCCTATCCTTTCCTCTTGCGTGTTGTATATTTCTCCTTTGGTGGATTAAACAGCTTCCTAACGCCATCTCTTGGCTAGAGCATCGGGGCACTCGGATGCTTAAAGCATCGCAGATCTCAATGAAAATTACGTTTCTTGGACAGCTCAAGTGGTAAAACCATCCGCCCGGCATGTGGAAAGAACCGGAGTTAAAGTCCTGGCCTAAAATATATTTTTATACTTGTGATTTGCCTTATTCCGCCTTCTCCATCTCTACTGTATTCGCCCTTTAAATGTGTTCCTATCCCTTTTCCTTATATCTATATCCATGTGAATGAGTATTTGTTCGCCGTTTGGCGGGATTTCGTGTTTGAATGTGGGTGTGTGTGGGTATATATATATATATATATATATATATATATATATATATATATATATATATATATATCTACAGTAATGCTTCCTATTCCCCATTATTTATACAGTTGTCCGTAAAATGGAAGTTTACACCCCAAAAAATTGTCATCCCCATTTCCTTAAAATAAATAGATGAGATGAATATGTATAAGTGTAGGGTTTTGTGCAAGAAAACAAAAACTTCATTAATTCAGTGATGATGAATACTCAGAAAGTAGAGTCTGAAACTATTGAATTCAAATTTGCAATCACGAAATTTCACCATCCCACTTTAGATTGTTTCCCGATCAGTCCAATTTCTTCAGGGAGCAGCACATTCTCTCCAGATGACGTGTACCCGTGTATTCAGCCCCTCTTTCTTACCCTGACCTCCCGTAGCCCTATCTCCCTTAGCGTCGACAGGGCATCATTTTCGCATATTTGCCCGCCGCGCTACACTCACTTCCCAAAGCTCTCGCACCCTGGCCCTCAACGAGTGCCCCTCCCTGTTGTTGGCCCACCTCTGGGGTTCCTACCCATCACTCTATTTTTTTGGAGGAACACGACCGTCGTTAGGCTGACCCAAGTCCTCTGATGAGTTACCAAGGGATCTTTTCCGAGGGCGAAGCTGGCAATGGAGAGGTTGGACTCGGGCGGGCTTGGAAAGGAGGAAGGATGACAATAGAGGCGCACAGACCTATATCAATTTATGCCTTGACCCATTAACCCCTCTCCCGATCCACCCATTACCAGTTAATAATATATCTGCCGTGGATATCAATGATAACCTAAGACCTGGTAGAATTTATATTAATATCCCAGTATAGATTAAAATAGCGTAAAATTGGTACATAAACTAAACATATAAACAATACAATGCGTCTAAAAAAGCCATTTAGTATTCTAGGCGCATAAATATTTACATATATATATATATATATATATATATATATATATATATATATATATATATATATATATTATAAATAATATATAACACTATATATAATATACATATAATATATAATATCTTTATGTATATACTCATTTATAAAGAAACATTCAAACTTATATAATATATATATACACATATATATTAATATGAAAGATATGTGATGTTTTAGGTACCATATTTGTCTGGGAAAACAACCGGCACCGTTTGAATATTTCTATATATAAGGAAACTTTCAAACTTTTGTATATATATATATATATATATATATATATATATATATATATATATATATATATATATATATATATATATATATATATATATATGCACACACATACATTCAAACACCAAATCCCACCTTTATATAGAAACAGATTTAAGGAAAAGGGATTGGAACACACATAAAGGACGAACACAGGAGAAGTAGGGAAGGCGGAATCAAGCAGATAACGAATGCAAAAATATTTCCTAGACCGGGATTTGAACTTCGGATCTTTTCACTTGCCGGGCGGAGGCTCTTAACCATTTGAGCTATCCACTCATCCATCTTTGTAATTATCTCATCCGTGTTTCATGGTTTCCTCGTCTTATTTGCGTTAAAGGTTGAAATAGTGTCTTTTGCGGCTTTCGATAACCGTTTTTTGATACATATACATTTTTCTTCGATTGTACTCAGCTCTTTACCGTCCTCCATGGTTTTCTCTGCAGCCTTTTGGTACTCCTTTCTTGTCTATCCATTTAAAGTTCCTTTTTTCCGTTTCCTAACCCGTCTTCTGAAGACGACAGCCGTGCTGTCGAAACGTCAAATAACAAATTGTGAGTGTCCTTTCTTTGTGTCTCTATATTCTAAAAATCTACATCTGTGTTTTTATATATTTGTATATGTATGTATATATATATGTATATATACATAATATATATACACATATACATATATTTTATGAAAGATATGATTTTTTAGGTACCATATTTGTCTGGGAAAACACAACCAGCACTGGTAAAGGAACTGGCCCCTATCCCCTGACGTGTTAATTTTACACGCCGTCGGGCTTAGTGCTGGGTTAACTCTAACATCACCCACCATATGGATTTTGTGTTTAGATAGGAGTCACAAAATGTTTTATTTAGTAGCTTTGTCCATCCAAAAACCTACCTTAATCGGTAGATTACCTAATTATATATATACAGTATATATATATATATATATATATATATATGTAGTCGTATATACACATCTAAACAGATGTCTTCAACTGCGTTCAGAAGGAGTGTTGTGTTTAGATGGGTTTCCCTTTCAAATGTATTTCCACACAACTTTTTACATTTTTAGACACGACACATAGGATCAGGAGACTTTCTCAGGTATAAATCCGGGCTGCTAGTTCATTTGCCGAACGACCGGCTCCCAACGACATGACTACGACACGAGCATCATGGAGAAACGCCCACAAGTGTAGCTAGGGTGCCTTTACAAGGCACCCCCGTGGGGTCACGTGGATTGGGGGTGGATATGCATTGGGGCTGGTTGGGCAGCGAGGAGAGGCTTGGGGTTTGGAGGGCAGGAGTATTAGGGGGAGGTTAGAAGCAGTGTTCGCTGGGTGATAGGTCGTGGACTGAAGGCGAATGAATTTGCGCTCTCGAAATGTGAACGGCATCCCTTTGAAGCCTAGGAATTAAGCACTCCGACTCACCCCCTTACGGACGATGGTGTGCTCACTGGTATTTGCATTAGAGAAAAGAAAGACAGCAATACTCTGGTTATTTGTATTTATGATTGAAAGATATTCAAACTTTGCAACTAACCCAATCGATTGATGGGATGGAGACTCGAGGGTATCATTCTGCATGAAACCCATTCGGTGCCCATTCACTCCGTTGATAAATCTTTAAACTTGAGATCTAATATTAAATTAATGAATTATTATAAATACAGTAATTTGGTACCGTCGACGCAGGATATAATGGCTGAGAAAATATTGAAAAATAATATCTACCTATAACAAAACAGTTAAAGGATACTTATGGTATTATATATCATATAATATATATTTTCTTGTTACATATCGTAATTTTCCGGGCACATTTTAAATTATAAGCTGAAAAGAGGGCCTTATATTTGAAAAAAAAGATGGCTATTCTTTACCTTTGGAAATATTTCGTTGTAAGATTACCTTAATATCATGTAAACACATAAGCGAAGTATATTTGATGCAGCAGCATTTCCGATCCTTTTGATCTACCACCAATCAAAGCATATGATGCTCTTTGTATACCAGTGTGAGACCAAAGTAAGTACAAATAGCTAAAGCCACATATGTACTTGACTTAGACATTGACAAAAGACATACTCACACATATATGTATTGTTGTACTATTCTCCCGCGCGAATAGAGAGACGCAAATTTGTGGATATAATCGATGGAGTTCACGGGTACAGTCATTGGGTGAAAATTAAAAAAAGCAAGACAGGAGCGAAAAGCAGACGATTATGTATGTAATTGGGAGCAAACATAATGTATTAACGCGTACAAATAAGTATGCGTCAAAATTTCCAAAGAGAACTACAAATTTAGGCGTAGCAAAGAAAGTTTGGGCCATTTTTTATGAAAGCAAGTTTAAGAACTTGACGGTAACTACAAGTAGCAATGATTGTATTGAAACAAGACAAAATTGAAGAGTCTACGTGAAATCACAGCGTAACTTAACCTTTGAGCAGAGTAAAGGAAATTAATTAATACTGTTTGATGCACCGATACGTACACATTTGTTAATGATATCTCTGCCATGCCATGTTTTATATCCTTAGCAAGAGGTTTTAGAATTTTGTGGAAAAGAAGTGTCCATGTTAATCACCGCTAATAAAATGTTATATTCAGTTTAGTAGTCAACCGGTTTATAGCTGTCTCACCAATGCTTATGCATTACAAACACTTCATCCTTCACAGCGAGGCATGTACTCTTATCGTTTGTGCTGAATCAACTTCACGGAGCGGCAACGGAGGCTCATGCCCTCTTATAAAGGGTGATCATTTTAACTGCCATGTACGGTGGCTAACGTTTTTTAGAACCAAGTAGACGGTATCACTGAAATAATTTAGGAAAGGGTAATACGACATCTTTCAAAATACATAGCAAAGAGCACAGACCCATTGAATGTTTTACCAGTGCCCAGAGAAGGTTCTCAAAAATGGTAAAATTTTACCAAGGTTAATTTTTTGCTGGTTCATTAAATTCATCATCAACCTGGGCAGCAGTATATCTTGAGGTGGAAGAAGCTCGACAGACATCAAGCGAAGAATATCCCAAGCAAAGAACGCATTCATGAAGAATAGGCAATTACTATGTTCAAAGAACCTAAGGCTGGAAACAAAGAAGCAATTTGTCAAGACTTTCATGTAGAGAATATGTCTAGCTCTTTTGTTCCAAGACTTGGAACATTGGAAAAGTGGACCAGCGAAAAATAGCATTTGAAACATGGGGCTGGAGGAGAATGCTGAAGATTGAATGGACAGAAAGTAATGAACCAGGAAGTATATAGAAGAGCAGAAAAGGATATGACCATATGAATAACTCTACGACAAAGGAGAAATAAATGGTTTGGACACACTTAAGGAATTTAATAGATCGGGATTAGGAATATAATAGAACGAGAAATAAAAGCGAAGATTCCACGAGGAGACCAAGAGACATGTACATGGGACAAATTAAGAAGGACGTAATACAAAGAAGGTATAAAGGATTGAGGGCATTGGCATTAAATAGAGTAGAATGGAGGACTGCAGTAAACAAATCCTAGGAGTGATATACTGGTGAAGATGATGAATTTAAATAAGATATATATACATATGTATATATATATATATGTATGTATATATATATATGTATGTATATATATATATATATATATATATATATATATATATATATATATATATATATATATATATATATATATATATATATATATATATATATACTACCTTGATCAAAAATTTCCCGGAATTTATTCAGAAAATTAAAAATACAAGTTTATTCATCTAAATCTATATTGTCCCCTTCAAAGTAATCCCCATCGACTGCAACACACTTATGCCAGCGCTTGATCCAATCCTCGAAACATTTTTTATATTCGGTTTTCGGTATGTCCATCAGTGCTTCCTGCGATTTTTCCATTACTTCCTCTCGGCTGCTAAAACGCGTTCCCCGTAATGGTTTTTTAACTCGATTGAACAGAAAGAAGTCACAGGGAGCCAAATCAGGTGAATTCGGTGGCTGTTGGATGGTATTTGTTGCATTTTTCGTCAAAAAATTACGAATAATGATAGCACTGTGCGACGGTGCGTTATCATGGTGCAAAATCCACGAGTTTTCTGCCCACATTTCTGGTCTCTTTCGGCGAATTACTTCACGCAAACGTCTCATAACGCCCAAATAATAATCTTTGTTTACTGTCTGGCCTTCTGGCAAAAATTCATGATGCACTACACCGTTGTAATCCATGAAAACCGTCAGCATTGCCTTCTTTTTTGACTGAAAACGACGTGGTTTTTTTGGTCTCGGCTCATTTGGTGAACGCCATTCACTTGCCTGATGTCTGGATTGCGTGTCGTACTCATAAACCCACGTCTCGTCTCCAGTAATGATCCTTTTGATGAATGTGGGATCGGATTCAGCCTCGCAAATCATGTCTTTTGCGACGTCAACACGGTCTCTTTTTTGCATGAAATTGAGGTCCTTTGGCACCAACTTTGCTGCTACACGACGGAAACCCAAATCATTAACCACAATGTCTTGGGCGGATCCATAGGCAATGTTCAAGTCCTCCGCTATTTCTCTGATGGTTAATTTGCGGTTATTGACCAACATTTCTTTTACTTTATCAATTTTTTCACCGACTTTCGATGTCGATGGTCTGCCACTGCGTTCATCATCTTCGATTGACTCACGACCACTTCTGAACCGCTCGTGCCACTGGTAAACGACCGTTTTTTTTAGAGAATCGTTGCCGAAACACTTTTCCAACATTTCCAACGTCCGTGCGCCACTAAATCCGTTTTTTACGCAAAATTTAATACAAGTTCGTTGTTGCAAATTTAAATCCATTTCTGAAATTGTAAAAAATCGCCAACACACACAGAGATAGATGTACTCTTGGCTACGTAACTTTTGCAAATGTCAAGTTATGACACTAAGATTTAAAGGGAATATCAACAACAGATGTATCAATTTAACAAAAAAACAGAACTCAAATCGGAACGATGGGAGCGCCAGACGGTGGTTATTCCGGGAACTTTTTGAACAAGGTAGTATATACATATATATATATGTATGTATATATATATGTATGTATATATATATATATATATATATATATATATATATATATATATATATATATATATATATATATATATATATATATATATATACATACATATATATATATATATATTTGTAAATGATAAATATATCAGCGTATTTGCACCCTTCATATGCGCTGATATAAATCCTGCTACGATTTATCGGATTTCATCTTTTCTTAAGCGATAACAAATGATTGTTAAGGAGAAGTTTATGAATGTATTAAATGGTGCTATCGGTTTTTTCTAATCAATTTTTTATCTCATATCATTATTTAATTTAAATTATATGAAATATTATTTCAATGCTATGCTCCAAAGTATTTTATACATTAGTTTCCTTTCACTTTAACTTATATTTGATTTTAAATTCCACAAAAATATTCAGTACAGCATATTTGTGTTAACCTTTTATCACCTTTTAGCATTTAACGAGTATGACCTTTTTCAATTGTTAAGCCGTGATACAACCTAATTCAACCTAATTCTTATTTTAAAGCCATATTTTAAATGAATTGGTCAGTGCCAATTCCATATACCATGGTGTAGAACCTTTGCTTATTTAATGCTGTTTCAACAAATGATTTTTAAGCATATGGGGTAAATTTAAAACATATTTTACGTTATATTTCATGATGTTATCTATATTCAATGTCAATGGAATAAACATAACTTTTTCTCTATAAAAAAAACAACGCAGGAGCTTACCTGAGTGAAGTATCCTAAAACAACGGCCGTGTGCAACACACACAGGAGTTTGCAAGTTGCCTACCTTCCCAAACTGCCCTCTCTTTGCATAGCCCGAATCCGTTCGTAACTACACAAGAGGTGAGGAGGGGGTGGTTCGTTTCGCTAGCTCTGCCGACTTCTACCTCTGGAAACACGTCCTTCTCTTTTAACCACGCGGAGGGGGCGCCCTCTAGTGGGAAATAAATCAAACAAGGGACTTTGCCAACCTCAGTCCTTTTGATAAGGGATGCAGTTGACTTGGTTCTTGGGGCGACGTCCCGTCGCTTTCCTCTTCTCCAAGCTCTTTTATTCCCTTTGCTTTTCCCTTACACGAGGGATGTCCCAAAAGTAACTTATGCCTCCAATTAAATTAATTATTGTGTGCTACCAGTGGCGAACACACAATTCTAATTTAACGACGCAAATTGTTGCCATTTTCATCAAAGAAAAAGATTCAAGTTGTGGAAGAAATAAACGAATTTGCAAAAGCAAAGAACTTCAGTAAGAATTCAAGAAATTAAATTCAAATGGCGGAAATTTTTCATTAAATTATTTTATGTTATTTCTTCAACGGATCAGCATTGAAATGTTAGTTTATGTCAAGAGAAGTTATCGCTGTTGATGTCGAAGCTTACTCAGACTGGAGAGAATAACTATACGGCAAGCCAATGAATTTTGCTACTAAAGCGTTGATATAATTTCTACGCACAAAAAATGGCCAAAATATGTGTTTGATTTTTAATGTAATTTGAGATGTATTGAGTCAAATATTGTGGATATTCGTCACAAGCTACACCAAACTAGTGGCCATCGTCCAATTTTAAGTTATCGAAAATCAAAAGCGATAAAAGATGAGGTGAAGCATTTGAAATAACGTAGAACATTAATTAAATTCATGGTGATACTTATTTAAAGTGGTATTATTTATTCATCCAGAAATGATCCCATCCCTTTCGCTGCATATTTATCACTGTTAATTTTGATTTATAATACAAAGTATGAAAACGAGTACCAATTTCCGTTATGCGCCTCCGTAATTTGTACCTGATGATGCCGCAAGTCGGTGAAACGCGTTGTACCATATAATAAAATCTGTGGAAAAGTACGAGTCTTTCTTTTTAGTATGGATAGTAAATACTTCCACGAAGTGAAGCCTGAAACGGTAGAATATATTTGCCTAGATTTTAAACTAAATTGCAAGATAGAATTAAATAGATACAATTTGAATAGTGGAAATGCAGTGATAGATTTTAGCAGTTCGAGATACTTAATCTTTATAACTTGCGTGTCATGAGAATTTAAACGAATGACGTTTTGCTTGCCCCATCCTGTTTTGTCATTGAAGTCAGCATTAATTTGTAGTATTGCGAGAGGAAAGTTATGATTTCGGTATTTAGGATATGCCTGGAGGTCGTCTGTGTGCAGGTGATATTTGGAGTATTGAAGAGATGGAGGAATGTCATTAATGATCAGCAAAAAGAGTAGCTACTCAAAGATTGAGTCCTGTAGAGCACCGGCGTTATATCGAGCCATAAAGAGTTAAGTGTCACCAGCCACCACTCTTTTATAAGGCGACCTGAGAGGCAAGAAGATATCTCTGTGGTTGCAGTTCTTGAAAATCCAAGGCAAGTTGATTCAACCAGAAATACATCTTTGTCCATGGAATCATTAACTGTTCTAAAGTCAAGTAGGGCAAGAATTGTTACCATCTTTTTATTCATAGCTCTTCGACGGTCCTCAGTTATACTGACCAGAGCCCTGTACCCTGGGCCCAGTACCCTGAGACTGGCGGAAGCCAGATTGAAATACATGTAGAATATTATGCCGAGACATATAATCTGGCATTTGCTTATGAACAAGTTTCTCTAGGGCTTTGGATTAGATAGGTGGAAAACTAATTTGTCAGTAATCTGACGTTGTGGTTTTTTATTTTTTTGGGATTGGACGAATTAATACATTTTTCCACAAAGAAGGAAATGTTTCCTGAATTACGCAGCAGTTGAAAATATTTGGGGTGAATGGTGAAGTGAAGAGTAGTTAAATTATTCAGAGCCGAAACGGAATTTTATCCGACCTCTGTTGTGTGGATTTAATTTTTTGTGATGAGTTGCAAACTGCTAATTGCGTTACCGGGACAAATTAAAATTTGTAAGGTCTTGATACACTTTGTCGCCATAATTACAGGGAGAAAAAATGAGAGAAGAAGGTATATCCTTTTTTAATATGATGGCCATAACATATTTTAATTTTCTAAGGGAGTGGAGGAATTGATTGACACTTCTGTATGTTTTAAAAAGTTATGAAGACCGTGAAAAATTTCCATCAATAAGGAGACCTAGATTTGTAACAATACTATATTAATAAATAGTATGATTGCCTCTTGAAGATAAAATGTGAATGATTGAAAAATACAGTGATAGATTTTAGTATTTATGAAATCCAATGACTAAAGCTTGCGTTTTATTTGAAACATGGTTGAAGAAGTTTAAGAGGAACGTGGTGAGTGAGTGAATCATAAAAAATAGAAGATATTAATTACGAAGATGGGAAATTATCGCGGAAAGTCGTTGACAAGCGTCATTGGGAGAATGAGGCATATTACATTCAGAGTGTGAGGAAATGGAGGCAAGCAATTTGCACGGAAGCTAGCGATGGCATCGCGCTCACGGAAGTGCAAATATGTAGCAGACCATCAGCAGCGGTGGGAATGCATTATTGAAGGCACAAGTTTTCTCGTCTCTATGAAAACGGAAGAGCGGATGCTACTGCAAGCTTCCTTCCTCCTCTCTCTCTCCACTAAACAGTTCTTTGAATTCATTTATCATCGAAATTTTGTAAGAGAAACGTTCCGTATGGAATCCTGTTCATCCATAATTGGTCATTACGTTTCTAATTTTATTTAGATTCATATGGTGTTTTACTTGTACTTTCTACTAGATATATTTTTGGAATATTTACATTTATTTTACCGCACGGGTATCTTTCACTAAGCACGGAATTAATTTGCAGTAAATTTATATTTGGAAACAGAGAATATTTTAAGCATGATCAGAAGAAAATAATATTCCGGATTTATTTATTTATTTATATTACTTATTTATTGATTCATTTATTTATAGAGAGTTAATTATGCTTTGCCTTAGAATATTCCTTCGTTTATTAGGAAGAGCACACTTTTGACAATAATAATACATGTACATTCCAACCGTAATTTTCGTCAATAATGTTCTTAAGCTGCTTGGTTTAATGAACATTTTCTCGCTTTATACATGATTACGTAATTTTTGCAGATTTTATAGTTGATTATATCGACATCCCAAAAAAATCTATACAAATCCCGCTAAAATTTTAATGTATAAATGCATTGCTTCGGTAAAAAAGCAATACGATCAAAAAGCTGATTTCCTCAGCTTTAGTTTAATTAAATTGCATCTTAAGTGTAAATTTATGCTGACAAATAAGTAAATAATTCTTTTCCCAAATTACAGTGGTGGGCTAGTTATTAATTAGGAAGTGGAGGATATTGATTGCTGGAGAATAATTTAAGAACATTATATAAAACGCTGAAATTTTGCAATTTCTCATAAAGTAAACAACGAAGTAAATCACTGGTACTTCTGATAAAAAATGAGAAAAATTTGTCAAGTAAATAGAAAGCATAAATGTTGGTGATAGAAATTCTTATTATATTCAAATTCTTAACATGCTGTTGATGGCCGAGAATATTATAAAAATATATATCCATACCATATATGCACAAAAAATGTCATTTTAATTTCGTATTAACGTAATTTGATAATTTTACTGAATAAGGCGTTTGCCCAGCGCTGATTTTGAGTGGATTTGATTCTTGTCGAATAAAAATTTACAAAAACATTCGGGGAAACTGGTATCTACGGAGTAAATGTTTACATTTGTGATCCGATTTCAAAACTTTAGACTGCGGAAAAATTTGGACAGAATAAAGTATCGGCAATATCTACGGTCAATTTGGAACGGCATCTATTCATAGTGGTTGAGCCATCAAATTATGTTCTTGTGTTGTGCACTGGCGTGACAGCAATGAGGTCGAGAAGATGATGACCAATGAGAGGAGAAATACTTACTTCCTAATCATCAGCAGTATGGCGTTTTGCCTTCTTCTATTTCTCAAAATCCCTTTTCTTATGATATCAGTACTTCATTCTGTTTGTTTTTCAAATCGCCCAATACCATTCTTATATAAATTACGCATTCAGATATGATGGATTGAAACCGGTACATAATAGCAAAGACGAAAGCAATTACAATTCACTTAATAAAGATTTATTCCCGACTAGTATCAATGCACTACATCATTTTCTAGTCGGGAATAAATATTTCTGGAATGGAAAATTGTTATAGTCTTCGTCTCTGCCAATACTATTCTTCTTCTTCCTGTCCTCTTCCTACCTTCAATCTCAATCTATACTGCTGCATTTAGTCCCACGTCTAAACAAGTGGACATCTCAAATCTGATTCTATATTTTTAATATCCTGAGTGGGTCGATGTCTTCTTCCTTAAATTATGAAACCTGTCCGTTTATCATTCTATCCACCCACTTCACTATTTTTATTCTTCTTCAAGTCCCATCGTGACTCCACCGTTTATTAATAAATCCGATAATCTTATTGTCCATATTTCTAATTCACACACAATAAGGGTATATTGGTCATCCGGAATCATTAAAGTGGAATTTTCACGACGCTGAGATGCACAAATCAGGGTTGTGCTCCCCTCTCACACGACAGTTACCACTCGTGTCTGGCGCAGCGGTGCCACGACACAACGGCGTGAGGGTAGAAGCCAAATGCCAGTGACCGGTTCACTGACTCACCCTGTTCCGGATGAAGGCACTCTGTCATTCGGAAGGAGACTGAAGCGTCAGAAGGACTGAGCCCCTTAAGCCGGGGCCGTAAAAAGAACGAAGCACCCGGGGCACGAGAGATGCGAGCGAGGGCCCACTCCCACTCCCTGGTCGGACAGCCAATAAGCTTTGAATGTGCCCCTCGTGGAGTGGAGGAGAGAGGAAACCGGAAGTGGTCTCCAGTCACGAAACGGAAGTTTCAGTTCGGGGCGGGAAAGGGCGATGAGAGCCACATCTGGCGGTGTGGTAGAGAACTTCCCTCTTTACCGCCGACTGCGGACGCACGCTGCGAGAAAGCACAATGGCGATGGACACTATCCTTTCCCATTTGAAATTCCAATGAAACAACCTTCGCATTATCTCTTGCTTGAAACAAGCTTTAGTGCTCAGTTTTATCTGGGGTGGAGTAATGGAGAAAATAGGACGGATGTCACTCTAGACACGAGAGAGCGAGCGAGACTAATGTGAGACTCTTAGAAAGTAACTCCCATCTTCAACTTCCTTCTCACCCAAATGGAATAATTGGGAGCCCAAACTATTTCTGCATATAGGAGCATTCATTCAAAGTAAAGATTAATAAACATCATTAAACTGACATACTTGAGTTTTCATTTTTTCTTCATTTAATTAGCGATAACATCGAAATTAATTTGGCGACCCTAATGATTGATTGTGATGAAAACACCTCATTGTCCGCTGGTATTATTGCTTTAAGAAGCAATTTATTTCCCAATAAATTTATTCATTAATATATATATGTATATATATATTTATATATATATATATATTATATATATTATATATATATATATATATATATATATATATATATATATATATATATATATATATATAACACTATTTTAATACTTATAACACTGTTTTTGTCTGTGTCCACTAGTGCTAAGTGTTATACATTATATACATATATACATATATATATATATATATATATATATATATACATACATATATATATATATATATATATATATATATACATACATATATATATATATATATATATATATATATACACACATATTTTTCGGCGATTACGTCAAATATAATAATTATGTACTCTAAATGCTCTAGCCTAAAACTGTCACCTGACCCGAACAACTTCTTGTGAAATCTAGAAGTGAAGTTTCTTGTGAAACAATTTCCGACCATGCAAGGACAGCTACTGATAATAAAGCCTTATTCCAACCGCTTGATCTTCCTCCTGAGTATTATTCTGTTTAAAACGAGCCTCTTGGGTGTTATCGCTCGATAATTCACGTTGACTTAATTCTATTTTAGACGTATCGCACCATTGCACTCACTCTCAACCACACCTTCATTTCACGGTTAGCCACAGTTAAGTGTCAGCATTCTAAATGTGTTCTTGACTTTGTAATTTTAAGGTGTTCAATATCAAATGAGGAAATTTTGGAGCAGCCTTCGGCCCTTCTGAATATCGGCCAGTTTTTCACTCACGAATGCATGAACGTTTCCTTTTCAAACGTTTCTCACGTCCGTTGGCGAAACGCCTTGACCTCAAAAGTCTCTTTTTCATCTTTTGTCAGCTTTTTCATGGGCTAAATCCCTCAGGTTCACCACAATTCTTCAAGTTGGTGGGTCGTTTATCTCCATCAAGAGCGCTTTATCACAGTCAAACATTCCGCTCGCGTCTTACGCTGCTTTAGATTTTTCAGATTGTTAGTATACTCAAACCAAAGCTTTTTAAAAACTACTTGCCACAAAAAAAGAGCCACGCAAGCTCCCTATCTAATATACATTTTTCTTAACATCAGATTGATCAGACTTTATATTTGACTAAATAAAACTTACACTTCTCAAAGTCTTTCCTTTAAGAAGTTTTCACGTTTTTGAAATATGGCGTATGTATTACTCTGAGACTCGAATTTTTAGCTCAGTTTATCGTAATTATACTGGTTTGTTCGCAAAACGGATAAGATAAGGACATAATAAGTCTAGGCACTGGAATGACTTTTCCCCGCATCGATGCTGTTAACGTTGTTGGTGCATAAAAACAGCAATAAAATTAATTTGATTTACGCAGGTAAAATAATAAAAATAAATGACTCACTATACATCATTACGTGGCAATCATTGACATGTAATATGTGCACCCAATTCCCATTGCCCATATTGGCGGCAATTCAGTCCACTACTTAAGGGTTGAAGTAATCTCCCCTAATCACCGAGGCCAGACTGGGCAAAGCTAATAGGGCTGTTTTAACCAACGATCGTATAGGTTTCTGTAGCTCAGTCGTGTGGTTGTAATAGAACCTTATTTTGTCCATCCTAAATCCAACCTTTCTGATGGTTTAATATAAAAAACTTCTAATAGATTCCTACAATTGTGTTAATTAGCAAACTTGACAAAATATTAAATTACATATTTATAAGTGAAAACTAATAGAATTGTACTGCGTTTTGAATTCGAATTCATTGGTGAAAACGATAGTTGAAAACGAATACATCCACCAGACAATGAATGTACTTGACTCCTGCACGAAAATATGCGCATTTAAAAGAATTTTACATTTAAGTTCAATCTGTTTTAAATGTTGTTTTAATTGGAAAAGAAAAGGAGCAGCAAAACTACTCAGACATATTCTTCATCACTGATACCAAAAATATTACTAATTGAAGTAATGATTGTGACTCGCAAAATAGAGAAAGCACAATCAACACCATAATATTCATGCATGAACTAATAACAAGACGTAATTGCAATAATAAATTTATATTTTATAATTGAATACAATCACTTTTGACGTCAGATAAATGGGTACATGCTTCTTATAAATATAAATGAAAGACTCATTAGTGAAATGGATGAATTGACAACCATTAACTCTACCTTCACTCTGGCATTAAATCTCGCAGTATATTATGGATAATGCCGTTGACCCATCAGTGGCATTTATTAATTCTGTGCGGGTACTAAAGAAAACATAATATTATACTGTATTACATTGATTGAATCGAGTTCTTACGGCTAGTAGTATTTAATAAATGAAAAATTCCAATAGCCGTTAAATGTTTACGGCTATTGGAGTTCATTAATTTATTCGATAATATAATACTCTAATATATATATATATATATATATATATATATATATATATATATATATATATCAAAATCTAAGTAGTACAAATATATTGCATATACATAAACCATTGGAACCTCACCGCTGTATACATAGCATGCAATACCCTACACTAGTCTTAAGGATACACGGAGGCCAGGAGCAGGGTACGGGCGCAAAAAGAAAGTGTTTACTGTCTATTTGTGTTGTTTTCTGGTCACAAATAACGGAATCGAGAGCATTAGGAAATTATAACTGTTGAGTGTACGATAAAAAAATGTCAATTTAACGATCGTCGTGTTGTCTCCGAAACAATAATACTTTAATATTCCTGTTCTACGGGATCTCTTTGATGGCAGTAATGAAAGGGTTATCGGTCGTAGTTGCTGTCCGCAGGGTTAAGATGGGTTTTTATGGACCCTGTTTATACATTCAGCGGTATTCCTAAGTCTTAACACACGTGATCTGAATTATCCTTCAGCCCCATAATACGGTAGTTTTTAATGATTCTTTATTAACTCTGTGTACTTCTTTCCCCCCTATACCTAACTTTTCCTCTCTCTTTCACTTTCTCCAGCATTCGTTTGCCCCTCATTATCTCTTGCATCCATTTGTCTTGTACTGTTTTTCTCAGACCAAGTCTCTCTTTCCTTACTAGATGTTATCTAAAACGAAATATTTTTTTAAATTTCCGTCTATGTTATTATTTAACTTATTTTCTACATCGAAATCCTAAAAGAATTTAATCTCTTCTCAGTCGTTTGCGTCACTGATCACGTTCATGAGCCAAGCAAACCTAGGTGGCTTATTAAAACTTGTTTTGTATTATCGTTCGCACTCTGTTTGTCATTAACTTTCGTCTAATGTAAAAACTACTGCACCAAAGACAATTGCAACCTCATTAATTTACTTTCATTATATTTTCTTGTGATAATTTACAGACGTAGTTTTTAGTTGTTAGTTGAGTTGGATTTTAGAGGCGTAGTTCCCATTGCCGTTCTCAATAGTGTTTTAACTTATATACTTCAAACAAAAAGGTCAACAAACAGAAGTCTGATGCCTTTGCAATCCGTTCACTGAGGAGCTGACGTTTCGCGGACTTTTTTCCCAGCCTTCGATCAATCTCGTATGGGTGACCCTGATAAGACAATTTATCAATGATTCCTCCAACGTAGTTCCAGGGGTCATCAGACCACACAAATCCTTCAACCATACCAAGGCTGTAGTCCTTGGAGAAACCATACTCTATTGAAAATGGGTATATATAATTAGAAAGTGGCAATAAACAGAGATCAATATGACTAAAACGTGTTAAAAAAATTAAAATATTGAGTCATTTATGCCAAAATAAACCTTCCTGTTAAATTTAAAGGTATATCTCTAACAGTCCTCACATAATGAGGTATAGTAAGTTAATGCTGTGTCATTTAGAAAACAAAAGAGTTCAGTCTCGCTGCATCACAGCCCGATATTATACTTAAGAGTGTAGGCAATGCATCACACGTCGCGGTTCTGGGGGAAAAATTTGTGATCAATGTGGAATCGCGAATGATCGCATCCCGTCCGCACAAATGTAAGACCGATGGAAGGGGTGGGAAGGCCTAAAGGGGAGAAGGGGACGCACGATATCTCCCGACACAAAACTGAGCACGCGGCCATGAGAATCCATAACTCACCTTTTACGGCGGTCGTCAACAATGGCGGGTGCCCTTTAAATCTCCACTTTCATTGTTGGACCACTCTCCGTTTGGGTGAGGGGATGGGGCAGGAAAAATGGGTAAGCGGGGGCCTGGGGGATTAGGGGGGGAGTAACATACACGGGGGGATGGGAACACGAAATTAGAGCCGAATCGGCAAGGGACGTGCCTTCATTAAACTCGTTCTGGGGGCGCAGGGAGGAGGAGACAGGTGACAGGTTGGGTGCTTGTCACCTTTTGCGGAGACTACGACGGGGAACACGGTGGGTGAGGAAGAGGGAGAGCTGTTGGGGAAGAGGAAAAGAGAAGAAACGGGTGAAAGGCTAGAGGTAAGACCGTTAGGGAGAGATATAGGCGACTGGAAAAGGAAGGAGCAATTAACAACACACTTTATCGCCCAGGGAACGGATTCCATGGATTAAGGGGCTCCTCCCCCTCCCTCCAAAACCCCTAGCCCGTTCCCTCCTCGCAGCGGAGAGGGAAGGTGGGGCGAAGGGTGTCGAGGCGCGCTCTGGGCAGCAGTGTCGTGAGTTATGGCGGAGGCACGCCGGGTGTCACGGAAGTGACTGATAATCCCGAGTCACGAGCGCCTCTTCGCCCTGCTCTCTCTCTCTCCCCCAACCCCGCATAAATTCTCGAGAAGGAGGGAAGAGATAGCACGGACGGCCGGTCTCCTTTGTGTGTGATTGTGTGTGGGTTTGTGCCCGAGGAAGTCCTCCAGCGATTTCCACGGATTGTCGTGACGGGAAATTAAAGGAGAGGAGGGCCGAGAAACGGGGTGGCCTCGTTCCGCTCATCGCCTCGTTCGACTTGCCGAAAGGGAATGAAACACGCGGAACGAGCACAAAGGCGAACTGTCCGGGCAATATTAAGACAACACCATGCACGCTTAGGCCGTCAAAGCCCTCTTTACAAGCTTAAACACAATTTATGAGGAATTGACTCATTCGACTTAAAGGATATGTGCCATGAATTTAAATAATTCTTAAAATTTTCCTTACTTATCAATTCACTCTGATAAACGAGGGTAGCTAGAAAGGTTCTCAAAATCACCACCAGATATCAGCGCTAGCGCAACGACTTTCCATAAAGGTAACTAAATATTGTATGAGTAAACGCGTAACATTCCAGTGCTTTGGGAGGAGATATGTGGTGTAGACACCTCTTTGCAGGTGTCCCCGTTTAGTGATTTGTGAAGATGGGCGAAATTGAGATTCGGGTATTGATGAAATACTTCGTAAAGAAAGGTTTGAAAGCAAGGGGAAATTCATTCCGGCTTTCGGAGCACTCTGGAGGACTCTACTACGTCATTTTCAACTCTTGCCAAGGGGGCAAAAATCTTTAAGTTTGGTCAGGACATCTTAGAAAATGATCCGCGTAGTGGGCGGCCAAAATGTGACACTACTCCAGAAATTATTGCAAAACGACATAATATGGTCATGGAGGATCGTCGAATGGAAGTGTGAGAAAAAGCTGAAGTTTTCCAGATGATATTAGAACGGGTTAATCATATTTTAACGGTGATATTGCATAATAGAAATTTACCGGATAGATAGGTGCCACAACTCTTAATGCGGGAATACTAACTCATCAGAAAGGAAATTTTCGAAAAATTTTTAAAATTATTTTCAGAAACCAATTAGATTTTCTGCGCCGGTTGTAACCAGAACTTGAGTTCACAACTATGCCTCAGAGACAAAACAGTGGAAACATGTTGATTTACAACCTTCAAAGAAATCTAAGGCAGTGCGGTTGCCCGTAAAGGTGTTGCTACAGTTTTCTGAGATGCAAAAGGAATTTACCTTTAGATTATCTACCCACTGGCCAAACAAATACTGGAAAAACTACGCTTATCTGATGGACTAGCTAGAGCTAAAATACGAAAGAAGGCCAGGTTTGGCAAGGATAAAACTCATATTTCATCAATTCAGCGCACGCCCACAAATAAGCGTCATTGCCATTGCAAAAGTACGTGAACTAGGATACAAAGAGTTTCCAAACCCACCTTATTCGTCTGATATGGTACCATCAAATTTCCATTTATTCCCCATGCCAAAATGTTCCACGGTGCACGGATATTTTATTCAAGCAAAAATACAACAGCCGATAGAAAGGTATTTACAGGCCTGAAGAAAGCTTTTTTTCGAGATGAAATCAAGATAGTGAAACATAACTGGACAAAGTTAATAAATCTAAAGAAGGCTACTTGAAAAATGAAAAGTTTTACTGAAGTAAGTCGTTTATTTCAATTCAGTGACGAGAACTTCACAAATTACTTTCATATGTATATGATATTACTATAGTACCTGCTTAGATCTTGGGGTCAAACTAGTCGGTCAAAGGGGGACATTTGATGGTAAAGAAATTTCCGACCACACGTAACATACAATGTTACGATTTAATAAGTAAAACCTGTCAAAACTATTTTTGGGTTTGAAAATTGTAAAGAAGCTAAATTAAGATCAGTTTACTAAATATAAATGCAATATAATTTTTAATCTGACGCTATTGAATATAGCTATTTTGTCAGTAGCTTGTGTTTCAATCCGAAGACCATTCGGCAGCAGTTCTTCGTTAATATCTTAGGGTAAAATGTAGCTGTAAATTAGTCTTCCTTCAAAATCAATTGCATACTTTATTTGCATGGATTTCATGGGAACGTCCGTCGTCTCAATGGACAAATTTTCACATCTAAGATTAGGTATAAGAAAAACCGTTGTATAATTTGTATACGCCATTTAGATGACTAATATTTAAAGACGAATGTTAACGTTATTGCATAAATGTCAAATATCATTACTTTTTGCAGATTTATGTCTTTATTCCACAGACGGAACGTTTAATATTTTCAACTTAATTTCGAACAATTAAATGTTTTTCAAAAAACAATAACATTCTAGTTTTATAATTCATGGCATAGCGCTTTCTTACAGATACATATAATAGTCATCAATCCAACGGCACACGATCGCAACCTATGTACAAATGTACATAATCCGTTCCTTATCCTGGGCTCATTTTAAACCTTCACCAACTCATCAGAGATGCCTAGCCAACCCTTTCGGGGCTTCGGGTGGGGAAATGAGCCCAAACACGGTCTCGTCACCTCTGCCAAAGCTTCCCCGCACACTTAGGATGCCCATCGGGCAACAGTTCTATTTATTCCTCGCCTGACCTAGCAACAGCAACCCTGATTTGTCGTCCCAAGTGAGAAGAAACACAAAAAAATTCTCCTTAAGGGGATACGATGGCGTGACAAATAAGGAATGACCTGCGCCCGATTCGCGGAAATCTCCGGGTCTTAAAAGCGTAGACATGGCATACCTAAAACTGTTAAAGCGGGTTATTTCTTACTCTTTCGTACGTCTCTTCAAACGAATAACCTTGTATATGATATGAAAAAACCATAAATACAGTGATCAACCCGAAAGTCAGTTTGGTAGAATTAACCCAGTACTAAGCCCGACGGCGTATGAAATTCACACATCAGGGTAGGGGGGCCAGTTCCTTTTCTTATGCCGGTTATGGTTTCACAGGAAGATCTGGTACCCGAAAATCACAATCTGGAGGACTCATAGTTTGGATGGTGCTGCAGGTGCCCAGAGATTTGCCCGGGAATCGAATCCTCTGGTCAGTAGTCCAACGCTCTACCTCCTGGACTACCGCGACCCACACATGATATGTAAAATAGGTATAAAGATAGCATAGACATGTCAAGAGAAAACAAATCCGCTAAAATTAAGATGGAATGCAACAATTTCAAAGTGAAAAAATCATTCACCTTGACTGGTATTCCAATCCGGCTCCCTCGATTGCATTTGGCCGAGTGGTATTGCCAGTCAAGCTACCAAGATGTCTTCTTGTCGACCGACAAGGCAAATGAGTTATACACTATGGAATTGCTGAATTTTAATGCATATTAGCTGATTACTCCGTTAAAAGTTACTGTCGCAGTATCTCACGCTGTTTCTTGGAATTCAGATGAAATAATATAAATAAAACAGTCATTTGTCCGTCTGATCAGCTAGTACCTTTGCAATAGCCGCTAACCGGAGATTCGACCGAAAGACTATTTTATTTTAGGAATATTTACTAAAAAAAATGACATCATATCATACGCCAATGCAAGGATATTCCTTTTATGGAGAATAATATTGCGCTATACCCGTTACAACTCCACAGCGCCGGACTAAAGTCAACTTCTTAAATTTTTATCATAAAGCTGTGGAAGCGTATCATCATAACAAAATTGTGGATGTGAATACTCAAATCACATGTAAATCTATCTTATGTACAATTGGGCAGCTTTTGAATGATGCCTTTCGGGGCGAGACTCCCCCAACAGCCAATAACCAAGAGCACAGCCTTTGGCTTGAACCCGTTTTTCAAGCAATCAAGCTTCAGAATTTTGCGTCTTTAAACTTAGACCCGGAAATCCAACAAAAAAAATAATTTCAGATTAAAATATATACGTCGTCATTATGAGCGTGATACCGTCCATTTAAATGTAGTTAGTTGATAATAAGGTGTACAAAAAATGTAGCAGGATTCCTGTGGACGTAATTTTGCATAAATAATAATGTGAAATAGTAAGAGAGCATATTGATACACTTTTCTTTAGGTTAGCGACATTGATAAATTCATTATATAAGCCTTGCAAAGAATATTTCTTTTCTTGTCACGGGAAAAAGCCAAGATCATCAAGGGAAACATTTGCATAACTGGTATTAAGACATAGTTGACCATTGTAGTTATGATTCAGCATCATAAATAGAGGATACCTTAATTGCAAATCGGAGTGTTTTAGTCTAAAGCCCTTTCATTGATATAATTGTCACGTTTACTTGTAATATGTTACCGAACCTATATACGTTAGCTTATCATGATTTTTGAAAAACATTCTTGGGACAGATTAAAAGGAAGGGAATTGATATTCCTTCAAGAAATCATAACTCTGAGATTCCGCAACCTTGAATGAACTGTTTAAAACTCCACATATCCTCATAAAATTTTTGTTGCATTTCATATGCTCTTTAAAATGTGGAAAACTCCTGGAGGGAGAACTGGTGCCTTAAAATTTAAATTTATGAAAAGGACACGAAAAATCGATTCAAATTATCACAAAAGTTTTGTAACGTAGAAGCATGGAGTGCCGATTATGTTATAATAAGAAAAACTATTTCCAGTTATCTCGTGAAAAAAACCCGATTTCCATCGTTTGTCTGAAGTATAGAGTCTATTTTTAGGGCATCCCATCCGCGAGTGAAGGTAGGTTTCAGTGTTCAAGGTCTCTTTCATTCCCTCTGTCCTCCATACAACTGATTTTTCCCATGAGGTTCTGGCCTCCCTGGCTACAGATAGCCGGGGGGGTTGGTAGTAGCCAAACCCTTCTCGCGGCAACCTCCGCGGCGGCGAGATAATCACCTCGACTTAACGGGACACACCTTAGGCTACACTGTTAATCGAACGAAAGATCGTGATACGCCGCGAGAGACAACCGAGAAAGAGAATTGACCGCCCGTCCGTCTGCTCAACACGAGTCGCGCCTCGACGTAGGATCCACACTCCTGCTGGCCGCACATCATTCAAACAGGAGGGACCAGTCCCTATCGGCCCCAATGGAAACGTCGCAAAACATGAATATAACAATATAAATGTAGAAAAGATTTTGGTAACGTTTTCTGTTTACTGCATTGGTTAATGGTATTAACACACATATAAAAATAAATTTACAGTTCCTACTTGTAAAAATACTTAAAATTCTTCAAAATACTCTCCCCTTTCATGTATGCACTTGTGGAGACTTGTCTGCTACGTCTGGTATGCACCCTGAAACTCCTCGACGGAAATGTCTCTCAGAAAAGTTTTAACATGCTTTTGGATGTTTTACGTGGCCTCCCAATGCGTTCCTTTCAGCTATCACCTCAGTCAGGCAAACTAAAAAAGGCCCACGGAGCCAAATCGGGAAGGTAAGGAGGCTGGGGAAACACCGAGCCAAGAAGTTAGTAACGATGAAGGACGCGTGGCTGGGGCCATTGCCACAGTGGAACTTGATCGTGTCTGTGATATGAGCCCTCACGCGCGCGATCCGGCGTTTCAATCTTTTGAGCACCGCCAGGAAAAAGGTTGAGTTCACAGTTTCTCCCTGAGGTACAAACTAAAAATGGACGAGTCCTCGGACGTTAAAAAGGGCAATGAGCATCGTTTACAAGCGAGACTTCGCGCTTTCTTGGGATGGGAGGATAATTTTTTGTGCAACTCACTGTTCTACCTTTTGTTTTCTGGGTCGTACTCGAACATCCAGGATTCATCTCCGGTTACGACAAAGTTAAGCATGTCTGGCTAATTTTGAATGATATCAAACAATTCTTGATAGCACGAAACTTAATGTTCTTTCTGGTCTGCCTTCAACACTTTAGGCAAAAGCTTCGCGCAGACCTTGCGTATTTTTAGATACTCGGTCACGCTGCCATTACCGCTATTTTGGGCATATGTAGGATGTTAGAAATTTGCTGGGTGCTAAATCGACTGTCGGAATGCAAAAATGTGTGCACGAGGTTCTTCTTTTCTTCGATTCTGGCCGCTGTTGGTCGGCGAGGACCGTGTGTGTGTGTATATGTGTATACCTGTATATATATATATATACACACACACGGTCCTCGCCGTGAACATTCCGTCTCAGTACATTTCAGAAAATTGCCTATGAATTCCAAATGGATCGCGGTTTTTTTGCCAGTAGACAGCTAATCACAAGTGGAACTTACCAACTCGCGGGATTTTCTATTGATGTACATATTTTCCGTTTGCAATTACCAAATAAAAGAACCACAGGCTGCCACAACCAGAACCACATAATGATGCGTAGTGAGTGCAGGGACGTTTAGACACCAGGATGGTGGCTCTAACCTTAACCATTGCCACGATAGGCCATAAGGTTAGTTACTTTCTGGATAACCGACTTATATCGATGATATAGTAGCACTCATGATAGCATCATAACACTCTCAGAAATTTAAGTCTGACCTGAAGAAGGCTCAAATGAAGGCCGAAAGCACAAACTATCTTAAATGTATCCTTTCATAAATATATTTAGCACCCAACCATCTGCCAACATTACCTCATTCAATTGCTGCCAGCCGTCGCACTAAACGATCCATCCGTTTTCCACTGTCAGCCCGTTGCATCCATATCTTCAAAAACACCTCTGTTAAACAGTAAAGCGTGGATCACCTACATGATTTCCTCAAGAACATTGAGCATCGGGAAAACCTTCTTTCTATTTAAAATCCTCAAACCTCCAGTCCAATTCACTCCTTGTCCCAAAACAAGCCATCAAAAATAGCCTGACTTACCCCTTTCTTCCCCAGACCCTCTTAACCAAACACGAGTACAAGTTATACATGAACTTTACCCAAGTTACTCGAAACAATCAATCCACATTGATTTAATTCCCATATTGTCCTTCAATCTTATTTAAATACCCGTCGGACTTGCGGGACTTCTCCAAATCTACAAGGCCACCTGCGGGCCCCCCTGTCTCTCTACGCCCCTTTCTATCCATATATTCGTTCACGCTGCAATACCTCCATTTTCTTCGAGCTTCAACTTCCCTAAATACAAAATCCTAACCCGAGATCCATTACTTTGCCAACTGTACTTAAAATATTTTTTACAGCCCCTCTTCTGTAAAATCTGTCCTTTTCTAAGTGGATAAATGCACAACCAAACTTTCCCTTCTCATGAATGACCACCGATAATCCACTGAAATTCTGACTTCCTAAATCATCATATTCTTATGCAAATGCTCCCCCCAACCAAACTGTTGATGACAGCGCGATTAGGTGATGGAAACTCTCCCAGAATTTCCAGGCAGTAGAGGGGTAAGAACATGCGAGATGGCCTACATATGGGTACTTAAATCATTCACATCTCCCAGCCTGAACTCAGCGAACTTAAAACATCGAAAGGACGCCATTCCTTTCCATCACCTTGCCCAATTACCCCCCGACCATTACCCTCTTTCTCCTACCCTCTTATTCCTCCCACACACATAATATGCGCTCTTCACGTTAGAATGCTGTTCTGAAGATGGCACCACTGCCGACGAAAGATGAAATATGCATTTCCTTCACTTATGTTTCTGCGTTTAGATAAGTGTCTAATCAATTTTTATGTAAATTTGTGCCTGCATATGGATATATACGTATATATATATATATATATATATATATATATATATATATATATATATATATATATATATGATATTAAGAAAAGACTCGTAAACACTTTGATATGGAGCGTAGCTATGTTCGACGCGTACACGTGGTCATTAAGGCAGGAAGATAGACGCATAAACGTAGACTGGAGGCTTTTGAAATGTGGGTGTGGAGGAGAATGGAAAAGGTGAAATGGACAAAGAAGAAAACAAATGAGGAAGTACTTGGTATGGTGGGCGAAGAGAGGGGTTTGTTGGGTGAAATCCTATGGAGGCAGGAAAAGTGGATATATATATATATATATATATATATATATATATATATATATATATATATATATATATATATATATATATATATATATATTTATATATTTAAGTTACGGTAGCCGAGCCGTCAAGACGACAAAACAACATGTTGTGAGTTTCCTTTCTTTGTGTCTCTATGGTCTAAAAATCTACATCTTTGTATATATATATATATAAATATATATATACATATATATGTATATATATGTATATATGCATACTCCCATTGTTCATTATGAACCCAAGTTTATCCACTCAAAATACATTTTCTTTGGCGAAAATAAATTTTCTTTCCATTATGGAGGAGAGCGTGGATTTCAGGGAGAATGGTGAGAAGGGTTTGTATGCCAACTCAGATCCCTGGAAAAAAAGAGGCGCTCATTTATATCTCATGCCAGGCAATGTGCGGGCAAATCTCTTTCCTCACCTTGGTACGTGAAAGTCGGAATTCGCTGGCCTGATGCTCAAAATTTTGTGAAAAAAGTAAGAATCTCGGATTTTTCATAGCTTCATATGGTGGCGAGTATAATACCTTCATAAAATATGATAACCGGATATTATTTGAAATAAGCCTGAATCTGATTTTGTTTTGTTGCATGACTTATTTTTGAGTCATATCGAAATTCCATTAGTGTAAAATTCTACCTCATTGCCTTCATGAATATTTAAAATTATTTAGCCACGAATCTTATTTTTTGCGCAAAGAAGAGGAGAGCTCTCTCACCTTTGCCTGGGGTTCATTTTTTCCAAGTTTTACTTCACTACCAGAGTTATAAGAAACGCCTGTTTGGATCTACTGCGAACGGAATATTTCCCAATTTTTTCCTGGAAAAAAATGAAATAGTATGTGCCAAGCTGTATTTTAATCGTTGGTTAAATATAGGGACCTCTTAGATATATTTAATTACTGTTAGGAATATATTTTTTTGGCACTAACAGGTGGCAGATTTCTGAAAGGTGTACATATTACTTTAGGTTTTTTTAAATATTAATAAAATTTTACCAAGGATAACGAACTCATTATCCACGATAAGTAAAGCGTTCTCTTTTTACGTATTGCAATTGCTCTGTCGTGTTCTTGCCCTTTGCATATTTTCCGCCAGCATCCGCATGGCTTCATGTTTGCTTGCTTCATTCGTGGGTTATCCACTTCTCGCAATTGATCCCGGTGTAATATGGGCACATTTTATTTCTCCGGTTTGTATAGTTGACTATTTTTTAGGATAGTAAAACTCGGTAAATTTACAATGTTCCTATTTTTAGCAAATCCGATTCCATAGGGGTATATTCTTCATACAACAAGGAAATCATTCTCTACCATGCTTTAATTGCGTATTAAAATGATGTATCTTCTTCTTTTAAAAAAAAATACGATTATGGCGTTCCATATCAAGACTGGTAAGTTAGTTTATTACTCGAGTTTTTCTGTGCCTACTACTATTACGAAATGTATTCGAGGACATAAAATGCAAGTCTACGGATCAAGCACAGGTACAGATAACAAGTTCATCATAGTTTATGTTTTCCCAATAATTAATATCAGTAATGAATAAATTTCAATATAAACATCGACTTATCGTTTCTAACGTGAAAAATAAAATTAATTTATTGTATTTGGTGTTTTATAAATAAAAACATATCAGTTGAATAAACTTACTGTTAAAAATAAGTCCCGATCAAATTCAGCAAAGTAAAATTTCAATGTTTTCCTGTTGTTACCTGAAAATAAAAGAAAAATCATGAGAAAATTTATAGCCAGGACATACAAAACCTTTTACGCTTACGAGTATAATGAATAAACTCAAACATTAATGATTTTATGAGAATGAGTGGCGCCTGCCTTAATTATAACTTTTTAAGATTGTAAGGTATCCCTTATACTTTACCCAACATTTCTTCATGAAATTTGACGAAGTATCTCATCTCAATCTAAAAGTCAGCCAGAAGCCTCTCTCGATTGACGCGAATGCCTATGAAAATTTATAACCACATTTAATTTGCGATGAGTGTGATTCATAAATTGACTATGGAGTTTTCCCCAATGCGAATGAACGCGATTGTGTTTAACTTAAAATATTTTTTCCTACAAGCTCATGGATGCTTACTAAGGAGATGTATCATCAAGTCAGTACGTTAGTTTCTACCTCCATAATTTTAATTACTATTTTATTTGTGTTCTATTGTCCCGTCTAAATATATATATATATATATATATATATACACATATTACACATATATCGTATCTATATATATACGCACATTCAAACACGAATGCCGCCATATGGCGGGCACATATTTTTATTATATATATTAAAAAGATAGAAAAGTTCAAAGAAAGGCAGCAAGATATGTACTTGGAAGGTACAAAAGAACAGATAGCGTCACAGAAATGTTAGATGTACCGAAATGGAAGAGTTTGAAAAATAGAAGGAAAAGGAGTAGGTTAGGCGCGATGAATAGAATTGTTAAAAAGGACGAAGCGTGGGAAGATTTATGGCAAGGGTTAGAAAAGCCTAACTTTAAGGTAAAAAACGACCAAAGTTTCAAAACAAAAATAAGGACGCAAAAAACAAATAAGATAAAATACTCTTTTTTTAAATAGAACTATTATTGATTGGAACCACCTCCTGGAGGTTTGTTTGAGCCCTTTCCAATTTAAGAGGATTTAAGTGTACACGTAAAGCAGCCACTGGGTATTAATTTCATTGTAGTTATTAAAATATTGCTTGCATGTGATGTGGATGGCATTTTGTATGTGATGTGGAACTGTCATTGTATATAGGAATATTTTGTCTCTTATCTGTTTTTTTAGTGCGTGTGTGTATGTAATTTTCGTTGTAAGAGTTATCTTTGATCACACTTGACCGTTGCCACTAGGAAAATCGCCTAGTAGCAACGAAAAAAGAAAATAATAAAAAATAATAATAAATATTCATTCACATGGAAATAGACAAAGAGAAAAGAGATAGGACGAACACAGGAGAGGTGGGGAAGGCGGAATCGAGCAGATCACAAGCGCAAAAATATTCCCTTGCCTGGGACTTGAACACCGCATCTTTCGACTTGCCGGGCCAATGCTTAAACCTCTATGCATATACATTGCACATAGTAGCTCTATACATACATATTGTACAAAGTTGTGCAGAAAAATCTACAAAGAGAAGGCTTGAACGGGATAAGCATTCATCGCATGCAAAGAGGTTATTGGGAGGTGGGAGCACAAGCTGAGAAGGCGAGGAATAGAATCCTCACGGATTCTAGAGGGACGGACAGGAGTGGCCTTCCAGATCAATTTCCCGTACACGGCCTAAGAGTTGTTATATGGTTTTACATTGTGATGCCAATTGAAATCTATTCCGCAACAGTCAGAAAGTACGTACATCCATCCAACACGTTACAGGGAAAACGATATCGATTGGAATATCGGATTGGAAACTCTCAAATATCTACATGCCTGGAAATAATGAAGTTTTGAGAGGGAAACCGAACAATTCAAGAGTGGATAGGTATGAGATACAGAGAGGTGAACAGTTTGCTGGATACGAAATTTTACGAAGGACGCCGAGATAACAGAGGAAAAGAGGGGAAGGGTGAACAAGGTACTTTTTTGGCACCGTAAAGGGTTAGTGAGGAACTAGAGACAGGGTTTCTACAATGCAAAGAGTTTGCATGCACTGCAGGTATCCAGTTATAAAGGATTCACCCACCCAGAGGGCTTGGGTTCAAATCCCGGCAGTGTTGAATATTTTTCACCGGTATCTCGATCCCTACTTGAGGTGCTTGTGGAGGGCACTTTGAGCGAGTACGCCGTCCGTCGGATGGGACGTTAAGCTGCGGACCCCTTGGCGCCTTTCGTAAAGAGCAGGCTAATGCCGACGCCGGGTTTCTCTCCACGCTTCATTCTTTCCTGTCCATCCCCTTTGGCGCAAATGACCTCAGCTGTCGGTCACCTGCCTTAAATATTACTACTACAAAAAATTCACGGCGTAATGCCGTGACCACAAAAATAACTTAGAGAGATCAATATTCAACAAAAACGATCAACAAAATCCAACACATCTGAGTAAAATGCAATAGGGAGCATGAATTCATCATACATGACGGACAGAGTATTAATCATGGCGGATAGGTAAACACATAACGGGATACATTTCAATTTAAAATAAGGCGTAAAAATAAAAATTAGGTTGCTGTATTAAACAGGGAATATCATCGCTTATTAAGGATAAACCATCGTCAACCCAGATTAATAAAAATACTTTCAAACTGACCACTTACTAATCAGGGGCTTTTTATAAAAGATACTGTCTCGGAAAGAATTGCACGCGCCGAGGGATTTTCGAGAAAGAAGAGCAGGCGTGAACTCAATGGTGGTGAGTTGAAACGGTCCCTGTTAGCAATTTAAAATTGTCCTCAAGGGCGAAAGGGAGCTCGAGTTCTGGCATTTTCCGCGAGGGTCGTAATTGCATCCGCCTGGAATCAGAGGAGATGCGGGCGACACGACGCCGGCCTCGGCGGCTGCGTGCTGGAGCCATTATCTCAACTGGAGGGGGACGCCTGGAGTGTAAAGGGGAAGAAGACAAAAGAGGATCCTCGGTACTCACGTCGGATTTTTCTTTAATAAGGCACAGAATAAGGGCTCCCGCCTTTCGACTCATTTCCCTCACTGCAGAGGATTCGCACGGGCCTAGGGCGGTGCAGCAGAAAATCGCAAATCGCTCCAAGTACCCTAGGAATATTCCACGAGATAAAAATGCATGATATTAATGCTTTTATCACTACTATAGTCACCTATTTTGTTGCTTTAATTGGGATTTATTACAAGTTAAAGAGAAATAGGACGCATGACAAGGCTCAACATTGAATAGCGAGGCAAATGATGGTTTAATTAATCCGCCCCTTTTGCTAAGCATAATAAATCTCATCGGCTCATTAGGAGTTAGTGCTCAAAGTTGATCTCTTGATATGATCCTCAAATAAAGTATCATATGCTTGGCTAAATGCTCTCACAAATTACTACTTGCAGAGGATATCCAGAAACAAATGTTGTCGATAATCCCTGGAATTAACTTCGATGCGCCACACCTCTTCGGTCACATTATTATGCATTAAAGAGTAAGTACTGGTGCCCATAATGTGTTTTAGCCAACGTGATGTTTAAATAGATTAAAGGTAATCCTATTTATTTAAAAAAAAGACTTATTAAAATTATTTTTGCTACACTTCAGGAGGAGTTAATATAAACTGGAGCCCTATAGGGTTGAATGCAAGATTGGGAAATTTTCCTAGGGATATTGGTGTGGACTTTAAGACCTACCGTCTGCCATTTAATTGTTTAACGATCTTATTTATTGTTTGGGAGTTCATTATACAAACGAGCATCGAAAAATATAGCACGAAGGGTACACGAACATCCGGCGAAAGTTTAGCGCATTTGGTAACTCGGAGCGTAAATCTTCTTCTGGGTAAAACTTCAAATGGGAAAACTGTTTATTTTTTAATAAAATGAGATATTTAAAGGTTTTTGAAATATTTACATCGAGATATCAGAAAAACGTGCCACTAAATTTCGTCTTCTAAAAGACAAGGTGTGTTAGGCAGCATTAAATTTGTCATATTACATTTCTAAATAACAAAACCAGAATTAATGTGTATGGAGCACATTTTTGAAAGTACAACGGCAGACATCGTGTTAGGTAGTAACATTTGGCTCACTAAAGATACTGCAGACGCTGAGGTTTTTGTAAAGGTTTTATCATCAGTAGAAAAGACATAAGAAACTTACTAAGTGGACAATCATTCATCGTAATTAAGTCACGACTTATTAGAATTTGTTTTTAATGCAATGACAACGGTATAGAAAGCATTTGCTGTGGCGTCAATGATGATAATCACAAAAGCTTATTCATAAGTTCTTTCAACGGGCCACCTGACACCAACATTGATGTTTTTTCAACACTTATTGAATATAAGTATTTCCGAAGTCTTCACCAAGCATAGGAACAGTATTATTTTATTCACCGGCTAGTTTAACCAGCCGTCAATTATTGGGACTCTTTTAATCGGGATTCCTGTCAAAAACTTTCAAATCGATTGATCAAATTCTCGTAGGAATAAATAGTTAAGTCGCTAGTCTGAGAAACTATATACTCGGAATATTTGTTAAAAATACGTCAGATATTATTATAGTAGACGTGAACCTAGTGGAGGGAATTAGCGTTAATAACTCTGTAGTAGTGGAATAAAACGCTACATTCGGGGAAATGCTTAATTTAAGGCCAAAGTATATCTAATCAACAAAGAAAACTTTAATGAGCTTTGGGAGAAGTTAAGTCTTTAACTGAATACAAGTAATTTAGAAACTAAAAGCGCTGACACAGGGAAAACTTGGCAAAAACTTTTGAAATATTATGCGTGACGGGGTGAAGATATTATTCCACGCAGGTTGCAATGCAATAACAAGTCCCATGATGGTTTAACAGAAGTGAGACGGGTGTTGAAAAAACAAAGAAAAATAAGCTAAAATATTTGAAAGGTTTAAAAAGTAGTTACAAAAGTCTATTGCAGACTTCAGAAAAAAAAAACTTGCAGGATATTAAAAAAAACTAAAAAGATTGTGTAAAATGTTTCATAACTAAAATACCCAAATGATATAAGAGGGTCATCCGGAAAGTAGTACCCGTTCGTGAAATAAAGACACAAAAGTAAATATTAACAAACATAAAAAATTTTATTTGAAAGAGGATACTTTAAACTACTTCTCAACATAATCTCCAAGCAAATTAAGGCATTTGTCATAACGTGTGACAAGTTTCTGTATTCCTGCTGCATAGTCCTTCGCCGCCAGCTCATTGAGATACGCGAGGGACCCATCTTGCACAAATTTTTGCATAATGCAGATGGTGTTTAACAATTTCATGAACAATTGTTCGAGAAACATTGGGAAAATGCTCACAGATGTCATCAATTGTGACGCGCCGATCGTTCCTCACGAATTCGTCAACTGAGCTCACCAGTTGGTCTGTAATGACAGACGGTCTCCCCGAACGCTCATCGTCGTGTGTGTTCCCCCTCCCCATGTTGAAGTTGCGACACCACCGCCGAACAGACGACTCGTCCATTACATTTTCTCCATACACCTCCTTTAATTGGCGATGAATATCACATGGGCGAACGTTTCTTGCATTGAGGAATTTAATCGCTGCCCTCACTTCACAACTGGCGGCGTTCTCAATTTTTTTAAACATTGTAAACAATCACAGAAACAACACAGGCAATGCTAGCGTCACGCAACTTGGCTCAGAGAAGGCAGACAAGCCACTGAAGCTATCTGACCTCGTCCAGCGGCTACTCGCGTCGTCAGCACTTCATGCGGCACGAACGGGTACTACTTTCCGGATGACCCTCGTACGAATACGAATTAGAGGATAACCCTAAATCAATTGAGTCTCACATCCAGGAAATTGAATGTACACGTTGAACTATACATTTTGTATAGGCAGAAAGCAGTGGGATTGTTACAAATAGAGTAAAAGAATCCAATATCATAAACAAACTGCTTAATGCGTCTACATAAAAAATATTGGCACCACAACGAAGTTCCCCCAAAACCTAAAGAGCTTAGCCTTACGAGCGGCGTACTATTGTCCTAGGAAGGAATAGATAAACAGCTCCGAAATTTAATTCCACGAAATGAAGCCACGGCTTCGGAAAAAATCCCCACTTAAATATTGAAGGAACCTACGATAGACATCGCACCCTATGTCAACGCAGTTTTTCCTACAGATTAATGGAAAAACACTCCACACCTCGAGACTGTAATCTAACTCAAATAGCCCCTCTGCATAAAGGCGGAGACGGTGAGAACCACTGTAATGTGAGACCAATTTCCTAATCATCGATATCTCGTAAAATCTGAGATAAATTAATTATTAGCAATATCAAATACCTATCTCAAGAGTCAATATTGATCTTCCGTAAACAGCATTGACTTGAAAAAACAGATCATGAGTAACATTAAAAAAATGAGTCTTTTTATTTTTGATGATCTGAAATCGCGGAAAAGAAATAAAAAAGTGAACGCTGTGTATTCATACTTCAAGAGAGCCGTTAAAAAGTCCCTTACGAGATATCAATGCGCCAAATAAGATGAAATGGAATTGATTAAAAAGTATCTAACTGGACTTTTTATTTAACAATAAGCATGATGAACTCGTCCAGGGTTTGAGTTCATTAGAAGAAGACGCTACTCCAGGAGTGCAGCAGGGAATTACTACAACGCCTCTTCATTTCTTGGTATGCATTTACCATCAAAGCTCCCAGGTTAGCCGCCATTTTATTAACTGCAGACTGCATTACGAACTACAGAGGAAAAAGGACACTGGCTTACAGCGTGCGACTCTATAAAAGGTTTAGAGCAGAGGCCGGAGAGGTATAAAGAATAATGGTTAGAATTAAGTATCCAGAAAATGTAAAACACTGACGTTTTGGAATAAAAGAATAGATAAGCATAAAATATTTCAGGACAGGTATAATACTTGGTGTTACAGTCACATTAAAACCTTGATGGAAAACATTAAAAGAATATGCAGCTTAGCCTTAAAGAAGATAGATTTCGTTTCACGGGTTTCGGGAAAATGTGATGAAACAGTAGGAAAGAAGTGTTATTTCGTCTAAGTCACACCAAATACGTGGAAAATATCAAGGCTAAACTTTTGTCAAATATTTAAATAATGTTACGAGAAATTCAATAGGTTGGCTTAATTGTTGCAATAAAAAAGATTGAGTCTCGGGTAGGCAGAGAGCCTCTTGATTCTCAAAAAGAGTAGATAGGACCTTAAAATATTAGAAAGTATGGGGCACCTGAGTTTTTTGCGACAGAGTGAGTTGTTATGACGTCAAATCATATTGTTAGATTCCACCAGCGGGAAAAATAAGGGGAGAACACACTCACAAACAGGTGACTCCTTCTCTCCACGCACGATACGCAATTGTAACAAATAGGAATCTAAAACCCCGAAAAAATTAAATGATATTGAACATAATAATTTTATGAATTTATCAAGAGCAACAATTACAGCATCCTGTATACGTATAAATATTCATGTGCATTATAGTTATATATATGAGTCTAATTAATTTTTAGCGTATGTATGAGCTAATATTTCCGTCGGGTGGTACTCTAACACTCATGTTCTTACGCCAGTTGTGGGGTATTCTGTAAATGTGGATGAAACGTAAGCTCAAATACGTAACTGGAACTTTAGAATCAGAAAATGAAGGAAGCTTCCAAAGTATGAAATAATCTATTTTCCAAAATTTATTGCAAATTAATATTTGGGGATTAACATCCGTTCGAGTGACAGAAAGTGTTTGGAGAGAGTTTCCATGTATCTCCAAAACCATCTCCCGATGACTGCAATCAAGACTTTCTGGCGGGAATAATTATATTGTCCGCTAGTAGGGTCACCCATCATATGTAAATAGGTTGAAGGGTAGGAGCCAGACGATAGGTAGTCCGTACAGTAGTAGATTGGGATTCGTACAGTTTTATAAATGGAGGTAAAGACAAAGATTTATGCGAGTCCCTCAAATTTACGTTCACCTCAAATTCCCTATATCAATTAGTCACTTCACCAACAAGTGGAATGAACATTCTTGATCTATTAGCTACTAATATACCCGAAAGAGTCTTAAATGTAGGAGTTATTGATGTAATCAGTGATCACAGGGCTATAAACGCTAAAGGTTCCCTAAGCGTAGAAAAAGTTAACAAACCTAAGAGAAAAATTTATTTATTCAATAACGCTGACTATGATGACTTAAAACGTGAGTTAAACTGTTCCTTTCTTAGATTTGACGAATTAAGCAAAACTAGGAGTGTCGAGGATACCTGGAATAATTTTCTTGAGATAACACGTTCAGCAATACAGAGATTCATACCTAGTAAATATTTAAGAGAGAATAAGGAACCCCGCTGTTACAACTCGGAAGTTCGGAAATCACTAAGACGGCAAAGAGCGTGCCATGTCAGAATGAAAAACGCAGTTAAAGATTCCTCCCCTGATAAAATCAACGAAACCTTACAGAATTTCAAAGCATCTAGGTCCACTGCCAAGAAGGCCTTCCGGAAGGCGCTAGCGGAATTCAAAAGGAAAAAATTAGGTGAACATTTAAATGATAACCCAAAGATATTTTGGTCCTACGTCAGGGAAATGCAGGGAAAAAAGTCCACCGTAAACTCATTGAACAACGAAAAAGGGGATAAAGTAACAAGTAGTTTAGATAAAGCCAACATATTTAACTCATTCTTCCACAATGTTTTCAACAAATGCTCCCAGAATATACCAGAGAACCTTCCGAAAACATTTTAACAGCCAATGCATGCAATCGACTTTGCCACCCGCGGAATAGAGTTCCTCCTTAAAAACATCGACACCAACAAATCTCCGGGACCTAATGAGATACCGGCTTGCGTTTATAAATAACTGTCGTCTGAAGTTGCTCCTTATCTTAATATAATATTTAAGAAATCATTAGAAGAAGAAAGCGTGCCAAGCGGCTGGAAGATAGCTTCTGTGACACCCATATCTAAAAATGAAGACCAGGAGGACTCCAGTAATTATAGGCCAATATCGCTCACCTCCATCTCCTGTGAAATTCTTGAACTTATCATTGTTAGTGCCATAATGAGGTACCTCGATAGCCAAGATTTATTGATTAATAACAAACCCGGGTTCCGTAAAGGTAGATCCTGCGAAACTCAACTCGCACTCTTTGTTCATGATATAATGCATTCCGGTGAAAGTAATATTCCAGTTGATGCGATATTCCTAGATTTTAAAAAAGCTTTTGATAAAGTCCCTCATTACAAGTTACTCGCGAAGTTGGAAACTCATGGAATACATGGGAGTGTTATATGCTGGATTAGACAATTTTTAAAAAATCATGTTCAAACAGTCGTCCTGGACAGTGTATCATCCGATACTGTCAAGGTCACGTCAGGAGTACCACAGGGAAGTGTCATAGTGCCCCCTCTTGTTACTTATTTACATAAATGACCTCAGTGCCGTGGTTAATAGGGCTCCGTGGCTCCGTCTTTTTGCTGACGATGCGGTGATTTATGGGGACATTCGAAGTCGCGAAGACAGAGTCACGTTAGCTAACGACCTAAATGCAATTCAGACTTGGTGCGATACATGGCAATTGGAATTAAATTTGAAAAAAATGCGAAGCAATACATTTTTGGGAAAGAAGTAATTTCCTACCATTTAGTTACAAAGTGAAACGAACAGAAATCGCGAGGGTAGATTCCTTTAAACACTTGGGTGTAACAATTACTCACGATCTGTTCTGGGGAAAGCACATACGGGAAATATGCACTCGCGCTAATAAAAAATTGGGATTTGTAAAAAGAGTGCGGCGTAAATGTGACGAAAAAGTGAAGGAACGATGTTTTCTTGCCCTAGTCGGCCCCACCTAGAGTATGCTGCCAGTATATGGGATCCTCAAGAGATAAATTTGATTTCGGAACTAGATCGAGTTAAGCGGGAGGGGGGCTGGATTTGTCAAAAATTGTTATGACCAACGCAGTAGCGAAACTACTTTGCTAGAAAATTTAGGCTGAGATTCCCTTACACAGGTTTTACAATATAGAATAAACTTATTAAAAACATTTAAAGATGGGTCCTTTTCCGATGACATCAAGAACATAATACGAACCCCAACGAATTACGGGCGGAGGGATTACGAATATAAGATTCGAGAGATTGACTGCAAGACAGACATGTTTACATGGTCATTTTTTCCATTAACAATAAGAGACCATAATTCTTGTAATCGAAATCCCCCAGGAGTCGGCTCGACATAATAAGTATTAACCTACAAGGTAGCGACTGCGCATGATTATACGATTATATTTATATATTTTTTTGCAGGTTCCCCTTACCTTTCCCCATCCATTTGAAAAACCCTAACCCCCTCATCCCTTACCCTTCCCTCCTGGTGCTGCACCTCCTGCCGCACAACTTTTTGGTGGCTTGCAGGGTATTGATGTAAATGTAGATGTACAGCATCTGTTCTTCTCTAAGGCGGCTGCAAAGGCATTCGACTCCAGTGGAATGACTATTGAGTAACGGTGTCATATTAAAACATTACTGAGGAAGGTCGCGAAAAAATTAATTATCCTACGCTATAATGATGGAGATATAGTTCAGTATGAAATCCGGCCACTACAGAACCCGTTCCACGGGGCCATGTGACGTGCCTATCAGCGAGAAGGGTCAGGGGTCCCTCAGTCATCAACACAAGAAATTTATGCAAAGCGAAAGAGATAGCTGTTGGACGGAAAAGCCGATGGCAAAACAAACCAGAAAAAAATTTATAATGATATCTCCGAGATGGTTCCAAAGGCAGAAAGTGGAAATAGAGGCATATATGCTTACAAAATTATTGGTAATTTTCAACAAAAAGAGCAAGAAAACCATGAATTATAGATATACTTGGGAAAATTGATGATAGCAGATACGTGAATAGTGCAAAAGTTGAATTAGGTAGAAGAAAAAATTGAAAAATAAATATTATTCTGAGGTGGGAGACTAATAGGACAAAATAAGCTTGGTCTAAGGCTCAGTGCGAGTATATAAGAAGTTTATGAAGGGGGTTGGAATTGGTCCGCTGTGCAGGAAGAAGAAAACACAGTCAGGAATTCAGAAGAAAAACATCGTGCACACAAAAAAAGATAGGTCAGGAAATTAATATTTTAACCCGAGAATAAACGAAAAAAATTGCAAAGATGAGCGTTATTTTATAAATATTTTAGGCCATCAGACTAAAAAACAAAATGACGTAGATAGAAATGGTTTAGGTCCAGGTATACATAATCGCGAAACAGAAATAGTTATCCTGGAATGTTAATCAAATATAGAGGTAGCTATGAGAGGTAGGCAATATTTCTGCACAAATACTCTTGTCTAGGAAAACATGAGGAGTACTATGGTTAAATTCTTACAATTTATCAAGGAGGGATTTAGCTGGAAGGCTTCGTCAGATGAGTACTGCCATCCCAAGAAAGGGAAAGGCAGCCATATTTGAAAACTATAAAATAATAAGTTTGATTTCAGAGTCAGCTAAATTGGCACAAAAGGATATTAGCTAAACATTAATCAGGAGCATAATGGCTCATTTAATTGTATAATCATTTTGGTTACTGGAAGGGATGAGGCACGCGAAATACCATGGCAGAAATGATGTCACTAAGTTTGGGAAAATTTATCGCCGGTTTGAAATGATGGGAGGTAAGCAGAGGGCAGAAAGTTTTTGCAGATTCCCGTTTATCCTTAACAAATGATCCCATATTCTCCCTAGCGTTCATTTGAAAAGAATGGTAAGGGGGCGGGAGGCATGGTTGCATAATTAGCTGTCAAGGAATGCTTCGATTAGCGGTTCTCGAAAGACCGTGTTTATTCAGGATAATTCGACCCTCTTTTGGTCATGCACCCTGGAGTTATCCTGTTGGAAAATTACCTTCCATCACTTAAGCATAAAAGGGTAATTTAACATAAAAACTATAGCCTAGGGAAAGGTTAACTTTAGCCATGGCATCCTTGCGTTTATGTTGCCATTAAAAATAATATGCAACGCATAAATCTTAATATACGCGAACACAAAAATCATGCTTACGAAATTCTCGGTGAAATACAATTTTAGTTGATTCCGTTCATCAATTATTAATATTAAAGAATCTACAAGATTCCAACAGGTTAATGCAGGGTTTTAATGGGCATTTCAATTCATACTATAGTATCCGTAGTCCTTAATTAAATATGAAAAAAATATCCAACAGTGCCTAACAGCAAATTACCATAACTCATTACTCGTAGCAATGAAATGAATACGTATGACACCTTAGTACTAGCATATAGACACAATGCATTAGTTGCCCAATTAATTAATAACAACTACACAAAATATACAACAAACACATTCAATACATAAAAATACTCTACATACCTACACCATATTATTAAACTATATTCCTGTCAATATTTTACAGTCGCCAATAAAAGGCTTGATGCTCCTGCGAAAGGAAAAGGATTTATCTCGAAGTCTCTTTGCAAATCTATTTTCACTGGTTGGTTTGCTGGGAAATTGGTAATTTATGAAGTGCGTGCTTGAATGATGGCAGAGAAGGTGCATTACTTTTAACGGATGAATGCTAATTCTAATGACGACATGCTGTGACTGCAAATGACTAGTTGTATGTAGTTATTCTGTCATGCAAAATAACGAGCTAATGATTAACTCTGGTTTTTTGGGTTATGTATTCTATCAAGAAATAATTGGTCAAATACTGAAGGGTTTAATAATTTAGTATTTGGTAGAGTAAAGACAGCATGCGGAGTTTCCTACGAGAATACAGAAATAGCCAAGTGAGTTTGTTAAAATATTTTGTTATGTAATCAGTAGTTTTAAAACGGGAAATGAAGCGTACGCATGAGTTGAATGCCCTTTGTAATTTTACCAACAGATCGTTTGAAAAGTCTAGATACGCTATGCCGCCATGATCATAAAAAGGATTAATGAGAGAGGAAACTATCTGCTTTTTCCATGTGATGGGCAAAACATCCTGATATGAAGTGGAGTGACTGATTGACAGGTCTGAAAGTTTTTAAAATTTGTGAAGACCATGAGATATTTCCATTTATAAGAAGGCCTGGATTTTAAACTACATTGCTAAATAGAATTAAATACATAAAAGTTGAATAGTGGAAATACAGTCATAGATTTTAGCAGTTTGGGATATCAAATCAGTATAACTTGAGTTTTATGAGAATTAGACGAATGAGGGTTTGCGTGCTCCATCTTGTTATGTTATTAAGGTCAGTATTAATTTGTAGTAGAGCGAGAGTAAGGTTTTTGATTGTGGTACATAGACATATCTGGAGGTATTCTGCATACAGGTGGTATTTGGAGGATTGAAGAGATGAAGAAATGTCATTAATAAACAGTGAGAAAAGTAGTGGCCCAAGGATTGATTCCTGTGGACAACCGGCGTTATACCGAGCCACGAAGAGTAAGTTTTACCAGCCACCACTCTTTTCCAGCGATCTAAGAGGCAAGAGGAAATCCATGTAGTGGCGGTTCTTGAAAATCAAAGGCAAATTAATTAAACCAGTAGTACATTTTTGTCAATGGAATCAAAAACTTTCCCGAAGTCAAGTAGGACAAGAAATGTGGCCTTCACTTTATACATAGCGAGGTTTTCAGTTATTCTGACCAAAGCTTTACGAAATTAGGAGAGGCTGCACGCTTTACTCACTAGATGCCCCAAGGTCGCTGCCCCAAGTTGCTAGTTGCCCGAAGCAACTTCTTTTTGTTCCCTAATCTAAAAATTGCGCTCGGAGGACAGAGATTTTTCTCAAATGATGAGGCAATCAACTTGTTGAACAATTGTTTGGCAGAGAAAAATTCCGAGTACTATTTTGATGGGTTAAAGAGATGGGAGTATCGCTTGGAGAAGTGTGTACAATTACAAGGAGACTATGTTGGATTGGAATTCATATAACATATTATGCCGAGACATAATATCTGTTATTTGTTCATTGACAAGTTCCTCTTGGACTTTGGATAAGATAGGTATGAAGCTAATTCTTCTAGAGTTGTGTTTTTTGATTGTTTTGGGGTTGGGCGAATTAATGTATTTTTCCATAAAAAAGGAAATGTTTCCTAAGATACTGAGCAATTTAAAATATTTGTGATGTATGAAAGTTTGAGAGAACCTAATTTATGCAGAAGCCGAACAGGAATTCCATACGACCCTTGTGCTGTGGATTTAATTTTTCGTGATGAGTTTCAAAGTACTAATAGTGTTACCAGGATAAATTGAAATGCATTAACAGGTGGAATATTGTTATCTATTTTATAATGAAGTGCTTGCAGAGCATTGAATTTGGTCAAATTATCCAATGCGTTTGGCAGCCAAGGGAATTTATTGCCCAATGTTTCGAACGAAGAGCAGAGTAATATTTAGGAATAATGGGAATACATAAAAAAATATGGAAATCCACAAAAGACTAAAGAAACCGTAAATAGGACCAAACCTAGGAGACCATGGTAAAAGGATGAGATGATTAGAAAGATGAGAGAAGAAAATGGAAGACTGTAAAAACAGAGTTCAGCAAAAGGAATTAAAAAAGATTTAAACAAAAAATTGAGAAGGTTGACAAATAAACGGAAAGTAGCATAGTGCGAGGATATGCAAAGTTTGGAGAAGAAGGGTGAAATCGGTGTGCTGTGCAGCAAGGTAAATCACTATCGGGAATTTAGAAAGGAAGATCACAGCTAACCGTTAGAGATAAGTCGGGTAAGATTACAATTTTAATAAAAATATTCTAGAGGTATGGAGGGAATATATAGAACTGTATGACAAAGAACTTAGGCCAACAAGCTTAGATATAGAAAGAGAACATGACGTAGAGGAAGATAGCTTAAGTCCAGGCATACTCGACGATGAGATAGAAAGGGCATTAAGGGAAATGAAACCAAATAAGTCCGTCAGAGTCGACAATACTCCGTTATCTCTTCTAAAATGTTTAGGAAAATGTGAAAGGAATAGTTGATATTTACTGATTCGTTGTATCTATGAGGAAGGAATCTGGCCGGAAGACTTTGTGAGATCTGTGTTAGTTCCTATTCCGAAAAAGGTAAAGACTAAATCATGTAAGGACTAAAGAACAATAAGTTTGCTTTCACTTGCAGCTAAAGTGGTTCTGAGGATCATTAACAAAAGTATATAGAGTAAGGAAAATGATCAGTTTGGGTTTAGGAAGCGGAGGGGAGCACACGATTCCACTGCAGTAATGAGATCACTAATCGAAAGGGATGAAGAAAACAATCAGGACGTAATTGCCTGCTTCGCTGGTTACAGAAATATGCTTGATAGAATGAATAAGAAAAATTAATGAGTATATTGCAGAAAAAAGAACAGATTAGAGTGACAAGAGGCTAATACGCAGCCTGTACATGTCTCACCGATGCTGTTCAACATAAATGAGGAGGAAATGATTAAAGAGGCATGGGAAGAACTGGAGGTAGGAATGAAAGTGGGCGGGGAATTTGTAAAATTAGTTAGGTTTGCTGATGACCAAGCTTTAGTTTGTCAGTCAGCCAAGGGATTACGAGCATTGCTGAGTGAATTGGAAATTCAGCACGATATATATGACATTAGAATCAAAATAGATTAAACAAAGGTTATGGGATTTTCCAGAAAGGAAAAGGCTTAGTTAAACATTAAACAAGTAGGACAAAAACTAAAGTTAGATTTATAATATTCCACGAATATGCGCATATATGACTTTCTCATGTTGTTCTTTTCGCTCCTGCAATAATTAAACTTCACAGACAGCGACTGGCCAATGCATAAAAACCGCTAAGGAGCAGTGGGAGCATTGCGTGAGGCTATTGGACGAAAGAAAGTCCAAGCAGGCAACCTTCCCCGCCGCGGTCTACTAAAAAGTACAGTCTGTAGGAGCGGGTGTGGGGAGTTGCTATTGAATGAACGGGGTAGATGCTGAGAGAATAAATGGGAAAAATAAAAGAGAACACATAGGAAGTAAAAAAGGCTTCGCGGAAGGAAGAGGCTTAGGAAACGAGTGATCTGGGATGAAGGAACTAAGATGGAAACGATTACGAACAAAACAACTTGTGTCTTTTCCTGCAAACTAAAATGTACGTAGTTGCATCGTGTGAAAAATATTAAAATTTTTGAGTTTTCTTAGTCGTGATATTTATCGAGTTAGCTGATTATTCTCCTCTTTTAATTTAAATAATAAATATTATTAATTTTTTTTAAATGCGTCGGAAATTTTTTAATAGAATAGTAAACAACTACTCTACATCTTGAATGAGTTTACAATGTGTTACACAAAGATTAGTACCTAATACCTAGCACCAAATTCCTATTTTGATTGATGCTTACATTAATAATTTATCAAAATGTGTCGACAAGTCTTTTGATGCACCAAATTACTGATTTCAAAAAGAAATTTCGTCCAAATTTAAGGACCACGTTTAATATCGCCAGCATGGGTCATGATGAAATTAATGCGCATCATTTTAATGTGACTCGACCATCCATGGCAGCGCGGTAAAACCGGTTGGGAAATGTGGTGGGGGGTCAACCATTCCAACGCTGCTATTGTCTAGTTTACTCCGAGCGGTTTGAGCGGAAAAACGTACCTCCGCGAAAAGTGTGTATTTACATTTGAAACAAGGTGCAATGGAGCGTTCGCTCAACCATAAAAATGCCTCCAGCCACACGTCCTTCATCGTTGCTAAATTCCTGTCCCGGATTATCACCCTGATGGTTCCTCAGTCTAAATACAGATCCGACTTGGCTCCGTGTGACTTTTTTGTTCCCATGACTGAAGAGAGCTGAAAGGAAAGCATTGGGAGCCCATGGAAAACATAAAAAAGCATATTACAATGCTTCTGAGAGACATTTTCCGTCGAGGAGTTTCAGGGTGCCTTCAAGGCGTGGCAGACACGTTTCCGCAAGTGGATTGATGAACAGGAAAAGTATTTTGAAGAATTTTAAGCATCTGTACTAGTACAATCAATGAATCTATTTTTCCTAGGGAATGCGAAATTATAGTGGACCTTGTATATATTTTTCATCTAAAGGAATGAATACCATATCTGAGGTGTAGGGTGGGTGGAGTTGAGGGCGAGGGAAAGGGCTTCCTCTCTTTGGCGAGGGAGGAAGCACGGAACAAGGAGCAAGAGGAGGTGAAGAGGCGAGGCAGGAGGAAGGCAAAGTTGTTGGCGAAGGTCGGGCCATAGGATATGGGATTATAGGAGGAGGAATGGGATTGGGGAGGGATGGGATGGGAGAGGGGTCATATATTGAGGCGGGTGGGGGCGGAGGGGTTTAAGGGTTCATGCGGGACAGGTTTTCGGGAGCTGCTCCTGATGGAGTGCTAAGGAGGGAAGTTTGGCAGCTATAGGTAGTCGTTGTGGCGTGGTCCATCTGAAGGAAGGTGCTATGGAGCGTCGGAGGAGGAGAATAGGCCGGAAGGCTATTTGGGGCGTGGAGTGCAGGCAGAGTGCCGTGGGTGTGGGGGTGTTTTGTTATTTGGTGTTGGTGAAATGTGGAGCGGGGCTGGGGAAAGACTGTGTTGGAGAAGGCCGCCGAGGTGTTGGGGATACGGGAAAAACGAAATTCACTTCTTTACGGGGAGAATAAGGGAATCCTTCGGCTTCTTATTTTATGTGTAGTTTTACGTCATATTATTAATAATGTATGTACTTTTAAAACACTAATATTTTTCTTGTTGAAAGGGTAGAGGTCAGTTCCTATTAAAATGAAAAAAACGCCCAATGATATACTAGTATAAGAAGTAATAGTAAAGTTACGTACAACTTCAGGTTCGCACTGGCTAATATATTCCAACAATTAGATAATAGATACATTGTACGCCAGCGCGGGGATTGAAACTGGACTGCACGCATTCAGGAATTTCTTCATTAGGCTAGAGAAAATTAAACTGGGGTCAGTGAATATAGATAAGAGTGCTCCTCAACGAAATGATTATAAAATGTTTTTAGAATAATTGATTCAACCAAACTTGATGTCGCAAAAAACTGCTCTGTCTCTAGCCATATTTCAAACGACATTACAATACAAGTTAATAAATGAAATTTCAATTGTATTATTCTAATATTTGATAATGTAATATTTGGTTTTCCGATTTTAAATGCAATATTAGTAGCACGTTTAATATATTTAAAAATGGACATTTTAAACATTAATTTTGCAGAGGAATTTTGACATTTTTCAAAAATAATTAATAGGAAAAATATACTGATTTAGTAAAAGTATTGTAGTTTATTTAGAGTTGTACTCTTATTTCAGTAGATGATGATACAATAAACCTGCACTTCTGAAAACCTAAGTCCAAAAACGTGCGTCCAAGTGTTAAAATCGAGATGAACATTTGAAATCATTTATCTCTATAATGATTCCCCTTATTTATTTTTTCTAATGTGGCTTTTATTTTGTGCCTTTTTCCTTGATCAAACCCACTCACTCTCCAATATTTGCCACTCTATTCCAAAACTGGTGATTTTTGAATCAAAACCTACTTCTTTTCTTCATTATTCGCAAGAAAATATTAAATTCTTAAATGACTACAAATTTGCTACCTAATAAAATATTACCAACCTTTGTAATGATGTCTGTGTGTGGAAACACTGAAGAAACATTATGATTTGCAAATAAATTGCAATGAAATCCAATATTCTAGTAGCGTAAAGCAAACAAAAGGAATGGTTTGACGTTAAGTCTTTTACTGAAAATACTATATTCCGTGTGGAGGTGTACCAAAGGTGTAAACAGCTGATACCTTTTAGAAACTATCCTTTAGCCTAGTATATAACCTGGGGATCGGCAACGAAAAAAAACAGCGCTTTCGTAAGTCAGCTGGAATGCTACCTTAATCGCATTACACTAAGTACTGAGTCCTCCGCCACGGTGCTGGGTTATTTAGGGTAAACGGAGGGTCACAAAACTGATAATATTTTATGCCGACTCACGAGGTCATATTTTTCCTCTAATCTCCCGTAACACACCGCTCCAATAATAACCTGAAAGCGATGACGAAATTCCCGCTCCCGTATCAAGCATTTCCGTTACCCTTGGAAACGGAATTGGGGAAGCGAAGGGCGTCGGGAGGTGGGAGGTTAAGGTGGAGAGGGAATAAGGGGTAAGGGTGGGGTGTGGAAGGGTTTGGGGTTGGCAAAAAGGTAGCCGTGAAAGAAATATAAGGCCGGAAGGGATACTCCAGAAGGAAGCGCAGTGCTCGTTGGGGATAACGGCCTTATTTATTTAAGGGGTGGGATGCGAGAGAGACAGGGCCGGGGGAGAGACGGAGGGGAGAGGAAGGAGGAACACGGGAAGGAGCAGGGTATAAGGACCGAAATATGAAGGACTTTGGAATTTTACGCACCTAACCGCACCTTAAGAAGGAAGAGTTTCCCCCTAGTCATCGCGCCTGCCTCTCATTTCCTTCACCTTTTCCACTCGCTTCACGACTCCCTTTCCCCCTTCACCCTCCCCATCCTCCCTCACCCCTTCCCTAAGCACCCATCCTCTCCTATATTCTCGCTCCTTTCCAACTCTACCTCCGTGAAAACGCCTTCGCAAAACTCTTTCCCCAAGAAAGCCTTTCATGTGGACGGATTCTAACTCAATTTGAGAACTTACATGAAGAAGAAAGTGGCCGGGAATCCACAAAGGCATTGGTTTTCCCTCGGGGCTCAAAGCAGGGCTCATGGATTACGCCTGGGTTCTTTGAATCAAGGAGTGACGTGCGGTATTATGTTGATAACGCTCGCACCCGTGATCCTGCCGAAGGCTGTGAAACATATTTTCACTTCAACGATACCGTTAGAGACTTGAGAAGAAAAACTGTGAAACGTGGACCGCGAAATTCAAGCCCAAGTGCACAGCCGTGCTGCAGTAGTTTAACGCCGGTGTTCAAGCATTTCTGCTACTCACATCTCTATTGGTTCTGCACACTCGATAAAATGAAATGAGGTCATAAATACAGTGTCCAGAAAGTAATCAATCATTATGAAAAGTTCTAAGTTTAGCTGAGTTAATCTCGGGGCTTCATGCTAAAAGAAAAAATTTGATTTCTCAACTTACCCTGTTAAAAATCATTATTTTACATTAGTTAATTGCTCTAAACTATGATTTTTATGGTCACACACAAAAGAAAATCACTATATTAGAGCACACTGCAATGTTTTCCAGTCATTACGTTGTCTATTTAATTAGGAAACCGATTGTCGTTGCATTAATACCATTGGTTAAAGTTACATATTTTACAATTCACTCTTAAAATATGCTCGATGCTTTTGGCTTTTAAAATAAAAAAACTTAATTGGAATCCTCTTTATAACCTCATGAGTTGACAGAAGTCATTTTTCTTGAAATAATTTACATTAAAATACTTGATAAGCAAAACACCGCCATTTACACGTACATCATATTCAATCAGCAGGAAAGAATGCTTGGTTAAAAGTCGTCAAATATTTAAAGGAAGGTTAGTTTCAAAAGAAATAATGTACCAATTTGCTTGTTACCATTAAATTTTATTTATTAAATCAATACTTTCCTATTGTAAATTAATATTTTTACTATTTAAAAACTTATGAGGATTGGGAAAAATTTCAACTTCGGTCATTTTACAAGGAATAACACCGCTAATGGAATTTTTGGAGCTTCGGTTTATGAAAATGTGATGCTACTTATTTCATAATTCTTAATATTGTACTCTAAATCAAGAAAACGATCCAATTAAGGGAAAATGCAAAAAAGGCAAATGGATGCATTATACGCGTTTTTGCTCTTCCATTAATCACTGGCGCGAAACTCAACAGGATCCAATAAAACGCAACACACGCATACAAATCACCCGTAGCCCTTTTTGCCAACAACGGGAGCACACAAAAAAGCGTTTAGCACCGAAGGATGAGAATATAAAATCAGGCTTACGTTGCAAAAAACGTTTCTCTTTTGTCAAAGTCCCGAGCTATTGTTTCCCAATAACGGCGCCGGATGCAGGGAGGTCGGCCGTGGAATTAATATCACAGTTTCCGAGACGACCGCAACGGCGCTGATGCTCTCTCTCTCTCTTTGACAATAGTCTTTTACTCCGCAGCGCCACTTGATTCTGTTCATTCATTTTTTTTCCTTTACGGTGCGAGCGACAAACTCCGGAGCGTGGGCGGTTTGCCTTCATCGCGCCATCACGGTGGGCGCAACTTCAAAAAAAAAAGAAATAAAATAGACGGCAAGAAATAGAAAAATAAAAGATTGATACTGGAGGGATCCCGCCTCCCTCCATTCGCCTCTTGAGTTGCGGGCATCGGACTCAGGCTCCACCCGCGGAGAGTTGGGAACTTATATACGTTTAAGTAACTCATCGCTTGCAAATGGGCCGATGCTATAGCATATCACACATCTCAATTGAACGCGCTAATGGCGAAATCAGATGCGTCAGTTGGACTGCGGTATTACGTGTCTGAAATTTCCACAGCATCTACAAAGGATGTGGGAATGGAAATTGTCTCCACTTGCCGCGTATAGGAAGCATTGAGAATTTAATAAAGAGTCATAAAGACCTCCCAAACCGAAACGTAGGAATTCTATAAATGTGTTGTGTTTTGATGTAAGATAAACATTGCACTTAAACATGTAGTTTTGAAAAAAATGTTTACCGGCAATGTTGGGTGGTTATATACTTTAATATTTAGTTAAAATATTGAACTGCTAGGCTGACTTTTGGATGTTAACATTGATGTACTTTGGAATAATATATTAAATTATTTCTTTGATGGTAAATTTTCTGTAATTATTTATGATTTAAATAACCTTGCATAATGTGTAGATTAATAAATCATACTATTCTTATTAGGATGCATGAACAGTGCTTATAATAAATATACGTTTGAAACATGAAAATAACGTTAATGTACCAAAAGCGTTCTTGATATAATTTGATTTTTCATTTAGATAGATAAAACCAAGGGAGATAGATGCACGCATGATTCAGCAGTCGCTATTGTTTGAGAATTATATTTTCCAGAATATGTATTTGAAAAATGTATTAATTTTTAAGTAATGATATTTAAATATGCGCAGTTTTATGAACTATTTAAATTTTGTTGAAATGTAAATCGACAGTTTGAAATTAGCAATTAAAGGAACCCATTCGATAATTTCAAATTGGATTTGCTCAAACAGAGCCGTTATCAAAATAAAAGTAAATAAATAAATACTCAGGCGTAAGCCGTTAAAAATACGTCTCGCCAATAGGATTAGATGAGTTTTGCTGAAGATGTTAGTAAAAAATACATTCGCATCTGAATAGCAAAAGGCATAAAAACTTGAGATATTAAGCTTTGCAATGTGCAGTTCCTAATGTACGGTGTATTTGTGACGAAAGATTTCAGTCTGCCAAACTTGGTTGGCCAAAAAATATCATCTGATGATACAGGGCAGTAATGGGAGCCTGTCATATTCACAGGCTTATATTCTCAAGAATTAAACTTTGGTAAAATAAAAAGTAAAATCGCATATTAGTATATCAAGTATGTTTACAAAAGTAGCATCGAAAATTTGAGAATTCTTTGTTTCATAATGCACCCTTGTGTAAGCATCGATGAGATTTGGTCAATGGGAAACAATAGAGGAAGAATGGACGTTTAAATCTGTCCAAAGAAGGGAATTCACACGCCAAAGCGTCCACTGAAAGTGAATTTTTTAAATCTAATGATCGTCTGCTGGGTGTTAGGCCGCATAAAATGACAATCTATGTGCACCTACGGTAGAAGGATGAGTGGAGAGGCGGATAGGACCATAAAATACGTAAATTACAGCCCTGTGGCTATAAGGACGAGTGCACATGCCCAGGGCTCGACTAAAGGGGTGATGCTGAGGAATGCGTCCTCAGGGACGACAAGGCAAGGTTGTGGGGGTGCAAGGTCCCCAGTACCTCCGGCGAAGAACCTCCGACTGATTGGCTCACCCTCTCATTGATTGAGACGTATCGCCCCTCCCTGTAGTCAGTCGACTGGGGGAGCGGGGAGGACTTGAGATCCCCGAGTGCCTCAGCGACCCTCACAACCAAGACCCCAGATGTGCTCGCCGCAGAATAGGCGACTAGCAACCGGTCGATTCCCATCAAATATCAAGTCGACTTGGAAGACCAAACAAAGCACATACGTCCAACGGTACCATTAAGATAATCATGACGACAACGACGGTAAATCCGATTCGAATACCTTCCTGCTTTTAACTAATTACTGATAAATCTAATGCAAAAATGTAAAGGGCAGTTAAAGCTTTTATGTGAAAGTTAGCTATGAACGCCTCCGAAAATTGTTCTCCGAGGGAAAAGGATAAGCGCAGATTGAATGCGCATTTTGTGCGTGTTTGTGTAGGCATAAAGAGAAGAGTGGGAAGAATTTATAAGGAAAGAAAGGAAAATAAAATGGAGACATTACAGGCATGGTATAAGAAGATATTATGTTCGTTTAAATGAAAATACTTCCACACAATTTTTATTCGTACTACCGGTTTCAACGCTTCGGCGTCATCATCAGGTACCTGGATCAGGTACGAATAAAAATTGTGTGGAAGTTACAAAGTATTTTCATTCAAACGAACATGAAACTCCACAAAGTTGAGCCCGAGACCATAGAATTCAAGATATAATGTAGTTGGGTGAATTTTAATAGCACGAAAATGAGAATCAGGACATGTTGAAAGGATATTCCTTATGTAAAACTAGGACAGGAACTGTACAAGGAATGGTTTGTTTAACTGTGAAGTTTTATAATATCAATTGCCATTGTAGATAGGTATTAAGGTGTTTAGCCCCTTAGTATATCGAAAGCCTACCTTGACCTTTGGACTGTTATATATAATATTAAAAAAATACTAATATTTTTATTTTAGTAAAAAAAGTAAAATGAACATATTTAACTTGTACCTATTGAACGACTTGTTCAAAATGACGGAAAAACTCAACGAGCGGTTATCATCTAGGAAGGAAACCTAAATCTATGATGATGAGTCTACCTTGATTATCAAGCTCGATTTCGTCGAAAATGACCTCGAATTTGGCAGTGGAATACGTTAAATTTGATCATCAAATGCACTTCTGTAATTCAAGTCAGGTACCCCTGTGTATAATTACCGCTTAATAATACCTGTTACAATTAAAAAGTAGATTATTTCGATCGCAATACAAGGGTAATCCCAAAGGTACCCGGCCCAACAATAAAACAAAAGTTTTGGAAAAAATCTATTTATTTTTCAACATAATCTCCTTTCAGCTCGTTATAAGATAGGCACGTTGGACGGAAAGCAGCTTGGGGAACGAAAGAGGGACTGTTGTGTTAAATGTATTTTGTCATTTAATAAGGTAGATAAAATATGACCTATCTTTCTCTTTTTTATATTTGATTTGGGCACATTAAGTTTAAATCGTGTAATTCCTTAATCTCCAAATCACTTTAAAGGGAAACGAAAATACAGCGAACGGAGAATATTGATGCCATATCCTTTTAGACAGAACGCCTTATGTAAAAGGACTTTCTACAAAATCACAACAATTTCAGTTTTTCATGCTTTTGTGCCAATAGTGGACCGTTTTTATTGTCCGAATCGAATAACCAAGCAGAATCCTCGCATCTCTTTCTCATGGGGCAGCCTACTGAGAGTGGTGTCGAAAGCGTGAATTCTGTTTAGCATTAATACCGCTCCCGCAAGAGGTTCGATGAATTTTCAATCACGGTTAATCCAAAACGTTTACATCTCACCAGTAAGCCACCACATTAACACTTGGCAGGTTGAATTTAATAATGATTACTCAACTCACTAGAGCAAATATCGTTGAATTCGTTTAGAAACCATATCATAAGTTACATTTTTATCTGTGATATACGAAACTAAATTTATATATACTGACTCAATTTAAATATCTCAGGTATAAACAGACTCTTGGAAATATTATGGTGACTGCGATTATAATGGCAAAAGATAACAATTTTCCAATAGATAAGAATTATTATACGATCGGTTTTGATGCGCCGTATCATCTTCAGGTGATAAAGTCAAGGAAGAACTGAAGATGAAATAGGTAGTAAATTAATCTATTACCGTTTACACATAATTTTATACGAATTCCACCACATCTCGCCTGTAACTACTGGATGAATTGATTGAGGCTGCTGAACTATTGATGCTGTTGGAACCTGTTACGCCGTATTCATCTCAGGTAACAGAAAATCAATTCATGCCTAATACAATGGGGCCTGTTTAATACTAACAGTTTGAACTCAGGAGAAAGAGAAAGAAAGATATTTTGGGGAAGGAATACGATATTTTGAGAATGTAAGGAAGCTTTTAACAGTGTTTATCTCAACAAACTGGCACAAGCGAAAATTTTTTGAAATCAGTAACCAAATGGAAAATTGGAACATCGGTTACATAAATAACCACAAACAAAAAGGTTTTTAATGGATGATTGCAGTTGAGGCAAAAACAACTTCAGATGTAGTATAGGCAAGTGTTTCAGGACCCCTTTTTCTTCCTAATCTACATTAACAGCCGAAGTTCGCAATCCTGAATAAAACTTGGACTTTTTACATACGTCAGAGCGGTTTACTGATAAACAAGGATCCAGCACTTTACGGGCTGTATTAAAACCGTTTTTGTTAGGCAATAAATCGGAGTGGTGTAATGAATAAAAGTAAAATAAAAGTTAAATAATACAAATGTAATATTATTTTGAATAAAAGGAAAGAAACGCAAATATAAAATAAAAAGTCAAGAGCTAAAAATGTTTAACAGACCAAATACTTGTCTATACACAAAATAATTGTGTTAAAAATTGGGTGGGGTAAACATATCAGAAGAGTATGGGCGTCAGTGAGAGAGAAACCAGACCTTTTACCAGATGTGCTATAGAAAAATGTAATTGAAAGTTGCTATGGTATGGTCACATTTGAAATACGTGGCAAGTATTTAAAATCAATTAGAAAAGGTATTAGTTAATTAGGTAAAGCTAAATTTAATTTTGTCTGCGTCCATAGAGGAGGGTACCTTTTTAATTAAATCATATCACAATACGTAGTAGTCACCAAGACTAGGAATATAAATACGGTAAAGTCTGATTATAATTATGATTAAAATAAACTAAATTAATTTTTTTATTTAAAATGGAAAACAAATGTCAAACACGAAACCTAATTAATGATATTCAAGTGTAAACAAAAACTTTCACCCTTGGAAACGCGTATAGTATTTTCAAAAATGTATGGCATGTTTTATTCTACCTCATTTTCAAGAACCAATATAAATCTTACGTCTTCCCCCTAAGCTTGGAAAAGTTAATTTGCTCATTAGTATAAATAAGTTTTACAACATGGGTTGACCAAATGTCACATGGAATAACGGAGATTTTGATATTAAGATATGAAGAGTCAATCCCACAATGTATCTATCCCGGAGTTTGAATTTATGTCTTGTCCTTTTCAAAGTTTTCGTTCTTGTACAGAAGTTAGACTTCTTTTTCTTCGGAAATTCTCCTCGTTAAAAATACGAACCGTACGATGTATCGTCAACATACTTCTATTAAAATACAGAAAATTTGAATATAAAAATGAAAAAAGTAAGTATTCGCTGAATGGGTGGAACGCCTTCACAATGATTGGAAAAATAAAAAAATTCGTTTTTGCAGGAAAACATTTTTCAAGACCACATTATCGTAAAATATTGACATAATTAGTAAGTAAATGAAGTTTGAGTGTTTAAAAAAAGGGAGGCCGTCACGGCTTCCTAACTAACAAAGGTTTTTTGCAATGAAATAAAAAGTATAATTTAATGTTGACAAGCCATATATTTCTTCCAATATCATTCATGAAAATTTTAGTTTCGAGATTGGTATATACTCTTTCTCATTGAATTTTCCCAACCACACTCGGGCAAGAATATCATTTAGAGTACTCTGAGGCAACTAGAGATACTGCTTTGTGAAATAATACCCGTCAAAGACTCGAGGAATGCTGATCTGTCTCTTGGAGTCAGAAAACTAGGGCCGGAATTTCGTCCGTAGCCGTAAAAGGCACCCTGGCCTCCCGTGGAAGGTAGATCGAGGCGAGGCGTCAGGTGGGGTCCCTGCCAAGGGCTTTTACAGCCACAGCCGAATGAAAGGAGGCTGCAATGGACCCAGGGAAGAGGAGAGTGAAGAGGAGAGGGGCAGGAAGTGGGGTGTGGGTCGAAGATAAGGACAGAGGGAATGGTGGTGGCCCTCTGGAAGGCTGGGACGGGATGGCACGCGCGAAAGACGTGCGGACCATGGGAATGGAAATTAGAGGGCATTTCACGGTCGGCCTGTTCGTCGGCACCTACGCAATTCTCTTCCCCGCTCGGTGGGCTGAACGGCGGCATGTTTATCGGCCTCCACCCCCTTCTCCTCGATTCTCAGCGCGCGCCTTCATGCGCGCCTCTTGTCTCGGAGCCCCCGGGGGCGGCGGATGACACGATGGGTTCTTCCGTGAGATATCTTCTCCTGCTGGGAGCAGGGCTGATTATTTCCGAGGAGACCGAATTTCGATTCGGCTGTGCGGGGGTACACCCAGACAACCCCAACGACTCACGGGGGGAAGGGGGCGGAAGAGCACATTTAGGGAGGAGCGCGCGGGAACGGGAGACGCAGCGAAGGGATTGGCTTCGGAGCATTTAACCACAATGACGAGAATATGCTGGGAAACAATTTTCTAAATTTATATCTCTAATGGCATATTTTATCTGATAAATAAAAAAGTGATAGAATTTCTCTTTGTGTTACTTCGGCTCAGTTCGAGGGGTTAATTCACACGCCATTAATTTTTCAACTATTTAAAATATTCCACCTATCATACTCAAATAATGCTGAGCTAATATTTCAAATATGACCTGCATGATCTAAATTTAACCATGAACGAATATGATTGTCTACCTTTTAATGTTCTCCTTGTTCGCTAAAAGCTATTATTACGTAATTACCCAACATTTCTCCTAAATTCACTTTTATTGTTTTGAATTAAGGGCATTTCCATAAACGTACCTTACAGCAATGAAGGGCAAATCAAGCAATCACCGACTTCGTTTTAAATATCAAAGAGCAACCGGTTACTTCGAACAAAAGATGTTAAGTGGATTTCCGCCGTTATTAACCTCATTCGAGTGCGGTATTAACTGCGGCCTTGCCTGCAATGGAAATATTTTCACAATTTTCGTATCTACCAAGTCATTGGGCATCAAAACACAACCATGAACATCATGAATTTCAATTTAAAATCTACAATTAAAATTTTTTAAAGAGAGCAAAAAAGGCAAAAAAAAATTTCTCACAATTTATATGCATGAACTCATAACAAATGTCGACTATGCTGAATTAAACTGCTTTATTTTTAAGATTTTCTATAAATTTACCAAGATTTTTGTTAACAAGAACGTATTTGCCCAAGGTGATGAAAGGGGTTGACTCTTGAAAAACATAGCGATAATCTAACTACACATTAGGATAAAGAGGAAAGGTCATAAAATAGCTGCTACAATGCACGGAAAGTTAAAAATATATAGAAGATTCTTCTAAATATTCCTGAAAAGAACGCGCGTAGAACTATGAAATGAATAGAAATTGCCTCCAATGCATGACTCTCGAAGGAATCTTGCCAAATGAATCAAAGAATGCTGGCTCATTCTGCTATCAAAAACATGAAGAGAAATCCGACGTGAAAAAAATTGCTAATATATTATGAGCCGAAATGTATAACAGACTATTACACAGGAATATGACATAAAAAATGCAAGGATATCAAATAATTAGTTTCAAAATGATTGAAGTAAACCTGTCTTAACGTGAATTATATTTATGCCCACTCAATAAGCAAGAGAAAGTACGAACGTGCGATAATATTCTTCAAAAGAGACAAGCGAAAGTTGAACCAAATATCTATAAACTGTATATTAATGCTAAAAATGCACCTAGACCTATCATAATTGCGAAAAAGTAAATGAGTAGAAAACATAGTGATATTTATGTAACTGAAATGAAAACATAATGAAACAAAGTGATATTTTTTGGAGTAACATGGGAGAGATTATTTACTGTTCCATTGGACAATTACCTGGAGAGTCAATAATTCCGATTTTTAGAGCGGGGAAATGCTTTGCGGACATAAAAAATAGAAGCTCCATTCTGTCACCCAATTCATTGAGGAGGGATTAGTTTATAGATAACTGCGTATTTAAATTACTATTTGCACTTATCTAAGGTTTAGTTTTGACAAAACCACGAGAATATTTTTAGACTATCATTTCAATTAGTATACCATAAGTGTATTTCATAAAATGCAAATTAATTCAAATAATTGTGCTAAAATTACGAGTTTATTTTATAACGAGTTCATTTCAAACTAAAAGAGATTATATCAATCTATCAATTCGCAAACTTCCTATTTTATTATTCACAATGAGAGCAATTGTGTACAAATAGAAAACTTACGAATTCCGAGGTGAAATGAAGTAAGGTGTTGATTAGAACCTGGTACTATGTACTGTATTAGGAGATTTTGTTCATATTTTCTCCCGTCACCAGATAGTATCATCATCGATTTTTATTGACATTGAGTCCAATACCGCATAAATTACATCTATTTAACAATGTCAAAATATAAGAAAGGTAAGTTCACATATTTCGTGTTAAGAATAGTTGCCAAAACATTAACATGATTAAATCCTTAATGATTAGTTAACTGGACTCATTGAATTATTTAAACGGGCTAAAATGTTACCATTTTTTCGAACTTCGATCCAAATATAATCGTAATAAAATTTAATCTAACGTCCAGCATTAATAGGTATATTTTTTACATTGTTCGACATACTTTCCAAAATTATTGACGGAAAGACCATCAGGATCCGCTCGGGATAAAGTACGCAAGGCACATATGGGAGAGTAACGAAATGTATTCAGTCGTTAGCCTACAATTAGAAGTACGGAATCAGCACATATTCGAGGCATATAAACAAAGCCACCCTGCTTAGCCCTTGCCACTATGCCCTAGCCCTAACCTTCCTTATCGGAGTTCAAAATTCTGATTGACTTGTTAAGCCAAACAGGAAAAAATTACCCTTCAATTCACCACATATGGCTCTCGAAGAGAACTGTTTGAGGATTAACCGGCGACGTTAAAGCAATATCTTCAGCTGACGTGTCAGCTCAGTTGTCCATCACCTGCAGATTAGATATATGATGACTCTATACACTATCTAACTAAGAAGTATCTTAGCAAGTGGCTATAATTATACTATAATTAATAAATAATTGATTAAATGCGGAAGGAGTCAACTTCACCCTCTTCCCTTAATTAAAGACCCGGGACTAGGAAATAAACGTGTACCAAGACGACCGGGATGGTTCAAAATCCAAAGCCTATTCATATGGTGGATTACCCGTGGTCGAATGCTCAATAGTAACGATATGTATCTTTCATTACTTATTGGATAAGCAATGATCCCACGACAATAAATAATTTCACCAAATTTCTCCAACAATTTTATTGGATGGTACCTTCATTACAGTAGCAATAGGATGTAAATAACTGTCAATACTATGAAATTCTCCCGCTTGAGAAAAATAAACTGTATCACTGAGAGCCGATTCTTTCTTTTAAAATTGGCGATACATATTCCAAGAAGCAGTGTCCATAATAATGAACCAACTAATCAGCTAGCATTAAACCCGATTATAAATGTGTAATAGCCCCCTATTAATAGACTAAATAGCAGCTAAGCCTCTTATTTTTGATTTCAAAAGATTGAGAAAAGTAGAAAGTAGAAGGTCATTGCTACCTATTAGCACAAACATTTCAAAAGAGCAACTAAACCTCTGATTAATGATTTAAAAAGATTTAGAACAGTATGAACTATTGCACCAGTAATTCCATCAATAATTATTTATAAAATTACAAAAATTATTTTAGTTAGTAGATGAAGTACTGGGATACGAGGCATGTTACAAAACCACACTTTACCACCAACGAAGCAAAATAAAGATGCCTGGAAGGGCATGGGTAAAATACAAGAATATAAACAGAGGCCGGACTCGATTAGCAATCTCTAATGTAAAAATGAAAGATGTAATATGAAACTTCAAATGTGAATTAATTCCGATTTTTATTATTTAAATTAACCCCGATTGAGTTGTGACCGGTTTTCGTAGCCTTTGCACCGTATTTATTTCAGACCAAAGAGGAATAATAAGCAAAACTTATTTTCCCGAGTCCCGATAGCTACGTACACATTGTATAGTTAATGTATTATAAATAGGTTGCATCTTTTATAAACTAATTGCATGAATTTGAGTAAGAAACCAGTTCTTATAAAATTCCGATTTAGTTAAATTCTGAACATGCTTCTTACAAAACGTATGAGTGGAAATGAAGATGTCATTTTTGATAATGAAGTAAATGTCAGGATCCAGAATGATGAATGAAACTAATTAATATGAAATCCTTTGCAAAAATTAAGACGGCATTACATTGTAAAAGTATGAAATTAGCATGGGAGCGACGGAAAATGATGACTGGTATTTTCAGCGGTTAATGTTGCATGAAATACCTCAGAAAAGTGTTCAACTGAAAGCTAGAATTTAATTGTTTCCATTCACAAAAGATTGTGAAAACGGTTTTTTTGCAAACAAACAACTTTAATTTAATTGAAATACGCCCGTGTATTTATTCAACGTACAAGATAATTGTGACGACAAAACTTTTCTTTCATATTCCATTGGTAAACCCAAGCGGGACTTATAAAGACGCCATGTTGTGGTATATACGGCCACTCAATTTGCAAATTAGCCAGAGTAAAGGCGACGAGAGCCCATGCTGGCGCGCTGAAATTCAATCAAAAATCTCATGCATTCATTTGTCGTTGACTACAAAATGGAAGAATGAAGGGAGGTTGGTTTCGGACAGGAGATAATAAGAGACAAGCGGGCGGACGCGAGTTGTTTTCGGGGCCTTCTCCTCGACTCGTTGTCGCTTAAGGACACGAGAGTCCTCATTTCCATGTGATGGAGTCACACCTTTTAACCAGCCACAAATAAAATATACCGAGACGAATTTTCGTCCATTCAGGCCCCCAAAGAAGCCCTCCATGATGACAATGAATTTGAAGGGAACTCGAGAGTTCATTCGCACCCTCCTTTAACGTCGAAGCATAAGTAAGCGCCTTATTTCCTGACTCTTTGGTGAAACATTTTATTTTTTCATTGGCGCATACACTTCCTCATCTAAAAGCCACTCTTAGACCATTAAAAAGGCTGCTACAGAGGCCACAAAAGCACCAATCGGGCGCATCCATTCAGACACGTTGGCGGCCAAAGACACGGTATGAGAGGAGAGAGAGAGCTGTCCGGGGAATTACGAAGAAGGTAGAAAAGGCAAAGTCAGGAGAGAATTCGAGGCATGAACAAGCACGACGGAACGAGGAAGTGTTGCAGAGGGAAGGAGGGGAAAATGGGTCATTTGTACGGCGTGATGAGGGTAAGTAAAGTATGAAGGGTTGAAGGGTCATAAAGAGGGAAGAAGCGGGGAAAAAAGGCAATTATGTCGTATGCAAAGGCTTTACTAGAATCCATAACGGTAAGTAACATGTCTGTGCTACTGTGTGTGTCTGGGCTGTCTGTGTAATGTAACGCCTCATCCGACAGTTGGTACCCGGTACTTACAGGCTCCTTCACTAAGCTCAAGCATATAAATCATTAGAAAACGCCAGTGTTTACTAAAATCAAATTATTTTTTTCGTTTGTCAAAGTTGGCTGAGCCAAAATTAGAGCAACTGGACATCCGAACTCGCATATACATGCTTGGTATGTACAGCATACAGTACATACTTTGCGTATACGGCTTTGTATATCCTAGCATACACATACCTTGTATAAGAAGTATCGGGAAAGGTTTTGGGAAAATAGATTTATTTCAGATGTTACTAAAATGCCGTATGATTCTTCAAAATACAACCCTTGAGCGTCTTTTCAGCGGCTTCTCCTCAAATTGAAGGCTCCCTGGTAGCTGAATCCCGGAAGGTCCTTAAAGGTAAGTGAGTGAGCTTCTTAGAAGGTACTTAGGGTCCTATGGTGGTGTCCTTTAAGCGAGGAATTCACTTTTAGGAATATGAAATAGTCTGCTGGTGCCAAGCCGGGACTGTAAGGGGGTTGGGAAATCGTCGCGATGTCGTTGCAGAAGGCCTTTGCAAGCAGGCACTCGACTCTGCTCTAGGGCGGCCGTCAAGATCTTCGGGATGAGTTTAGCGCAGATATTTCGTATCGCCAAATTTAAAGTGATAGTCATGTTCACTGTCACCTTGACCATGCCAATTCGATCTACGATCATGCGAGCACAACCGAAGGTCGAATTCAGGTCACCTTGCACACAAGTCAGGAACAAAATGTCAACGATACCTTATACACAAGCCTTGCAGTTTGAGGGCAAAATGCAGAAGATTTTTCGAGGGAGTAGGGTGACACCCTACAGCATAATACTCAATATAATATGCGTTCAATAGAAACTTCGCATTATGTCAATCATTTAAACAAATAGTGTTAACCATAGTTATCCTTACTAGTATTGCACCTCATTTAATTTATTGCTCACAAAATTAGCTTGCCTCTTTCAATGAATGTACGTATTGGTTCTCACGCATTGGTTCTCATCAAGAAATTCATTTACTACCTGTTATATTAAGACAGAGATATCCTTAAGATTGTTCTTCATTAGAAATAAAAATAGCACCCACACGCTACCTAAACACTTACTCACAAATATGACGTTCACCTACAGCAGCAATTTTTCACAAACAGCATCAGCAATGGAAATTAACTTTGCACTTAAAGCACTTATGTCAAAATTACCAACCCCGAATATTCACAGTCCAATACATGATCAACAGCGAAAGCCTAGGGTTCAGTATTCCGCACCTTGAATTTACACTTCGACGAATTTTATTGCATGTTAATTGACGCAGATTTTTATTAATGTCGTCATCATAGGTTCCATTTTTCAATATGCTTTTGGCAAATTAACATTGATCCCGAATAATGAAAGTAAATGAACCAAGGAGATGATTCTAAGATTTGATCGACATACTAGCGATGCACCACAAATGAACGAAATTTACCAAGCTAAATGAAAGGAACAGTTTAATGAAGAATCCTGGTAAATAAGTACTTATGGATTGATGCAATTTACAGAGCAAGATTGGCGACGGTGGTGATTATATGTAACAACTTATTTTTTTTAAATTTATCTTTATATTTTCTTGCTGATTGATTTATATTAATGAGATGGGGATTTTTTGCTTTGTGAAAGAGATTTGTGTTTGGAAGTTCCCTTAAAGTGTACTTCTGTTTTACTGACTGATTTTACCTATTATCTTTTGTGATTACTTGGGACTTGTGTGCTACCTGACACTGTCTTTCTGCACATGTAAATTTTAATAATAATAATAATAAAAGGGTGACAAACTTGCAGAATTGAACTGATTATCAGCGAGTTCATTCTGCTGAAAAATTCTTGGGTAATTTACTCCTGAGATTTTCGGAATTTAAAAAAATTGGCTAATTTTCAGCAATTTCCATTTGAAAATACCTAGACTTTTCAGTGTTCCTTGCGCATAAAAAACAGTAGTTTCCTACACCGTGATGACTTTTAATTCTCAAGGATATTACGCGAGATTATTAGTTTTATTTTTCATTCAAATCTTGATTTTAAAATATGCATGAAGTCTTACATAAATGTTTGAAGAAGCAAATTATTTGACCTGGCATTGGAAATCAGAGGCTGCGGTCATTGCAATAAATTTTGCCCTTCTTCGAAAGATTCTAAACGACAGTTAGAAGCCAAGCGGGAGCACGCCAGGGAAAATGATTTCCTCTTGAATATTTAATTTATTCTTCATTACTGAAAACACTGAATGGCAGAATGTCCTGGCCGCGACTTTCCAACCAAGTTGCGGCTCAGTTATCTCCGCTATTCATTTAAAATAGATGAAATGTTTTTATTGTTCATCATATCTGTTGCACACTTCAAAACAGTCTGCTTCAGGTGAACTGTCGTGCGGCTATCCATTTGAACCAATGACGTCATAATGGAGGCGAAAGTTGGACATTCGAAATTAAATATATTATATATTCAGTATAATAAAATAAAATATTTGCATAGGAAAAGTTGGTTTTTTCTCAAAAGTTACGTACCATTCACTTTTTTGCATGTGGATTCCAGTTACTTTAGCTGAAAACTATACTGTTATTAAAACGTCAATATCCAGCTTACCTTTATTAGCCCTGCATCATCTTTTCATACTTTATGTGTTCGCGTTAATCAGAGCTCCCCTATATCCCCCACTATATATTCATTAATCTCCATGTTACTCCACCTAGCAGCAAGCACGCTTTCAAATAAATACATTTTTAAGGAATCCGAGACGATATCATTGATTTTAAGAATTTCACGACTTTTAATTCTATTCCAATTAACACCGTTATATGCTGAAATATTACACAGCTCTCAAACATAAAAACTTTTCAAGTTAGTTACGTAACATGTTCAAACCAGTGTTCAACTAAATTCTATTTCAACTCAAGGAAATTACTAGTTATTTTAAAGGCAAGTTATGTTTCAATATATGATGAAATTATATCAGAGTACCTCAAAATCAAATATTTACTCATCACAATAATCGAAAAACTGAAATAGGACAAAATATTGTTAGCTGCCTGCAGATATTCGATGAACAAGGGTAAACATGTTTATTTCATTTCCTTTAAATTAACATTTCTAGGTCCGTTGGATAGAGAAATATAAAATTGGGACGCGACAAATCGGGCTTCAGTTAATTACCGAAATGGCATTTTGACTATATTAACAGGGCAGCACTCACGAAGTCACCCATGCACATGCATGAAAAGATTCCTTTAACTTTGAAAAGCCATAATAGAGTGAATTACGGTATACTGATGAGGTAACACGCCAAACAAATTTGTCCACAATTTACGTCCCCGGTAGAATTCGTTTGCATTTGATAATTAAACTCAAACATCAACCTATCACGATACTGTGTTATCTTCATGAATGAGAATTACGCTCAATTTTAATAAACACCATTTACAATGCAGGTTTTTGTTAGGGACCCTTCGGAACATGGTCTACTGTTTTGATTCAATATCACGCATTTCCGTAAGTTACTGGGAACAATTATAAAATAATTATTATGATAACCATATTTACACGTACAATTTCCTATGCATCAAGTATAAAATGAAATGACGATGAAAATGAAATAAAATACAAAAAACCAGGGAATTACTGCCATCTTTTAACAATTTTAGTCAATGAAAGGAATCATATTGTTGCTATAAAGCCATAAATAGAAAAAATCATTTAAAACATTATAGCAAGCCGAGATGAAATAATAAGGCGAAAAGGAAATTCCAACGCATGAAACGATGGTCAATGATTAGAAAGTATGAACATTAGTTCTTCCAGAAGGTTAAGAACAAGAACGTCATAGGCTTCACGAGGTAATTATTGATAAATACCTTCTTGCCAGCCAGTTGTAAGAATATTGATCAAATTTTGGTAGATAAATGAAGATCACGTCAAACCTCGATCATATAATTTTTATTTTTAGATTTCAGTCTTGAAAAAAAGAAGCACACAAAAAGAAAAGAGGTTTAAAGAGTGTTTTGCAAAAAATCGAAATAGATTCGAGTTTTAAGCGTGAAGAGTGTGTACGGGCAGTATTAAGAAGAAAGGTAAGAATGGGGTGTCAAATACCACCTGTGCCTAACAGCGCACATATGGAGGACTATGCATCTGTTGCAAACCACCGTTTTCATCGGAAGGAAGAAGTAAGAGATCAGGTGATGGTCAGAAGGGAAGAACAGGCGCAATAGAAAGAGTGGGGAGAGGAAGAGCAGCAGCGAGTGTTTTTAGGGCACAAATGACCTTAGCTGTCGGTCGTCTCCCCTAAAAACTACTACTACTAGGAGGGAATTCCCTTAGCGGGAAAGGTTCAGGCCCGGATCCTATCATGCTCCCAGGAGCATAATGCACACCACCTCGACAGTTTTGAGCTTTAACGGCAAATCTGAGGGGAAAGAGGGTCAATGGCTTATACCTTTTGACAGCTATTGAAGGGAGCATCGTTTAGGAAAGCGGGTTTGGGAAATAGTGGAAAGGTTGATGCGAAAGAAGGGCGGATGCTAGGCATGGAGATTCATGTGGATTTTGAGGAGGGAGAAGCATGGCCAAATTTAGATGGAGCAGATTGCAAGTCATTTCGTAAGTTATTCTACGCGAGGTATATGAGGGAGTAAAGTAGGATAGGAGAATATTGGTGAATTGCGAAAGGAGGGGAGGGGTGCCAAAAGATGGAACACGCTTTACACTCTGGTAGATTGCAAGTCCTCGGTGTGGATTAGCATTTGGACAAGGGTTTGGTGGATTTCAATGTGCCAGCTAGTGTGGCGGGTCATATACAATTGATGGAAGAGCAATTAGGCATTTGATTAGTCGTTGTAATTTGGTTAGTTAGAATTAGGAGAAGGTATTTGAGGGTATGTTTGCGAGACTGCATTCCTGAGAAGTAAGTTTCGCTCATGGAGAAGGTTCGCGGTTAATATTTCAGCAGATGGTTGGTAGTGAAAATGACGGAGGATTTTTTAATTAAAATTTTCGCTAAATATTAACAGTGGGGAAGAGTTATGTGTAAATTGGCGATAAATATATTATAGTAGTTGACATTACTACATATTAGAGGGATAAAGATGGAGAGGTAGTAGGAATGAGAGCGTTATTGCGCGGTGGGTGGCAGCTGGCATAGCTGTTTATCAGTGGATTTTATTTGGACCTAAGTTTTTGGTACGTTTGAGATATTACGATATCGAGGTAAGTGCTTTCTTGGGTATAGGTAGTGAAGATGAAGGTAAGAAAAGAGAAAGTATTTAGGGAGGAAATAAAGTTTTAAGAGTAACAATGCCGCGCGGCCAGCTAAAGAATTTATCGTCGATGTATACGGCCTTGAACAGAGGTTGAAAAAGGTAACAGGAAAATAAATTTTTTTGAGGAGTAAAAGATAAATGTTTGGGTACGAAGAGCTGGAACTTAATATAATTTTCTATATTCATTTCTGCTCTTCGTATCAATGGCGCTCATTTATTAAGTCTCGCGTTCGGCGCTATTTATGTAGCGCATTCTGAGTCAGCCCTTCCAAGCGATCGAAAGATTTTCTGAGCGCCAAAATTTTCATTTAATTTGTATCGGAATAGCCTGGAGGCCAGGTAGCTGGTTTGCCTTGCGCAATGAACCTTTTCAAATTTAATTAGTTAAATAATTTCTAAGGAAAAAGGAAAATTAACTAAATCCCCATTCTGAATGAACTACGTACGTACTTTACGTCGTTAAATGCAAACATCTCTCAGGAATTCCACTAATTTCTCTTATTAAGGAGGAAATGAGGTCCAATGATGTGATCTTCTTCATTCAATGGAAAACAATGTTTGTGTCGTAAATTGGACATTGACAATTGAATTTCGTTCAATCCAAATACGGAAACCGTGATAATTAAAAATGCGTTCTGAGTGAAGGAGGTTCTCTAATCATCAAGCGGTCCATTGTTTTCCTTTATAAACTCTCCCATAAGGAGACCTTTTCAAAATAGTCACTTTCACTCCCGCTGAAATACTGTGTATGCGTGCAGTATATAAATATATTTTTTCTTAAATTTTAGTTTCCAATAAAAATGTACAATATTTCAAATAATGGTGATGATGCTAATTACAGTCACATGCACTAAGGAATCTAAATGCAGGATACTTCCCCACGCATTCCAGTTGAGTTGCTTGTGGAATAATAGGAGTTGGTAGTAAAATGGAATTTAAAATAAAATTGAAAATTATATAAATTTGAGATGAAACGATGACAGCATGGAAGGTATTTTTGATTTTCAACTCTACTTTCTTCTCCTATCGCGATCATTAACAGGAGATTATCATGTATTTTAGGTAAGGTTATGGTAAGTTAGAGGTATACACTCATTCTTTATAAATAAGTGTTGACAGAGGTGACTTTGGCTCTTTTAAAAACCTTTCTTTGCCGTAAATTAAGCACCAAAGCTTCTATTTACTGTACATTCAAACTTATTTTGCATGCAATGAGGACAATTCTTAAAGAAATGAAGTCTCCATTTATCAACCATTGTAATACAAAGGAATGAAAAGCATTTGGAGGATTTAGAGTGGAGTTTAAATGATACTGTTCTAGTGTTTGTTAGTCAGTGACGCAGTAATAAAAACACAGCTGCATTTCAGGACGACCGAACGGCGTTCCGCATTTGCAGCGGACATGAGCAAAATTCGTGACACATATGCAGGCATTCCTCGTTCCAAACCCAGTTCGCTCCACTAGAGCAGGTCGCAGACTAATCGCGTAGTCATGTGGTACCGACATATAGATTTGACGGCCGACTGTGGGCGAGTGGCCCAGAGGTGATTTGCACCAGAAATGAGAGCAGATGTGAACAAACGAGGGGCTGATAGAACGAGGGGAGTGCTGTGTTAGGATCGGGAGGATAAAACCTTAACGGTTATTGGCAGTTTAGCAAGGGGATGAACGTGACTTTGTAGTCAGGAGAATAAACGAGTCGAATAATTCGGACGAAAGGCAGATTTAGACATGGTTCATATCTTCAGAGAATTTGGAATTACGTGAGTCATGCGCGTGCGTATGTGTTCTTCGTGTGGTTTAAGCCACGCTTCAAGCGAATATTGAACGCCAAAAGCACGCTCTCTGACGAAAGTATGCGAATATTCCTCGCCATTTCTCCATTTACCCCATAAGAAAAAGGAATGTGTTGGGGCGGGAAGGAGACCATAAAACTTAGACGGTGGGAAACCAATGCATTTATGGAAGAATATTGTATTCAGGTAACATTTGACGCTCCAAGTTTACGCTTAAAATGGTCCAAAAAAGAATCTGTCATCAAAGTAGTTAATTTAAAATTTCATTTTCGGTAAATATCACAAATATGTATGCAAAAATCAATGAATTTCAATGGAAATATCTTACCCATTTTTAAATGCTGCCAGATTCTGTACTGTTAGGTACCAGCTACTATGAAGTTTCAGCATTAAGTAAAAAGCTCCCCTCACCTGAAAATCAAGGAAAAAATATTAGGCTTTTGCTCTAAACATAGTATATGTAAATATATAGTATGTAAAATGAATATTAAGGGCATTACATGAACAGTATGTAGGCGTGAGAATTAATTTCATCGTTATTAGGCACCGCCTCTGTGCATACTGGTCCACATTTTAAGAATTCTTCATGATAGTTTGTTTGATAAACTCAGAAAAGAAGCTATTGCTTTACTCAAATTAAATTTAAAAATATATTTCTTTCTTAAATGAAAATTTATCGAGCTATATTTATCTATGTGAGTGAAAAATAAGAATAAAATTTTACGTAGAAGATTGCAACCAATAAATCTGCGTCACTAATTGTCATTTTCAAAAATTTAATCTTTCCAGCAAATAAAACACAGTAACTGTTTTATTTTAACTTCCAGATAACCCGATACGAGTATTGTCATACGTATTACTTGATTTTGTCCTAAAATGTAGAATTTGGCCAAGTCACTTCAAATGCCTCAAAAGAGGTGCTAATTATGTGCCAGCCACGAAAACTAAAAAGCAAGAGTCTGGTTTTGCATAGAGACTGAACTTTGACAAGAAATACTATACGGGAGAACGATTTACATCTTCGTAGCAATTCAAATGGTAGGCACTAGCGTCATAATGCCGTACACTCACTTTATTATGATAAATAACTCAAGACAAGCAATCTCACTCAAAGAATTTACAAATAATCAGCAACTTAGTAAAATTATGCCCAAGAACTGATATCTCTTAGTCATAAAATATTTATGCAATCTGCATTAGATTCTACAAATATAAAGATAGAGTGTACAGATATTCATTTGCTTTCAAGCAGTTACGTGCGATAATATTTTGAAAACAACGTCCACCGATGGCTGATTAGGGAAATGAATAAAGATAAACAGTATACCAATGATGCCTTACAGTGGAGGGAATATTTTATGAAAGGAAAAAAAATTTCATTCAAATTGTTTCTTTTTCCAAACAAACTTCTTCGACGTTTTTCTTTTCCAGGGGTTGGGGGAGTTAGTGCATGTCAAGGGTAATACCTAATAATAGTGAGATCATTAAAGCAAAATGGCTTAAGATTGATTTGAATCGTAGACCTTGATTAAATTCTTCTATCAGCTTTAGTCTTTATAATCATTCCCTGTGACTACTTTCATTATATTCTTCGCGTATTTAAAAAGGGGAAAAATACACTAGGCAGATAAGATGTAGCTAAGGGCATCTAGAGTACAGATGTTTATTAAAAGCAGTCATTAATTTGGTATAAGCATACTGATAGAGGTAAAAAGTATTCACGGAATTCAAGTCAAGTTTTATTTTGAAATATGACGGCAGAGTTCCCACATACTTACATTCCTGCATCTTCATATTTGTGGGATCTACAAATTACCACTGTATTGAGGAAGGAGGTCTTTTCTACGTTTCACCAACATACTTACCTCAAATGTTTTGCACACAGCAGCAAGATTAGAGTGCAATTATTTGATTTTTAGATAGACAAGTTCAAGTATATTACTAGGAACTTCAACCAGTGTCCGCTTGGTCTCAAGCCAAATGGTCTCCCAATCAAATGAGCACAAGGCATCACCGAAAAAGAGCAAACTTTAAACAGTAATCCTCGAATCTGCATCAGAGCAAAATGCAAATTTGAGAAGAGGAAGTTTGCTCACAAAGGTTGAAGAAAGATTTGATAAGTAATTATAAAGGTTTCAATACTAAAATATGGAAACGTTTTAACAGTTTTGTACCGTGAGAAAATTCTACAAAGCTACTAATTCTGCAATTGAAAACGACTTATTTTGCAGTAAATAAGATTAATCCAGATAAAATAATTACAGAGACAGTAAGAAAACGAACCCTGAAAAACTAGTGAAACGACGATTGACAAAAAGCAGCTGTTTTGAAAAGGAATGAAAAGAAACCAGGGAGAAATGAAGTATGCATTTGGTAAAGTAGAAATGAGAAAGTTTGAAAGAGCCATTTAATAGTTTCCTGATAAGACTGAGAATTTGCCGCTGTATCCTAAATCCCTTATCCCTTGTAAAACAGGAAAAAAGAGAAATAATATAGTTAAAAATGGATAGCATTTCGCAACATTACTTCGAAGGGCAATGCTATAAAATTCGCTCATTAAAATGCTAGGTGATTATTTCTGGAGTATAGAGATTTGAAATATATTGAATCGATATGCAAACCGGATTAGAGCACACTTTTCATGCAGATTTTTTTGCAATGTAGACATTGAAAATACTCTTTTTAAATCATATGAGGCGTAAAAACATTGACTTTGGATAATATCAGTGGTAATTTCACAATTTATTGACAGTGATTAAACGTTGTAATCACAAATTCATCTAAAGGGATCAAAAAACAATTTATTTATTCACCAGAGGCTGGTGTTATTTACATCGGTATGGGGGTGGTTATAGTATACGCGGGATCAGTAAAAGTAACTCTAATAAATGTATACAAGGTGAGTTTAAGAGGATGAAAATATAATCCGGACTCAAACTGGTTTAGCGTAAAATTTTATTTGACGATAGTATTAATATATATTTACATTAATTGCTATTAGTATTCGAAACCTTAAATACCCCATTCATTACAATTATCCAACCGAACAATAAATATTTTACATGATGTTTAGTTTTATTATTTGCGAAATCCACCATCGTGTATCACACTCAAAAGGGTATCTTCGAGTCAGCCTCATATTACGGCGCTCAACTCCAAAGCAGACCGTAATTGGGTCATAATCCCGCAATTTTGCCGTCGTGCTTGGCATTCATATTTATTGGACGGTGCGTAGCTTAACCCGTGGTTTATGGAACTAATCGTCATCCCCGCCCCCTCCTTGATCGCCACATTCGATTTGCACGCCTGCATTATGACCGGCCTTGAATTAAATCGTTACTCCCATCCAACTACGGCGCAACCAATCTATGCAACAGAATTTTGAAAACGGGAAACGCTTTACTCAACTGATCGAACGCTGATTCCGGTGGCAGACGCAGATTTATGGAAGGCAAAGTTTTGGATGGATTACGGGGCTCTTTATTCTATCTAGGCACGAGATGGTTACACAACCCCGGGGTTTTGCTATGCTCAGTGGCGTGGGGCGATTGCTTAGTATTGATTAATTAAAGCTTAGACTGAGGGCACTAAATCCGCTTAAGGCTATGAAAATGAAATATCTTGAATATTTTGGAATACTTATTAAAACATTTCCGCAACGCATAGAGAATAAAAAAAAAGTAAAAACCAAACCATTTCCAGTCCCACCGCCCAGATATTCTTTGAGTTTAGAGATCATTTCGTAAAATGAAATTTTCCAATAGAATAACATTATATATATATATATATATATACACAATATAAAAATTATATATATATATATATATATATATATATATATATATATATATATATATATATATATATATATATAATTAAGTCATATTCTTTGGACAAGATAATGGAATAGCATAGCTCAAGTTTTTAAATAAAAGAGTATAGGAAAGTTTCTTCAGAGAAAAGCGTTTTCTGTGAAGAAACTATGTAAAGCCTGTATACAGTAATATTTGTGACTATTAAAGCATCAATTTTAATGCAAACCTTACAATATTTCACTAGGGGTATACCATATTTCAATCCATTAATCATATTTGAAATTGATTGTTGAAAGATACAGTGCGGCTTAATGGAACATTTACAAGGTTTGCATAAAAAGTATCGGTAACAACTTTTTCCTCACTTATGCGTGAAATGCTGAATTAAGACCGTTGGTTAAGTGTGCACATGATTACAGATCGTATTGACGTTGAAGTGGTGACAGTACAGATTATTATCACTAAATACTTGGCGACGTGCAAGATCTTTGCTAAAATCGTCCCCAAAGTCTTGACGGAACACCAAAGGTAGAGTTTAGTTTCTGCTCACGAAGACCTTCAAGAACGGTATTACGACGAACCCCCAAACCCATTACAGTCCCAACTTGGTTCCAGCCTATTTTTCACTCCCAAATGTGAAATCCTTCGTCAAAAGACACCTCCATAGGACCCTAAGTGCGGTCAAAGAAGCTTGTACGCGTACCCTTAAATACCTTCCGGAACCCACCTACTAGAAAGCCTTTGAGTCGTGGAAAAGCCGCTGGCAGAGGTCTGTCGACCCTCAAGGAATATACTTTACAGAATTAATTAGGCATTATAGCAATAAATGATATGAATATATTTTTCCAATGCTTTTAAGAGAAACCACATTTATAGGGAGGGTAAAATTGGTACGAGGTACAGAAAGGTGAAAACACTGTGAGGAAATGGGAAGATAAAATCCGTCAAAACTATAAAAATGAGTCAACAAATTAATAATTGCACATGCAGAGATCTAAAAGCGATGATTTCCACATTTTTCGGGCTGCGTCCGCGTATGTCGTTTAAATTCGCAACAGTTTCGCCAGCTATCCTGCTGGCGTCCTCAGGTCCAGGATGAAAAGAAGCTTGTTGCCCCGTCTTATATAGGGAAAACCCGGCGCCAATACCGGGAAATTTCTTGGCCAATCAGGGAACGTCCTCATATTTTCGATGGTGGTAACAAGCACGTGCAGTGAAAATATATATTAAAGAGATTAGAGCAACGTGTTTAGACACAGAAAGAGAACAGGTAAGAGATGAGGGTAGCTTAGGTCCCAGCATACTCGATGGAGAGTTAGAAAGCCCATTAGGGGATTACATTCAAATAAGACCGTTCGGATAAACAAATTTCCAACAGAACCACTTGAAAACTCAGAAAAACATGAGAGGAATATTTTATGGGCTAATTCGCAAAATGTATCAGGAAGGAATTAAGGTGGAAGATTTGTTCAAATCAGTTAGTTCATTTTCCAAAAAATGTGGAGGAATATACGAGGACTTCGGAAAAAGTCTTATTTCGCATGCAGATGACGTTTAACTTAGGATAATCAATAAGAGTAGGAAAGGGAGGGAAAGAGATTGGTATAGGGGATATTCAGTTTGGTTTCCAAATGGGGAGAAGCACGCGTGGTACTACATCAGAGATGAGGTCACTAATGAAGAGAAACTTAATTTAAAATGAAGTTGTATTCTTATTCGCGTATAATTTGAGAAAGCGTTCGCTGGAATGAATTGGGTACATTAATAACTAATACATTTAAAAAAATAGAAGTCGATTAAAGGGTTATGAGACTTATTCACAACCTGTACGAGTACTTGTCACGGACTGATGGGGTGTGATTGACAGATGGAAAGTCAGGATGGGCCTCAGCGTAAGGAAAAGGAGTAAGGCAAAGGTGCCCTTCATAATAAGAACTTTTCAACTTGTATAATATGCAGAGTAACCTGAGAAACACGAATTGGAAGAATTGAGGATAGGAGTGAAAGTTGGTCGGAAATGCATAAATCAGGTTTGCTGATGATCAAGATTTAGATTGCAATTTAGACAAGGTTTAGGAAACATTGCTGTGAGCAGCCAGAGCGATAGGTATAGGATGAAAATGTAAATACAACGAAGGTTATGATGTTTTCGAGAAATGGAAAGGCTAACTTTTAAGTTTAAATAGGAATACATAAAGTAAAGTTGGCGGACAGATAATCTATTTCGGAAGTGTACTGAACAAATATAGTTAAATAAGTCGGGAAGAATTATTTTAACAAAGAAGAAAAAGTAGCTTTAATAAAGAGAAGAGTATCAATGACAAAGCCGTTAAGTTAGGAGATTAAGAAACGGGTTTTCAAAACTTCAAAACAGAGCGTTATTTTTTACAGCCCCTGAATCAGGACTTAACAAGGACTTAGAGGCATCAAGATTGGAGTAGATTGTGTGGCTGTGTCTACCAATTGGTTGGAGGGATCAAATCCACTTGAACACACGCATACATGCACGAGGGTTGCTTTATATACTTAACTTATGGCCGCCGTTCGCTCAAAAATGAAAGTCGTGAAGGTCGTCCAAAATCAGTTGTGCCAGAAAAAATTGATGCTGTGCAAGAACTAGACTAGGAAAATCATCATGTGACTTGCCGTGAGATTGAGGGATCCTTGGGGATCATTAGTATGACGAGCATCAATAAGTTATTGCTTGAACATTTTGCATTGAAAAAAATTTACTCGCGTTGGATGCCGCATAATTTGACAAGAGTTTAAAAAGATGGTCGTGTCAGCAGTTGCAAAGTAATTCTCAACAGATGCAATTGTGGTGCATCAAAAGCTACGTTGACGAATCTTGGATCTATTCGTATGAGCCCGAAATAAAACCTTAATCCACTGAAAGGGGCTTCCAAGGCCAGCCAAATCCGACAAAAGTGATTCGTGCGCGAAGCAAATCGAAGGATATGGTTGCATGTTTCTTCGGAATAACTGGACATGTGGCAACCCTACCATAAGAGAAACGTAGAACCGCAAATTCTGAGTGGTACACGGGCATTTGTTTGCCAGAAGTGCTTGGTGAAAAAAAATATATACATAAATATATATATATATACATATATACATATATATATATATATATATATATATATATATATACATAAACAATTTTATTGCTCTGGGAGCTAAGTCCCTTGGAGCATGTTACATGAGGTTACCAATGGAGTGAAACAGGTTTACATAATTCATAGAATAAGGTAATTAAACCAGTCACAAAACACAATTTAACATCAGTTGAACGAAACATATAGTACAATACATGCATATATATATATATGTATACATATATATATATATATATATATATGTATACATATACATATATTGTTTAGACTGTTTATTTCACTTGCCAAAACGTCAAATTAATGAGTCATCTTCCGTTCAGTCCTGATTATGCGCCAAATGACTTCTTTTTATTCCCGTTTATCAAGAGAAAATGTGTGGCCAGCGTTTGTTGTCGCCTGGAGAAGTCATTGATGCAATTAAATGTTTTGGAAGTTCCTCAATCGGAGTGGAAAAAGGGTTAAAAAAGTTGGTTCGAGCGCATGAAAACTTATATTGATTATCATGGAGAATACATCTAAAACAATACAGCTATTTTCAACAATACATCACTGTCTTTTCATTATTAGGCTTTAAATGCAAGTAGTAACCTTCGTATTATGTAAATGATGAGGATTGGCCATGATTGAATGCAATGGATGAGGTGAAAAAATATGGGGGTTAAGCTACGCAAGAAATCACTATCAAAGAAATGAGATCCGCTGGCATGATCTGCATATTTAACCAGTGATGCACTCGTACGATGGGAAAGGAGGAGAATCACTGGGAGATATCTTGTGCGGGTTAAAACATATTTGAGGAAAAAATAGGAAACCGGAGAATTTCAGACCCAAGCTAATACTCAAGTCATAATCCAGGATGTTTTTTGGGGGCTCCAAATTATAAGTTATGAGTCATTATTTAACGCAGAAGACTCAAGAGAGAATAACATTAATATGAAAAATCACATATGACTAAGGTTTTATTGAGGAAAGAGCATGACTTTTAAAATATTGGCGTGGAAAAGAAAGGAGTAGATAGTTGGAGCTAAATAAACTGAAATTTTCAATTAAGGTAAGGAAAAAACTAGAAGCTTCTAAGAAAGCAGGAAAAGAGCGTAGGCAAGATATTGTCACAGTTGCTGGAATTTTAAAAATATGATCTGACAAAAGGAAGACTATAAGGCGAGGAGTTTAAGGAAAAGTATTGCATGGGAAGGGAGTAGAGGCAATTTAAAGTGAAATGAAATCTTGAAATCGTTCCGAAATTTCCCGTTTCGCCAGTGCTATATTTGATAAGAGCACAATATTCTACGCTTCCTAAATAATAATAAAAAAGTTGAACTCATATCTTTAAGAATAAGCAGAGAAAATACAGGCGAACGAAGTGGATATTAACGCCAAACTGTCTTATAATTCAATGTTCAAAGTCACCATTGAATCGAATGGTTAATATTGAACAATTATGAGTTCATCAAACTTTTTGAGCTAACAAGTTTTTTTAGTACTTAAAATTAGCTATTCGCTATACAATTTGCACTGGTAGAAATTCGGGTTTTCTAAACCTCCAAATCCTGACGAAAGGCAGAGGAAAAGAAAATGCTTGGATCAGGAAGCAGATGTATGTAAACGGCATATCCTTACGACATGTAATTAGGCCGTCACTCGTCTAGGAAGTTGATCCCTCCTTTGACGTCTTCTCTTCGTAGAAATAAGATAAGGTCAAGGAATGTGGAGCTTGGCGCTCAGTTTTAAATTTGACCCAAATATCGGTCGCCCTACTTCGGTAATCGAAGAGGCGGCCCATGGCAGTCACGTGATGTCCGACCATTAGCTCAGCCCCGAAAACCCTTCCCACTTTCCCTCCGCCCCCTCCATTCCCACCCCGGGTCCAACCCCTAAATGGGGCCCGCCTGCTCTCGAAGTGCGCGCGGCACTCAATCGAATTCATATTACTAAATCCTTCGTCGTTGCATTCCCACCAAATGGCTATTAGACATCGCAACTGTGTCTATTTACAATCGGGATGAATAGGCAACGAGGAAAACGGATTTCGACCACGTGAAATACCCACCTATTTCGAAGTAAATTTTGAGGTGAGCATTTCACCTAAATAAGAGATTAGATTCGCAGTTGCTCGGCTCTCATTTTTCGTCATCAGGTTTAAGCATGGGGTGGATTTTCGTGTCATTAAAACCTTCAACATAATCACTCGCACCCAGGCTCTGCGGACCAGGAAGTAATTTTAATCCCACTAATTACGAGTGATACTGAGTTACTGATAAGCAGCAGTTGATTGAAAATTAAGGCCAATGATTCACGGAAATTTACAGCTCATGATATACCCAGATGACGGTAAATTTACGTGTGGAGATGAATACCAAAAATAAATTGTACTGCGAATGCTTCAACCCCATTCGAAAATTCAAATACTTAATAATGGATTTTTTGGCGTTGAGCGGATTCATCGAGCTTTTATCAATCCCATGGAAATATAAAGGAGAAGGCAAGAAAATATTACATTTTTTTGCGCCCCCGACACTCCCAAATTTTGAGTCACTAGCGTTCCCTTTTTAACCCTTAGAGACTCATAAGTACATGAGGATTATGCATGAAAAATTCCGAAAGTTTTTCATTTATGAAATATATTTAGCATATAAATTTTTCATACTTTTAAGAGAGACACATATTCAGCAGGATCACAGGTTTTACGAATAACTTAATGTAAATAAATGAGTCACGGAAAAAAATTATACATAAGTGAACAGAACAAGAAAAAAAGGATTTATTCCAAACAACGTTGTGTCGATTGCATTTACTAAACCATTAATATTTCCATTGGGAAAGGACAAGGAAAGAATCAAAGACTTACCATTTCCATATGAAACAATTTATCATTGTCGGCAAGTTTCGCTACACCAGATGATGCTACTGAGTAGCAAAACTACGAGAGTGGTTCAATAAGTACCCGTGTTAGAAATGAAGAAACCATTTTTCAGATACATTTTTTTTTATATATCAACATAATCCTCTGATAGAAGGATACACTGATCTTAACGTTCCGGCCATTTTTTTAATCCCTTAAAAAAAAGGATTTGTCGAACTCTTCAAAATACGCCTCCGTCTCAGCGATAACTTCCTCTTTTGAGCTTATTTTTTCCCACGAGCCATTTCTTCATGCTAGGGAATAAGAAAAAGTCGCAGGGAGCCAAAGCGGGTGAATATGGGGGGTGCGGCAGCAATTCATAACGTACTTCATGCAGTGTACGAAGTTGACAGCCGGATCAGCTTGTTGTCCACCGTGAGCAGTCGCGGCACCCATCGGGCCGACAATTTTTTTATCGCCAACTTATCATGTAAAATATTAAATGCCGTTCAGGTCGACACACCCACGGCCTCTGCTACTTCGCGCACTTTCGTTCGTGAACCAGCGAGAATCATGGCGTGGACTTTTTGAATGATTTCCTTGGTAACCACGTTTGCCGGGCGCCCTGGTCGCTCCTAATCAGAAACAGATGTTCGCCCACGTTTAAATTCGTTGTACCAAATCTAACTGTGGTCATAGAAATCAAAGTTTCCCCATAAATAGCATCCAACTTTGCTTTTATATTCTCGCATTTCTTCCCATCCAAAAACAAAAAGCGAATTACCGAACGATACTGCTATTTTTCCATCTTAGCGTAAATCGCGAAACACGTCTTCCTCGAATGGCTGCCAAATCCAAACTAACCTTTACATCAATCTGAAATGTGTTTCACTACCATTTGATAGATGGCAGCACACGATGATAACATAAACTTTCCTCAGGAACGCCCTTTATCGTCAAACACGGGTACTTATTGAACTGCCCCCGTAGTTGACAATAATCGATTTTTTCCTGTGCAAATGCAAGGTCTTTCATTATTTTCTTCGTAGTTAACAAATAGATTTCTACTGTACCTAAGAATCGGTCTCGAAAATCTCTCGAATATAAATTTGGATTTAGCTTCCATTATGATAGCACTATTTTCCTTTTATATCGCAAATGCTAATGAACATAATGTATTGTTTACTTCAGAGACAAATACCCGTGTGTATAGTGCCGGATTTCATAGTGTTTCCATAGATAAAATAATAATCTAAATTGTATGATCTTGAGCAGAATTTAAAAAATAAGACTTGAAGTTTATCGTACGACAACCATACTATGCATTTCATTAATTTTAAAATTGGAAATTCTAGGTGGTTGGAAGTTTCACGGCTGCTTAATTAACGGATTTGCTGTAAGTCTTTTATAGACTCCCTTCAATTAGAATGGAATGTTTAGAAGAAATAAACTATAAAACATTTCAATAAAACAATAACCAAAAGAATTAGTTGATTCCCGTTTTTCAATTAAATTACATAGTAACAAATGCAAGTCGATGCTAGAAAAACTTGTTAATTCTGTAGAAAATACGCTCTCTTTCATTTGATAAATCGTTTTAATAACATGGAAATGAAGTTTTGAAATCAGAAAAGTGATATCATGATAATTACATTTAAGTATATTTCTTGTTTCTTAAAAAGGAAGTACAGTTTTAATACAATGATTATGATGTATTTCAACGCAATAAAATATCATCCAAGCAAAAGAATGTCTCATTATGAGTTTAATTAAGGTTGCAAGTGCGCAATGGAATCATTACTAAAATCCAAAAGAGCGGCAACAATCATTTATTGTATTGAAAGATCTACGAGGTAATGACATAAAATATGATTTGTACTTTCAAGGATTAAGATAGTGACTTAAATCAAAAATTAAATTCAATTCCATACTGAATAACTGTAGCATTCCAAATGAGCAACCTTCTATAACCATCACCTTCCGCCATCCATCATATTTTAATGCCCTATTTCCAACGCCCTCCCGCTTCCACCTCAAATGGCAGCGCTCTGGCTGTCAAAAGGGCCACAAAGACCGTTTGCCCCACACCCATAGCCGGGACACAGATAATGAATGCAATTTCACCGCCAATCGCGGAATAATCTATTCGGCACATCCTCGCCGATCTGATTAAGGTCGCTAGTTGGACAAAGCCTACGACGGATCTAGCATTAAACTCCGTTAATTTAAGTCTGTCTGAGTGAGGAAGGCGGAGTAAGACATATAAACGCGTCCATCCACACTTGAGCGTACAGCACTTTAATACGTCCCGATTTAGTTTCCCTTTCTCCTCCATAGATGCCACTACAGCGGTTTTGAAGGCAGCGTTCACCGAGAGATGATACCGAACGGAACAATCGCATTTCGTCGCTCCACCGTCGGATTAATTAATTCGCGTCGAGGACTTACGGGAAGGGGCGGCTCGATCCGAGTTTTAGGCCCTAGGCCGACGTGGGTCGATCAGAGGGCCCTCCTTAAGGCCCAAAGGATGAAATATAACAAGCTGCAAATAGCTGAAAGGTTTTTATGGGTGTTCTTTCTATTTTTTAAATCATCAAAAAGGTTTCCGGTGTACTAATATAGAAGTACCTATCAAAATGACTCAATTTTTTATTTTCTTTATTTTTAGTACCCTGCAAGCCACCGATAGGGTGTGTAGCAGGGGTTGTATACACACCAGACTAGTTTTGACTCGTATTTTTTTCCCCTTCCCGCGGTCGGAAAATGTTATTCTGATCCGTTATCGCTCGTGGAAAAATGACATCTTAAATCTATCCGTTATGACTAAACTTAATCTCTCTATTTTCACAAAATTTCTCATACCGTAGTTCGATGGGGGAATAATATATATTTTCAATACCACTGCTAAAGAGACATCCTTCTAATTTATGTAAGAGATCTAATCTTTAATTAAACCTTAGCTAAAGGTCGCTAAATGTTAATGATTTAATCAAATATTACATGATATTTGTGGGCATGTGTGTGTATGCGTACAAATGTTTGTGTGTATTATCAAATCTAACTGGTGCCATGCCGGCGTATGGTTCTAGTGAGATATTTACGGCCTACCCACTGGGTTAGGTCTCACATCTATTCCGACGTTTCGATGAACAACTCACTCGTCTTCAGATAAATCTGCCTTCCCCAAACCTACTCTCTTTCTCTCTTTTTCCATAGAGATCCTACTTCAGAGCAGTAATATTACACGGAAAGCATTCAAAGTATTGCATTGGGCAATAAGAAATTTAAAAGGAAGTAGCGTTGCCGCCAAAGAAAAAGCATAAAAGCTGCTGGTTAGCCCTATCCTAGATAACTCGTCCATAGTATGGGATCCATTAGACGTGGGAAATATTGAAAAGATAGAAAAAGTTCATAGAAAGGCAGCAAGATATGCACCCGGAAGGTACAAAAGATAGCGTTACGGAAATGTTGGATAAACTGAAATGGGAGAGTTTGAAAAAGAGAATAAAAAGGAGTAGGTTAGGCGCGATGTATAGAATTGTTAAAAATGACCGCCTTAGGCGGTAGGGTCATGTTTGGGTAACATTATTCTGGTCTGTATTCACCCCCTACCACACACCCTGGCGGTGGCTTGCAGGGTACATAGAAATACATAAAGAAGAATTAAACTATTGTTTGTACATGTTGTGGAAGGCATGAGAAGTTTGTTGCAAAAGTGAATGTGTGTTAACGGTGGACGATTTTGAACTGTATATGAAGAGCGCGTGATTATGGATGGAACGTTTTGGGTATGGCTTGAACCTAGTCCATGTATAATGGTAAAGGTGCGTTTAGTAATTTCAAAATTTCATTTTATCTCAGAACTTTTTGTCTCATATCTACTATTCTTGTATACGTGTGTATGTGCATTATAAGACTGACAGGTTGACCAGGCTTGACCGTTGCTATGAGGAGAATAGCCTAATTGCAACGAGATTGATATAATAATAATATAATAATAATAACAATGTAAGCATTTTAATCATTTTAATAAAGATTTCAGTGACTAAGTGAGTAACGCGTGGACATATATCCTGAAATGAATGCTAGGAAAGAGAAAATAAACGGACAGAGAATTGTAAGGTGGAAAAGCGATAATCATAGGACCAATAATAGGACACATGACTCATGGAGGAAGAATGTAGACTCGTGTGAAGCAGGCATTTTTCGGCGAAAGAACTGCAGTCACAGGTTTCTTATGTCAACTGCTCTTCGTATTAAAATTTTATCCTGAAGATGATCAGCAAGTCGTCCATCGAAACGTTTGCGGAGTTAGAAGACCCAAACCGGTGGCAAACCCGAAAATATTTCACTAAAGTCTATATTCACATGCATAAATAAACTAATATTTATACACCTTTATGGCCAAAGCTCTACCAACCCTAACTTATATATATCCTTAAATTAGTACATAATAGGATCTGTTACCCCCGCGGTGATTTCTCTAAATTAGACAAAATAATTTACATAATTTACATTATTTAACTATGGGAAATAGTGTTATTCAGGAGATATTTCATCTTCGGGTTTCTCTGCGTATCAATATTACTCTAGACTTTTGCTTTCAAGTTTCCGTCTTTCCAGAGCCATCGTCAATATTGTTAACCTTCCATTCATCTAATTGTTAATCTTTATGGATGAAAGTATTACATTTCACGTGATCTCGGGAACATCTCGTGAAGTGCTTGAGCAGAATATGTGAAAAGAAACGAACAAACTACGTCAAATTCCAGAAAGCAATTTTTACAGACAAATTTTAGTCGTTTGGACGATTCATGGGAGCAATTTAATAAACCGGAAAACTTCGAACAGCGAATAATTAACAGGAAAAGGTTAATGAGAATACTTTTTCTGTATCACACATACAGGATACTTTATCACAACTTCCTTCTTACTCTTATTTCATGAATCTACCTGGGAAGCAATGCAGTTGCTTAAACTGTGAGGGGTATTTCCATGCACAGATACTAAGACAACTATGATTGGTGGTACGTAAAAAGTAAACGTATTGCGTCGACTGTAATGCTACACTCAGCACTATGTACTTTTATTTTGCATATTTGAATAACCCGCCAGCCAACGTTACGGTGTGTGGCAGTGGATGAATATACACCAGACCAATTTTGTCCCGAATATTTTTACCCCTACCGTATGTGATGCGATTTAAACTCATTTTAGGTAAAAAATTGCAGTGCTTTTGAAACTTTATTATTACCCCCATTATACTCCCAAGAGGTATCATGTCAATAAAAATTGGAGAGATTTAGAGTAGAACAGATAGATTTAAGATGTCAATTGTCCACCAACGATAAGGGATCATAACAACATTGTCCGACCGCGACAAGGTCATGTTTGAGTCAAAATTAGTCTGGTGTGTATTCACTCCCTGCCATACACTCAAGCAGTGGCTTGCAAGGTACGTAATAAATAAATAAAATAATTTTTTGTAGATACTTCTGACTGGTCTCATCATAATTACCGGAAAGTGGCTAATAATAACAAATATTTAATGTGAGAATGTTTATCTGCACATACTACCTGATAACCTCAAGTTAGCGGACTCGAATTCCACCTCGGGCTGCGTCAACAATGGTAGATTCAGCAACTGAAAAACGTGATGACAAACCAAGAGTGGTCAGTTGGGGTCCCAAGGAGTGCCACCAGAGGCGTCCGAAGAGCAAAATAAATATCAGCGGCAATAACTGAAGATATGTATGCTACTTAAGAGTAAAAGCGCACGCCGTTATTTTCCATCAATCGTATGCCATAGTATACCCCTTTTTATTTTTTAAATTTATATTTTATTTGTTTACTTATACATATCCTGCAAGCCATCGTTACGGTGTGTGGCAGCGAGTGAATAGATACCAGAATAACTTTACCCGAAAATGACCCTACTGCAGTCGAACAATGTTATTATGATCGCCTATCGTTCGTGGAAAATTATTATTACAAGGTAATCTAGCGGTTTATGGATGGTCAAACTGCAAAATAAATATTTTGTAATTCCTAACAAAATACAAAATCCAGCAACCTACTCTACATCAAGTCCCTCTTCTTCTCTGAGTACTTCCTTCCTCCCTTCATCCCATCCAACATCCCTATCCTGTTCCTTCCCTTTCCTCGTTTGCCTAACATTCTCCCCTCTATTACAGTCTTCAACATCCCACTGCTGGTCAATACATCCTTCATCAACTTTTCCTACCTCCATAGGATTATTCCCGACAAGCCCCTGCTTCGCCGACCATACCAAGTACTTCCTCATTTTTTTTCTTCTCTGTCCATTTCACCTTCTCCATTCTTCTCCACACCCACATTTCAAAAGCCGCCAGTCTACGTCTATCCTCCTGCTTCAATGACCACGTTTCCGCGCCGTGCATAGATATGCTCCATATCAAAGTTTTCACGAGTCTTTTCTTAACATCCTTACTCAACGTCCCTGTCATCAACTCCCTCCTCCTAGTGAAAGTCTCTTTGCCTTGCGCAATTCTTCTCCTTATGTCCCTACTACTTTGACTGTGTTGGTCCAAAACACTTCCGAGTTACGTAAACTGTTCAACCTGCTTTAGTTTTTTGGTGGAAAATATGATATCTTAAATCTATCAGTTCTACCCTTAATCTCCCTAATTTAAAAAAAATTTTTCCGGGAAGAATTTCGTTTCGCATGAAAGCTATCAACTTAAGCGACACCTGTGAAGAATTTCCATTTGTAGTTTGTGTTCCTATTAATGATGAAAGGCAACAGAAATATGGGCATTGACTTAACTAAATAAACTGAGTGATTTTTCACATAATTTTTCTTATAGCTTAGTTCCTTAATCCTAACTTTCATTTCCTCCCTAACTCTTCCAATGAGAAAATTCAATATTAATCGTAGGAAATAGGAGAGCTTACATCATTCCAATGCAAATAACATTCATTTGACACTCTCATTTTGAAGCAAATGTTACAAATAAATGTTAAAGTACAAAGTGACAAGTAATTGAACGAAAACCTTGTTTTGTTATACAGTATATGGGTTGAACTCACCTTTAATGACGAGTTCCTCAGCGAGTAACGTCATAAATAATTCCATATCCGTCACGTCGTACATACAACTGCTCTAGTGTCTTCATCACATTTGGAATACAACGGTAGTGCCCTGAGCATTCTGGACACATCGCAGAAGGCTTACTAACGCATTTGTGTTTTCGCTACTTGCTATGTACACGCAACTTTATGTAGCCAATTTATTCGCCCACGAGAGCGAACTAGACCAAGAAGCGGTGTTGGCAGGGTGACTGGGCGGGGAGGTGGGGGGAGGAGGGTGGAATGGAATCCGCCGCGGTTGCCCGTGTTTGTCGAGCGTCTCCCGTCGCGACAGTTCGTTAGGCGCGCGCTGCTTGCTTCAAGAGGACAATGCGGGCGGGAGCATCGGAAGGGAGGGGGGGGATCGGTGAGGTGGGGGAGTGAGGGGCGTGGACCGTAAAATAGGAACGGAGGGGCAGAGACTGATCGCGGCGAGGGGGCTTTCCCGACGAAGTGCTGCATCGAACAGACCCGCGCGCACATCTTGTCCCACCGCCGACGCGGTGTGTTGGGCCGAGAACAGGTAATGTGCCGTGGGGCCAATTGGAAATCCCGGAGCAATCACGTGGCACAGCGCACGACTGGCGAGAACCCCGGGAAATGGTAAAATACGAGTAGGATTTATTTTCAACGATTCAACGGATTTCAAACACTTCATGCTCATAGATTTCTCGGCAGAGATTACATTTGTTTTCGTCGATTACTTATCCATTGCAGAATGAGAAAGCATCTTACTATGCCTTTAAACGATGGCTCAGAGCTCAATTTAATGCAACATTTCCATTGGAAGAATCATTTGTTTTTATTTTCGGAGCGACTTTCATACCAAGATTTCTCGTAGCCATCAAATTTGTCAAAATTGAATCAATAGCTGACTTGAGGTGCTCGTTTTTAGTTGATTTAGACTAGACTTACTTTTTATTTTTTATTTATTTTATTTATGCACCCTGTAAGTTACCCCTAGGGTGTGCGGCAGGGGGTGATAACAAAGTAGAAAAAATGTTACCCAAACATGACCCCACCGCGGTTGGATAAAGTTATTATGGTCCTTTATCGTTCGTGGGAAAATGGCATCTTAAAATGATCTGTTCTGCACTTAATCTCTCTAATTTTTCTAGCATGATCTCTCCTACCGTATTCCGAATGGGGCAGTAATACATTTTCAGCATCACTCCTAAAGAGGCCTCCTTCCAATTTATGAAAAAGCTTCAATCTGTAATTTAACCTTCGCTCCGCGAGTGATTCTTAGCCTAGCTGCTCTAATATTTTGGACACGCTACTAAGTTTATCATAACAATGTTTAACAAATCTAGCTCCTGTACGCTGTAGGCGATCCAATTTGGCAATTAATCTAACTTCGTCAAGATCCCATACACTAGCATCCCAGGGATACGATTCTCAGTAGCGAAACAAACAGAAAGTATTAATAAGCGATGAAATATAACCATTTCCTTTCTGTCTGGACAGCTAAAAATATATTGCTAATTTTGTTTTAAACATGATTAATATTAACCGTGTTCCCGTGAAAGGTTTATTATTGCACGACGGAAAACTGGTGTTCCCACCCACGTAGCTAACAAAGGTGCAGGCATATTTACCCACTCGAAGTGCGAATGCATCATCGCGCTTCGTTGGAGGGAGAAGTTGCCGCAGGCGAGCAGTTTGTGTTTATGTTACCCGCAAATGTGCGTGCGATGGAGGCTTCCGCGGGAGTGCGGGGGGAGGGAGGTAGGGGGACGGAGGAGAGTGATGCTTTGGCCAGATGGTGGCTCTCCAACTTGTGTGCATTCTACGGGAGAATGATGCCGGCGGAGAGAGAGAAAGAAAGAGAGAAATTGCCTCCATTCCAGTAATTGGTGAAGGAGAGGGTAAATGTCCGAGTGGGCAGAACACAGTGAAAAGTAGTGGAGAGAACAAGGAAATAGAAATAATTGAGTTTTATTTTTGTAACTTGGTTATGAAAAATTGAAAAATGTCGGAGTATGCGTGAGATACGAAACAAACGTGGTCCACTCCCACTCGTCATCCTAACGCCAGGGTAAGCAGTTTTCGCTTTCTTCACATTAAACATTTTCCCCCTCATTACTCAATCCTTGAAACTCGGAGAAACTCCCGTCTGTCGAAGTTAATTAATTCGTTGGTGAATTTTAGTTTGGCCGGAAATGGGATCTTTACAATTCAATGCAGTTAGTAAGTATAAGCTCAACAAGCATTTGTGTTAAGGTAATATTAAACCCCTTTTGTACAATAGTCTAAGGTTGTAGTTTTTGTTTAATATAATAATTATTTATTTAAAAAACACCCTTAATTACTCACTGCTTTGTTGGATAGTGATCAGAATCGATTTTGCCAATGTATAGAAAGAGAAATTCCTTTTTTAGACGCAATGAGCACAGAGTGTTTGTTGTTAACTGAATTATGGGGAAAATAAAAGGATAGAACAAATGCGAAGACCAAGAGACAAAAATGTAGATTAAAATACTACAAAATATCAATGAAGAGCTATCAGAAAATAAGATAACAATAATTAAGTTGAAATATTACAATATAGTTACTAAGGAAACAGAAAGATGACGGAATAATGTTTGTATCTCAAGAATGAAACATAAAGAACACATTAATTTAATGAATGCATGAATAAAAGTACTATGGGTAAAAAACTATTGATTATGTACCAAATGTACTAAATTAATAATATTTAAAATTTTCCTAAAATTTATTCTTTTTAATATTAAGCAACGATATTCAGCAATCATTCACCTTACGCGTTACAAGAATTAATTACTTATTTATTTTTCACCATGAACTAGCTAAAGACTCGCCTATCTGACCGGTGAAAGTACTACGGGGATATTTAATCAAGGGAGTTCTAACTTATTCTTTAAGTTTGATTCTTGTAACCCTAATTACGCTCTGATATTCCTAATCAGAAGAACGACTCTAATGCTGAATGCCAGTTACTATAAAAATTGGTGGGCAACAAGGTTTGCATATAAAGTATCGGTAACAATTTATATCCTGATATGACTGCGCGTCGCAACGTACTCACACTGCGCAGGCTCGCTAGTGGGGAGTCTTACCTTTACGCCAAGCACCAATGGAATGTGAGCGTTTGCTCAGGCTATATCGTGTTCTGGTTGACCCCAGTCGAGTGACTCGGCGCAAGCGCAAAATGCAGCCAACGATTAAACAGCCGTGCGCCGTAAAATTTTGTGTTGGACAAAGGAAATCGGGTACATAAGAGTTGGGAATGATTTGCCAAGTGTTTAAGGATGAAAGCATGTCACGTGCTGCAGGTTTTAAGTGGCACAAGCTCTTCAAAGATGACGCAGAGAGTGTGGAGGGCGAGCACCGCCCAGGATTGCCGGAGACATAAAGAACCGATGACCACGTACAACGTGTGCCTTTAGTGCTGAATTCAGACCGTCGCATCGGTCAGGGGTGTGCTTGGTCGCACATCGTATTGGAATTGACAATACAGCACACATCATTATCTCTGAAAATTTGGCGTTGGGAAAGATCAACGCATAACTTGTTGCGAATGTTTTGACGGACAACCAAAAGCAGAGTCCAGTGTCTGCTTATGAAGACTTTCTCAAACGCGTTAAACAGGACCCCGACTTTTTGGACAACGTTATCACGGCACCAGGAGGCTATTTCCAATTTCCAAGAGTGAAATCCTTCCTCAAAGGCCACTGATATGAGACCCCAATTGCCGTCAAAGAAGCTTGCACGCGTACTCTTAAGGACTTTTTGGATACCTACCAGGGAGCCTTCAAGTTGTGGAAAAGTCGCTAGCAAAGGTTTGTCGACACGTACTATATATTGAAGGGATGTACATTGAAGGATTTGGAGGCAATGTAGCATTATCTGAAATAAACCTATTTCTCCGACTTTTTCCCGATACTTTTTATCCTAACCTTGTTTGTCAAAGAGAAAGTATAATATGAGCTATGACTCAAATGCATGAAATACTATATTCATCTGTGAGAAAATGAATATTGATTGGAGACCTTACGTCGGAATAATAATCTATAATCATGGTTCAATATTCCCAGCTTTTATTTCGTCCAACGTTACAAAGTGACACAAATATTATAGAAAATGTTAGGGAAGGAAATAGGTTTATATTTTAGGAATATATGTTTTTCGTGCACGCGCACTTTGGCTAAATCTTCGATTATCTGCTATTCCGATCACCTAACAGTGGATGATTTCTCCTTATTTGCGTCTATTGATGTAAAAAAAATCAACTATTTACAAGAATATCCCATTTGAATTAAACATATAGAGGAAGATTAACATCTAAAGTCGAATAATTAAGCATTAAAAAACTAGTGAGAGCATCATCAAAGTAATGTTCCATATGTGAATAATCAATATGTAATGGGTGCAAAATTAATGGCCTGAAATTGTAATTATATATTTTAGTGTCTCAGTGACACATTAATGTATTTATCCTTTCTTCTTTAAAAGTCTATTAAATATTTATACTTATTTTTAGCTGGGCAAAAATTTCAATTTCAATTTCAATCACTATTTTCATTTCACCGTCGCCGATGTGGCATATAAATTTCACGGATTGCTGAAATAAATAAAATCTTTTTCACAAAAATGCAACTATTCGTTGTTTACCTAATTAGCCTATCTGACACTAGGACAAATTTCACTTCGATAAAAATTTACCCTATTTATGCAATCAAAGCAATGAAATAGTGAATAAATGCACACTTATGAGTGGTGCAAATACAGGATATATGAAGCAGCTCGGTAATATTGCAATTCCGATGAATTTTATAACTAATCAGTTGACAACGCTGATTGTTGGGATATAACTGGTTCATAGAAAAATCCAGGGGAGAAAACAAAATGGAAAATACACAAAATATCAACGTTTCATGACTTACATATGGATACTCGGCTATTGATTGTCCTGAACTGCTATCTTTCTTTAACTTCAGAATACCAACCCGATCCACCCGCACCCACTCCCTACTCCATCTGCCTATTCCTAGAATATCTCTCACCAAGCGCTCACTGTTATTTCGCCTCTCCTCCCTTCTAAATTCACTCCCTCACACTGTCGACCCCTTTAACCTATCATGCAAAAACTTCACCACCCAAGCTTTATCCCACCTTTCAGTAAATTAAAATTTTCCCCTGTCCATGCTTGGTTCTCGTTGTTATTGTTATACTGTTATTGTCTTTTGTCCTCTTTTATGTTTGTTATATTTTTCACTGTAAATTGGCGCCACTTCTGTATGCGAACAATGTTTTAAAATAAAATAAATAAAATAAAATACTTTAAGCGAGGTAGTTTTTCATTTGCTTTCCAAACAAAAAATTTAATGGGCAATAATTGTTCCTAAATTTCTATTACGGAATCAAAATACCGATGTGAAACGTTTTTCGGAATGCTGTAAATTTCGATTCTTTGGAAACCAACCACCCTGAGTTCGATTATATCAGCATTCAGCTCACAAATAGCAAAGCTCCAAAAATTTCATGATTCTGAAACGCTGCATCATTTTGCCAATTTTCTGAACTGCTATCCACACATGAAAATAAATAATCAGAGAGGAATGTAGGAAAAATGTTAATCATTCTCTTGTAATTTTCCCACGCCTTTTATGGATTATTCTTAGTGGAGGATGAGTTGAAGTTGGAAGTAAATTGGATGAGGCCGGTGGAGGAAGAGAAAAAGAGAAGGGCGGTAAAGGAGTCTGGGAGGTAGCGGTTGGAAGACGATAGTTTAGGGGAAGAGCGGTTGGAAGTAATCCAGTGCCTGAGAAGAGAGGTGCGGGGTTCTTGCGTGGAGCTGGGGGGTAAGGAGGCTGGTGCCGATAATGCGTTTCCCAACGATTCCCTTGTGTTGTGCTCCGTTGAGGGTTAGCAGTGCTGTTTCGCGTGAGTCTTTATGTGAGACGGCTTTCACTTCAAAAGAAAGAAAATTGAACACTCCAATAAAGTCACGAATGGAAGCCCATGGATGTTGTCTGGTTGATCTAAAAAAGGCATATTCTAGTATTTTTTTCGGCAGTGAAGAGCCTTTCTGTTTTGACAGGGTCCATTTTTGCACGAAGGGTTTTTCGGCGCGGTGAATATACAATAGTGGCCGCTCATGCGAATCTCATGGACTACCGCGAGTAACGATGAGGAAAATGGGAAGCCGATAAAGAGAAAGTAAGTATGGTGATCAATTAGACATTATTTAAATTTATTTTTAAAAAATTGACCAGATAAAATATTTGCGATGAATCGATTTATCGTGTTCAATTGTTTTTCAGTAAATTAATGTAAATAATTGATAAAAACGTAGGAAAAACACAATTTCAACAGTATGTAACTGCACATTTTCAAGTAATTTCATGCTCGAGAAGAGCATTGAAATCAGAAAAAAGAAACTGTTTATTTCTGAATGCGTATTATGGGTGCATAACGTAGCTATAACAAACGTTCCGATACTAATCAAAAGCCACAAAATTCAGCATATTATATATTCGAAGCCCGTATATTTTAACGCAAATGATCTAGGCTTTCAGTCGCCTCCCCTAAAGCATATACTATAAATATTTTAGAAACATGCAATAAACGCACTAAAAAAATAGAGGTCACATGCATTTGATATATTGTAACCGTGAGATTTTAGGCACTATTGAGCATATATATATATATGAGACTATAGCTGAGTGTAACGGGAAGTAGGCTGTTAGTGTTACCGTTCAATCCGATTTACTCACACACAAGACGCAATAGATACAAGGGGTGTCCAAACAATATCACCCCGTTACACTCAGCTATAGTCTCATATATATATATATATATATATATATATATATATATATATATATATATATATATATATATATATATATATATATATATATATATATGAGACTATAGCTGAGTGTAACGTATATATATATATATATATATATATATATATATATGAGACTATAGCTGAGTGTAACGGGAAGTAGGCTGTTAGTGTTACCGTTCAATCCGATTTACTCACACACAAGACGCAATAGATATAAGGGGTGTCCAAACAATATCACCGTGTAGAGAGCATTGTGAATCGGTGATCAAAGGTGTTGGGGGGGGGGGGGCGTTTTGAAAAGGGGGTGGAGTGAGGCCGCGGGTGAGGGGAAGGCGAGATAACCGCCTATGCGGGCGTGTGGTTGGCTGAGGGGCGGCGGAGTTTGGGTTGGGCTGGGAGCGCGCTGAGAGCGATCAAAGATTAAGAGTTCCAAGCGTCGGCATTCAGATGTAATTTCAAACGGATTATATTTTCCCATATAGTCCCACGCAAATGGCCCGTGGCATGCCAACGGGCGCGAGTAATTAAAATTCAATCTGTCTTAGAGTTACCTATGACGCAGCCCTTCCAATAACTCTTGGAGTGGGCGGATGACGAATGAAAGAGACTTTTCCAGTAATTTTAAAATAATTTCGAGAGATCAAGAAATATTCGCAATATCAATTAATAATGATTGAGTCGTTCAAATATCTAAATATTTATATATCCATCCCAAACAAATAAAAGACAAACACTGGTGAGGTGTGGAAGGCATAATCGAGCAGATCAGAGCCGTAAAAATATTTCCATGACCAAAATTTGAACCACGGCACAACCACTTTCTGGAAAATCCTCGAGTTTATCGTGTGTGTGTGTATGTGTATGTGTATGTGTATATATATATATATATATATATATATATATATAGATATATATATATATATATATATATATATATATATCAAATTCATGGTTCTGTAGCCCTAACATGGTAGAGTCTTTATCCATTTCGGAATTGGAACTAACACTAACCTCAAAAAGTCTTCCAGCCAGATTCCTTCCTCATAGATGCTACACATTAGTCCATATGGTCTCTTCCTCCCACATTTTTCCTAAACTTTCTAGTAGTCCCGTAGTATCTTGCAGGATTCCACAGGTCTACCCCTACGGCCTTTTGGGACTTTTTCTCTTTTAATGCCATTTCTATCTTATCATCGAGTATTCCTGAACCGAAGCTATCTTTATCTACGCTATATTCTCTTTCTAGGTCTAGGCTGGTGACCATACAATTATTCTATTTATTCGTTCATTCTCTCTTGCATCTTTTCAGTTTTAACTCTGACCTTACCCAACTTATCTCCAGCTGTTTACACAGATCTTCCCTTTTTATTTCCAAATAGTAGTTTAACCTTCTTGCAGATCGCACCAATTTTACTTTTTCCTGTTAACTTTCCATGTACTCGCACCGCGTCTTCCAACACGCTTCTTGTATTTTATTTGTTATCCGTCTTAATTTTTTATTTAACTCTTCGTACTTTCTTCGGCCAAACTCTGATTTTACATTCTTCATTTACATCTCACATCCGTATTTGTAATTATCTTATCCGTGATCTTTGGTTTCCTCGTCCTTTTCCCAAAAACGGTTCTTATAGTTTGGTTTTCTGGCTTTAGATATCCCGTTTTTGATATGTTTACATTTTTCTGCTATAGTACTCGGTTTTTTTAATTCATCAATGATTTTCTCTACAGCCTACTGATACTATTTTCTTGTTGATTCAGTTGATGCTTCCACATTCCATTTATCAACCTGCCGCACCTGTCTTATCTTTTTGAAACGGACGCTACATTTCATAACAACTAAATAGAGGTCAACGTCCGCATCCGCTCCCTGGAAGCTGTGTAAATTGATCACCCTCTTCCTAAATTAGTGCCTCACCATAATTAAATCTACCTGGTACATTTTTGAGTCACCTGCCATTTTCTTCGGGTACCTACGCCTTTATTTGTGTCTAAACCAAGGGCTGGTGCTAACTAACCCCTGTATTCTGCCGAATTCAATTGAGATTTACCGTGATCATTCCTCGAACCTAAACCGCAGTTTCCCGACTTATCACCATCTGTTTTTTCGCCTACCGTCGCATTCCAAATCCTCCATCGCAATGAAATATTTTCCTGCAGGAACACTCGCGATTACGTCCTCTAACTGATTTTATATCCCATCGACTTCCTCCTTTTGATTGCTTAATGGTATCTATACTTGAATGGTTACCATATTTTGTGGCTCTGCTTTTATTTCTGCAGGTAATATTCTATTTGTTGCTTGCTCTATGTTGACAACGAGTAATGCCATCGCTGTGGTTGGAGAACTGAATAGTGTGAACTCACTGGGGAACGCAGTTGTTATGTTCTTGTTGGAGCGACGGCTGGTCTATTGTAATCTTCCAGCTTTTTGAAAAGGAGGCAAGTACAGGAGAACAGAGAGACATTGTTCGTTTTTGGTGGCTAAGGGTGCTGCATTACTTGAAATTCATCGTCACATGTCAACTGTGTACGGTGAACACTCCATGTCCCTGGCGTGTGTACGCCATTTACATAAGAAGATTCCAAGAAGGGCGCCCATTACTGCAAGGTAATGCGCGCCCAGGATAGGCCCATCGAGCCATTGCTCCTGACGTGACAGGGCAGGGTCTTATCCGGGAAAATCGACGATTCATGGAGGAAGAACTTCATGTTCAGGTTGACATTAGCCATGGCTCCGTGCATGCCATTATCAAAGATCATTTTCCAAAACATTCGCCCGCAGTTAGTTCCGCATCAACTGACAAAGGGGCGAGAGATTGAAATATTTGAGTCATATCGATTCTCCAGCAGCGGTACCACGAGGAAATGGACAATTTAAAACGTTGAGTAACTGCAAGGTATTCTGCTTAAGCTACTTTATCCTAATATTATTGATGTCACTGTATACTACTGTATTGTCGACAAATAAGCATATTTTACTATCAACTACATTGCAGATGTCATTAAAGTAAAGAATGAATAAAATAGGTCCGATAGCATATCCCTGGGGAACACCCGAAGTGGCTTCTACTGCATTAGAGCTAACATCATTAAGGACAATCCTTTGTACGAGACCATTCATAAATTCTTTAATCTAGCCCAAGTCATCTTTACTTACGTCTTAGGATTATAGTCTTGTGAGTAGTTTACTATGAAGTACTTGTCTAAGTTTTTTTTAATCTAGAAAAATCGACTCAACCTTAACATTTCTCTTACCCCAAATAAAAATATCATGGACAAATAGTGTGAGTTGCGTCTTTCGGGACCAACCCTTCGGAAACCGCGCTGGGTTTTCATCATGCTGGTTTACCATGTCCCCTTCAAGAATCTTCATTATTTAACAGATTGCTGTTACTGAGCTAATAACATATCTCAATGGCAGCAATACTACGTCAAATTACGATTAAACTACGGTCTATCCGCGGTCGGAGAATGGTTAATTTGGAATTACTTGACTTCCGGATGCGCTAGAGATAAATTTAGTCGTAATGATCGCAAGACGGAAGATTTCTTTACGGCATGCATTATTAACGCCTTTGCTTGGCATTTGGGGGATTTCAGCGTTTTTCCATGGGACCAAAACTTCCTGGATTTATTTTGGAACTCTCGTCGGGGTTTCTCGGATGCCCTCACCGTAAGAAGAAAAAAATAAAGTAACAACAAACACGGTTAGGGGAATGTTGAGTTCATACCTAATTCACGCAGAAGGCATTCGCAAAGAGGAAGCCCTGGCTCGAGTTCGCAGGGGAAGCTAAAGTAAGTCTCAACAAGTGAGAGGAGCATACATGAGAAGGGAGAAAGAGGGAGAGGGGACGAAAAGAGAGGAGGAGAAAATGGAAGGTAAAGAAAATGGGTTCGGGGGGTAGCGAGGTTAAGTGGAAACGAGGGTAGGGTTTGGGAAGGAACGGGGCTGCAATATAGGGTGTGGTAGGAGAGAGAGAGAGAGAGGAGGAGGGGGGGGGAGAGGACTCGGGGGAAAGGCAATAAAAACGACACACTTTGTAGTAAAGAAGAAGTAATGGCCAAGGTGGGCACTAAAAGAAAGAGGTGTAAGTAAAGAGATTAAGAAGCATCATTACTACTTAATAAGATAACATTTAAAGCAGTGATTTTATGCAAGCCCCCATCTAAAGGTTCTTTTAGAAATCACAATATATACAGGGGAGCCGTCGGATAATTCGAGCGCTAAATAGTTTGGCGCGTTTACCTCATCTAAAAACATGTTGTTTTCAGGGCTCCAAGTGTCTTGAAAATTGATTAATGATTGCCTTGAATGATTAAAAAAACTGATTAATATCTGCCTAACATATTGAGCGATGAGTTTGCTAGGAAGAGCATCAATGGAATTACTACATATTCTTGCACTGGATATTCTCACCAAAATCAAAGACTACGCATGAAAGTCCAGAGGATGCAACGTTTGAGAGACTTAAAGATGGGGAAGATTATCTCGAAAACTAGAACAATATAAATTCACCGGGGCAAAGGGTAGTTCGACCGGGTCTTTGGGTGATAAATATCTGCAATCTACCGACAGAGGGTGGCAGTGGTTTTTTGAGCCCCCGTTACACGATATGGACCACTGATGTTATCAGGTAATCTTTCTTAAAATTACGAAGTTCTCGGTGAGATGGGCGCCAAAAGCCTCTTACACTCTTTAATAAGCTACCTGTCAGCTAAGATTTAGCCTTCACTCTTAAATAAACAATAAGATAAAAATGAATGTGTATAAGATTTAACAAATATATTTATAAACAAGAAATAACCACGCATCCCTCCACCACGTCTTCATCTTTCCCGTAGAGCTCGATAATGAAAGCATTACTCGTGGAGTCTCGGGGGTAACCCTTCGCCTTGCATGAATGTAGGCATTCAATCAGAAAGAAAAACGCCTAGAATTGTTGCCGGGATTTTTTTCACCAACACTGATGCGTAACAATGTGAAACGTAGGAAATTAGCCCTAATCCTTGTACAGGCAATTACTACCCTTTCATTTACACAAATTTATTGATGATATTGCGACGGTTTTGTTTGCACGTTGATGTTTCCGCCAATTAATGGTTTTTAGAGTTAACAAAATTCCTACGTTTAAATATGCTTATTGGCTAATGTCATCGGTGTAATATTTAGTTCAAGACTTTAGGTTTCTGAGAAACTTACTTCAAAAAACAATCCATAATTTTACGATTTTGTCATCCAGAAGGACTGTATTCTTCGCAGGAAATTGCATATCTTTTGTGACTAAAATAAATACAATATATGTTTTCATATATTAGCCGTTAACTCGTGCCGTTGAAAAATACTTCGCCTGTTAATGTGACGTTTTGAGTGGGAAATATTTCACAACGATCAGCTCTCAGCTCAAAACTTTTACGCAGAAAATTTAGAGTGGGGCGAATTACTAAATATTTCAAAAACGTCATTGCATGTCACCAAAAGTTAAAAAGGCTTAGATGACAAAATTGCAGTCTTGAATTTGCTAAATCTAGATTTCACATTTAATAGGTGGAA